>NC_141700.1:499861335-500461335 GCF_964263255.1 Lissotriton vulgaris
CATTGGTGAGGGCATTTTCGAATGTTAAATATGTATGCCTAGTCTTGTAATGTATTTATTACATACTACATAGAGTTCTAGTCTTCGTTGATAGCCAAATGAGTTTTCAAATGTTGCCTATGCTTGAGCATTTTTTTTCCTTTTTCCCTTAGAATTGTAAGGCCCTTACCTCATAGCAATAATAAAATTAGCAATGAATGCTAAAAGGAGAGTCTGTTGGAATTGAAAATGTGTTTGCCCCCTTGCTCATGCTTTATACTATGTTAAGTTATCATTCATGACACCATTTTATTAGTAACCGCCATTTTGCTCTATGATTGAAACTAAGCTCTGTCTCATGTTGCTTGCTTCAGCAGAAAGCTGCTGGGATGCATTTGCATCTCCAAGGTTAGGCCTGACAGAAGTATGAGAAAGTCGCTCGTTAACCGCATGCGTGCTAGCGGGTTTTCCCGCTGCGCGCTGAAAATCTTAAAAACACGCTTTACGTGACAAAGCCAGCGCGTCATGCGCGCAGCGCAGGTAATGCCCATGACGAGCTGGCTTTGTCACCAGCATCGAAGGGGTTAATGTATACCTTTCGCTTTAGATAGAGGTTCATTCCCACTATTCCAGCTGCAGGCACAGGCTGAATGACCTTGCCAGAGAGATAGTGTGTGCCCGGTCTCAGACTCTTAGCTCATCTTTCCCCTTTGTTCCTTGTTGCCGTCTGTGGAAAGTTACTGGATGGGTGTGTCTTGTACTCATGATCAAACCTATAATTGTTACCTTTATGCTTGTGAAAGTCAGTCCTTCTTCATAACTCAAAAAATGTAGCGTATTGTGTGATCTGCCCATTTGGGTTAGCCTATGTAGGCAAGACCAACCACAAAATATGGAAGTGCATCGCTGTCACTAAGTTCCTAGCAGCAATGTGGAATATTAGAAGGCAACTCCTGGTTAATCTATAAACTAGGACACAGAGAACATACCTACAGAACTGCTTTGGGGCTGGCACTTCAATTTCAGTTGGGCAGGAGAGACAAACTGATATGTATTAGAACAAGTTACTACTATGAATTGGTTTTAATACCTTTGTTTTTAACTTTTTACTGTACTATTTAAACTGTTTTATGCTGTGCTCTTTTATGACAACTCTTTGTCGAAATAAAGAAATAAAGGTAGCGGAAGTGCATTGTACAACACACATCCAGGATTCGATTCAAGGTCTTGAATACATCAATGGTCCAACATTGCATTGATCTGAATCATTCTATAACAGATACCAAGTGGACAGTGCTCCAACATGTAAAGGCCAACAATCTAGAACCAATTCTACTAAGACTTGAAGCGCATATGATACTTCGTATGCGCACTACTACGAATGGGCTTGATGGTTTATCTGAAATAGGACATTTATTTACTGAAAGAGGATGCATCAAATACACAATACAAGGCATTATGAGCTCAACCCAACTCAGGAGCGCAAACAACTAGAACAAGGGCAGGCACACTCTCACTCAGAGAATACACATTAGCAATACATAAAATGACAAGAAGATAAACACATTTAGAGCAGCACAGAGAGGCTACACTAAGACTAAACATCATGAGAATGACTATTATGCTTTGACTAGTGAGCACAGAAGGATCAGAGATAATTTCAAAACAAGCATTGGCATAGCCAATATGTCTCACTCTGGAACGTGTAAGAGTTTAGCCAAGCAACAGTTGCTGTTGTTGCACTGCACCAGGGATAGTGTGCTGAATAACTAAATACTTATAAGGTCCCAAAGGCGAGACCTATTGGCTATGCCAATGCTTGTATTAGTTAGAGTTTCCACCCCTTCCCCTGCTGTCACCAAACAGCCTGCTTGAGGAGACACACCCCCCACTATATGCACAGGTGATTACTGGGCAAGTTGTGCATTATCTACGCATTAAAGAACATTGCTGAATTTCTCCATATAATTTCTGCCAGGTTTTACTCATATACTTTTTTACATTTTTTCCAAAATGCACAACTAGACCTCTCACTATGCCCCCTTCCACTAAATACTACAAAATGCTGATCCATTGTGAAATACACTTGCTCTTTTAGTAGCATTTGGATTTTTCACAACTCTCATGTCTTCACTGGGTTGATGTTGCTGCCCAGAACTCCTGCTCTCAAAAATGTTCCAGCACCATTCTTCAGCCATGCAGAAAAGTAGGCTGGCATGGTCTGGATAGGTGTGGCCCTCTTAAATCACTCTGCGATTCAGAATAAATACAGCCAGCAAAAATCTTTGGCCTGGAAAACAAACATTTCCAGAAGAACTTTTCTTTACTTCTAGTATGAAACAGGACTCAACAAAGCTGTTCTTACATGGACCATGTCAAAAATGTTTAATTAGCTGAAATCTTGACTATATACAATCATAATAATTATATGCAAATGTAATATATGCATTGATAGAGCTTGTTCATATGGAATAGTGAAGCCCTTAGCCACTATCTTACAGCGCTGTGGGCAGAAGGCCATGTTGATGGTGCAATTGGTATATTCTGCTGCAGGAGATTTAGTGGGCCCTATTCACAAAATGTTTTTTTTCTTCAGAAAACGAATATGTATGGCACAATTATACCTGCCAGAAATTCACATTAGGATTGCTGGTAGGTGTATATACTTTTCCAGCTGCAGAATTCTCCGCTTCAAGTTAAAAGCTTCCGCAATAGTAAATCTCAGGCAAAGGGTGCGACGTGGATGCTACAAGATATGGTTTGAATTGTAATTTTGTCAAAGTCCAGAAACATACATGTTTGCGAGCATTCACAAACTCTGATCGGACCCCGGAAAATGGCCAGAAAGTTACTCCAGTCAACAGCTAAAGTGACTTCTCTTCTAGGATGAGAAGGGCAAATGATCAGCCCCATGTCTGATGAGGGAGGTGAGATGAAGGCATTCCCCGAAAGGAAAACACAAGCATTTGCAATGCAATAGGTCTCGCATTAGGAAAGTTTGAGCTATTGGTATTGTAAATGACACATTTTTTATTTATGTGTTAGTTTTGAAAATAGCGAAATTATTAGCTTTGTCATTTACAATGCCAATAGTTATAACTTTTGAAAATGTGACAACTATAGCATTTGTAATGCAATATGTGTTGTACTTACGTGACTTAGATGTATTGATATTACAAATAACAATGGCTTTTAATTTTTGTTTAATAATTAATACTTAAATAAAAGTTATTGTAATTTATAATGGCAATAGCTTAAACTTTTGTAAACAACTTTTATGAAGATTATGTTCAGTGTATTTTATTGTGACGAAAATCCAAGAACAGAAGTGAAATATTAACATCTTTTTGTGATATTTGTAATAAAGCTTGAAACATTGAGAGAACATATTTGAACAAGTTGTTGTTGAATGGTTGCACAGATTGATGCTGTGGTGGCGCTGAGTGATTTTGATGTGGCGACGGGTGATGCTGTGGCATTCAGTGATGCGGTGGTAGCGCATAGTGATGTTGTGGTACCCCTGAGTGATACTGTGGTGGTGCTGAGTGATGCTGTGGTGATGCGATAGATAGATAGATAGAGTGAGTGCGATAGATAGATAGAGTGAGTGCAATAGAGTGAGGGCGATAGATCGAGGAAGGGTGATAAATAGATAGAGGGAGGGTGATAGATAAAGGGAGGGCGATAGATAGATAGATAGAGTGAGGGCGATAGATAGATAGACAGATAGAGTGAGGGCGATCGATAGATAGATAGATAGATAGATAGATAGATAGATAGATAGATAGATAGATAGATAGATAGATAGATAGATAGATAGATAGATAGATAGATAGAGTGATGGCGATAGATAGAGTGAGTGCGATAGATAGACAGATAGAGTGAGTGCGATAGACAGATAGAGTGAGGTTGATAGATAGATAGATAGATAGATAGATAGATAGATAGATAGATAGATAGATAGATAGAGTGAGGGGCGATAGATAGATAGAGGTCGATAGATAGATAGAGTGAGGGCTTTAGATAGATAGATAGATAGAGTGAGGGCGATAGATAGAGTGAGGGTGATAGATAGAGTGAGGGCGATAGATAGAGTGAGGGCGATAGATAGATAGAGTGAGGGTGATAGATAGATAGAGTGAGGGTGATAGATAGATAGATAGATAGATAGATAGATAGATAGATAGATAGATAGATAGATAGATAGATAGATAGAGTGATGGCGATAGATAGAGTGAGGGCGATAGATAGATAGATTGATAGAGTGAGGGGCGACAGATAGATAGAGTGAGGGTGATAGAGTGAGGGCGATAGATAGATAGAGTGAGGGGCGATAGATAGATAGAGTGAGGGCGATAGATAGAGTGAGGGCGATAGATAGATAGAGTGAGGGCGATAGATAGATAGATAGATAGATAGATAGATAGATAGATAGATAGATAGATAGATAGATAGATAGATAGATAGATAGATAGATAGATAGATAGAGTGAGGGCGATAGATAGTGTAATTATGTGGCGTGTAATTATGTGGCACTGAGTGGTATTGTGTGGAGTGTATGTTGCAGTCAGTAGAGTGTAATTATGTGGCGTGTAATCTTGTGGCACTGAGTGGTATTTGGAGTGTATGTTGCATGGAGTGCATTGTAATTATGTGGCGTGTAATTATGGGGAACTGAGTGGTATTTGGAGTGTATGTTGCGATGAGTGCAGTGTAAGTATGTGGCCGACCAAACCCTGCGTTCTCTGAAGCTGTAGTGTGGAGCTAGGCCGGGCAGTCTGCTTGTGGTGAGCTCTGGGCCCTTTGTGACCACTTTAGTGTCCAATTCTCATTGACAGGGTCACATGACCTCAAGGGGGGCTCCTCGCCTTGCAGCATTAATGGCACACTCCTTTTCTACCCACCGGAGTGCCTCAGCTCTCTAGTGGGCTTCCAGCTTGCTTCCTGGTCGCTGGGCCGCTACAACCCTCCCGTTGGGGGGGTCACCAGGTCTCTTATCAATTACGCCCCTGCGACGCTGGGAGCTGTGTGGGGAGGCCGTGTCTTTGGGAACCTCAATATCCAGGCATGGCCCGGGCATCAAGACAGTCCAACCTACCTCTGCTCTCCGTCCCTGCTGCCTCGTTTATTGCGGCTGATGCCCTCTAGGCCACTCTTCTGCCCAGGGAGTGGGCTTGCTTCGTTCACCCGAGTCAGGCGCGGTCAGCCACTGTACTCACCTGCGGCGATATGGGCTATTGCAAGGATTTGAGGTGTTGGGACAAGGGCCTCTTTATTGCACTGCTACCAGCATTCTCCACCGAAGCAGCTCCTCCCTGCAACATAGCGCTGCTCCTTCCTCTCTGTTGCCATCTTGCCTCACTGCCAGCCGGCCTCACTCCGTCTACAACACTCTGCGCAGCTGCGGTAGTTAGTGTGGGGAACTTTAAGTACACCTGGGCTGCTCCTTACTCCCCACGCACTCTGTGCCGATGGTCTGGGGCAACCACTCACTGAAGTAGCCCTGCCGACTGACGTTGCCCCCACTGACTTCACCTTGGCACCATTTGCTGAACAGGCGGCCGGACGCGCCCTGATCACAAGCACTCGGTGCAGCAGCGTGAGGCGCCACCGAATTCTAAGGGCGCGCCTGGGCAGCTCTGCATTCCTTCTGAGAGCAGTGCCGGCAACCTGGGGTACCCATTCCTCAATGCAGCTTCTGATTTCGACTGTAGCCTTCACTCTGGCGCAATTTAGTAGAGCTGCCGGCTGGCCAGCCGCCCTCCGTCCACAAGCAGTCGACACTGACGCGGCAGGCGCCTTAGAATTCAGCAGATGCCTCAGGGCAGAGCCACACACATTCTGCACCTGATGCTGCTGATTTGCGAGTGCCGCTCCCCCAGGAACCGCTGATTTACTTTCCTGTGCACCATCTTGGACATGCCCCCACAAAGAGCGGTTTATTGGCACCAAGTGAACTGAACTACTCAACACTGGAATCGGGACACAAAAGTGCACCTTGGCACGGGCAAACTCAGAAACCTCAATAACACAGGAGGCAATAACCCACCAAGACTTTTGTCTTCCCAAAACCAAGATGTCATACTATCAAACAAGCGCTCGCCGTTTGTCTCTAAGCCCCGTCCTTTTCACACAATAGAGGCGTGTTTTTGAATTTTGTTTACAGCCTAGACGAAAGTCAAAAACACGCCCCAATCCGAAAAAGGACGGGGCTTAAATCCAAAGAAGAACGTCACTGGGACCTCTTCTCCAATGGCTGACCACCGTTTAGGAGGCCAGCCAATGGAGAAGAGGGGCGGGGCTTAACCCCGCTACTCCAAGTCATTAAATTTTGCGAGCTCTAGTGCGCATCTTCCAACCGGATACAAAAAGGCAGTTGTAATAACTGTGTTTTTTGCACAGCACACAAAAGTGATTAAGCAGACAGTTTTAATATGTACGGACATTAGATGGCATGGAGAGGCGTTGCCTGCATGATATGACAAAGACTGGGTGGCATGGAGACACCAACAGTTTTTCAGACACTTACTCCTATTGAAAAAGCGAAAGCAAATCATTGTTTCTGGTGACTAAGGCCGCTGCGGGGGGTCTCGCTCGCCGTCAACCCTTCTCAGGCCTCCTTTACCGGAGCTCCGCTCGCCTCAGGGGACAGGCAGCCAGCCTTGGCCGGAGACAGAAGGGGGCGAGCGGGCGTGCGCTTCAGCCAAGTGCTGGCTCAACCGCGCACTTCCTTGTTCCTAGGTGTGTGCTCTGCCTCTCCCAAGCATGCAGCATGCGCGCTCTCCCTGCTCTTCAGCTGGAGCCAAGAGGCTGGTATCCACCCATGCTCTGGCTGCACACACCCCGCGTGGTGGTGAGGCGCTTGCACCCACTGCTAGCAGGTGACAGGCTCACAGGGAGGGAAAAACCTGCTCGACCAGTGAGTGCTGTCAAACAACCCCCGAGAACTTCCTGGGCTTCGTGCTAGAAAAAAAGAAATAACCAAACACTGGCAACGTGAATACCAGCGGCCTCGACAGGCATGAGTGGTTATTTATTTTAACTGAACGCATTGTGCCTGAAAAAAAAGGGGATAGAAAACATGTCACTTAACCCTTTCGATGCTCATGATGGAACAGTTCCGTCATGAGCATCGGTGGCGCTGTGCTCATGACGGAACCGTTCCGTCATGACCACACCCATTTACATTAGGGCCCAGCGCCGGGGGTAAATCTGCACCGCACGGATGAGGTTAAACGCATGAATGAGATAACAAGCGTTCCCCACAGACTTTTCTCTTTGTCTCCCGTCCCACTTGGACGACCTCGGCCTGCTTTCCTTCTGGCGTAAAAGGTTTATTATCTTGGCCCCATAAAAATAAGAAACCTTTTACACCAGAAGGAAGGCAGGTCAATCCGTCCAAGTGGGACGGCAGAAATAAAGAAAAGTGTACGTCACTGCAAGCTCTTTCCCATTGGCTGGCCACCCTTTACGGTGACGCCAGCCAATGGGAAAGAGGGGCGGGGCTTAAAGCCCGCTAGTGAAAGCTCCCTCAAAACATAAAATCTTGCAAGCGAGACTGCGCATGTGCGCAGTCCACGCCAGCTCGACCTAAAAAGAAATTCCTATAGGGTTTATGAATTACTCTAAGAATGAGGTGAAGGGTAAAAATGATTTTTTTAAAAAGGTAATGTATACCCAATACATGTACATGACATGAGTGTCATTATTAGTAAAATCATGTAGTTATATTACATTTGATTTCACATGTGATACACCATTTCACATGAGTTGTGAACCAAGAAATCATGAGTTGCACACTTCTGCAAAACCAGATAAGGGCTACAATAACCACAATCACCTTGTATAAGTTGTAAAAAAAACCTCATCCACATTTCCCCAACCCTCCCCCACTGATGCGCATGTCTCTTGTTCACACATGCACAAACGAAGGAGTTGAATTATATTTATTTATGTGTTTTGAAAACATAGGGGCTGATTCACAGAACTAATCTGAGACAAAATCCTAAACGTACTTTTAAATGGACTGATAGTGGTTTAATATAGGTCTGCTTGGCGCCACTTAGAAGGTGTCACAATATATTGGGTAATGAACTATTCAACAGTGCTAAAAGGTGGAAGGAACCACTTTTATCCCTCCAAAAATCGGCTACTGCCTTCAAACTGCAATACTCCTTAGCACACGTAAATTACAATATTGCTATATATGCCAGTGTTTCCACCAATTGTCACAATATAGTAAAGATGAGTTCTTGTTCTTGTAATTCAGTTTCAAATTTATTCCCGTTCACTGGAAACTCTCATACAGCCGACACGTGTTTCGTCGTAAATGGGAATGTAACCCACAACTTTTTCAAGACTGTACAGTTTGAAAAAAGAGAAAAAAACATATTGCCATATGTATATGTACTGCTATTCGGTCATGGAAAACAGAATATATAACACATCATTACTTTCTATGTTAAAGAAGTTGCCCACACCGTGATTCGATACGATATTATGGAAACCAATACGAGCGGCGGTGAAAAATTATAAGTTTCAACAAAGTGTCTCATGATATAGTATAAATATAACACAGAAGGTTAACTTCAGAAGGTCTATGAACCTGTTATGAGATGGAGAGACCAAGTGCCACTTATTAGTCCTATTTGGATGTGAAGTAGTGGTGAATTCTAAGAAAATTCCAACTAATATTTGACACCATACACCAAAACCAAAATAGGGGGTGGTGATTCGCTAGATTTGAAAAAGCAGTTCGTGCGTGAATAAAGTTATTGCGAGTGTTCAAGATTCGTGAAATACCTATTTCCAGATCTGTTTTCTCGTTACTGTAAGGGATAACAATGGAAAGTGTACATAAGCAACTCTTATTATCATCGTTTAAATTCAGTTAGTGAGAGATAAAGCTAAATCACTTACGTGTAATGCGGTGATAATTCCAACCCGCATATGGGCTCTACGGGGGTCATCCGTTGTATTTTCTCCAGGTGAATTATTTGCCTAATTATGGCTCCAATATGGTCAAGGTGGCTGTAAGGATATCGTTATCAATATTTTAATACCTCAAAATAAATTAAATGGGTCTATAGTGTGCACGGAGACATATCGATTGTTTCAGTTTCAGTTTCAGTTTCATCAACTTTTATTCGATTATCAATTTGAATAATCATAAAAAGTACATGTTAAAAATTTTAGCACATAAGTAGGAAAAAGTTAAGTCACAGTAAAAAGAAGACATTTAAAGTAGAAAAAAAGTTTTTTTACAATTCTATACAGTTCTGGTTTAGCTGGGAACATTACGACGTATTGTTAAGACTGCTTTCAGAAAAGTCACTATAAGTTTAGCTTCGTGTAGCGATTTTAGAGATTGCAAGTAAAGAAATGCTGGATAGGATTGTCTATGTCCACTGGTTCGGAGAATCGGGATAATCCACGTTTTCCTTGGTAATTTATAATATTTGCAAAAAAGGACAACGTGGATCGTGGATTGTGGGGAGATTCCGTCACAGGGGCAGTTCATCAAGTTGCGCGACCAGTTATGCATTTCCGGAAATGAAACTAAACGAAAAAAGATATTAAAGCGTAGTCTTGTTAATAAGAACTTTTCATGATTAGATAAAAAGTACGTCAGATAGGTCTGTATGCATTTTCCAGACTGTTGGGCACACATTTTTTCGTTTTGTGGTTTAATGATCTCTGCCTGATTCCGAAGATCCCTCAGATGGCCCATACACATTAGTTTTAACTGTGTCCTGGAGATGTCCTCCACTGAGGGAGGTTCTTCGAAATAGGACTCACGATCCAGATCTTTAAAAAAGTTACATATATAGGTTAGCCAAGGGATTTTACGCCAGTTTGTCAGGGCTAAACAGTCAGTGATGAGGGCGCGACATTCGGGATTGCACCATATTCGATGCCACAGTAAGATAGGCTGGCATCGGATGGTGTCAATGATGTATTCCATGCCAAGCTCCCGGTGTGAGGCTAATATCGGGGAACTTTGAGGGAGGGCTAAGATGTATTTTATAAAAGCATTTTCTGTGACTTGTAGCTGGTCGATGCGTCCATGGCCCCAGATTCCGGCTCCATAGGTGGCCACACTATGGCATTTTGCATAGTATATGGTCAGGAGTTCAGGTGGAGCTGGTTTCCCCAATTTCCTTGAGAAAGAGGTTAGTGCTGAGGTTGCACGACGGAAATGGAGATTCCTGGCTTCAATTGCCTTTCGCCAATTCATTGCGTCGTCCACTAGGATACCCAGGTATGGGTAGACCGGGGTTTTTTCCAGTTTGTTGTTGTCAACCATTATTGGTTTGGAATTTTTAATCCTGGGACCGATAAGCATTGTGAAGGTTTTCTTGATGTTTATTTTGAGACCAAGTGATTCCATGAATGCTGCGTATTTGTTTGTTTGTAGCTGGAGTTGGTTTAAAGTCCGTGCTAGAATAACTGAATCATCAGCATACAAGAGAGTGGGTATCGGGCGATGATTTATCTGGGGGAGGTCCTGGCTCCCTTCCAGCATAGCCTGTTCAAGCCCGTTTGTATAAAGGTTGAACAGGAAGGGAGCCAGTACACATCCCTGCCTTACTCCCTTCGTTATTTGGAATGGTCGTGACAATTCGCCGCTAGTACCGAATCGTACTCGGCCTACAGCATTTGTGTAGAGTTCTCGTAGAAAAGTTATTATCGGGGGATCTACGCCAAGGTCGGTTAGCAATTGCCAGAGTTTCGCATGCTGGACGCAGTCAAATGCCGCGATTAAGTCGACATAGACGAGGAAGATGTTACCTCCTTTGGCGTGAACGTATTTACCAGCCAGAAGAACAAGATTGAGGGCCTGCTCCACAGTCCCGAGCCCCTTCTGGAAACCGTATTGCAGGTCGGTTATGATGTTATTCTCCCGGGCCCAAGATTGTAATCGGTCCAGGAGTACTCGACCTGCAATCTTACCCATGGAGTCCAGAAGGGAGATTGGTCTGTAGCAAGCGGGATCGTTGCGGTCGCCTTTTTTGAAAATGGTTAGTAGGATTGAAGTTGACCATGAGTGGAAAAGGCCGATCGAAGCTACTGCTGACATGACCCGGGTGATTATCTGCGACCAGAAGTCTACATCGTACAGGAACAAGTCCATTGGAACCCCGTCTGGACCGGGGGCCTTGACTGTTTTGGAAGCCCTGATTGCTTTTGTAATTTCATTAAGAGAAAAATAAATGTTAATCGGATAGATGTTGTTTCTCATCGGCTGGGCCTCGTGTATTGGATTGTCTACTGCAAAGTCTGAGGGTGTTCCAAAGATTTTTGCAAAGTGGGAAACCCAGTCTTCCTTGGTTATTGCCACGTCAAGATGATTAATGTCTGTGCAATTGGCCAAGAAAGGCGATCTTATAGTTTGCCAGAATGCGGTGCTGTCTTTCCTTCGGGCACTATCGTGTAAACGTAGCCAGAGATCTTGTTTGATTTGCTTTTTGCGGTCTTGCCTTGCAGAATTATAAATTTTTCTCAGGTAGGAGATTTCCTGGGGGGTCTCAAGGGTTTACGCAGGGCTTCTTTAAGAGATGTAAGTGCCTTCCGACAAGCGGTGTCAAACCATCTCGTGGTGGGGGACTTAGTCTTGTTTTTTAATTTAACAAATAGCTCATCCCTTATTGTTTCCTGGATACTTTGGAAACAACTGACAATTATTTGCGGTGGTGTCTCCAGAGACATACATTTGGATAACCATTGTTCAGTTTTTTCAAGGACCCTCTGTGTCACCTCTTCCGGGTCGATCTTTGCCCATTTAACTGTGTACCCATTCAGTTTGTTCATGGACAGTGAATGTTGGTTAAGAGAGCTTAACTTTGCAAGGTGAACTCTTGCCCGTTTGATGTTGATTTTCATGCTGAGCGGGTAGTGGTCACTTATTGGGTTTGACCCAATTTCATAGTTCGCTAATTGCCCTTTGAGTGAGTTTGAGGCTATTATGTAATCTATGGTTGTGGAGTAGCCTCGCCCGTGGAAGGTGGGTAAGAAATCCTGCTGCGGGTCAACCAGTTCATTCACATAGTCCATATCTAGGGAAAATAGGATTTTGTTGAGTTTGTTACCACATGTCGAGTGGGCGAAGTGAGGAGTAGGGTTCCCAAGTTCGTTTTGGAGACCACAATTTCCATTTTTGTGGTTTGGGCACAAAGGGAAGTTGAAGTCGCCACCCCAGATGAAGTGAGTTGTAGATATATTGTTATCATTTTGAAGTGAGGTTAGAAATGTAGATATCTCTTCTAGGTTTGACCAGCAGTCCGAAGTACCAGAGTTATTGTAGTAATTTACGAGTATATAGTTATTATCTTTGGGTGCTGTTATCTGCATGATTTGCATGATTTGGAATGTCGGTGACTCCTTTAATAATTTCACTCTGAGGGGGAGGGTATTGGCGACATAGGTCGTGAGCCCCCCCTTTGGTCTGCCCATGTTTCCATGTACTGCAGGGGTGAAAAAAGTTTTATATCCCTCAAGGTGTAATGGTGTTGTGCACCAGGTTTCTTGTAGGCACAATATCTGGTGTTGCCTGGCTGTGTCGAGCCATAACCCCAGTGTTATTTTTGAGGACAAGCCTGCAATATTCCAATATACGGTGGAGAAACTCAGGTTTGTGGTGTCTCCAGAGACATGGGGTGAAACTAACAGGGTGTTCGCAGTCTGTGTTTCTGGCAGTTGGTGTAATTGAGCCTGTGGAAGTTTAACGGAAGCTTTAGGAACTATGATTTGCTGATGGTACGAACCAGGTGCGATTCCGTCTGTAAGTAAGGGGGGTGTGTGAGTAACATTGTTAGAGGTGTTGGGGGAAGTAGTTGACATATCGATTGTTAAAATCGCGGTGATATAGATGTGCTATTCACCCTTGGGTTGAATCTGTACAATTACATCATGTTTGGTCTTAGCGTATCTAATTATGAACACTAAAATAGTCTCTAGGCATGTCCCAGAGCAATCTACCTTATTTCTTTTATTTTTGTTAAAAAATACCTTCCTCACATGTCACAATGTTCTCAATTTGTACTAGAACATTACGTGTCGTTTAAGTATAGAGCCCCAAGTTCTGAGTCCTCAATTTGAGTTAGAAGTTCAAAAATACTTTCTCGCGTTAAAATTAATTAGTTAGCGTTTCTACTATGCCTAGGATAGAGTGCCCTTCTGAATCCTTAATTGCCCACCTTTCGCCAGTCTAAGTATTCTTTCGAGTCCTCCGTTCATTCGCAGCGTGTCTGCTCGAGTACAAGTTTGTCTGCACGCCGCGTTTTTAAATATTAACACTTCTGTGTTTCTGGTCATCATTGATTGGGTGGGGGAACATGTGACCCGAGTCCACATGAGTGATGAGTTTGCGGTCTGAATGGCGGCCATCTTAACATGTAATAAAATGAAAGTATACAGTCTGGCCGATTCAAGTGTATGACCATTAAGTTGTAATAAAGTCTAATTGTATCGGTCTAGAGTTAATAATAACTTCCGTATTATATATTTAATTCGCAAATTTCATATTAAGATTTGTTCACTATCCCTTATGAAAAAAACATGTCGATACATGAGTTATATTGAATAGTGGATTATATTTGATTCTAATACTCCATGATTCGACATGATTTTTGTTTGGAAAACGGCCCCGCTATTTCTCTGTTTGTGCTCCCGCCTCGTGAACAGTGTCCAACAGTAACTAATCATCTGTAGTTAAAGCGGCGGCCATTTTAAAGTGTCTATTTATCGAATTGGTATCCTAATAGGTTTATTTGCATACTTTTAAGTTTGGTATATATTCACTATTATTTATCAAATTAAAACGTAACTAGCTAATATTGGGTATACGATATATTATACATTGGGTCCGTTTGTGCTCGGGGATATTACTTATGTTAAAGGAGAATAGTATGTCCTAAATCACATCTCTAGCTCCTGAGAGTCATTACTTTTCTGTAGGTAAGGGTTGGTCTGTCGGATATGTATTTTTTGAGTGTTGTGTCTGTTTTCAGAAGATGCCAGAGTTTGTTCAGGCTTCTCATTAGTATCCCTGACCAGTTGTTATAGCCAGTCACTAATCTTATTGTGTCATCTTTTTTTCTATTTTTCGGTTGTTCTTTCAATGTGTCTACCCGTTTCACTTTTTCAATTCTCAATTCAGCTTTCATCAGTAGTTTCTTATTGTATACCCGGCTCTCAAATCTATTCAGAACTCCTTTTTTGTTGATTTCAAATTCCTCATCCCTACTGCAGTTGCGTCGTGTTCGTATGAGTTCGCCATATGGGATTGCTCTGATTTGATGTGAGGGGTGTGCACTTGATGCGTGGAGTAATGAATTGCAGGCTGTGGGTTTGCGGTACAGTCTGCTATGAATTTCTTGGTTGTGTATATAAAACTCTACATCAAGAAAGGGTATTTTTGTGTTGCTGTATTCCATAGTGAACTTTATGTTAAGGTAATTATTGTTAAGATATGCAAGAAAACCTTGTAGTTTATCAGAGGTGCCTGTCCAGATCATAATGCAGTCATCAATATACCTGCCCCAAAATAATATTGCATCATTCCTTTCAGTGCCCAATGGGCCCCAGATCCTCATCTCCTCGAACCAACCCATAACTAGGTTGGCATACGAGGGTGAAAATCTGGAGCCCATGGCCACACCTTGTTTATGTCTGTACCATTGATCTTTGTAGAGAAACACATTGTTATCCAGTATGATCTCTACCATCTCTAGGATCATTTCTGTATGTAACCATGAGCTGGCAGTTCTTCTACTGAGCATTTTTTTCAAAGCTGTAAGACCAATCTCTCTTTTGATACTAGCATATAGTGAGACTACATCTAGGGTAACCATAAACATGGTGTCTTCCCAGTTTAGATCAGCCATAATGCCCAGGATGAGTTTCGTATCTCTTATGTACGACGGGAGATTTGTCACTAGTGGTTTCAAAAAAATATCCACATATTCAGATATCCTCTCTGTTGGCCCACCTATGCCTGATATAATAGGTCTACCAGGGGGGAATGTATTTGTTTTATGTACCTTTGGTAACGTGTATAAGCACGGATACCTTGGACGATGTACTCTAAGATATGTCAATTCGTTGACATCCAATAAACTAGATCCATGCCATCTCTTAAGATGTGTATTAATGTAGTCTGTAAGGCTCCATATGGGATTGCCTTGTAGTTTCTCAAAGCATTCTGTGTCTGTTAGTTGTGTCAATATTTCAAGGTCATAATCACTGGTTTTCATAATCACCATGTTGCCTCCCTTGTCTGCTTCTCTAATGGTCAACTCACTGTTGTCACTGAGTTTTTTGAGTGCAGTTCTTTCTTTCTGTGTCAAGTTGTCCCGTTGGATGCGTGATGCTGTCTCCCTATTCTCATGTTTGTCCAGATCTGCAGATACAAGTTTGTAAAATAGGTCAATGTTATTGCCTACAATGAGTGTCGGTGTCCATTTGGATTTGTCTCCATCTCATAACAGGTTCATAGACCTTCTGAAGTTAACAGAGGTACATTCTGTGTTATATTTATACTATATCATGAGACACTTTGTTGAAACTTATAATTTTTCACCGCCGCTCGTATTGATTTCCATAATATCGTATTGAATCATGGTGTGGGCAACTTCTTTAACATAGGAAGTAATGATGTGTTATATATTCTGTTTTCCATGACCGAATAGCAGTACATATACATATGGCGATATGTTTTTTCTCTTTTTTCAAACTGTACAACCTTGAAAAAGTCGTGGGTTACATTCCCATTTACGACGAAACACATCCTAAACTTACTACTTTTGGTATTCATTGAAGGCATTTAGTAGTAGTAAAGTTAGGATTTTGTCTTAAGTTTGACTTAAGACAGACTTAAGACAAACGTAGGACAGACTTAAGACAGACTTAAGACAGACTTACGAGAAAATCCTCACTTTACTACTACTAAATGCCTTCTGTGAATTCCAAAAGTAGTAAATTTAGGATTTTGTCTCAGATTACTTCTGTGAATCGGGCCCATAATTAATTTATCACATGTATAACTAAAGTGCAGTAATCACATCACCCTAGGGTGACCAGACGTCCCAGATTTCCCCGGACGGTCCCCGTTTTTGGAGAATTGTCCCCGTGTCCCGACACTTTTCTCCAAATTGTACAAATGACCCGGTTTTTGACTAGTGCCTGGGTTATGTCCCGGTTTTTAAGGGAGGGCGGCGTGAAACCTGGATGTTAATCAGCGTTGTGCTGTGCAGGCTCGGGGAGAGAGGTCAATTCTTTAAACTCTCCTGCTGTGCTGCTTCGTCTCACTTAAGCAGCACAGCAGGGTTTAACGAGGTGTGAATCTGGGCTGCAGAGGCCATAGGGCAAGTCCAGGTCCACCAGCAGCCGATCCTGGAGCTCTTCCCAGAACGGGCACAAATATATGTTTTCGGCTTTGCATGTAGATTATTTTACCTGGCTTCTCCCCTGACCCTGCTCAGTGACTAACTAATAAGTAAGGAATGAGCGTGCTGTTTAAATGGGAGACGGTCCAGCATTGGGAGCAGGAGGAAGTGTTTCATTTCACATTCTCTTTCATAACGAAAATCCACTCTGGAGCAAGAAGCTGGAATACATTGGGGAAGCTGTGTTTTATATCACTATTTCTCCGGTAGGTTTTGAACTTTGCTGAATTCCCGCTTAAACGGAGAAGTCAAGGTGGAGTTGATTATTTTGGATGCTACACTTTCATCGGCGAAGCCTACGGAGTGGTATATGTCTGTTTACTGACTCGATGTGACTGAGTAGGGGCATTATGGGAATGGTAGTTCTGCTTATTGTTACATGCCAAGCACGGGGTACATTTGAGCTCCTAAAACACACATTGTATGGCATATCTTATCAGCAAAACAGATGCTTCACTCTGGCATGTAATATATTTACAATTTTGTTTCTCCTTTCATTTACAAGTGAGATTAATCAGCACAGCATCTAGTTATATCCATGCTAATTAAAATCCAGCCATTTGTAATTGGAATTTTGTATCCCAGATAAATCAGAGTTATGCAGCAGATCACAGTGTTTTAAAGTGTCACATGTAAAAGGTTTGCACTATATTGTTTCAATATTAGCAGTTGTCCAAAATGCTTCGTTTAGATACATCGCTGATACAATGGTGAAATGTGCATATTGTAGGCTGGGGGTCTGATGAAGCATTATGCAGGTTAAGGGTGTATATTAGTACACTATGGAGGATTGAAATATCAATTTTTACAGTTTTGACCACCTGCGCTAATTAATGCATTCTATGAGAGGGCACTTGCATGCCCGTTTGTAATGGGTGTATCCTTTTTAAATTCAAATCAATAGATATCTATTTCTATGATCTTGACATAAGTATAAATGGTTCTGTGTTGCCAGGTCAGAGGAGCGGAGGAGGCCCAATGAAATAAAATGCCTTTGACCTTTGCTTTCTTTGTGTGCGTGCTCTCTTCTTTGTGGAGTAGAGTTTTCTTTTGATATACATATATATGAAGCACTGAGACCTAATTTGACATTTAGTCCTATTTCTATGTCTGTGCCCGTCCCGGTTTTTCATTCTGAAAATCTGGTCACCCTACATCACCCTGCAGTGTGAAAGTCTGTGAGATACACACTCTCAGTGGCTCTATTGACTGGACACTAGCAAGATCGTGACCAGCCAATAGTACAGCTGAACTCGAGCCCGACGAGTAACCAGAAAATGCCACGTACGTAACAGCCAAACGGTAACCCAAAGATCCTGGCTCAGAGCCTCCATTGTCCATAATACCTAGGTAAAACAAGCATTGGAAATGCAATAGGGCTCGCATTAGGAAAGTTTGAGCTATTGGTCTTATAAATGATTTTTTTTTAATTTATGTGTTATTTTTTAAAATAGCTAAATTAATAGCTTTGCCATTTACAATGCCAATAGTTATAACTTTCACAAATGTGACACCTATAGCATTTGTAATGCAACATGTTTTGTATTTGCGTGACTTAGATGTATTAATATTACAAATAATGAAAAAAGAAAGAAAAATGGACCAACAAAAGAAGAAACGGGTATGAGAAGAAAATGCGAAACAGGAAAAGGACAGAAGAATGAAAACAAAACTTTAAAAAAAGCTTGAAACAAAGGGAAAGAAAATAAGAGACAAGAGTATGATGAAATGGAGAGCTAGAGGGGTCGGGGTGAGCACAGAACGAAGGTAGGAATGATTAACCGTCAGCACCAACAGTGGACACGCGATTGTGAAAATTGTGCTCTGAAAACAGGACGGACACAGCCGTGGGCCACAGTGCAGAAACGCAGTTAAAGGTTAACGTGAGAGAAGTACAGACACACTTTGAACCGGTGAAACTAGACACGAGATTGGTAGTGGGGCTGGGCCGGGTGGTGCTGCTCTGCACATCATGGAAAACAACAGTTTATCGTGGCGGGGGAGGAAGAGGCAGACTGCGGGAAGAGGGAAGGGAGGGAGACGGCTATTCGTAAAAGATGGAGACAGAAAGAGGAGACCGTGAGAAGAAAAGGCGGGCTGAGACAGGAGAATGATGTGAGCGCAGGGACTTGTTATAGATATCAGGGCGACAGGAGGGAGAGGGCGCGAGGGAAGGGACTGCGGGTCACAAGAGCTTTCTGTGCCGGGGAGGAAGAGGAGATAAAGGAAGAGGGAGGAGATAAGACAGAGAGCAGCAGGGGGAGGGAATGGGATGGAGAGATGTGGGAGGAAAGAAAAAGAAGAAAAGCAAGTGGAGGGAGGGGTAGAGAGGGAAGCAAAGAAATGTGGCTGCGAGAGGGGGAGGAGAAAAGAGATAAGAAGAAGGAGCTAAAGTGTGTATTAAAGTAGAGACAGAGTCCGAATACTGTAGAAAACAAGCATCAAAGAGCATAAAAGGAGACACGGCCTGGCGGCCGTGAAACTGAAAGTGCGGTCGGCCGACCATGAATAATTAGGGGATGAGAAATGCGCTGGGAGGAGAAATGCAGAGCGCACGCTGGGAAGCTTGTGGGAGGGAGGCTGGGCTGCCTTTGATGTGGTAATGCGAGGAAGGCAGGCAGGCGGCTGGTGGCATTGTGCACGCGCTTTTTAGGACTTGCGCTTGCGCAATGACCTAAAAAGCGCACATGCACTGCATGGAATCGCCAGTGTAATCGCCAGTGGTTAAACTCTGGATAAGCCACTATAGAGCTTCGCCAGCTATGCGCAAGTGCATCAGCAGGCGAGCCCTAAACATGTAGGAAACAAGGCAGATAAAAAACAATATGTGGATAAAATGTCTACTCCTCCATCCATGGATCATTCATAAATCGATTTAGAACTAACCAACGGCAGTCTGTTCACAGTAAAGCTGCATGCCGTCAGTATTAAACTTGAGCCTCTTAGGAGTCACACCCAACTCAGCGAGGCCTGCAATTGGCCAGAATTAAACATACCCTCATCCAATAACAGCACAACACTTCCATAAGGTCCAGAACCAGGATGCGTTATGCGCGAAGAAGAGTAATATACCCTGGACACGAGGTCGAGAACGAAGGTATGTGTTCACACCATGCCCTGCCCGGTACACTTTTGCATGTCCTTTTTTTGCCCGTGAAGAAGATCTCTGAGTAAAATTTAGCACCTCCATTTGTTGTCGCTAAGACTCAGGAGTAAACCTCCGATGGTATCACCCCCTGGATGAGCACACGCAAAAGCAGGCGGCTCATCACACAGAAGGCACAGTGTTAACCCACATAAAAAGGTATGTTCAGTAGAGTCTGATAGGATCACAGATGTTCCATTGTGCACTACATGCCTTGTCTGCCCAATCTGTGTCCTATATTTATGGATGCAGTTAAAGTGTACCACCTGGAGAAAGGCACACCGACTGCTCAAAAGACATATCAAGAAGCATTACTGCTACGTTATATGAATAGAGCACTCTGCTGGGCTAGTATAAATATGCCCTCCACCGCCCTTAAAAAAAAAATCTTTCAAATCTTTAGAAATAATTTTTACCGTTTCAACCCTATAATTGGCATCCATATATTTTTCATTTTAAATATAGTGTATACTCCCAGACCTGAGGAAGAACTTTGAGAAAAACAGAAGGCCCAACGTAAAGGTTGAAATGCGTTGGCGTTCTACAAAAGTGGCCAGGGGGTGCACATCCCCATGAAAAGATTAAGTTATGCAAAGGAGAACCAGGGAGAATATTTATACCCCCTAAGATAATTGTGATATAAGACCTTTTATTTTAACCCCGACCACATAGGGCCACATGATACCTATAGGATCAGTTGTTTGAGGGAGCATAAATTATATCGCCAAATCTATTTTTGGAGAATTTTCATTTGGACACGCATGTTTAAGTGTTATGTCTACATAGGTGTTGTATATGGAATTGACATGTTGAAATATTTGTTTGTCTAAACTGTATTATGCCTGTACTGTATCAATGTTAATTGACTATGGGCCAGATGTAGGTGGCCATTTATCGGCCGGTAACGGCTGATTTCGGCCGTTACCGACCGGTAAATGGTCATTCCTGATGTAGGGGCCCTATTTTACCGAATCGGTAAATTTACCGAATCGGTAAAATACCGAATCGGTATTTTTACCGATTCGGTAACTTTGAGATGTAGGTGGGACTCTTCTGAGTCCCACAGGCCTTACCGAATCGGTATTTTACCACCCAATCCTATTGGGTGGTAAAATACCGAATACAGGTGTGCATGCACATCTGTGCATGCACACCTGTGCAATGTGACATACAGACATGCCCTTAGAGCATGTCTGTGTGCCCCATGGCACACAAGTCCGAAATTGGGGTGCCAGAGGGTGTCAAAGGGACACCCCCTGCACCCTTGCAACAATCGGAATTTACCGAATCGGTAAATACCGATTCGGTATTCCACATTGATTCCTATGGGCTTCAAGGCCCATAGGAATCAATGGGGGATACCGATTCGGTATTTACAGAATCGGTAAATACCGAATCTTACCGATTCGGTATTTACCGATTCTGATTTACCTACATTTCCCCCCCTCTAATTTACCACTTCTTAAATACCGAATCGGTATGATTCGGTATTTAAGAAGTGGTCAATTAGAATTACCTACATCGGGCCCTATATGTTTTCACATTGTATTATGAATCTACATGAGGAATAATCCGATAAAAAGACTCAATGACAAATCCATACTTGTTTTATGTAAGCGTATGTCTATTGTTTGTAATTGTACAGATGCCAGGTTGGATCAAGGGATACAAAAAACACAAGAGTGTCAAAGGGTCTAAGAAGTCTATGTGTGGTTCATTAAACTAACAAAGAACAGTGTCAACTCATCTAACAGTTGTAGAAAAGCATTGATGGATATCAGTGATCACTAGCAGGATACCCATCAGTCACCACTCGGAACCGCCCTTCATCATTTGGCATTCCTGTTAACCACAAAATCGGTAAACTACTGGTTCAGATGGAAGGTCAGATGGTATAACCTCTTGAGAACCTAGTAGTGGCCAACGGTGGTAGAGTGTCACAAACTACCCATCAATAGAAAATATGGGTGGCTCTGACTCAGGTTTGAGGAAGAGGCATCGCCCTCTCCGTCGATACCTCGGGTTGTGTCCTGAGGCAGGGGACACAACCCTGAGTCAGAGCCAGGTGAGGTGAGGCTTGTTACCTCACACAGGATAGGTATGAATAATAATCCATCCTGTACAGAGGTATCGTGATTGGTCACATGTATTAACACTGTGATGATTTTTTGCTGTTTTGTTATCACAGTTTTTTTCAACATTGCACTTTATGCAATAGCTATACTAACGAGGTCCTGAAGAAAGCCGGGGTTCTTTGACCCGCCATGGCTGAAACTAGTAGACCATTTTCGGTTGATTAATTCAAAAACGACACTGTATATATATTTTTAATAAGTCCACCAGTGGTCATCAATAAAGGTATCAGGGAACACTGATGTATCTTTTTTAATTCACTTACACTTTCACTTTCTTGCACTGCATTTTCTATCCTTGTCTTCAACACGCCTAGTCTACCAGCGTTTGGCTCGGTGCCAGAAGAGCTGAGGTGACAGGGTTTACTTTGGTTTTCCAAATGATGACACTGGCCACTAAGGGCAGTTGATGGGAATCCTTACTTTTCTGCCCTCCTCAGGGTTTCTTCTGACATGAAGTCGCATTTGCGTCATCATTCTTTTACTATCACTGATAGTTAGATAGTTAAATGATCTGGTGTAAGTCCTGCTCCTATCATCGTTCTGTGTAGATTTTCTTACTAGACCTCCAGTTTCCTTTTGTTGCAAAGCTGGACAGCTGATAAGGAAAGCCTGTCTAGGCGCCGCCATGGGTGCTGAAATCACATTCCATTTTAAGAGATTCACCCCTGTTGGCTGTGCCCTTCCACCAAAAGAACAAACAGTCGTTGCTTGCCTTTAGATTTGGAGAGATACCCACCCTGGACCTTTTGCCAAAATGGAGGATGGTTGGCTTTGGAGAAGCTCTGCTGGAGTCCATGGACCCGTGCAATACAATGCTGAATATTAGACTAACCCAGTTATTGAATATTTTTTTTAAATGATCAGTGTATATGGTGGACAATGGTTAATCTGGTGGGGGTTCTCAACTCTAACTATAGGACATGATAAATGCATAGCTTTTAAGGTAAACATTGTTTCAATAGGTAATATTTTAACAAAAGAGCGGGCTGCTAGGGACCGTTGGAAGTAGCTGCTTCCCTATCCCGCCCGGCTCAAGTAATCAATTTATTTAAACCTGGCATTTTAATGATGCATAGTTCTGTCTACCTGCACTTTTATAGGGGAAAATCATATGGTCCATCTACTACTGCATAAATACCCGCCCCAGCCCTGTATAATGCACTTAATCATCTATAGCGACCTACATAGGTGAATCCAAATTACTGGTATGGCCATTTTGCACTTTTCACATTAGGAAAATAACCAGTCCCCGGTTAGCCATTCCTGTTGATTTATTATTTTAATCTGGCACCCCTACTAACATACTTAGGAAGGAAAGCTAAGGAAACAGAAGGACTAATGACAAGATATTTAGCAGTTGAATTAGATGTATGACAAATCTTTTAAAATTCCTCTTGTATGCTTTTCAAAACTATAACTTGTATGATCTTGTTTGTGGTTTTGATTGACTAATATTCGATATATATAAACCCTAAACCTATCTATAGTGTAGGGGGTATTTCTTCTGTATACTTGATACACCAGGAGTGAAAGCAGCACAAGTGCGGTGGGGTCTGCATACCGTATAGCGATCAGTAGTAGTGAATAGGACCGTTTTACCCTGTGTCACTCGATTGAGGCTCACTCACCTTTTAAAAAGTTCTGCTGCTGTGTGCTGAACTCACCCTTGGCCTACATCAAGTAGAAGTGGAGTGCTGTATAGCGCAAGAGTGGTGACTGTGTGGTTGTATGTGTGCATGGGAGGGGTACCTACTATATAGGGATGGAGCAGTACTGTGTAGTACATGTGAGTTTGGTGCATGTGCTAAGTGAATGTATGCCTGTGAGAAATACATGACATGAAGGATATAGGGCTGTGTGGTGCATGCACAATAAGAGATTGTGCTGGGTGTATGTGTACTTGTGTGAAGTGCAATACAAGAAGGGTAAAGTGTTGTGAAGTGTGCACATGGTGAGGGTTTGTGCTGGCAGTGTGTGTGTTTTAAAATAAGCACACCCTGGTTGAAAATAGAAAGCTTTAATTGCTGAACAGTGTGCAGAGACTGAGTGTGTATGCTGAATGCATGTGTACATGCAAGGGTACAATAAACAGAGATTTTAGTGCTGGAGACTAAGTGTGTTGTGTGTGTACACTGAGTAAATTTGCCGGCAAGGGTGCATTACATGGACGACCATGGGTTCCATTTTGGGAAGCCCTGGCCTGGCTGGTGAAGACGTGAGGAGGAGAGGAATCCCCTTAGACGGATTTGTGTATTGCTGTATTCTGGAGAGCTGGGAGGCACACATACTAGAGGAGAAGTAGAGACTTCCTTTGCACTTCAAGAGGTTGCTCTTTGTTTCATTGATATATCACAAGGAAGGAGCCTGGACACATCTCAGGAAGGAAGATGGGGCTGTTAAGAGAATCGGAACCTGAGATTAACTGTTTGAAGTACATATTACTGTGGCTCACATCCAGGTGTGAGCTCTGGTCACTCCCATGAGGAAAGAGGAAAGAAGAAAAAGAGAAGTGTCCACTCCAAAGAAGCAGAACCCCAACATAAAACCTCTGAGACTCACATTTTCTGTCTGGAAAAGGACTATAAGAAGGGGAGGTTCAGTCCCCTAAAGCCTGTCATCTGCCAAGCAGCCAGACAAGCTGTGTGAAAGGGGAAGCTTTGCAAGTATTCTGCCTGAGACCAGGAATGGAGGCCAAGGCCTGCTAGTCTCCCTGCTGGGCGAGGAGACATCACCAAGTGAAACCAAGACCACCTGCCCTGGAGCACTAGAACATGCCAGCTTGCCAAGAACAGTGTGCCCTGTGAGGGCTAGGAGAGTGTTGAAGGGAGCAAGGACCACTGGGAAGCCTTACAGTTCAGTAGGATTTTAAATTGTCATTACAAACAACACATGAGAAACGACTTTGCTGAATAAAATGTCAGACGCTGCCATAGCACCAGTTGCAGTCTGATTTAAAATATGAGTGCAATATTATAACAATCATTTACAATGCAATAGGTCTCGCATTAGGAAAGTTTGAGCTATTGGTATTGGAAATGACACATTTTTTATTTATGTTTTGTTTTTTAAAATAGCGAAATTAATAGCTTTGTCATTTACAATGCCAATAGTTATAACTTTCGCAAGTGTGACACCTATAGCATTTGCAATGCAATATGTATCGTATTTACGTGACTTACATGTATTGATATTACAAATAACAATGGCTTTTATTTTTTTTAATAATTAATACTTAAATAAAAGTTATTGTAATTTATAATGGCAATAGCTTAAACTTTTGTAAATAACTGTTGTGAAGATTATGTTCAGTGTATTTTATGGTTACGAAAATCCAAAAACAGAAGTGAAATATTAACATCTTTTTGTTACATTTGTAATAAAGCTTGAAACATTGAGAGAACATATTTGAACCAGTTGTTGTTGAATGGTTGCACAGATTGATGCTGTGGTGGCGCTGAGTGATGTTGTGATGGCGAATGAGTGATGCTGTGGTGGTGCTGAGTGATGCTGTATGCTATGCTATGTTTTGTTTTGCTATCCTATGCTTTGATTTGTTATGCTATGCTGTTTTTTGTTATGCTATGCTATGTTTTGTTATGCTATGTTTTGCTATGCTATGCTATGTTATGCTATGCTATGCTTTGTTATGATATGCTATGTTTTGCTATGATATGCTATGTTTTGTTGTGTTTTATTATGCTATGCTTTGTTTTGCTCTGCTATGTTTTGTTATGCTATGCTATGTTTTGTTGTGTTTGGTATGCTGTGCTATGTTTTGCGATGCTACTATATGTTATGTTTTTCTATGTTATGTTTTGTTGTGTTTTGTTAAGCTATGCTATGTTTTGTTGTGTTTTGCTATGTTTTGTTATGCTATGTGTTGTGCTTTGTTATGCTTTGTTTTGTTTTGTTATGCTATGTTATGCTATGCTATGTTTTGTTATGCTATGTTTGTTTTGCTATCTTATGCTTTGTTATGCTATGCTATGTTTAGTTTTTCTATCATATGCTTTGTTTTGTTATGCTATGTTTTGTTGTGCATTGTTATGCTATGATATGTTTTGTTGTATTTTGCTGTACTATGCTTTGTTATGCTATGCTATGTTTTGTTATCTTATGCTATGTTTGTTCTGCTGTGTTTTGTTGTGTTTTGTTATGGTATGCTATGTTTTGTTATACTATGCTATGTTTTGTTTTGCTATGTTTTGTTATGTTATGCTATGCTTTGGTTTGTTATGCTATATTTTGTTATGGTATGCTATGTTTTGTTATGTTTTGGTGTGCTATGCTATGCTTTGTTGTGTTTTGCTATGCTACGTTTTGTTTTGTTATGCTATGTTTTGTTTTGCTATCCTAGGCGTTGTTTTGTTATGCTATGCTATGTTTTGCTAACCTATGCTTTTTTTTGTTATGCTATGCTGTGTTTTGTTATGCTATGTTTTGTTAGGCTATGCTGGTGAGGGTGTGTGAGAGTGTGAGTGAGGGTTTGTGAGGGTGTGTGAGGATGTGTGAGGATGTGTGAGGATGTGTGAGGGTGGGTGATTGGATGGGAGGGTGAGGGGATGTGAGGGTGAGGGGATGTGAGGGTGAGAGAGTTGTGAGGGTGAGGGGGTGAGGTGAGTGAGGGGGTGTGAGGGTGAGGCGGTGTGAGGGTGAGAGGGTTTGAGGGTGAGGGTGTTTGAGGGCGTGTGAGGGTGTGTTAGGGTGAGGGTGTGTGAGGGTGAGAGGGTGTTTGAGGGTGTCTGAGGGTGAGGGGGTGAGGGTGAGTGAGGGTGTGTGAGGGTGAGAGGGTGTTTGAGGGTGTCTGAGGGTGAGGGGGTTGAGGGGGGTGAGGGTGAGGGAGGGTGTGTGAGGGTGAGAGGGTGTGTGTTGGTGAGGGGTGTGAGGGTGAGTGAGGGTGTGTGAGGGGGTGAGGTGAGTGAGGGGGTGTGAGGGTGAGGCGGTGTGAGGGTGAGAGGGTGTGGGGGTGAGGGGGTGTGAGGGTGAGAGGGTGTGTGAGGGTGTGTGAGGGTGAGTGAGGGTAAGGGTGAGGGTGAGTGAGGGTGAGAGGGTGTGAGGGGGAGGGTGACGGGGTGTAGGTGATGGGGTGAGGGTGTGTGAGGGGGAGGGGGTGAGGGTGAGGGGATGTGAGGGTGAGAGGTTGTTTGAGGGGGGGTGTGGGGGGGTGGGGTTGAGGGGTGTGAGGGTGAGGGGGTGTGAGGGTGAGGGGTGTAAGAGTGAGGGGGTGGGTGAGGGTGATTGAGGGTAAGGGTGTGTGAGGGTGAGGGTGGGTGAGGGTGAGGGTGTGTGAGGATGGGTGAGGGTGGGTGAGGGTGGGTGAGAGTGTGTGAGAGGGTGTGGGAGGGTGTGTGAGGGTGTGAGGGTGGATGAGGGTGTGTGTGAGGTCGAGGGGGTGTGAGGGTGAGGGTGGGTGAGGGTGAGGGTGAGACACTGAGGGTGTGTGAGGGTGTGTGAGGGTGAGTGAGGGTAAGGGTGAGGGTGAGTGAGGGTGAGAGGGTGTGAGGGGGAGGGTGACGGGGTGTAGGTGATGGGGTGAGGGTGTGTGAGGGGGAGGGGGGAGGGTGAGGGGATGTGAGGGTGAGAGGTTGTTTGAGGGGGGGTGTGGGGGGGTGGGGTTGAGGGGTGTGAGGGTGAGGGGGTGTGAGGGTGAGGGGTGTAAGAGTGAGGGGGTGGGTGAGGGTGATTGAGGGTAAGGGTGTGTGAGGGTGAGGGTGGGTGAGGGTGTGTGAGGATGGGTGAGGGTGGGTGAGGGTGGGTGAGAGTGTGTGAGAGGGTGTGGGAGGGTGTGTGAGGGTGTGAGGGTGGATGAGGGTGTGTGTGAGGGCGAGGGGGTGTGAGGGTGTGTGAGGGGGAGGGGGTGAGAGGGTGAGGGTGGGTGAGGGTGAGGGTGAGACTGTTTGTGAGGGTGAGAAAGTAGTATGCCTGGCAGTAATCTATATAATTTTGTGAATTTGAAGAGACCTATGCAAATGTAGGCAGAGATTCACATTGCCCAGACTGCCTCATTTACTAGTGAGCTGACCCCTCAGCGCCCATAATGACCAGTAGCTGGCGAGTTGTGATTTTGGAGCATTTATAGTGAAAGATGATTTCCTACCATGTTAAGATTTGATGTGGGCATTTCTTTTTCCCAAAAGCCAAAGTGTTGGGGCAGTAACCTTCGAACATCACTGGAAGCAGCATAGCACACCTCCCGACTAGCCATGACATGAGCAGCATGTACATTTTACAAACAATTGTGACGTATTTACAAGCCCCCTAAGCATGCCTTCTGGCACCTCAAATTTGCCTTTCATGTACCAGCAGTCCACGGTGCCCATCAGGAGACTCGGCTGCATTGTCAACTTTACTAATGTGAAGGCTAAACGTATAACCGAGGGCTGAATGGAAAGCAACCCATTGTTTTGAGACCAGGTCATCGCACAGAAACTTTGCACTGATGAAAAAAAGTGCAAATTTATTTGCATTATTTTTGGCTTCCATTACATCGAATTTGCTTCGAACACAGACGCATATTTCACATATGAAAAGCAAAGGAAACCTGTTTTATCCACCTATTACATTAAGGTTAAGAGACCAGTGCAGTGGGTCAGCTTCCAGGGTTGACCCGGTGCAAATGGTATTTGCTCGATTCCTATTTTTTTTAAAAGTACCAACTAAATGACAAAATTGGTAGTAACACAAATTGGAAATCCGGCTGGATAGATAGGAATAATGTTGATAGCCAATTAAGTAAATGGTGTTTAGGGAGCAAGAACAGTTATGAAATGTCACGAGGAGGGTGCCCTGTTTTTGTTATCCCACTGAAGCACAGGGTAAACAAGTCATGAGGGGGGTTGTAACATTGGGGTGGGAGACGCACACACCACACACACACACACACACACTGTTATTATTTGCAATCCTCTGAGCGAATGCAGCAATTACTGTGAATCTAGGCTATTACGACAAGTGACCAACCATGTTTAAGCCCCTTTGTTATGAAGAAATGTCGGAAAAGCGCTGTTCATGGGTGGTGTAGGCGTGGGTTGTCTGTGCGCTACTCACTTGTGCAGTGCTCCTAGCCCTGTTCATATAAACCATCAAAGGTGGCACACAGGGCTTGGCACCCCACGTACTGCTGGCTACTTACTCTTGCACATAATCTTAAATTTAACATATTCATCCGGCTAATTAGGAACAGCTTCAGTGTTCGATTACGTCCTCAACTAGCCTTCTTTGAGCGAGCCTAGCCCATTACGTGGTGAGCAGAACCCAGCGAGATGCTGGACGAGAGTGCTTGCAACTTCATTTGTCAGCCAGATGTTGGGATCTCTGTAGTATAGGAAGATGGGACACAGCACTGCTCACACTTGGAGCCTTGTGGTTTCAGGTACCCTGAAGTCAACAGAGGAAATTAAACCCTGGTGTCATCACGGTCTCACAAATGGCAGGATAAATAAATATCTCTCACCCGACTCCAGCTCTTCAGTTGACCGGGTCCTCTGAGCAGAGCTCAGGCCAGGCCGCTTCCGGCCATCGAGCTGCTCCCTGCGTAGTTGCTGTCTCTCCTTCTGGCTGTCTTAAACCGGAAGTTCGGGAGCGTCACGTAGTGGGGTGGGACTTCCGCTTTTTGCGGGAAGCCCGGCCCACAGAGAGCAGCGGTGACGCCGGGCTCCCAGGCTTGAGGGAAGCCCCGCGTGTGGTGATGCGGCGGAGAAAACACCAGGGGAGTGCGGAGCCTGTAGAGCGCAGCGAGGCAACGCGACAAAAGAGCACGGTGAGTGGAGGGGGGGATAAGTGTGTGTGTCTGTGTGCGCGTGAGCCTGGGGGTGGTGGGGGGGTGCGTGCGTGGCTGTGTGTGTGTGCGCGTGAGCCCATGGGGGGGTGCGTGGGTGTGCGCGCGTGTGTGTAGCTGTGCGTGTGTGTGTATGTGTGTGTGTGTGTCTCTGTGTGCGTGTGCGCGCAATTGCGAAAGGCTGACTTGCTCTGAATGTGGGACAGGGGATGTGCATGGTGCCAGGATGGACGTGCGCGTACAGGCGATGATATCGCAGAGGGAAAGCACGTGCCCATCCCCTGTCCAACATTCCCGGCAAGTCGACAACAATAGGTCTTTCGCTGGATGCAGCGCTTCGCGCTGCTAACACCAGCGAGACCTACAAAGAATGGTCCAGTCCACAGGATAACAGGCTATTGCCCAAGGGCCCGATTCACAGAATGAACTTAAGACTAAATCCTAAATTTACTACTATTTGGTATTCACAAAATGCACTTACTACTTTTGGGATTCACAGAGTGAACTTACTACTTTCGGGATTCACAGAATTAACTTACTACTTTCGGGATTCACAGAATAGATCTAAGACTACTAACTTTACGTCCGCACTTGGGCCGGAAATTACGGCCTAGAGGCGGAGTTTCTGGCTTGGGGCAGAGCTTACGGCCCGGAGGCGGAGCTTCCGAGCCGGAGGCAGAGCTTGCAGCTCGGAGGCGGAGCTTCCGGCCCAGAGGTGGAGATTTCAGCCATGGCTAAATACTCACCTCCGAGCCGGAAGCTCTGCCTCCAAGCGCAAGCTCCGCCTCCGGGCTGTAAGCTCCACCCCAAGCCGGAAACTCCACCTCCGGCCCTGAATTTCCGGCCCGAGTGCAGACGTAAAGTTAGTAGTCTTAAATCTATTATGTGAATACCGAAAGTAGTACGTTTATTCTGTGAATCCCGAAAGTAGTAAGTTCACTTTGTGAATCCCGAAAGTAGTAAGTGCATTCTGTGAATACCAAATAGTAGTAAGTTTAGGATTTAGTCTTAAGTTCATTCTGTGAATCGGGCCCCAAGTCTTTTAAATATTAGTCCGTGGTGCTAGTGGCTGGTTCATGACATGCATTGTTTGACTCAGTTGGAAACCATCTCTTTCCAGTCGTGGGGCGTGGCCCGTTCATTAGAGTTTAGGAGGCATGCAAGGTCAGTGCTGGTGAAAGTGCTGAAAGGCCTATAAAGACACGTGAGGTGGTGTCTGAGCCCTGTCCACATACTGGGCTCAGTTTGTCTCCAGGAAACTAAAAACAATGTGCAAGGAGGCCAGGGCTATTGGAAAGGTGGATTTGCAGTGGACTAAAATTCGGTCTGACAAGGTTAGGTGAGGTTTAAAAGTACATGGTTTCTGCCATTTAGGGCCCAACAAATAAAAAGCACCTTTGTAAGGTTTATTGGATTTTTGGTAAATAAAGTTGATACGTAGAAAGAATGCTCACTGGAATGGAGGAAAAACACATTTGTGAGCAGAGCAATCTAAAGGTGGAAGAGATAAAATGATACCCACAGGTGAGTGGCAAATCTAAGACTGTTGCGACTGAGTACGTATTGGGAGTGTTATGTTATGTGTCAATGAAAGTTATTTTGGTTAGATATAATGGTCAGTGCCATTCGGGTGCTGTTACGCGCTTTGGTGAGAGTGCATGTTTAGTTACCAGTGCATCGATTCCTGGAAGTCAACTGGGAAAGTGCTGCATGCATTTGTGCTTAGTCAAAGGTGCAGTCGAGGGATGTTAATTTGAATACGCAAATTCCTAAAATGTAGAGGCTTTATGTAAAGAGTGAAGTGTGTAGCAGCTTGTGTCCCAAGAGACATTGCTGGTGAAGTAGAGGCTTTTAGTATTTTGTCAACTTTGGTCAATAATTTGACCAGGCCACAGATTGCTTGAAGATAAGAATCGGTCACAAGGAAATCCAGAGCTGCCTGAATTGTTCGTGTCCCTTGTTTGATCAATGATTGTCAAATACATTTTCTGCGGTCGTCAATTGGTGCTGGGTAGATGCAGATAAGATGAGGTAAGGACTCCTAAGGTTGTCCGCAGAGCCGACACTTGTTGGTTGCTGTATGAGTCATTAGCACAAAAGACCTACTGGTACACTCACCAGGGGTCAGGGGGTTCAGAGAGGAAGAAGACCGGAGTATATCCTCCCTAGAGATACATTACACAAAAGATACTCCAATCACACTATAGTATGGCAAGTTGCCAAATAGTGTGTACTCTAAAATAAATAAATGTCTGTAGTGGTAAGGATTACACACTTATCCACCTAAGGTTTGAGGGTGATGCTAATCAAGATAAAACACCTGAAACTGACCCCTGGTTTCCCTTTATTCTTGGGTCAGGTCCGGTTATTAAAAAATTAATAAAAACGGGTCTTTTTTTGATTTTAATGGTCCTAAGACCCTAATGCCAGTGCCAACATGTTTCAGTCCAGGAGGGCTGTAAAGGTCCAGGACTTTCTTCAGGGCAGTCGAAAAAGTTTTATCTTTAGGTCCCCCGTCCTTCATCTATCTAAAGAGCTACCCAACACTGTGGTTGAGCCCACCTCGACTTTTAGGGGTCGGGTGACCCGATGATGAAGCATGACACCACTAGGGTGTGTGAGGGTAACTAATAAGAACTAGTTTTTTTCCCTTAACTAACACGGACATGATTAGCATGACCCTCATACCCTAGGTGGATAAGTGCGTAATCCTTACCACTACAGACATTTATTTATTTTAGAGTACACACTATTTGGCAACTTGCCATACTAATGCTGTACGAGTCAACCAGGGCAGTAAAAGATCCAGGGCCAGATGTAGGTATCCCAATACTGGTTGGTAACGGCCGAATTTACCGAATTTGAGCCGTTACCGACCGGTATTAGGCATCTGAGATGTAGGGGCTATATTTAAGGATTCAGTAATTTACCGAATCGGTAATTTAAGGAATCAGTAAATTACCGAATTCTTAAAATACCGATTCGGTAAATTACTGAATCCTTAATGTAGGGAGCACTCAAGTGAGTGCATTTGTCATTTAAGGATTCGTTATTTACCACCAACTACAAGTTGGTGGTAAATACCGCTTTTTTTAAAGTGCCATGTGGCAGACATACATGCCCTTAGGGCATGTATGTGTGCCACATGTGCACCCATGCACTATTCAGGGGTGCAACAGGGTGGCAATGTGACACCCTGCCCCCCTTGTAAATGGTCCCTTATTACCGATTCGGTATTTACCAAATGGGTAATACCGAATATTACCCATTCAGTAAAATGTACCGAATCTTTATCTACATCCCATTTACCGATTCTGAAATACCGAATCGGTAAAATTCGGTATTTTAGAATCGGTAAATGGGAATTACCTACATCTGGTCCCTAGTGATGTGAAGTTTCCCATCCTAAAAAGGCCATACTTGATTTTACAGTGCACAGAGATATTTTTGGACCTTTCTTTTGTTGTAGAGTGTCAAGTGGTTCCATCAATTAAAGCCAGTATGATTGCCAGGCACCCTTCACATTTGCAGATTAACCAGTTGTCCACATTTGCATTTCTTTCAGGCAGTAGGCACCCTGGTGAGAAGCCATTTTAGCTGTCTGCCCCTCCCTTGGTTTCACAGCAGAGAAGACTCCCTGAATGACCCTTCAGCTGAAGAATTAAAACTTTGGGAATAGATCGGATTTAACCGTCCGGTTGTCTTTTCACAAAACAGTAAGAGAACATTTGTTCATAAATTAAAAAGTATGGGCACGTCGTGTCCCTCCGATCCTCCCACTTCGACCTCTAGGTACCCTGTAGAGTAAAGATTTTTTTTCAGCCTGAGGGTGAGGGCAAAAATGGAGAGGCTGATGGGGAACTGTCTCAGCAAATGCACTTTAGATCTACCGGTGCTGAGCACCGGCAGGAGGTATGCAACCTTTACAACGCAACTTTTACCACGCAGTGCTGTTACAACGCATGTATTACAATGAAAACCATTACAACGCATTACACTGGGGGGCGCTCTAGGGTAAGGAATAGTTTTAATTTGCTATCCAACACCTTCCCTAGTGTCCACAGGGACTGGAGTTGGAATAGTAAATTAAACTATTCACTATCCAGCACCCCCAAGTGTAATGCGTTGTAAAGGTTTTCGTTGTAATACTTGCGTTGTAACAGCATGCGTGGTAAAAGCATGCATTGTAACGTCATACATCCCCGGCAGGACCGCAGTCTGTGAGTCTGAACACCATGCTCACTCTTCTTGCGCTGGGAAATAACAGTGGAAAGGCTGGCAGACAAATATTCAGACGGCACATCCCCGACTGGTACTATGTGTCAACCTGGGCTTACGGCCAATGTTGGGAGATGAATCCTTACTCCAAGGTTCCTCCCCTCCATGACCCTTGGGCTGCCGAGGAGGAAGCGTGTCTAAAGCCTGAGGTTGTGGAGTGACGTCATCAGGCTGCAAGCCTCAGCTGCTGCACTGTGAGCTCTGCAGGTGGTGTGAGTATCTCGTCTGCACCACCATGTATCTGAATAGGATAAGTTCGAGGTTGACAGGCAGCCCCAAGCGAGAGTGTTGTTGTAGCGCTGTGCTTGCATCAGGTAGAGAGGAGGTTCCTGTGATGCTGTACACCACAAGCCTTGTGTTTGCAATGGTGTGCAGGCTTCGGAGCGCTGCTAGATCTCCCACTTTTCCTTCACAGCTGCACTCCCCATTGAAGGATGCCTTCAGTGAAAAGCAGCATTCAAACTGTCTGATTACTTAATGGTGACCCAAGACTGCAGTAGCAAACCTGTGGAGCTGAGCACCGCTTTCAAAAGTAAACAGATTGAGCAAGTGGCGCCAACAGTCCCCCACACCTAAATATCATGGAAGGAACCTGCCTAGTTAAGGTCCCTGGACATTGTTCCTCCCCTTGACATGAGAGGAGGACAGAGATGGCAGATGACCAGCCACAGATTGGCAAGGCGGGCAATCGGGCATCGGCTGATGGGCCTCTAGCTGAGCATAGTTGGTGGGCCGTTTTTTTGGTCTACTATCAATCAATCAATCAATCACAGCATTTATATAGCGCGCTACTCACCCGGAGGGTCTCAAGGCGCTTGGGGAGGGGGGGTCCACTACTGCTCGAACAGCCAGGTCTTGAGCTGCTTCCTGAAGGCGAGGTGGTCTTGGGTCAGGCGGAGGTGGGTCGGGAGGGAGTTCCACGTCTTGGCGGCTAAGGACTCCACCCCTTGCACTCATGAAAGGCTGTTGTTACAGCCTTCACAAACATGACCACATGCACATGATGTCAGGAAGCGGGCTGATGTCAGAGGCAGAATTACAATGGACTGCTCTGCTCCGAATCTCACATCATGAGGTGTGCCTGCTTCTGTCCAGGTGGGACAGAGTCTGCAAGGAGCTGCTGATGGGAAGCCATTAGCACTTACTTTTCAGGGGTTGAGAAGCTGGCCTGGTATATGATGTACACTAATGTAAGTGGCAGTAAAAAGAAAGGGAGGTCTCCTATTAAATCCAATTAGGGACAAGGGGAGGAATAATCAACAAAGAGTCACATCCCTATAATTCCCCAGGGGAAAGAGAGGCATCAAAATCCACTAACCACTCAGAAGGACACTTGTGCCACTGCAGTACATTATCAACTAGATTGCCAAGACAAAATACAAAAGTGTAATATCTAAAAAAAATTTTTACAGTTTATTCAGTAAGATGCAATACAATATTGTGCACATAAGTGCCATATACAAGGTTAAAAGATGTATCGATACACAATTACATAATAAAACATAAGTGAGAAAACAGATTGTCGATGCTGAGTTTCAGTTTTACACCTTCTTCAGGACAGTTCTCTGATTAATAAAAGAAACATATAATTAGTATATTTAATCTTGGACTTCTTTTTAACAATATTTTCTATTTGGCAATTCTATCATTCACAGGTTGTTTTCATAAAATTATGACACTATACAGGGCAAACAAGTGGAGTTTGGTTACACAATGTGGTTAGGATTTATATAGAACCAAGATAAATTCCTGGTTTTTTTTTTCGGCAGAACTCAACATATGAGTAAGCAATAAATTACTACCATACCTTATAAGTATGGGTTCTTATTACAAGCCTTTTCTTTACGTTTAGGCTATCTTCTACTTGGTAAGGTTCGTGTCCTTTAGAGTCATCAGGGTAAGGATCACTGTTTTTGCACTAATGTAAGTGGCCACCTTGCACTAGTCCAAAGAACCCTTGTGGTGATTTAAGATGTCTTAAACAACCTTTGAAAACACTCTAAGTGGTAGCTGTGGAGAGCAGCCTTCAGGCTTAGTCCAGAAAAAGTGTAAAGCAGCTTGTTTTACCAGAATGCAATATTATAGTACAGATTAAGTGAAAAAGAACCACACAAAGTATTTATAAAAATATGCATTTATTATATAATACTTTCTAGTAAATTCTAATATCTCCAATATGGAGATAAACACAATGCAAACAATACTTTAGCAAAAAGCACAGTAAATAGCACGAAATACACAGTGGCCCTGGGGGGGACCAAAACATATACTAGAAAGTGGTGTAAGAATCACAACTAGGATCCAAACAGGGTCGATAGGAAGTAGAAGTTCTGGGACCCCAAGGAACCACCCAAAGTGAGTAGATAGGGACCGCAGGAGAGTCTGTGCAGTGTGGAAACACTACCACGTGCTCCGTACAACTCTATGTGCACGTCGCGGTTGGATTTTTAAAGATTAAGGACCCTTCCCCTTGGACCCTGAAGTAACCCCCTGGAAGACAGAAGGTTGGAGAGCCACCTCACTCATGGATTCCCTAGTACCCATGTTACCTACACCAGGGAAGTCGGGTGCATATGTGTGAAGTGGTGTCGGAAACCGCTGTTGAACCCAATTGAGGACTTCAAGAAAGAAGAAGGAAGAAGTGTCCTGAGAATCCGAGGATGGATTCTTGATGAGAAGAACCTGCAAACAGAGGGGACAGAGTCTATGTTACTCAGGGGTGACCAGGAGACTTGGAAGACAAATGCCCTCCGATGTCGGGTGTTGCAGGAAGGATGATGAATACCTTGACTCTACAGCTGTGAGGACCAGGCACCGCTGAGGTGGACCAGGAGCTGTGCACGAGCTGTCCCACGAAGGATTTTGAGTGCTGAGGGGGTCTGTGTCCAGCGGGAGCACCAACAAGCCTTGGCAAATGCAACCAACGCAGGAATCAAAGAAAGAGCAACCTTGGGACCAGCAAGGTCCAGGGGACTCACCAACAGCAGGGGATTCAGGGCAGGCCTCAAGCAATCAGGGGAGCCCAAAACACACAAATGTGACCCTCAGGTGGACCCACAGGCCGGAGGCACTGGACTGGTGAGAGGACCTCAAGCAGCTCACCAAAAGATGCAGGCCACGACACACACTGCGGGGTGGCTGAAGATTCTGGTCACTGGAGGTGCTCGAGGTTGGGGCTAATAGATCCCAAAGATCTTCCTGGAAAGAAGCCAACAAGCCTTTGCAACTGCAAGTTGGACGCAGTGCACAGGGGTTCGGTTATTGCAACCCCCACAAGGGATACTGGCCTCAAACTTGGTGAGAGGGCAGGGCAGGGCCTTGGAGCTGTGGGAAAACCACCACTAGTGTTGTAGAACCTTTGAAGTCTGGAGGAGCTTAGGAGTTGCAGACCTGTCGACCTTGTTGCAGTGCCTGCCAAGGGAGATTTCTTCAACTGTCTTTCATGCTTCACAGGCCTTGGAAGGTTCCTGTATGATGCAAAGACACAGACGATGCAGCAGACTGAAAGGGAGACAAAGTCAGGCCCAAACGGAGTCCAGCAAAGTTCAGAGTGCCCAGGCAGTAGAAGTGCAGTGGTGCCTGATCTGAATCTTATCCCGCGATGAATCTAAGGATCTACACCCAGGTAAGCCCCTAAGTACCCTAGGGAAAGGGTTGGGAAGATTCAGGGGACTCTCCCAGGGGAGGTTCTAGATAGGGGAGGTTACTCCCATGTCCTTTGTCCAGTTTTGCGCCATAGCGGGAGCCAATGGCTCCGAGAACTGGTTTGAACTGGACTATGCACAGGGACACGAAGTGTGCCCCGTAGGACAAGCCAGAGGTATCGACGGCTAGAGCGGGTCCGTACCTCTGGCTTGTCCTACGGACAAGCCAGAGGTACTGATAGAGCAAGGCCTCATTTTTCTGAGCTGTTGCCAGGTGAGGTGAGTAGTCTTCCTCACATTATACGGATGCTATCAGCTTTCCTTATCCAGATGAGGATATAAAAACCTACTGATGCAGGTTACATGGTTGTATTTGTTCCAACCCTGTTTTTATCGTTTTATATTTCACTGATGGCATATTTCTTGCAGTAGCAATCTACTTTTTGCGTGGTCCTGAAGAAAGCCAAGGATTAATCTAATCCAAGTGGATTAAACATGTAGACCTGTCGTTGTTCCAATCTCTGACAGTTATTATGTTAAAACTGTTCACATCTTGTGGATATGATAGAGCGCGGTACAGCACCATAGGTGTTTGTGAAAACATCAGTGAGCTCCCCTTTACACTGAAAGGGTTGTAGCCCTTGGCGCCACCAGAGTGTCGCTAGGAGGAGACCCAGATGATGAAGCATGTCACCTTGGTGAGTGATGGGAATCCGTCCTCCTGAAAGGACTGTCCAGGTCTGTATACTGGTCATTCTAAATAGGGTCACGTGTCTTTAAGCCTAGTGTTGCTCTAAGTCTGATTAGACCTGTGGATACTTTAGTTGTGTTATGTAATTTGTTTGGGGAATATATCCACGCCTGATCTTAAAAAATTCCATAGGACCCCCTCTTCCTTTCATATTGTTGCTGCAAAAACAGTGCCAGAGGTAGCAAAAGGCAAGCCAGAGCCCGCAGCTTTGACCCCTAAATGACGTTGATGAATGAAACTGGTCCTTATTGAGCTCTATATTCCTAACCTTAGGTTTACTAAAAAAAAATGGCCCCAACGACAACATTCAAATACAGCCCACAGAAGTTAAGGGCCTGGGAGGTGACTTCAGCTGCGTGACAGATGTTAACTCGGACAGGTTCAATCCTCACCTGCTTGGGACGGTAGCATATAAGGTCTCAGAGGGTTTCCAGAACTGGTTGGGGCACTGCAAATTATTGGATATCTGGATGGTCCATCACGGGCTCAAACATGATTATTCATATTACATATCCCTTTATAGGCTACACGCATTGGCTTGACATTTTCGTTTGTTTGTGCATCCAAACTTAGCCCGTACATCATCCACTCAGAGAATTTAGGACACCCATTGTCTGACCATAGTCCACTTTTGTTGATGTTCCGACCCATAGAGGGATGCTCGGTGACGCCCACCAGGCACCTAAACCTTTTCATGCTGAACGATGCCCTCTTCAGAGATTCCCACAGACAGCCATCTCTGACTACTTACAGCTTAACCAGGACTCAGCAACTAGTGCCCTTATTGAATGGGATGCTTTTAAGGTGGTGTTAGGAGATCAGTTTATGGGGCAGTCTATTGAGGTTAGAAAGGAACTGAATAGAGAGCTTACCTCACTTAAGCAATGTCTGCATGGGGTAGGTAATCTATTCGGCACTGATGACAATATCCAGATACAGCTCAGAGAACTTAAGGGCCAATTTAATGGTGTCATAATCACAAGGATTATCTTGCTAGAGTACATGATGAAGGGGCAGACCAGGCAGGCTTTTGGCCTGGCTGGTCCACCTGGAATCGAGGGGGGGAATAATTAATTAGATCTTATTGGGTGAGGGTGCACTGCTTTATTCTCCTAGGGCAATTAATATGGCCTTCTGAGCATATTATGAGACACTCTACGGTACCCGGAGGATGGCTTGCCGGAGACCGAGTTCTTGGCAGCTCTGCCCTTATGTACAATTGACCCTGCACTTCGGGAGGATCTTCATGGCCCTGTTGCAGTAGAAGAGATTCGATCTGCCATTAAGGGCATTGCTACTGGAAAAATTCCTGGCTTGGACTACTGGCAGAATTTTACACCATCTTAGCCCCCGCTCTGGCCCCTAGATTGGAAACCCTGTACACTGAGTTGATGTGCTTGGGCGCTTTGCATGAGTCAACTAGGGACACATTATTGATCCCTCTGCCTAAGTGTAAGACTTTGAGCGCTTATGCATCAGAGTTACGCCTCCTGTCCATGCTCTAGTTGATGAGAGCTCCAATCCCCCACTCTCGCATTGGCCCGCATCCCTTGCATCCGTCACAGCCGCTGCAGAGGCCGCTCCTTCTCCTACCTTTCTGCTAAGTCCGGGAACAACGTCCCGTCCACTTATGCACTTCCTCATCTTTGAAGGACTTCAAGAAACAACTCAAGACCTGGCTCTATGACCGCCAACACCCTCCAACTGAAGCTCACGAAACCCCAGCGCCTGGAGACCCCTGGGGTGACAATCTGCGCTCTACACGACCCTCTGATTGATTGAATATGGACTTCAAAATTCTTAGTAAAGTGCTGGCCCTGAAATTACTCCCTGACATGTTGGGCCTCATTCATAGTATACTACACAAGTCCACCTCTCGGAATCTGTGTCGATTGTATCATATCCTATATCATAGGGATACTCGTTCTTGCCCAAACGCCCTTATCAGGTCAGTAGACCTTGAAAAGGTTTTTGATTTGGTGAAGTGGGACTTTCTCCATGCAGTTATGGTCAAGGTGGAGCTGGGAGACGGTTGGATATAATGGGTTTGTCTCCTATATACTAACCCCATGGCGAGGGTCAAGGCTGGAGGCACCATCTCCACCCAAAATGGGGTCCATCGAAGTACTAGGTAGGTGCCTCCTCTTTCGTCCCTCCTGTTTGCCCTTGTTATTGAGTCACTGGTAGACCTTTTCAGTCAGAGAGGAGCTGGTTATGGGGTGGTGGGGGTTTCTGAGTTAAAGTGTAATATCATCTGCGTATAGTGAGATGAGTATTGGGTGCATTTGGCATCGCAGAGCTTTATCTTGATGGTGTTGTCTTATTTTGGCTGCAAAGGGCTCAATCGCAAGCACAAAAAGTAGGGGGGAAAGCAGACACCCCTTTTATGTGCCCTGTGTAACATAAAAGGGTAGTGAAGTCTGACCATTAATTAGAACCTTGGGTACAGGGAAGGTGTATGGAAGGCCTATCCACGTCAGGAACCCAACTGGAGAATATTTCTCGGAATACGTTGAAGCAGCTTCACTGACACAGGTGAATCGGTGTGGCGACTCAAACTGAAACGTTCAACTATTTTCAAACAGAAGATCCACTAGAATTTGAACTGGAAAAACACGACCCCGCTTAGTCGTAGTCAGTGAATCTGTGCATTTAATGCACACAGATGACAAGGTTGGATTGAATGTGACCCATACTGGCTTTTATTAAACCATGCATGCAATGAACTGAATCCTAGCTCATTCTTTGTGCAGTGAAGCCGCTTCAACTTATTCAGAGGAATATTCCTCAGTTGACTGCAATATTCCTGATTAATTCAGGGCCAAGAGCAGATTCCAAGACCAGTCCTAGTCCTGAGGAGAACGCCCCATCAAGTTGGGGTTCGAAAAGCGTTGGCTCCCAGGAATGGGTTAACTACTACAGAGCGTGTCTTGAAGGAATTAAAAAAAAATAGATATTCCTCGCCATTGATATTGTGAAGCCCTATTTCTCATGTCACAGGCAGGATGAGAGGCAGAGGCCTTGTTGTAGAAACATGATAGTGTCCGCCTAGCGCTTTTCTTGAAACAAGGACTGGTCAATTGTATTTGTTATTAATACTTATGCATGTTTACTTCATGTTTAAATTTTTTATTTTATGTTCTTTCACAAATGTGTTGGTTTGAAATGTGTTTAAGTTTGTTTTAGAGGATTATTATTTGACAATGTGCACTTAAATGAATTGTTGACATGACTAAATAGCATAATATTGTCTTCAAAAAAGTAATGTCAAGTGAAATAAATCACATAAACTTTAGAACGTTTGGCCTAAGGTCCTATTTATTCATTAATTTGGTATTAATAGTGTTCTCGTCCTTGTCAGCAAAATTTCAACAGAATGTGACACATACACTCACTGGATGTCCCATCACAATTGATTCACTCTGCTCCAGACTCACACAAGTAGCAACCACCGCTTTCAAACATCCTGGCAATGCTGCAGCCACTGAGTCGAAAGTAGCAGAGAATTATGCCACTAGACGACATGCCATTCCATGTGTTTGCGTCAAAACTGAAAATGAACATCCATCTTTCTCGCAACAGAACAACGCAAAATCTTTACAATAATCTGGCATTCCCAATACAGATGCTCAACAAAGACTGTCTCACAACTCAATGAAAGCCTTCATGCTTTCTTCATCCAATTGAATTGGATCGACTACATCTTTGTGAGTCAATCTCTGTAATGGCTTGGCTATCCGTGAGAAACCACTGATCCACTGTCTGCAGTATCCAACCATGCCCAAAAACATTAAAACTTCTTTCTGTGTTCTGGAAGGAACCATTTGCAAGATCACAGCAAACTGATCTTGTACTTTCCTGACTCCAGTCTCAATTTTATGTCCCAAATGTTGAACCCCTTTCTGGCAAAATTGCAATTTCGCTGGTGACACTTTATGTCCACCTGCTGCCAAATGGTTCAGTAGAGCAATTGTATCTGTCACACATGCCTCACGTGTCCTTGATGCCACCAATAGGTCATCAATGTATTGCACCAATACTTAGTCTTCTGGCATTACCAGTGACTCCAGACACTTTTTCAAAATCTGTATGAAAATTGAAGGACTCTCTGTGTACCCATGAGGAATTCGGCACCATGCCAAAACACGGTCCCTGAACCGGAAAGCAAAAGGATATTGACTATCCGGATGTAAGGGTATCGAGAAAAATGCTTGGCACAAATCAATCAATGTGAACCACTCTGCATCACATGAAATTTGATAAAGAATCACAGCTGGGTTTGGCGCTATCGGACAATAGGGTACCACAATCTTATTCACTTTTCTCAAGTCTTGCACAGTTCTATATTTGCCACTCGGTTTCCTAATTCCTATAATAGATAAATTACAAGGACTCCCTAATATCTCTCTCAGAATATCCTGTTGAATCATTTGCTCAGTTACAGAAGTAATTCCTGCAATAGTCTCTGGAATCATTTTATGCTGTGGTGTTTTTGGAAATGTTGCTCTTTGTTTGACCGGAATTTGAATAGGATCAACTCCCTTCATCAATCCAATGTCTTTCCCTGTAAAATCCTACACATTAGTCATCACTCTATCTTTCAATTCAATAGGCAAATCCTTCACTGTAAATAAAGGATATAAATCATTAACTTCTGTCCCTTGTCTTGCTAACATCACCTTGAAAGCAACATCCTCATCTGGCATTTGAAAAGCAATGCCATCTGGTGTGCAGTAGATGGTGCAATTCATTTTACACAACAAGTCTCTACCTAAAAGGTTTACCGGACTTGTGTCACACACCACAAACCAATGCAAATCTCTAAACTCTCCAATGTGAACCACCATTGGTTTGGTCACCGGAGTTTCAATAAGCTTATTTGAGACTCCTACAACTTGGATAGTTTCTCCTGAGAGGGGTAGGCTTAGAATTTCTGCTGCTCTCACAGTAGAATGGGTAGCACCAGTGTCCACAAGGAATGTAATATCATTACTTTCCACTTTCCCATCCACAAAAGGACCAGACTGCTCTACCTCTGGGGATGCGCCAAGCACGCACTCTTCCTCCCACCTCAGGTGCCGTCATTGAGATGAATCTGAATCACTCTCAGGACACTGCAACCAATATTGTGAAACCATTTGTACATTTTGATTCTTCCCAACTTGTTTAACTGCATGAAATTCAGCATGCGCACTGTATCTTTGTACCTGAGCATTCACATTATTAGGTATAGGAGCTTGAGGCACTTGTACCTGTTGTACCTGCTGCACTTGTGGTTTAATTGCCTGTTGCTGCTGCAGCTGTTGTTGATTCATAACCACCTCATTCTGCATCTGTGGATTGAAATTATGAATCATTCCATTATTTCCTAAAAAGAACTTGCACTCGTTCTTCCAATGTCCCATTTTCCCGCACGCATGACAAGGATATTTCTTTTTAATCTCTACTCTATTATGTTTACCTTTGCCTTGTCCCTGAATCGGCACTTGAACACCACCATTTGGTACAACATTCATATCAGAATCTTCAAAATGATCAGGTGCCTAACCTGACCATTTTGAAGATTCTGATTCTGCCCTTTCACTTGAAAACCTGTTTGAGAATAATAAACACAATTCCAATGTTTCTGCTGAGCTGCTTTCCCCTGTGCCCACATCATTTTCTCTTTCAATTTCTTATGTCTTGATTCAATATTGTCGCTACAATATTTTGTATATCTCTGAATTTCATCTACTGTCTTGTTTTGCCAACAAATCAGATGCTGCTGAATCATATCCAGTTTCAGTTTCATAAGTCTTTATTTCGGTAAAATTAACCATAAAAGACATCACAGAATAAAACACACAATAAAACATTAAAACCGATATAATACATGAATTACATAATACACGGTACATCACTAGCTGTTCAATAATAAAAGTAATAATGGTAATAATGATAACAATAGACTGTCAGACTAGCTAATGCTGTGTATATATTTAAGTCTAATGAGCCAGGACCAGTCTAGAAATGTGGCTACTGATATGACCACCGGGAGAGATGTTACCATCCCTAACAACCTTAGAGCTTCCCCTGCCCCTCTCGTCTTGAACTTCTGACAAATCGGTTTTAGCCATTTTTTCCGTGGGTCAACATATGCAGAGCATACGGAAAAAAATGACTCACAGTTTCCTTCTGGTCTTGACACCATGGGCCTGAATCCCCTACCCCCCCCCCCCCTCCATTTGTGGGTAAACGACCTCAAGGGTAACATTCCTGCTCTAAATTGATGGAAGAGTTTTCTATCAATGCTCTTTGTTATGGCATCCCAGTAGTTCTCCAAGCTTGTATCCACTTTATGGCTCAAAAATCTACTAGAGAGGGTTGTTGAGCTATGTTCCATTATCAGTCTATGTCTATATGCGGCCCAAAACTGGTCTTTAAGATCCTTTTTTCCGGGGAACACACTGGTCCTGGGGTCGGACCATAGCTGGATAAGGCCCATATCTGACAGGGTGGATTTGACTGCTTTAAACCAAGGGAGATTACCACTAACCACTATTCGTCTGAGGTCTTCTATACCCTCAGCAAAGGAAGCCAATTCAGGAGCTACCCAAATTCTCCTCCATAATTGGATAATTCTCAGTTTGGCTAGTTCCTCTATTGGATAACAACCCAAGTCCAACATTAGAGGAAGCATGGGGGTCGATTGAGGGAGACCCACCAAGTTTCGTAGAAATGTATCTTGTATTTTCTCAAGTTGGGACAAGTTAGCGTAACCCCATAGGTCCGCTCCATATACAATTGCCGATCTAATCTTAATATTGTATATTTCGAGTGTTGGGCTCACTTTCTTAGTTAAGGAAGATCTCTGCTCCTTAACCAGTGTCCCACTCAGCTGTGAAAATTTTAATGACAATGCGTCTAGCTGAGCAGACCATCTTGATCTATGGTCCAGAACCACCCCCAGGTAAGTCATCTCATATACCTGTTCCAAATTTACACCATTAAGATTAACCTGTCCCAATCTTGGTCTATTTTTTGTAAAAACCATAAACTTGGTTTTGCTTGTATTAACCTGTAAGTCGTTAGCATCACAGAATTCTACAAATTTGCTAAGAGCCAATTGTAGCCCCTTTTGGGTTTTTGAAAGTAAAAGCGTATCGTCCGCAAAAATTAAAAGCGGAACCTTAATACCACCCAAGCTAGGAGCGTCTGTGGGAGTGTCTGAAAAATAATCAACAACTCTATTAATGAAAAGGAGAAAAAGGATGGGGACAAGGACACATCCTTGGCGGACACCTCGAGTCACTGGAAACTTTTTGGTGACTTGGCCCTGCATGCCCCAACGAACCTATGCGTAGTTCTTCTCATGGAGTCTTATAATTAGATCCAACAAGTCCATTGGCAGACCCATTTGTGACAGAGCTTCCCACAATTTGGTTCTTGGTACCAAGTCGAAGGCGGACTTAAGGTCCACAAAAGCCACATAAATCACACCTTCACTTAAGACCACCACCTTCCAATAGATTAATAAGAATCTTAGGATCTGATCTATTGTGCTTACACACGGCCTAAAGCCGGCCTGCAGTGGTGATAGAATAGACTTTTTGTCTATCCATGCTGTGATCTTTAATAGCACCATCCGAGAGATGATTTTTTGGATGGCGTCTATGAGACTAATTGGACGGTAATTAGTGGGCAGGGAGCGATCCCCCTTTTTAAAAATTGGGATGAGTTCCGCCCCCTGCCAGGAGTCTGGTATCGGGGCACCATCTGCCACCGCATTAGCTATCTTCAATATGTAAGGGACCCAAGCTGCCAGATCTGATTTAAAGAGATCTGAGGGAATGCAATCTATGCCGGGAGCTTTCCCACATTTGGTCTGGTTTAAGGCCAACTCCACATCTAGACGATCAAAAAGAGGATCATGACTCAGGGTTCTTAGGGGGGCCTTCATAAGCTTGCAACAGGGACTACTATAGGGCCAGGATTGCTAAATTGAGCCCCAAAATGTGCAACCCATCCATCTTCAGCTACATGGTTGGAGGGAAGTTGTGATTCATAAGAACTCCCCCACTTGAGAACATGCCAGAACCTCGATTGATTAGAGGATAAGCTTGCCTCATAGAGATCCTGCCAATATTTGTCGTCCCCAGCCGACTTGGCCTCTTTCTGGCAACTTTTATATTCCTGCCTGAACTTACGTATGCCGGCACTGTCACGCGATTTAAGTGCTGCGAGTAAATCATTATGGGCTTTACGACATGATTGGTTATACCACTTTCCCCCTCCCAAAGGTGTTCGGGTTTTTTTCCCAGATTTGTTATTTGTTTTTGTAAAAAGTGATTTAAAAAAAAGGAAAAGGTTATCGTGTAGCCCCCAAATTTCCGCTGACTCAGTCATTGTCTCCATGGCGTTCAACGCCTCCACCACTTTCCGTGAAATTAAACTTAAAGTTGCGGGTTCCTGAGCTACTCTACTCCACTGTACCCTTCTGCTGTCATTCTCCAGGAACACATCTGCTGTAGCACAATTGTGGGGGCTCCCAAGCGGTAATTGCTATCTAGAGCTAACCTGAGTACTAGGGGGTTATGGTCACTCTCTGGGCGATCCTCCACCATCATATCGACCAGAGAGGACCAGTGTTCCACCTGGATAAGAAAGTAGTCAATCCTACTCGTCCTATGTCCGTTATCAAAAGTGTGCTTCCCTTGTTTATCTGACTGGGTTCGCCCATTTGCGGCTCTCAATCCCCATTCAAGGCAGAAGACCAGCCAATGGAGGGCTGCTTCTGTCCCTTTCTTGATAGGAGATAATTCTAAGGGCGGAATCTTCCAAAGTTTGTCCTCTTCTGCCTGGAAGTCCAACTCTCTATCAGAAAACGGCTCAAAGGTGCAGTTAAAGTCGCCTGCCAAAATAACAAAGGATTCCCTTTCTGTTTGATTAAGTATTAACTCCAGATCGTTGAATATACCAATTGGGCTGCGTCCGCCTGGGATACCTCTAGCATAGACATTTATAATGACTATCGTCTGGGCGCCTGGATTTGAGAGCTTAAGCACAAGAATATCAAGATTAGTAGTGGACATCTCTGTGGTGTGATAGACCAATGACTGTCTTAACCAGACACATAGACCCCCTGAGGGTCTGCCCACTCCAGTCCTACAAGCAGGTTTATAAAAATTTAGAAACCCAGGTAGGAAGATGGGATCAATTGCCCAGGTCTCTTGGAAAATCAGAATGTCCTGATTATTCACCAGCTCCACCCACTCTTCAATTTGAAGCCTACTTTGCAGGCCAGCTATGTTCCATGAAATAAGTCTCAATGATGATGGGTGGTTGGCCGAACCCGACCCTGCAGAAATATTAGTGCAAGATGATAAAGGGTTTCCCCCCCTTGGACTTGGAAAAACCTGTAAAGGTACATCATCCCTCCTGGGTTGGAAACAGGTTTTATCGTTTTTATCCACTCTGCTAACAACCAACTCAGCTTCCTGAGATTTATCTTGAATCCCTCTATATGTGCTAAGCTCCTTCTTTCCATCCTCTAATGCCAGCACATCCTGGCCCTCGACCTCATCTACTACCAAACTCTCACCCCATTCCCCTCCACTAAGATCATGCTTCTCATTCCCTATATTAAAAGACAATACATTCTGTACTTCATCAAAAAGGGGTACTGAATCTAGGGTAGCAAAAATACCCGTACAGTCTTGAATGAGCTCTAATTCAATGGGCGGCAGATCAAGTCATTCATTTAAATCCAACCCGAAATGGGTTCATATAGATTATACAGCGGGATATTCCAGTACTCGTTATAGTTAGTGTGATTGGTATAATTGTTTGGTAGGGGGAAGCGTCTGGGGGGATATTGACGTACAGGGAGGGGGAAAGGAGTGTTTAGATTATTAACGGGGCGAGGAAAAAGTGGTGTACAGTGAGCTAAATTCTGAGTGTTAAAATTTCTATTAGTTCTTGAATGAGAAGGGGGTCTAAACAGGGCCTCTGGATAAAAATAGCTCAGGTTTCTTGTTGAGACTCCACCCTCATTTTTTCCTGGATACCAGTCGCTTATGTATGTAACGACTCTGTGATCCTTAAAGTTAATGATCACAACGTCACCTTCAATATCTTTCGGTCGGGGACCAACCCAGTTGCATCTTCTTACAGAGATTATATCTCCATTTAAATGGGCGGGAAGGGGTCTGTTTGTTCTCAACCAAAAAATAACTTTCTTTTTCAGATTGTCATTGTGTTCGAAATTTCCGTTATGAATAGGGGGGACACCTGTTAAAAGGATCACAAAGTTAGCTGACTCTGGAGGTAAGTCCACTGTAGTCCTACGATTTGAGGTGGTTCTTTTGGTATTAACTACCCCCGGGAACATAGTAGGCTTAATCGTTGGAGGGGGCGGTTTATTCGGAACCAACAATTTCTTCTCTTTGGCTGACTTGTGCACAGCCGTCGGCTTAGTAGAAATAGGGGGGGCACTTTTATTATTAGATGTTAAGTTTCCATTCGTTTTGTGTGAACTACTTGGGTTCGATGTAGTTGAACTTAACTGGCATTTTGGTCGGGGCTGGTCTCTGGGTTTCACAAGATCGAGAGTTGTGCTCAAGTGAGCAGCTGCCAAAAGGCAATCCATTTTTTCCCCTAAAATTCTAACTCTCTCCATAAGTGGGAGCATATAAGATTTTAGAAGCTGTTCAAATAGTTCTATTGGCTCTTTGTTGGACATAGTTGGTGATTCTCCAGGGAGGGGTGGTAATAGTTGGATGCCTGGTAAAACATCACTCACTAGCGGGCCAGCTGGTTTAGTTTTGGGGCCTACTGACGGAGGAGTAGTACTCAATAGATTTTCCCCTTTTCTTTTTACCCCACCTTTTTTCCTCTTTTCCCTTGGGGGAGAGTGAGGTACCCTTCGTGATTTCTTAGGATTAATTTTGGTCTTGCTAGCAGTATGTGATGAAGTAATCTCAATAGATTCGACAATGTCGATTGACTGATTGGAAAGGGTTGATTGAAGTTGCGTGTCAAGAATCGGGGAGCTGAAGAATTTAAATCAATGAGACTGTTAGAAACAATGGGAGGGCTAATTGTATGCTCATTACTAATGTTAACAGAGTGAACAGGGGTTATACTATGATCTTGAAAGATACTAGGTATAGGGTCGGTACTGAATAAATCAGCATCTACATCCAACCTACCAGTACTGCCCAGTTCTTGAGTGATAGTTACATTATGGGGAGTAGTCAGTGGTTTCTTTTTTAGTAATTCTATAGAGCGACAACGATCTGCACGTTTCTTCGCTAACATGAGTTCTTTGTCAATTTCTTTATTTGCCCTCACAAAGTATTTATCCAGGGGACCAAGGATGGAAACCCCAACACTAGAGGGTAAGGAACTAGGCATGTCTATAGGCATCCTTGATACTTAAGGTACCCCAGAAAACAACAAACCTTTAACAGCGATGAACAAGTTATAAATATTAGGGACCAGGCCCAGCCCAGCCTCCTTCAGCCCCTGACGGCCACAGACGGTCCTGCCCTTGTCCCGGGCTTCTCCTGGGACGCTCCCGCGCAGCGGTGGTTAAGCTTAGTATTATTAGGATTGGTCCACTCGGGGAGGCGGGGCTAGCAGGGAGAGCGGGCCAGGTGTCTCCAATTGGCCGAGCAGGGACTCCTGGGTGATGGAGTCCCCGCGCTGTAGCTCGCAGCCCTGCCTTGCCCGTAAATGCCCCGGCAAAGTCCACAAGATCCACCAACGTCCTCCAAGGCGATGCGGGACCCACGAAGCGGGTACCGCGAGTTGTAGCAGAAAAAAAGCAGGACACAGGACAGCTCGGTATAACAGTCAGTGGCTCAGCTCTGCACAAGAGAACCCACCTGATGGAAATGGAAGGTGGGTTTTACTGGTGTCCGGCACTCGGGGTGGCGGGGCTAGCAGGGAGAGCGGGACAGGTGTCTCCAATTGGTCGAGCAGGGACTCCTGGGTGATGGAGTCCCCGCGCTGTAGCTCGCAGCCCTGCCTTGCCCGTAAATGCCCCGGCAAAGTCCACAAGATCCACCAACGTCCTCCAAGGCGATGAGGGACCCGCGAAGCGGGTACCGCGAGTTGTAGCGGCAAATAAGCAGGACACAGGACAGCCCGGTATAACAGTCAGTGGCTCAGCTCTGCACAAGAGATCCCGCTGAATCATATCACTAATCATCTGGTTTCAATCCAAACACAACTTTATACACAACATGTCCTATAGCTTTGTCAGTTATACTCTCAAAGCCACTATACTGTTTAAACAGCTGTAAAAGTCTCTCATAATAAGCATGTACTGATTCTTTCGACTCCTGTGTCATCCTGTCAATCTTAACCCAATCTGTTTCTTTTGGGGAAATCGTACTCTTAAAGTAAGTAATTACTTGATTATATTTCTTTGTCACCTCTTCCGAAGGTGCTCTAGTTTTAACATCTCTAGGATATTCCTCATTTGGCCAATCGACTGCAATCTTACACTCAGTCCATAAATCGTCTGGAACGAAAATGTCAAAGAAATCATCCAAATCTTTCAACAAAACCTTTTAAACCTTTACAATCATCTTAATCTGCTTATACCATTCAACAGGCTTTTCTCTCAATCTGGAAAATTAATTTGTAAAAGACAATATATCCTGTCTTGACCAAGAAATGTGAACATATCCGCCACCTGGAACTTCTCTCATTGGATATATAATTTCAGCAGACTCTATATCTCTTAACAGAAGCAAAGAAGATGCAGTCACACCTTTATTTGCAAGCATTTATTCTTTCTTTTTTGCCCATCTGCCTTTCCATTATTCAAATTCACCCCATCTTTTAGGAGTATTAATCAACTCTTTTATCTGCAATTGTTTACCACATGGATTCAGACGCTCTAGATCCATATCACTTTAGTCCAACCTATATGTCTTTTGTAAAACCTTTGATTTCTTAATGTTCACTCAATACGCCTGTGCAGCTTCTGCACACTTCTCATGAATTTTTTTTCGCTCTCGATATAATATTCTTACACAAGAATAACAACTCATCTTCCTGCTATTTACTCAATCTCTCTGGACTCACAACGTGGCAAGATGGCCGCTGACTGACGCCACGGAAGGCAGCGCGGACCCTCCTCTCCCTTGTGAGTCCCCGCTGGGAATGGACAACTAGCTCCAAAGGATATGCCTCGTTAGATTTGTTCTGAGAATGCCCTGATCCCGCTGACTCTTGAGGTTGCTGGCGAAATTCCGATTGGCTGGATTTTCTTACCGGACTACCTGCACTACCAGCACAGTTCTCATGGGGGTTTTCACAGCGGCGTGCAGCTTCCACTGATCTCACTGATCGTGCAACGGATCATTGTGCCTCTCCAACACTGGTTTCGAACGAGAAAGGCCCCAAAACCCACAAAAATTTGGAAAGATCAAGATGCTGTGAAAGAGATTAAAAACGCTAAGGATGCTAAAGACTTGAAAGAGGCAAGCCGGGGAGACCAAAGAGGGGAAAGAACAATCGAAAGAGCAATGAGGGGCATCGTACTCTGGAACAAACCCTGGAACGAACCCTGGGCAGACAGGGCGTGGCAGCCCCAAAAAGAAAGGTGAGGATAGTAAAATGCTTGATGTTGGTGTGGCTGGTGGGACAAGATTATGGACGGCCACTGCCAGTGAGGATACTCTGCGCCAGCCATCAGTAATGGAGGCATTTGGGATGTCAAGCACTATAGCGGTTGTCCCTGGGAGCAACATGAGCTTACCTGTCTGCCCCCCTATTGTGACTTTGTCGAAGCTGTTCCACAGGTGGGTGGCCCGATTCAGTGCACGCAGAAGACGGTTCTTCCTACTACCGTCCAGATGCATTCGGGACCTGGTAGTACTTCCCCCGATTTTCCGCCTCAGAGAGGAGCTAGCACTGAGGTGAGCTCGGATCCAAATAGAGTGAGGCAACTAGCGGGAAACGAGGCAGATGGACTGCACTCAATTTAAACATCGGAAGGGGCGAACCTGTCGACAATGGCCTGCACGGCGAATGCCCATATTAACAGCTTGGGCAAGGGTGAGGAGAAAAGTAAGGGCACAATCGGCTCTCCTAATAATGCAGTAACAGTTAACACGATTGCAGATGCCGACGGTTCAGCCCCTCAGTTAATCTAAGGTCAATCGAAATTATCTGCACAAACTCACCCAACTATGGAAACTCTGGAGACCCGGCCGGAAATATGAGCAGCACCTCCCGTGAGCTGGACGATCAAGGGACTATATCTACTTGGTCGAGCACTTCCTTGCTTGCCCCAGAGGGTGACAAGTTATTTTCGCTGAATGATGACTCTGACACATCCCAGTTCAGTGAGCAGGAATCATCACAAGAGAGTGTTTCAGGGGATGAGTCCCCGGCCACGCAGAAGAGGCATCACAGCCAGTCTATGGCCTCTAGGCGATGGGCCAGGACAAAAGGCAGATCCTCGGACTCAGGTAGTAGACGCCTCGAATGGGATTATTCTGCTTCAACACTGACAGCCTGCACTGGCAGCGGGCCTGAAGTAGGAGGCACAGGTGAAACCAACAATACTGGCAGTACATCTCCGACACTGGAGCTACTGTACGTGACTCTCAACCAAATGAAGGGCGAGGCCAGGCAGGAAAGCAAGAGGTCGCAACTCGCTACAAACAAGCTTCAAGGGGCAATCCGCAAAACGAATAAGCTATGCTCTGACATGTCTGAGCAGATAACCCATGTAGAAGAGCGAACTGTTGCAGTGGAGAAGGAGGTTGAGAAATTGCATATATTTAAAGCTGCACAGGAAAAACAAACACAGGATGTAGACTGGAAACTCGAGGACTTCGAGAACCGGTAGCGGCGAAACAATGTCCGGCTGCTCGGCCTTGAGGAAAATGTGGAGGGAGAGAACATTCTGGCCTTTGTGGTGAGTTACTGAAAAGTGCTTTTCCAGAATTGGCCCACTGGAATTGGGAGATGGAAGTGCAGCGGGCACATCGCTTCCCAATGTTCAGGAGAACTCGGTCCAAAAATCAGGGGGAGTGACCTAGAGCGATATTGGTCTTCATTGGCAATTTCTTGCTAAGGCAGGCAATTATAGACCGATCCAGACCTGATTCAAAAAGATCACCAGAGGGGCACACCTTCTTCGCTCAGCCAGACTTCTGCCACGCAACGGTCGAGCGGAGATGGAGGCTACGCCAGATGATCACCCCATTTCAGGGGGCGGGCTGTGAAGCCTTTTAGCTCTTTCCTGCATGGCTAAGGTTATCCACAAGGGGAGTGTCAAAATGTTTTTTTCTGATATAAAAGCCCAAGAGTTTCTCACAGAACTAATCGAATCACGAGGGGTGAGGGCCCTGGCCAATGAAGTTGAAAGGGAAAGAGGGGATACAGGGAAGGACTGATGTTTCCTTCAAGATGATAAATGTACACCCCACGACGATAAATGTATAAATGTTTATGAAGATTAGCTTGGTCAGTCACCATTCGGCTATCAATGTACTATGGGCCATAGGGCACGGGGATAAAGAAAACGATGTTATGAAACGTACTGTTTGTTCACTGCTGAGGTATGTTTCCTTGCTGAAAATTGTGGGGTCGGGCCGGGGTTTATTACTTTTTGTCAGAATGATCTAAGGATCTATCCATTTGGGTTAGGAAGTATTTGGTATCAGAGGTCACTCGGGGGGAGGGGGCCGGCGCTGCCGGAGAGGGAGTCTTCTCGGTCATACTTAGGTCATGCTTGACCTAATTGTCTGTAAGGGAGGTGGGGGGGTGGGGGTGGGAGGCTTGGAATGTCGTTGGAGTGGGCTGGTCTGGGTTCAGCACAGTGTGATGTATCTCGATTTGCGAGGCTAATGAATGGCCAGCATAATTGGATTCAAGATGGCTTTGCCTGGTTATTTAAGGAGGTTCGAACTATGAGTATGAATGGAAAGGTAGGGTGTGAGAGACTTACTGTAAGAAGGATTTATTGCAAAGAACTGAGAAATCTTAAGACATGAGTTTGCAGATTCTGACAGTGAATATCTGTGGGCTTAAAGACCAGAATAAGAGGAATAAGGTAGCAACTTGGCTGAAATCTCTATGCGTAGACTTCCTTTGTGTTCAAGAGACACATATAGAGGGCAGTAGAGCTCATATAATGGAACAACTTGGGTTCAAACTGTTGGCATACACAACACAGGGTTCTCAAACTCGGGGGTGACAATCCTTAACCGGAGGAATGACGTCAGGGTCCTCAGAAAGTCCGTAGATCAATGGGGCCGGTGGGTAGTGATCGAATACTCGCTAAATAATTCTAAATTTACACTCTGTTTGTTGTACGGCTTAACATGTGACGATCCGGAACTCCTAGAAACCTTAGATTCTAGCCTGGCAATGCGGCCTGCTCCGATAATTATTTGCGGGGGCTTTAATATTAATGGTCTGGGGATACAATAGGATTCGCTAGGAAGTAAGTACTCTGGAAAAAAGAAAGGTTGGTTCTGCCCTAACTAATGTAGTGCGTAACAATGGTCTGACCGACGTATGGGCATATCAGAAACCCTCTGATTCAGGTAGCACTTTTTTTTCAGCCCTGCATAAGGCAGTTTCCGGGCTGGATTATTTTTTTGTTTCAAATCAATCTATCACTAATTCTGGAATTGAGAAGCACCCTCCCATTATATCGAATCATAACCCGCTAATTTTGAATGTTAATTTTACAATAACAGAGAAGAAACATTTGGGATGGACCTTCGAACGGAGGTTGCTTTATGATCCTGATTATATTGTATTTATGAAGGGATGGATCAGGAATTCTGGGATTTTAATCGGGGTGAGCACTAGTGTCGGAATTGCTTGGGATGCTTTTAAAGCGGGGGTGAGAGGAGAAACAATAAGTTACAGCTTACGTCGCCAAAAGAAGGAACGACTTTGGGAACTGGCAGTTCTGGAAGAACTAAATAAACCTGATGAAGCCTTAGCCACCGCTATCTGTACTGGAGGATTGATAGACAGAATATTATCTCAGCTGGCTATAAAAAAGGCAGAGGCGGGAGATCATTTTGCTAAGAGAGCAGCTGAGATATATATGTCTAAAAAAGAGCACTGCTATAAATTTAACGAGCGGGTGGGACACACTCTGGCCGTTAGAGTTAGGCAAAAAATGGCAGCTGGTGAGATTTCTGAAATCTATGATGCCAACAGAAAGGTAATAACAGACACACTGGGTATTCGAGAAACCTTTAGGCTATTTTATCAGCATTTATATAGCAGAGGACCATTAGTGGCGGTTGCGTATATTCACAAATTTTTAGATAAGGTAGCTATACAGAAGGTAGACCCTGCAGACAGGGAGGAACTCGAGAAGGTGTTCTCCCAGGAGGAAATATGGGGTGCCTTACAAGATCTGCCCTCTGGAAAGGCAGTCTGTTCGGATCAGATCCCGCTGGAGTTCTATAAGATCTTTAAAGACTCTATCGGACCAGACTTTATAGAAGTTGTGCTGCTAGCCCAAAAGGGTGGGTCAGCCCCCGAATCTTGGGCAGGAGCAGATGTTGTTGTTTTTCTGAAAAAAGATAAACCAGCTAGAGAGCCGGGCTCATATCGCCCTATCTCATTATTGAATAGTGATGTAAAAATCTTCTCTAAAGTTTTGGCTACGTGACTAAATGGTATTTTAAAAATTACTATTCACCCCTGTCAACGTGGGTTCATAATGGGTCGGGGAACCAAACAACACGTATGGCGGGTGATCACTCTCTTTGATGCGACGGAGATCTCAGGAGACCCTATGGCTGCTCTATTATTAGATGATGAGAAGGCATTTCATAGGGTCTCCTGGGATTTCCTGTGGGAATCAATGAGATGATTTGGTTTGGAGGAAGGGTTTATTAAGTCTATTAAAATTTTATATCTGGCACCTACTGCTCGTCTAAGGTTAAATGGTAATTATGCTCTTCCTTTTAATATACAGAGAGGGGCATGACAGGGGTGCCCGTCCTCACCACTACTATTTGCTATCTATATGGACCCCCTAATAAGGCTGCTTGAGTCCAATATTGGAATTTGCCCAGTTGTAAGTCAGGGGGTTGAATCTAAAGTCCTTGCCTATGCTGACGATGTGGCTATTGTCACTGCAAAACCATCTCGGCACTGGAAGTGGTCGAGTCAATTGCACTAGAGTTTGGCACATATACTGGATATGCACTTAACAGATCCAAGACTCAAATAATAAAGAATCGGTTTGTCAACTATGAGGATTCTCGTGTTGCAGACTCCGCAATATATCTAGGCATAAGGGTTATGTCAGACTTAGAAAAATTGGTGGCTAAAAATATGGAACCTGTAATTAGGAAGGTGAGGCCCGACTTTGACAGGCTGAATAATCTTCATCTGTCTCTTGTGGGACGGTGTAATGCCATTAAGATGATGTTTTTACCCAAAAAATTGTATTTTTTTAGGGCAATCCCTTTGGAATTTCAAAAATCCTGGTTTATCATTTTGGAAGGTTTAGTCAATCGATTTATTTGGGCACACGAGAAAACTAGGAGGACTTTGCGGTTTATGTCTCTGCCACAGGAAAAGTTTTTTTTTTCAGTTCCTGATTTCCATAGTTATTATTGGGCAGCGGCTTTGCAATACATGGGGAATTTAGTTCGATCATATCCCGGGGATATGGAAGGGGAAACTGAGCTCCCAGATGTCTACAAATTATTATTGGGTGAACACGCTGAGAACTGTTTTTGGAAATTTACAGAGCCCAGTTACTATAAGAGGACACAATTTAAGACCTTGCTATCGGCCTTTAAGATCTGGGAGGCCCTAAAAAGTAGAACGGTCTGGGGAGACTTAATAATTATACTGTGCTTTACAAAAATCCCACCCTTCCGGAAATCTTCTCAGATGAGACTATAGCAGGATGGGCTACAAAGGGCGTTCGAACGGCTGGGGACCTAATCTGGAATGAAGGGTTTCGTCAATTTAGAGATATTCAGATGGAGTTCGGGCTGGAAAGGAGTAACTTTTTAAAATATTTACAGCTGCATAGTTTATTCTGCAAAAAAATTGGGGGCTTGGGGGTTCAACAGCAATGCAATTATTGATATTATGCAACGCAGTGCTAAGGGATCTATTAAGCTAATATATGCAGAACTGATTCGCTTAAAACAGGATGATTTAACTAAACATGAGAGTAAATGGGCTGTGTAGGGGCTGCATATATCATCACACTACCGTAGATTGGGGGTCAGGAGGGAAAGTTTATAGACCGGTGGGTGTGTTCCCTCATACAGACTTACAAATACCAAAACACACCTATAGTCTCATGCATGTGAATAAATGCAAATTATGCAGAATAGCCTTGATTCTCTCGAAACTACAAAACTACAGCGCTGCAAACCTCACTACACTCATCATCTCACATATGGGATTAGCATCCTGCTCCTTACTCAAAAAACATCTCCGAGCTCCTTCCTTAACTTCTGAAGTAGTAGCTCCCAGTGTTGACTAGGTTTTCAACTCTGGTAAGGAGGACCCATATGATGAAGCATGTCCCCTTCGGGTGAGTGAGGGTTCTTATCCTTAAGGGATGTCTTCCCCATTAAGTTGACCAGTTTTGTAGTTTCGAGAGAATCAAGGCTATTCTGCATAATTTGCATTTATTCACATGCATGAGACTATAGGTGTGTTTTGGTATTTGTAAGTGTGTAGGGGCTGCTCCAGATGCACTTATGAAATCGCTAGAGGTGAAACCTTAGAAGCGTGGTATTATAAATAGGATTATGGCACCTCCCAGTAGAATCACATTGGTTGATTTGGGTTTATAACATTAATACAAAACGGTGCTAAAGGGTATAGAGAACCACACAACTCTACAACATTCGAGCCTCAACTCTGTTCATAGTATACTTCAGTCCCCAGCACACGTTAAATTGCCAACTGGTTTCCCTATTGTGAAAAAAGCACTAAATGATATCATCATCATGCAATAAAGTTTTGAAACAGTTCCGTCTGGTTCTTTTTTCGTTTTATTACCGTGCTCTTATGTATCAGTTGAAAACAGCCACAGCCAACACGTGTTTCGTCGCTTTTGGGGGTGTAGTCCCGCAACTTCCTCAAGGCTGTATAAATGTAAACATACAAGATGCCTATGTACTTCATGTGACATGACCTTTTACAGGTACACAACAAATTACATATTCAATGTAATAAACTGTAATTATTCCACACAAGGTTACGCCAACCTGATTACAGTTAAGTGTAAGTTTAGATTGGTGCAATCAATAGTTTGGTACACAGACGTGCCTCTCAAATGGAGGACGACTATAACCCGAATGTGATGGAGAGAGATTGATCAAAAACGTACGTGCATCGCCTAAAGCTACAAGTGCAACCTTACTACCCATAAGTCCACTTCGTTGTGAGTTGTCATTAACATTACGCAAGAAATACCTAGGGGTCAGTGACATACTGTAGCTCAACTGCAAAGATAGATCTTAAAACCACACAGGCAACAGGAGTGGAAAGACAGACCATGCAACCAAAGTGAAATAGAAGTGAAGGTTCAAAAACATGGGCTGAAAATTCCCATCAGAAGCCACTCTGTACCGCCCTTTGTTACATCATTTGGGTACTCCTTGCCCAGGAGATAAGAGAGAACAGTCCATAAGATGTAATAGTGACTGTTCTGGGATGTAAGGTGAGAGTGTATCAAATAAGGGTGATATAAAGGTTTGGAATAGGGTGTGACTACTGAAAAAAGCAGTGTGAAAGGATTGAGTGATTAAGTTGTCATTAACCTCATAATTCAGGCCTTTGTGCTTTGTACTGATTCGTGCACGGTGAGTACCCTATATCTTATGATGACTACAACAATCATGAAGTCAGTAAACAGTGTGGAAGTGAAAAAGGTGAATACACCACCAAGCATTGTACCACAAACCATAAGTCCAAAATAAATACCTCAACGCTTCAAATCAGTAGATTCTGTAATGTCAGAAAGAAAAAGAAAAACAGCAAGTGTCAAATGCACTTTAGTCATCTTGCTCGTGATCGCTGTATATCATCTGATTCACTTCAAACATCCTATATCTGGAATCAAAACACCTACTTGAAATGTGGTGATACTTCCGACCCACACAAAGGGGTTCCGATGTATGCGGCGTGTCCACGATATTTAAACAGTAGTATCCTTTCCAATTTTATTTCTGGTTCTGTGAAATCTATATATATTCAGTTAGATCATTTCCTGTCACATGTGTGACCATCTATTCTACACTCTACATCCACTCCTTGCTTTATCACTATCAACATGTTCTGTTACACAATTCTGAGTATTCGGATTCTACAATATCAAAGCAAACCCTTGACCAGTAAGTGGCAGCTTCCTTTAGTCATCTCATGCCCTCACCTCTAAACGTGTATTGCCTAATCTGCCAAAACGCTTGTGGCTAAGAAAACCATGTTATATCCGCCCGCTTATCGTAAATATGTACATTCTCAACTAAGTTCCCAGAGACACCGGAAGTACTTGGTATAGTGCTCCGTTCCACCAGACCTAATCGTGACCCCACTTAAGAACCCGTATACATCGTAGCCATCCCGATATTCAAAAACATAAAACAGTGTTGTCATATTGACGTATCACTTTGTATCCCAATTTGCTAATTATACATACTGCCCACACTCTGGCACATCTCCAAAACCTTCCGTATATCGGTTTCTGATCTTACCTCAATATCTTCTATTCATTCCAAAAAAACACGCCACTGCCGCTCTCTACCGTGTTTGGTGATCAGCTCCCGAAAGCTGGTAAACACTGTCTCTATAAAGGCCCGCCCTCGTATCACTTTGCACTCGGGCCCGTGTTTACTGTCAATATGTTTTGATTCCAGATATAGGAAGTTTGAAGTGACTCAGAAGATATACAGCGATCACGAGCAAAATGACTAAAGAGCATTCAACACTTTTTTTTCCTGACATTACAGAAGCCACAGATTTGAAGCGTTGAGGTATTTATTTTGGACTTATGGTTTGTGGTACAATGCTTGATGGTGTATTCACCTTTTTCACTTCCACACTGTTTACTGACTTCATGATTGTTGTAGTCATCATAAGATATAGGGTACTCACTGTGCCCGAATCAGTACAAAGCACAAACACCTGAATTATGAGGTTAATGACCACTCACAACGAAGTGGATTTATGGGTAATGAGGTTGCACTTGTAGCTTTAGGCTATGTACGTACGTTTTTGATCAATCTCTCTCCATCACATTCGGGTTATAGTCGTCCTCCATTCGAGAGGTGCGTCTGTGTACTAAACTATTGATTGACCCAATCTAAACTTAGACTTAAGTGTAATCAGGTTGGCGTAACCTTGTGTGGAATAATTACAGTTTATTACATTGAATATGTAATTTGTTGTGTACCTGTAAAAGGTCAGGTCACACGAAGTACATAGGCATCTTGTATGTTTACATTTATACAACCTTGAGGAAGTTGCGGGACTACACCCCCAAAAGCGACGAAACACGTGTTGGCTGTGGCTGTGGCTGTTTTCAACTGATACACAAGAACACGGAAATTAAACGAAAAAAGAACTAGGCGGAACTGTTTCAAAACTTTATTGCATGATGATGATATAATTTAGTGCTTTTTTCACAATAGGGAAACCAGTTGGCAATTTAACGTGTGCTGGGGACTGAAGTATACAAATCGCTAGAGATGGCCCAGATGGTTTTGTGCTCTGCCGTCCTTCAGGCGCAACACTTTAGAACTATTTTCTCTCTATATCATACTCTGGCCAAAATAGCACAGTGGGGTGGGCTATCGGGGACTACGTGTCCTAGATGCGGGGGACGGAAGCAGATTTGGTGCACATGTGTGCATTGTGCCCTCGGCTGCAAGGGTTATTGGAATCAATATGGAATTTATAGATCGCTCACTTGGGTAAAAAACTACACTAACCCCTGAATTAATCTTGCTAGGAATCAGCAGCATAAGATCAAATGAGACAGTTTACTAATTCCTTTTTGTCGCTATGGCGGTTCAAAGGATTAATATTGCTTCTGCTTGGTTAGATCCTCTTCCCCCCACCTTTCAGCAATGACTGGCTTGGCTGCTCTCTATATACACACTAGAGAGGGCAAATAATGAAAGGAAGGGGAAGAAAGCGAAGCTGTTGGGACGGAATGTCTGGGCTCCCATAATAAAATGGAAGGAATCAGATTGACTGAAAATCTCCATGGGATTAAATCCAACATAAGGCTGGTATAAACTGGTCAAGTATAATCAAAATATGGGAAGTGTGATTTATGTTATATTCTTTGTTGTTATAATTGTTTACTTTTGATCATCTATATTTTAGTTGTTGGTCTCCTCGTATCTTTCCTAACTATCTGATTGATTTTGTGTTTTTTGCTTCCCTCCACTAAACCTTGCATTTCTGTTGTTTTGTTTATTCGTTCATTTTTATTTATTTATTTTTATTTATTTAATTTGTATAGCGCTACAGCTACCCAACAAAGGGTTTCCCGGCGCTGATGATCCAGTGCTTTGATTAGTGCAGGTACTAGATGTTAAACAGCCAGTTTTTTAAGGCCTTCCTGAATTTCATATGGTTGGTTTCCTGCCTAAGTGTCACCGGAAGTTTGTTCCAGAGTGAAGGTCCGAGATATGAAAAAGATTTGCCGCCCATTCTCGCCAGCCTGATCTTAGGAATCACAAAGTGGTTGGCTGTGGCTGAACGAAGGGTTCGGGATGGGCGGTAGGGATGTATTAAATTTTGTAGATACTTGGGTGCATTGTTGGTTGAGATCTTGTGCATAATGCATAAAGATTTGAATTTCACCCGGTTCTCGATTTTCAGCCAGTGCAATTTGCGGATGTACTTGGTTGTAGGTGTGGAAATGGGAATTTTCCACAGTAATCTTGCGGCGGCATTTTGCACTGTCTGTAGTCGTCGGGTTGTGGCCTTATTGGCCCCCAAGTATAGCACGTTGGCATAGTCAAGCCTGGAAGTTATTAGAGCATTGATGACTGTTTTTTGGGTATTTTTGGGCAGCATCCAACAGATTTTTTTCAACCACTTTAAAATCGCGAAGCAAGTAGCTGACGTCTTCGCAGCTTGCTGATTAAGATTAAGTGATTCATCTATGAGGACTCCGAGGTTGCGTGCTGACTTGACTGGAATCGGGGGGGTCCGTATTACGTCTGGCCAGTGTTGGGGTCCCCAGAGCTCTTTGTTCTTACCCAGAACGAGTAGCTCTGTTTTCTCGCCATTGAGTTTGATAAAAAATTTTCTCATCCACTCTGCGATGTCGGTTAGACCGAGTTTTAGTGACGAGATGTTGTTGGAGTCAGTAGATGATAGAGAGAAAATAAGCGGAGAATCGTCAGCGTAGGAGAACATAAGTAATCCAGTCTCTTCTATCATTTTGGCCAGCGGGCTCATGTAAATATTAAAAAGCAGCGGGCTCAATATTGAGCCCTGAGGCACTCCATGTTTAAGGGTCATAATGTCTGAGCAGGCGGATTGGGAGAAAACTTGGAAAGTGCGCTGTTCCAGTAAAGATTTAATCCAATTGCACGCAGCGTCTCTAATACCAATGGCGTGGAGTGTTTGCTCAAGTACAGCATGTGACACAGTATCAAATGCTGCACTGAGATCGAGTAACAGCAAAGCAACCGTTTCTCCGCGGTCCAACATTGGACGAATGTTCTCAGTGACGCCTAGCAAGGTCGTCTCTGTGGAGAATCCTGTACGGAATCCTGACTGGTAAAGGGGTAATAGATCATGGGTGGTAATGAAATCAGTAAGGACTCTGTGAACGTGTTTTTCTAATATTTTCGCAAAGGTTGGTAACAGGGAGATAGGTCTAAAGTTGGATGGTAAATTGGGATCTGTTCCTGCCTTTTTCAACAATGGGTGAATCATCGCATGTTTCCACTCATTCGGTACGATTTCTTCCTGTAAGGATTTATTAAGAAGGTTAGTGATTGTTTCCAGGGCCCCATTATTGAGTTTTTTCAGGACAGATCATGGTAGTGGATCATTAGGTGAGCCTGATTTGATGGAATTTAATAGTTTACGAACCAGGTTTAAGTCCAGCAGCAGCCAGTTGTTAAGAATAGCTGGAGGTGTTACATCACAGGGGAATATGCGGGAGGGTAAAGCTGTATTAGCAGGAATAATGGGGGCTGAAGTATTGGTTTCAAAGCTAATATCAGTAGAAGGCGGAGTCACCTTAGTCTTGGCTATGTTCTTTGTGATTTGTTCTATACCCTGATATATCTTATCCACTTTTTCTACAAAGAAGGCTGCAAGAGAGTCACATTGTGATTTATTAAGGTCTGGGGGAGATTGTAAGGTGAGGGAACCAGCTAGCTCTCTTACAGTTTTAAAAAGTGTTTTGGACTGGCATAGGGCTTCAGTAATTTTTGTGCAAGCATGTTCAGCTTTGGCTTTGGCACATAGCCTCTGGTAGTTTGAGAGTTTATTTTTATAGGCTGTTTTGGCATCAGGACAGTAGGTTTTCCTCCATTGCTGTTCTGCAGTTTTGCAGGTACTTTTTTCCTGTTTCAAGGTCTCAGTGAACCAAGGGGCAGGGGGGCGGTGGGAGTTTTGTTTTAATTTAGTTTTAGGCAGAACGGAATCAATAGCTTCTATAAGCCAAGTTTGGACAGATGTTGAGAACTCTTGTACTGTTGATTTTGTACAGGGGAGATGGCCTTCAAGAAAGGAATTGAGGTTATCTATATCAAGCTTTTTCCATTTCCTGACCAGTTGCGTAGGTACTGATGTTTTATCCCTATTAGAAACTTTCACATGAAGGGAAAATTTTATCAGGAAATGGTCAGACCAGGGCACTGGAAGAGCAGTGTGTGTAGATATGTCATTTAAGTTGGAAAAGATGGGATCCAACAAATGACCTGCTCTATGTGTAGGGCCGGAATTCTTTAAGGTCAGATTAAGGGATGCTAGATCCGTTTTAAAATCATTGGCTATTGAGCAATCATCTTTCTCCAAGTGTAAATTTGTGTCCCCTAGAATGGTGAAGTTGGCCATTTTCATCACGAGAGGTCCAATAAGTTCAACAAAGTTAGGTATCCATTTAGAGGCGGTTCCAGGCGGCCTATAAATAAGTGCTCCCAAAAAGCTGAAATTAGGTGCAAGTGAAAGTTTAAAAATTGCGCCTTCACAACCCTCACATGGGAGTTTATTGAATTCGCAGTTGTAACAATTTTTAAAGATAATTGCTATTCCTCCTCCTGATTGCTTTTCACGGTCAAGTCTAACAATAGCATAAGTTTCAGGGAGTGCCATAGCTAAGTCAGGGCCAGAGCTATCTTGAAGCCACTTTTCCGTTAAAAACACGGCATCGGGAGTCTCATCCAGGAGTAAATTAAAAATTTCCGTATTATGCTTAGGTAATGAACGGCAGTTAATACTAAAGAAAGAGAACAAATCAGAACTCGTCTTAGTATTATTTGTAGGTTTTCTGACCTGTAAGGCTTTTATTACTGCATGGTCAGTGGAGAATTGGCAACATTGGCATGTAGCTTTCTCCAGATCAGGTTCTATTATCTTGCATAAAGGATGTTGTATGGGTCGTAGGGATAGTAGAAAATCTGGTGAATATTTTAAGCATGGAGAGCCAGTTGTATCAGTTAGTGCAATAATCATAGAGGGGCAATCTACGTATCCCTTGGTACCTGATGGAGATGGCGCCATGTGTCGGGGCACGTCCGAGGCGCGGACAGTCGCAGACGGGCTGACTCTGGCGTGACTCTGGCGCTGATGAGGCGCAAACGCGACCGCTAGCGCGGAAAGCGGACGTATCCTTAAGTAGAGGACGCTAGAGCACTCTCACTGCTCTAGCCCCTCACTCAATATGGCCGCCGCTCTTAGACCTTCACTCCCGGTCAACAGCCCTAGAATCGGTTGGTACCGTGAAGGTAAAGCGAAATTGGGCACAATTAGGCTGCAAGTATGCTGTGTGCTAGTATTGTAACAGAATTTTAATTTAAAAACGACAATTTCAAATCATTAAAAAAAACGCTAAGTAAAATAGCTCGTTGCACGCTTAGTAGCTTCTAGGTGCTGCTAGCGTGATCAGGGTCTGGCAATTGTATGCAATAGCGCTGAAATCTTGTGCCGGTTGTAACTGGCCTCCTTAAGTAGAGGACGCTAGAGCACTCTCACTGCTCTAGCCCCTCACTCAATATGGCCGCCGCTCTTAGACCTTCACTCCCGGTCAACAGCCCTAGAATCGGCTGGTACCGTGAAGGTAAAGCGAAATTGGGCACAATTAGGCTGCAAGTATGCTGTGTGCTAGTATTGTAAGAGAATTTTAATTTAAAAACGACAATTTCAAATCATTAAAAAAACGCTAAGTAAAATAGCTCGTTGCACGCTTAGTAGCTTCTAGGTGCTGCTAGCGTGATCAGGGTCTGGCAATTGTATGCAATAGTGCTGATAACTTGCGAGAAAAATTGTAAAATCTCAATAAAGAAATTAAAAAAAATAATAATAAAAAAAATCTCTCTGGACTTAATGTACCAATAATAATTTCTTCAAGATCTACTCTTAGTCTACCCACACCTATACTCAGTTTAGACTTACTAGGCGCATTCCTCTAATTCAATCTTCTAACTCCTCTGGTGAAGGTCCTACTCAACCCCAATACTGAAGTTGTTTCTCTCACAATCTGCATTAATCTTCTAGGATCTATTTGCACACCCCTCTTGGGTGTCTATATCACATTCCAATTCTCTGAAATGTCAATCAGTGATGTTCCCATCTCATTTGATCCTGATCCACTACCATTCCTAGCACTATTTACTGGAACTGCCAATGCATGTACCCTCGAAATATTTTGACCCTCACTATACAATGGGACTATAGGACCAATTGTCACCGGAACTGACAACGCCTCTACATTAGAACTCATCTGATACATTTTCTGTGTTAATTCTTCCTTTGCTTTATTAAGTTCATCAATCTCTCTCTCCTGTGAAACTTGTGCAGTCTGTGAAGACTGTGGAGCTAACTGAACTTGTGAAGCTTGTGAAACCTGTAGAGATTCTATCTCAATTAATGGTGCACCGGGAGTAATCCCTTCCGTACTCTTCTGATATGGTGGAGGCCTTTTCAGTAACATCTCATCCAGTAACTCTTCATCAATTTCATCGGGATCTATATCTAGTTCTGTGCCTTCTACATTATTCTTTTTCTCTTTGCACTTACCACCAGCCTGATCTTCAGCAACCATCACTGGATATAATACCTCTGTGATTACATCTCTCTTCATCTTTTCATCTGTGCATCCCATTTAGCCTCCCATTGTATTCCTGTATTTTATCCCATTCCTATCTCTCTCTCTCCTGTACGCCTCATAATCCCATTCTTCAAGCGCCTCATACTGCATAGGTCTGGGATTTGGTCTAAACAAATTAATTTGTCTCCTCAAGTTTTCCAAAATCCTTACATTAAAGGTGCCATGCTCAGGGAAAGCTAAAGCTCCATCACCTTCCGTATACTTCACCCAATTCTCAAACCATGTACACAAATGATATCTACGCTGCAACAACATATAGGTAGTAGGCGACCTAGGAGGAGGTATGGGAACTCCCTATCTAGTATCTATTTGCCTATCTTTTCTTAAGAAAGCCTATACCATCTTTACCAACTTTATTTCCAACTCTCTCTTTTCACTAGCTATTTCAGTAATCAAGGAAAATCCTTCCATAATTCCACTCACGCTATTCGCTCACACTCGTCCAATACCAACGTGACTCACACCAACCAACCAATCACCACACAATACTCTCTGATTACGCACCTGCTATCTGAACTATGCCAGCGCTGCTTTTTGTGAAGTCAGTATAACTCCTCCAAATGACCCTCCCTTCACAAAATAACACAGCATTGAACTACAACGTTTTTCTAAATAAATTCTTATTAGAAACAACACAAAACACTGATACTTTGTCTGCTCTACTAAGTAAAGAGATAGTTCGTCCACTCAAAGAGATTCTTTTACAACGAGTAAAATAACGACCAGCGTCACTTTACTTTTAATCAAGTGGAACGAGGTCTTGGTACTACTTTAGGTGTACTTTCTAAAGTTTCTCAAGAGCACTTTCACTATTACAATCAGCTTACTCTCTTAGTTCAGAATAGGTCCCTTAGATAATATCAACAGCCTTACGATGTTTAATATTACGACAACAGGCAAAGTACTTCTCTATTGTGTTACTGTCCACACTCTTCCTCTGCCTATGGGGCTAAAACAACATGGCAGAATCTTAGGCAACTCTGTACCCGTACTTCCCGACTTCTGAAAACAAGACACTAACACTTCATATTAGTAACCAAAATCATTAATTCAACCATTAATTTGCCAAAATTATCAATTAAATCCATCAAGCTACTATCACAACTGATCCAGTGATCTAGGACTAATAGTTTTTCACAGACAAGGCCCAAATTCATTACCCACGCTGGGTGAGTGAAATACTGAATTTACCAAAATCCAATTTGTATCATCGTCTCAGCATAAAATTTATAGCTCTGCAATCTTTATTTAAGTTGACACAATTTGGCAAACTAATTCCTGATTCTATTGTACTTCTAAATCAAGAATAAACACATCTAATAAAGACAAACTCATTTGTACATTTATAATGCTTTATCTAAATAATGTGAACATGCTCATCAATACCAAATACAGTATGAATCATAGACCATCACGAGAAACAAAAATAGAGAAATAACAACAGATTGCATCTCAATAACTGTACATAAAGGAGTGGAAAGTTGAAAAGACAAAAGGTTCAGAGACAAAATACATTTGCAAAGATTATGCAAATTCAGTTTTCTGTATATACTAACTCTATAGGAAGTAGGAAAACTACTCTCTGGCCATGAGAGCAGTAAGGCCCATCAAGAAGATTTGAAGAGGCAAAGTCTAAGTCAGGAATCAGCAGACAGTAACAGTCAGCTCAAGAATAGGAGACAGCAACACAGGCCTCTCCTCAAGCAGGTAGGAAAGCACGCAACGCCTAAACCCTCCCACAGGGAGCCTCAATTATACCCTAAAACCCAAAAGACCAACCCACCAAAAGCCTCAATTATACCCTAAAATCCAAAAGACCAACCCATAATTGTGTCAGAAAAGACAATTTCTCCTCATTCAATTGATTACGGAATGGGGTGTACTGTCACACCGCTCTCGTCATTTCACTTTAGCTCAGGGACTTCAATGTTCATTTATTCATCTTATCAACTTCCAGCCCAGGAAATACAAATTCGAGCAGCTGTCATAGTCTTCATTTCCACCATCCCGTTCATGTAAAAACGTTTGTGGCACGTTTTTCCATTTGCACCACTTTTGAAGGTAGTATTCCTACTCTCGAAGAATATTTTGTTTCTTCATGCAAACTCTCGACAGGCACATTGGTCCCTTGAAGGACAATTGTCTTTCACCTTCCCCTTCTTGCTCAGAATTAAGCCGCCTTTATTTCTTTCAATAACCCAAAAGTTTCCTGCAGGGTAGAAAACCATACTTCTATGTTAAACAAACACTGGCATTATTAATCACTTATAATGCTTTTCTTTACTCACCCACCCTATGTTGCATCTACCCATGCGCAACCCAAGTGAATAATATTTTTTCCTACCACACATTAATAAATGCATTAAAGCAGCATTAGTTTTTTTACTTTACATTAGTCAAAAGCATTTGCGGCCTACTCCAGTGCTTTAGTTTGCTGTTGCGCAGTAGCATTTTCCCTCATGTTAGGCCCTTTCCCGCATACGTTTTTCACAGCACACGTTAATAAGTGTTACTGAGGGTTCAATTCGAGCAGGTTTCATTTTGTGAAAACCCTGCTCCATCAGTACCCTAAGGAGAGGGTTGGGAAGATTCAGATGATTCTCCCAAGGGAGGGCCTGGACAGGAGGGTTTGGACAGGCTCATGTCCTCTGTCCAGTATTGCGCCAGAGCAGGAGCCAACGGCTTCCAGGACTGGTTTGAACTGGACTATGCACAGGGATACCAAATACGCCCCTCATGCAGACTTTCAGGTGCAGGCAAGCGCACCCACCCAGCCCTAATACACTTAATCCTATCTGGGAGGTGGTCACACCTCCCTGTGTTAGGATGCCTATTGTTTTACCTTCCCCTGCTCAAACTTGGCTCAGCAGCAGGGGGGCAGAAATGTGTCTCTGGTCAGCAGTAACCATTTTGTGTTGTCCAGGACTATAAGACTGGTACTGGGAACACTGACAGCCTAAGGGAGGGCTCTTCCAGTGCTTGGAATCATACCTCCCACACCTTTTACGGTGTGTGGGTATGATTCCAGCGTGTTTAATACCAAACATGATAGGATTTGCTGCACCCATTCTAGAGATGGTCATCGTGTGATTACGCGGTACCCTTCCATACAGTATATGGCTGCTTCACTGACAACCCTGAAGAATGGACCCCGTATGTTGCAGGGGTGTCCTGCTCATGCAGGGACACCCTCTCACTTAGAACCAAGCACCCTGCCCTCAGGATTCTAAAGGCCTGCTATTGCATGACGGATAGGTTTTAAGTGCAGTGGCCCTTGGATATAGTAAACCTATATCTTTAGTAAGTGGTGTGTGCACCAATTTACACAGACTGCAATAGCAGGCCTGTAGTTTCATTTTGAATGGTCTCTCATGGGTGGCATAATACATGCTTCAGCCCATGGGAGACCTCTGGGGTACCTATGCCCTGGGTATATGGGTCGAATGCTGTGGGGAGCGCGTGTGAACACTCCACTCCCAGACGCACAGCGTGAGTGGATATTGTTTCCTACTCATAATTCAACTTTACAACCTTATTCATGATTAATCCCATTTACTCCATCGTATTTTTCAAAACTTTCATGTTGTCATTTTTCACGTCCACATGTATAGCGTCCTACATTTTAATGCTTCCCATATTTCAGTGTGCCCATCCGGACCTCTTCAAAAACATACAGTCAAAATGTAGAGAATCTTTCAAAGCAGCATTTTCTTTATTAGAAACCCAATGCATTTCAGGCTTATTACGATCCCTTCATCAGGGGTAACTGTAAATTGACAATTTGAGAAAGTACAACATTATTAAAGGTTGTCTATGTTACATTACCAACAATAATTATCTCATCAGTCCATGGTTCATTCTGCAAATATATCCCATTATTCTTATTACACAAAATCAATTTTGTTTAAATTCAAACTGACTGACTTTCTTTCAACACTAATCCATTATTCTCCCCACCCCAAACAGGGCATGTTGAGCCATACATATGCAGTTCCACATTCCCCCCAATGTCAAGTGATTCCCTTTGTACACTTCGTGTGACCACCTCTTCCCAATCTCACGAATCACATAATTCCCAATCTGCCAATGCTCCCTCTCATGCATTCTACTGAGCCACGCATACACACCGTTATCACTACAACAGAACCAACAGTCATCCTCAATTCCGGTTTTTCAAAAATTAAACTCTCTCTCGTGATTCTACATTCATACAATCACCGCAGACACTTCGCTCACCCATCCTCTGAATACACTGACAGCACTCACTAATCAAACTTGTGCACTTAAACACATCCTCAACCGCCACAACCAGCAGCACACATACCTGCTCTCTCGGTAATCTCCCTTGCCACACGACGTGCACCACAAACTGCTGAATATCTCCTGTGTAACTACCACACTATTTAACCCACTTTCAAACCGGAAATACTCAGCCCACCTCCATGTGCAATTACTGAATCACCTGATTCCCCAAATCAACCTCTAACTGCAACACCCACACTGCACCTTACTCCAGCACCAAATGATCAACGCCAGTGAAATTTTAAGTACTAATCCAATTTATTACATATTTAAAGAATGTCCCGAATTATAAATGCTACATAGGCATAACCAGTCCGTGTGTTCACTTTCTGAAATGTTCAAAATATCAAAAAATATTCATGAAGAATTTGCTGTTATCGACTGTAGGTAACAAGGACCCCCTGATAAGGATGAATATCCTGGGACAGGGTAAACAATGTATGAAAAATAACACTCCCAGGCATACACTAAGGAAAGTACACAATAGATTCAACAAACAAACTAGTTCAGTTAAGAAAAGTATAATTTTTAAATTTGATAAAAAAGAAATATTACAATTTAGTGCATTAGTCACAATTGATAAAAATAGCAATATAATGATACATATGTATTCACAAAACAGATTAAAAAGAGGTTAGATGGCATCCGGTCGACGCGTTTCGACATACACAATATGCCTTCATCAGGACTTTTACCATCAAAATTCTAAAAGTCGTATCATTGTCCGTGGGCAATGCTATAGTTCTCTTCTACTGAGGCTATGATGTGTTAACACAGTGGGGTAACCTGGGTCCAGGGCGTAATCACATACCCTCAAAACGATATTAATATGCTTTAGTCTGGGGTCCAGTCAATCGGTTGAGCAGCTATGAAAACAAGAGAGCGACACAACACTCCCACTAGCAGAACTTGTAGTTATGAACTGCCCATAGATTGAGTAACACTCAAAGTGACCCTTCTTGATTGTAATATCAAAGAGATTATAAAAAAGAAGATTTTTTATTTGATTAAATTATTTTTATTTTTAAATATTTCACGTTTTCTTTTTATAAATATATTGCATCTCTTAAATAATACATTAATCAACATACATTTCATACATAGATATATATATACAATAAACACTACAAAAATACACTATACAAAACCAAACACAAATTTTCCGGTCGATGTAGCAGTGAAGTAGGCAAAGCGGTGGAATATAGCAACTACGCGCGTTTCGGCCAGTAGCCTTCGTCAGGTGACCGTCATTGACAAAAAGACAAAACTTGACATAATACAACGTAAATCTACAAAAAGGGAAATATAAAAAGAAACTTAGCATTATCTATTTGGGTCACTTTCTATTTTGTTATTTATCTACATTGATATATGTTTCCACAAGAGAACTCAATGGGTCAGTATTGACAGTACATAATATACCTCTTTATATCACTTCATACTTATCACAAAAAAGCAGCTATATGTATTTATCAAAAATGGGGAAAGAAAACATAATTCTATTCATCTCTATGTGAAAATTTCATTATACATTTGTATATTATTTAAATCCTGTATTTATATTTACTGTTTGAACATCCATTGATTCTATAGATTGTGCCTGAAACATTTCCACCTATTAGGTTACATACTTATTCATTGGCATATCTTTTGTATCTGACTTGTGTAGACATGTGGGTCACTTAACAAAAGTGACCTCCAGTTCGGAGTTGAAAAAAGAACGAGAAAGCGGATGAAAAACAGAACACAGTAGGGAAGATGAAAGCAGTTTGGTAGAAACATATTGTATTTCCTTTTGGTTCACTAAATAGGCAGGCCTAACCTATGGATTAAGTAAGATGAATATATACTTACTATTAAGGTATTTGTGTTTAAAATCTTGAAAGGTTATTATCTGGTCTGTTCTATTACATAGGGTGGAGAGAGAATTCCGCACTTATATGGTGGCTTTTATTTTGTCCAATCCAAAACCGGGAAGTAATTTGGACACTATGGTAAAGTTAGAGAAAGAAACGACACTCCAAAGGAGAGTCCTTTTGATAGTATGGAGTATGTGGATGTATTAGCTGCATAGCTACTTAAATTGAATATGGGAATGGTTTTTATTCCCTCCAGTAGCGGGCATTTCTGGTTTCCAAGTAGCTGCCTTGATTCTGTTGAGGGTCCTGGAAGTGGGCTACATATTGTCCTTGTGGTGGAAACGACTGATTCTGTTGGTATTGTCCTTGTACTGGGTATGACTGATTTTGTTGGTATTGTCCCTGAGGGGGATAGGAATGATTTTGTTGGTATTGGTATTGACCTCGATGATGGGGATGATAATTCGATCTCCATCTCCCCCGATTTTGGGGGCGTCTGCCTAAAAAAGGTCTATAGCTTTGATTTGATCTAAATCTGTTACCTCTAGGCTGGTAGGGAGATAGACTTGAGTTGCTGCCTGAGTCAGATGAATTGGAGAAAGTTGTGAACTTATTGGGTCTGAAAGATACATTCTCTTGATCTATGTTGTCAGATTGAGCATAGAAATTCGGTGTTAGATAGGGATATATTTTTTCATTGCTAAAAAAGCGAAGATCTTTTTGGAATTTGTCTAATTTATGTTTATACAGGTAATCACTGTAGGAATTAAGATCTAATTCTATATCTTCCAGTTTCTTTTTTATATCCAAAATAACAGTGGATGATTTGATTTTGTCTTCCAATTCTTTAATTTCCTGAACTAATTCTGCTAGTACTTCTTTGGCAGTCTCTACGATCAGCATCATTAGGTCTCTCGAACAACGGTTGGCAATGAGTGACCAACGTTCTAAAAAATGTTTTAGTTGTACGAAGAGACCCGGGATGTTTTTTATCTGAAGACCCTGTGTGATAGCTCCAGCTTTTAGATAATCTAGGATGAACTTGCCGTGGAGTTCAATTCTTTTCGATTTCTTTTTCAGGAATAGTAATTTTGTCAGATCTTCATTCTGTTCTACATTTGTTGTATTCCTAGAATCAAAGCTTACACTAGATCCAACCATTGAGGCAAAATCCTCTTCACTAAAACCAAATGATTTTATAGTAGCCATTATTATTGAGGAAGAAAGTTATATAAGATTGTCGAAACTGTATGTAGTTTAAACCTACAAGAAATGTGAATTAATTTAAACTTTTAGGTGGACTCTTAACTATAGTGAACCAAAATATGACAGGAAAATAGTGCATCAGAACAAGTAAGAGCAAGGAAAATGTGGAAAATGAGATACACAAAAAAAAGGAGAGAGAGTTGGTATTCAATAGATAATTAAATAATTACAAACAGATACATAGCTGCTTAAAGATTATATGTAGACTAATTTGTCAGAAAAACTAGCTACCCCTCATGGACAGGCCATGAGAAAACATATTTTGAAAAACAGGGGACCCCTACTTAAACTACGTTTGCTAGTTGTAGGGAACTATGAACATTTATGAAAACAAGAGAGCGACACAACACTCCCACTAGCAGAACTTGTAGTTATGAACTGCCCATAGATTGAGTAACACTCAAAGTGACCCTTCTTGATTGTAATATCAAAGAGATTATAAAAAAGAAGATTTTTTATTCGATTAAATTATTTTTATTTTTAAATATTTCACGTTTTCTTTTTATAAATATATTGCATCTCTTAAATAATACATTAATCAACATACATTTCATACATAGATATATATATACAATAAACACTACAAAAATACACTATACAAAACCAAACACAAATTTTCCGGTCGATGTAGCAGTGAAGTAGGCAAAGCGGTGGAATATAGCAACTACGCACGTTTCGGCCAGTAGCCTTCGTCAGGTGCCCGTCATTGACAAAAAGACAAAACTTGACATAATACAACGTAAATCTACAAAAAGGGAAATATAAAAAGAAACTTAGCATTATCTATTTGGGTCACTTTCTATTTTGTTATTTATCTACATTGATATATGTTTCCACAAGAGAACTCAATGGGTCAGTATTGACAGTACATAATATACCTCTTTATATCACTTCATACTTATCACAAAAAAGCAGCTAGAGGTAACAGATTTAGATCAAATTTAGGCAGACGCCCCCAAAATCGGGGGAGATGGAGATCGAATTATCATCCCCATCATCGAGGTCAATACCAATACCAACAAAATCATTCCTATCCCCCTCAGGGACAATACCAACAAAATCAGTCATACCCAGTACAAGGACAATACCAACAGAATCAGTCGTTTCCACCACAAGGACAATATGTAGCCCACTTCCAGGACCCTCAACAGAATCAAGGCAGCTACTTGGAAACCAGAAATGCCCGCTACTGGAGGGAATAAAAACCATTCCCATATTCAATTTAAGTAGCTATGCAGCTAATACATCCACATACTCCATACTATCAAAAGGACTCTCCTTTGGAGTGTCGTTTCTTTCTCTAACTTTACCATAGTGTCCAAATTACTTCCCGGTTTTGGATTGGACAAAATAAAAGCCACCATATAAGTGCGGAATTCTCTCTCCATCCTATGGAATAGAACAGACCAGATAATAACCTTTCAAGATTTTAAACACAAATACCTTAATAGTAAGTATATATTCATCTTACTTAATCCATAGGTTAGGCCTGCCTATTTAGTGAACCAAAAGGGAATACAATATGTTTCTACCAAACTGCTTTCATCTTCCCTACTGTGTTCTGTTTTTCATCCGCTTTCTCGTTCTTTTTTCAACTCCGAACTGGAGGTCACTTTTGTTAAGTGACCCACATGTCTACACAAGTCAGATACAAAAGATATGCCAATGAATAAGTATGTAACCTAATAGGTGGAAATGTTTCAGGCACAATCTATAGAATCAATGGATGTTCAAACAGTAAATATAAATACAGGATTTAAATAAGATACAAATGTATAATGAAATTTTCACATAGAGATGAATAGAATTATGTTTTCTTTCCCCATTTTTGATAAATACATATAGCTGCTTTTTTGTGATAAGTATGAAGTGATATAAAGAGGTATATTATGTACTGTCAATACTGACCCATTGAGTTCTCTTGTGGAAACATATATCAATGTAGATAAATAACAAAATAGAAAGTGACCCAAATAGATAATGCTAAGTTTCTTTTTATATTTCCCTTTTTGTAGATTTACGTTGTATTATGTCAAGTTTTGTCTTTTTGTCAATGACGGTCACCTGACGAAGGCTACTGGCCGAAACGCGCGTAGTTGCTATATTCCACCGCTTTGCCTACTTCACTGCTACATCGACCGGAAAATTTGTGTTTGGTTTTGTATAGTGTATTTTTGTAGTGTTTATTGTATATATATATCTATGTATGAAATGTATGTTGATTAATGTATTATTTAAGAGATGCAATATATTTATAAAAAGAAAACGTGAAATATTTAAAAATAAAAATAATTTAATCAAATAAAAAATCTTCTTTTTTATAATCTCTTTGATATTACAATCAAGAAGGGTCACTTTGAGTGTTACTCAATCTATGGGCAGTTCATAACTACAAGTTCTGCTAGTGGGAGTGTTGTGTCGCTCTCTTGTTTTCATAAATGTTCATAGTTCCCTACAACTAGCAAACGTAGTTTAAGTAGGGGTCCCCTGTTTTTCAAAATAATCGGTTGAGCAGCACCATAAAACAATAGCGTGTATTATAAGAATCCTAAATAGAGAAGGGAACGTTGCTTGTTGGTAGTTTTAATCCTTTCTCATGATGTGTTAAAATGTATGGCGTGGGCGTTTATATGGAGCCGCCGTTCACAAGATGGCTCCTTATTATTGCGGAGCAATTATAGCAGTGACAACGTGTACGCCTCGCACGCCGGGCGTTCAAGCTTTAAGCACCCGAGTCTTGATGACGACTTGAAGTCGAGTAGGATTTAAACGCCAAGCGCATGTAATTCCGTGAGCGCTACGAGCGAACAGCTGCATCCGGATACTCTGCCAACGGGTCAGGTTACGAAAAAGAGCGACTTAAAGCTTGAACGCCCGGCGTGCGAGGCGTACACGTTGTCACTGCTATAATTGGATTAAACCTACCAACAAGCAACGTTCCCTTCTCTATTTAGGATTCTTATAATACACGCTATTGTTTTATGGTGCTGCTCAACCGATTGACTGGACCCCAGACTAAAGCATATTAATATCGTTTTGAGGGTATGTGATTACGCCCTGGACCCAGGTTACCCCACTGTGTTAACACATCATAGCCTCAGTAGAAGAGAACTATAGCATTGCCCACGGACAATGATACGACTTTTAGAATTTTGATGGTAAAAGTCCTGATGAAGGCATATTGTGTATGTCGAAACGCGTCGGCCGGATGCCATCTAACCTCTTTTTAATCTGTTTTGTGAATACATATGTATCATTATATTGCTATTTTTATCAATTGTGACTAATGCACTAAATTTTAATATTTCTTTTTTATCAAATTAAAAAATTATACTTTTCTTAACTGAACTAGTTTGTTTGTTGAATTTGCTGTTATCGCCATACATGGAGTCTTAGATGAAAGCGTCCTTCACTCAAATGTTCCTTTAGTCCGGATGTAAAACCAGCGGGAGGGCAAAAACTTGAGACATCATAAGAGGTGGTATGCACACCGTTATTTCTCTTAATTTAATCCATTTCTCAAACTTTGAGTTGCATGCGAAACTGGGCTGTGCCTTGCCCTAATGCACTGTAGTTAATCGAATGCTGTGGGGAGCGCGTGTGAACGCTCAACTCCCAGACGCACAGCGTGAGTGGATATTGTTTCCTACTCATAATTCAACTTTACAACCTTATTCATGATTAATCCCATTTACTCCATCGTATTTTTCAAAACTTTCATGTTGTCATTTTTCACGTCCACAGGTATAGCATCCTATATTTTAATGCTTCCCATATTTCAGTGTGCCCATCCGGACCTCTTAAAAAAACCCAAAAAAAAACATGAACGTTTTGAAAAATACGATGGAGAAAATGGGATTAATCATGAATACGGTTGTAAAGTTGAATTATGAGTAGGAAACAATATCCACTCATGCTGTGCGTCTGGGAGTGGAACGTTCACACGCGCTCCCCACAGCATTCGATTAACTACGGTGCAGTAGGGCAAGGCACAGCCCAGTTTCGCACGCAACGCAAAGTTTGAGAAATGGATTAAATCAAGAGAAATAACGGTGTGCATACCACCTCTTAAAATGTCTGGGTATATGGGTACCATATACTAGGGACTTATAAGGGTACCCTAGTATTCAATCTGGGATGTACCTAAGTATTGAACAAAACTATTTAGGGAGAGAGCAAATAGACTGGGGTCCTGATTAGCAGGATCCCAGTCAGACTAGTCAAAAACAGCATCACATCAAGCAAAAAGTTGGGGTAACCATAAGAAGCAGATCCTACTTTACTACAATTACCCCCACTGCCTTCTGCAGGAAACCATCCAGTGTAGCACTAGTGGGGGTTACAACTGCTGCGGCTTTCCGTCTCCCCATGATTGATATCCCAATTACAAAACTATATGTAAATACGTAAAGAAATCAAAAATGTCACCTCATTCGATCTTGGTCCATTGGCAGCAGCAGAATAATACTTCACCCCTGCTCAAGTCTCAAAGATTCTGTAGCAGAAATGTAAGAACAGGATCCAAACACAATGGCCAAGAGAGTTGACCCAGCCCAGCCTCGACAGAGGATGGGCGCAGATGGGCCCGCTCTTGCCCAGGCACGCACATTGGCGCGTCCCGCGCGTGTCCCACGCTGCGGGAGCTTGGTGGGCTTTTGACCAGCGCCTCCTGGCGCAGAAGGAACAACGGCGGCTTCCGGCGGCTTCCTCTGCCAAGGAGATTGCCGGAGCTTGTGGTCTGCCCCCACTCTGCAGCAGCAGCGAGGACTCCCACACAGCAGGAGCCCAGTGATGAGCGCCTCCTGGCGCAGAAGGAGCAACGGTGGCTTCCGGCGGCTTCCTCTGCCACGGAGATTGCTGGGGCTTGTGATCCGCACCCACTCTGCAGCAACAATGACTCCAGTGCTTTAAAGATCGTAAATTACTTAGTTCAGGGTATCGTTGCTGCTGTGGTGAATGCACAGTCACTATAAGCATTATTGCAAAGTATACCCGCTACAATCGTAGCTCAAAAAAGTTACTGTTGGTCATTTGTGCACAAAGTGGGTCGTTCGACTGAGTGAATCAGCAATTCAGCTGTGAGTAAGGCAGGGTGGGCCTGTGAAAATCATCCTGTTGGCCCACACTGCACCCAGTACCTTTAGAATTCAAATGCCGGCATTGCTCACAGGCTCCAGGGCACAGCGTCATTCTCTGGCCCTTTGGGCGGGGGCTAGCAGTTGGCGCAGGCTCCACCAGCATCCCTTGGCAAGCCCGCTCGACTGAGAGCCATGCTGTAGGATGCCCTTGGAGCGCCGTTGATTCTGACACGCCCACTTGAGCAGTAGTTCTGAAGTTTTCCCGGGTTCGGAAGAAGATGAAGCGGCTCCAGCAGGGAGTTTTCCCTGGCTGCAGCTCCTGGGTAGATGCAGCCGCACCCAGGCAGATCTGTTCAGGACAGGCTCCTGCCCTGCACCTGCCCGGGAGCAGTCGAAAAAATACTCTAGACACCTGTGTTTGTGAAAAAGGTCCTTTACCCTAGTGAGTTACTGAATCTAAATTATTTTTCTCATAAAAAATATTTCAGTGACATTAACAGTGGCCCAAATATATCACATTATGATATATAGGAAACCCAAAATGGGCTATTATATATGTCACAACATGATACAATCAAAGTGTAAGTGACAATATTAACAATATACAGACGCAATAATTAATAACCACTGTGTCTTAAAACTGAGCATAGTGGCAAAGCTCTATCATGGCAAACTCATCAAAAGAAAATATTTATAGATCTCTAGGGACGCGAATCCTACGCACATCCGACAGATTTCATGGAAAAATCTAATTAGTTGTGTTGGACTTGGCCCTTTTCCCTGAAATTTTTCGCTTTTCACCCCCCTATTAGAGGATATCTCCCCCATGGTAGAGGAATGTAGCGGCCATGTGTGGTGTGAGATGCCGTAATACATGCTGCGCAATGGCCTGCGCAGACTGATTTTTCCTATTTAAACATGTCATGTTGATGAATGTGAAATACAAATGTTAAATGTGATGCAATGGGGTACACACCTGTAATTCCCCCATTGTAAGAATGCACCTTGGTAAAATTTCACTTTTAAAATGGATAACATGGCTGCGTGTGGTGGCGCCTGACTCAGGTGCGTTACCAGTCTAGTTGTTCGTTTCCCAGCCATCCCAGCTTTTGGAGGGAAAGAAGCCTGGCACCCAGGGTGCTCTACCCCTCCCCCTGAACCAGTTAGTACCGGTTTCCCCAGACGCTTCTAGAAGCTTCTGGCACTGTCTGGTAGGTGGAGTGAGGGGTCTATAAATAGGGGGGCTGTGCCACCATGCGCTCAGTCAGAGCGTGGACCTGAATGTGAGGGGACCTACTGCCAGGAGGTACCGCCACATGGGCCTGTGTGCTGGCCCCTGTGCCCAACTGTAACCCCTCTGCTATCCACAGGGCTAGTGAGAGCCCCGCTGCTGGAGTAAAGGCTGCTGTATCAGGAGGAGTGCCACGTTACAGAGGATGATGGTTCCTTAATCTGTGGCAGTTATGTAGCGCCTCGTGAGCGCTATATTCGAATTGCTGGTGAGGAGTGCTGGTTATTAGAACCTACAGCGGGAGCCTACCACGCGTTATTGCCGCCACCGCACCTGGCGCTTTATGCTTAATTGAACCAGCGGGAGCCCACCCTGCAGTCCTTATGCTAATTTCGCAGGATCCTACCCTGCATGTCAAGAACGCTGAAAGGATCACCGCTGCGGCCCGAGAGCAAGAAGTGAGCCACCAAGCGCAACAAGTGTGGGTGCCCACACCGCCTTCTGCCTTAAACTAAGTGGGTGCCCACCCCGCGCATGTGCCTTGACTGCGGAGGGAGCCTACCCCTCATTGCGAAATAGAGAAGCTGGCGGGAATCACCGCCGCCGTCGAAGAAGAACACTGAGGTCCGCCGCACTGCGGCGACCCGGAAGCTCAAGCCTGGTTGCGGGCGGGGCTAGTGGAGCCGGCCGGAGAAGTCCTGGGAGAGCGGGAGCCTACCCCGCCTCCCTCAGTGAGAAGGTGCCGCAAGTGACCCGGGGGGCTCCCAGGTGGAAGGGAGAGCCCTGCGTGTAGTCCGTGAAGTCCCAGGCCTCAGGAGCGGGACCTGGGTGAAGAGCGGAGTCGAGCCACAAGGAAGGTGCTGCCGCAGGCAGGGCTCCCGTGTGGGAAAGGGAAGCCCAATGCCTGCTGCCCAGCCTGCAGTGGAAAGGAGACGAGGAGAGCCCTGTGTGTGGAGAGAGGTGGGCAGGGACTGCCGAGGCACATTGTCAGTGTCTTCCTAGCCCGTGAAGACATCAAGAGCCACCCGGCCTGTCCCTGCCCCCGCGAGGAGGAGCGGCAACTGAGGAGAACCCGGTGAGTGTGGGACTGGGGGTGGAGAGGGGGCAACGGGGCACGTTGTCGGTGCCCGCCCCCGGCAGTCCTTGTAGGAGGGCCAGCATAGTGGTGCTGCTGATCTTCCCAGCTGCCCCCCCCCCCCGTGGCAGTGGGCAGCTACAGTGAGCTGCAACTTTGGGCCATTGGGAGTCCCCGAGTGGGGCTTCAGGGGGACATTGCCAATTTTAGAGTCCCGGAAGGGAGGAGGGGGTCGATTGTCCCCAGGACTGACCACATTGTACTCAACTGCCCCGTAGGACAGTGGGCAGTTGCCACATATTGGGGCATTGGTGATTTTAGCGCCCAGTGAGGGGCTCCAGCTTGCCCTTATTTAGTTTTGGCACCACAGCTGCCACGCAGAAGTGGCCAGTTGCAAGGTGGGCAGGACTTTGTTTTGGACATCCCAGTGGCTGCACCTTTTCAGTTCCGAGACCCGGTGGGGGCTCCCAGGTGACAATACTGATTTTCCTGTACTCAACTGCCCCACCGGACATTGGGCAGTTGCGACGTTTTGGCCATTGGTAGGTTGAGAGTCCCAGAGTAGGGGCTCCCCAGGCACAGTAGCGCCAGAAGCTAATCTGCAAGTTTGGGGCAGCTATTCCTGGTGTATTTGCATAAAGTGTCCTGTTAATGTTGTTTTTGGCTCATGTGGCTGCCTCCTACGTTATGCCTGAGGTGGCCCATGCTAATTTGAGGCACACAGGTTATGTGTCAGACTGTTGGACTTGCCAATAGGTTTATGCCTAATGATATTGCCCCATGACTCAGGTTTAGGTCTAATGTTTTTCTGCCTATGGAGATGCCAAATGCTACTATGTGCACGCCCTATGCTAATGTGATTGTGCCTAGTGCCGGATGTGATTTATGCCCCATGTACTTATGTTGCTGCTGATATGATGCAGAATATGTTATATGCCTGGGGGGCTCATACTTTGATTTATGCTGTTGATTTTATGCCTCATGCGAATGTTCATGCCTGACCTAATGCCTTTATGCTAATGAGGTTGTGGCCCCTACTCATGATTTTATATCTAAAGTTATAGGGCTTATGGGTTCTGATGCATAATGAGGTTTCATGCCTGCTGTTTTATGCCATTGCATGTGATGTTGCCTTTTGTGATGCCATGATGTTCTCATTGCAGAGGTTCTGGCATAATGCTCTCTGTTACTACGTTTTTTTTCCCTAAGGCTGACTGCTGATGGTTTTGCATTCAATATTAATACTGTTTTTTTCCCCCAAGGCCCGACGACGTCTGTGTGCCTAAGGTGAGGCCTCCTGGCCTGCAAGCATGTTTTCCTTTCAGGTCTGATGCCGATGTGTTCCAAAGCTGATGGACTTTACCGTTATTCTTTACCCCAGTGTTTCCCAAACTGTGGTCCGCAGACCCCCAGGGGTCCGTGACACATTCCCAGGGGGTCCGCAGGCAGCAGTTTTAAAAGCACTGCAAAGTTCCTTCTATAATTAGCAGTTTTCAAGCAATAATAAACGCATCAAGATAATACCAGAGATTAATGTACCTGCTAAAAAGAGATTGTCCAGTGACAGCTTTGAGTTATCTAATGTAGCACAGGGGTTATTATACCTACTGCAAAGAACGTGTACCATGCATTTTAAAAAACTGTATTTTATGTGCATAGGTGAGTGAGTTACTGCTTGTGTCACAGAGAGTCTTCTGTTACTGTGCAGTTCATAAGTGACAACCATAATCTAGCACAGTGACCTATAAACAAACGTTCATCAAAGATCTGCTTGCAAACTGCATGGTACAAGTTTGTATCTTTTGTTTTTTCCCAGTCTTTCATTATCTTGATGCTGCTAAAAAGGTTTATTTGGGTGGAAATACATTTTTATTGTTAAAGTCAATGCTAACCAATGTGTTATGTTCTGAATCCCACGTTTGTGCTTCTACAGACCAAGCAACCCTTAAAAATGCCTATCTGTATGAATGACATGTGAATTCTACACCTTATAGTCCACTTTGCCTTATGTACAAAAAAATTACACAGATTTACACGTATGATTCATTGTATCTATATGTGTGTGATGTAAAGTGCTCTGACACCCTACAATGGTACCAGAAATGCTATAAAACAAATGAAATACATGTGACAATCGGGGCTATGGAGAGATGAGAGGCACTGTTGGAGGGGGATAATAAGGGAACCATTGAAGAACCCCAACAAAGATTGTCGTATCCTGGTGCATAGTAAGGACTTCATTTACTATTCGTTAAAAGCTAATACAATTCAATATATAATGATAAATGTGTTTTAGACTGCACCATTGTTTCCTACATTTCTTCGGGGGAGAGCCTTCCAAAGCCCCCTTTGTAGTAGTCAGGCTCATTCACCACACTTGGTGTGCACCGTATGGGGACTGGTCTGAAAACATTTACCAGGGCTGCTTTGGGTTTCCAGTCTGGCCCTGACTGGAGCAGGAGCCTAGTACTGCGCAATAAAATCAACCATTTAAAAGTGTGTCAGAGAGATGCAGCACCAACCTTCCCATTAATTATTAAAATTCTTTGCAAATTTTTTCAATATTAACTACTAAGGGGGATATTTACAACAGAAGTGGTGGAGCTTGTCGTTAGCCTCCTTGGCTTAACGACACGCTCCGCCACTTCAGAAACGCAGTACTGCCCATATTTAAAAGAATATGGTACAGCCCTGCGTGCCCTCCCGTGCTGGTGCTACACTTAACAGTGTAGCAGCAATGCAGGCACCCTTGCACCATAGTGCAAGGGTGTCTGCGTGCAGGGGAAGATTGTTTAAGTACAGGATGAACATAAAACAATCTTGAAATGCAGTTTTGTCACTTCTATATTTGCTGCTTAATGCAGCACACATGGAAGTTACAAAATGGCATTTAAAAAAAAGATTGTTTATGTGCAGGAAGGGTCACCTTCCTGCACATAAACAATCCAACGTGTTTTGCTTTTTCCATCTGTGCTGCTCAAAGCAGCACAGATGGAAAAAGCAAAAACTAGGAGAAATAAAGCATTTCTCCTTGTTTAGCCAAGACCTGGTTTTCCCTGGTCTTAATATTGGCGCTGCCTCCTATTTACGCTGCCCTTGTAAATAGGGGCAGCGTCAAAATCAATGGGTGTTGCGGTGGAATGCCCACCTCAACACCCACAGCTCACCCCTTTCACGCTAATCATTGCATGAAAGGTGGCCAGATTTACAAGGCAGTGTTAAGCCACTTTGACTTAACACTGCCTTGTAAATAAGGCGAAGCCTCTATCACCACAGGATCGTCACAAAAAGTGACGTACCCATGGCGATAGGGGCTTGTAAACATGCCCCTAAAATCCTTAGTAATTTAAATATTTGTTTTGTGTGCACATGTGTGTTTATTTTTTTTCGAATTACTGTTTTAATGTTTGAAATTTAAATCATATAAATTGCTTGGGGGTCCCCGGCTTCCAGTGGTGACTCAATGGGGGTCCTCAGGAGTCAAAAGTTTGGGAACCACTGCTTACCCTATTCTTGGTATCTAGTGATGGTTCTGACAGCGGCCCGATTGGCCCTCCCCTGTATATAATCCCCTGTAAATATTGACTTGGTGCCAGTTGGCGCGGTGTAGAGAATTCTGTGATTATCCTGTGTGCACATAATACACAAGTTATTTTTCACCTAAACTGGTGTGGTCTCTTTTTGTAGTGTGCCTTGTGTGTCACCTGTGTGTGCTGCGTGGATGCTTTACACATTTCCGATGGAGTTTGGCCCGCCCGCTTTGCACCACGCTACCAAGCTGCCAAAACTTCAACCAGGAAGTGTTGGCAGCCATCTTAAAGACTCAGGGCTTAGCCTGAGTCCTAACAAAATGAAAAAAGAACAGAAAGGGGGCAGGGTAGCAATATATAGAAGATTGGAAAGATAGAGGTCTCCTCGAACAGGAGGAATGTAATTTCCTTAAATGTAAATTTCCAAAACTGCCGGTACTTTACCTACTCCCTAAATTACACAAAGGTCTGCCAAATCCACCAGGGAGACCAATAGTATCCTCCAGGGGTAGTTGCCTGGAGAACACATCGAGATACATTGATTTTTACCTACAACCCCTTGTCCAGTCCCTACCGTCATATGTGAAGGACTCTGGAGACTTCCTAAGACGCATTGAGACAATCCCCTGAAAACCTGAATACTTACTCATGACCTTGATGTTAATAGTTTGTACACAAGCATCCCACATGACAAAGGAATCGAAGCTTGCAGACACTTTCTAGGCACACGATCACTTTCCTACCTTTTCCACACAGAAATGATCTTGGATATGATTTACACCTGTCTTACTCACAATTGTTTTCTGTTTGAGGGCACCATTTACAGACAAACACTTGGCACGGCAATGGGTACTTGCTTTGCCCCAAGTTTTGCAGGACTCTACCTGAGGTGGTGGGAGGAGCAAGTGGTCCAAAACCTGCACAAATTTAAAACAAATGTCAAGTCATGGGTCCGATACATTGATAACATTTTCTGCATATGGGAAGGTAGCCCGATGAAGCTAATGAATTTGTTGATAGTCTCAACAGGAACAATTTGAACCTCACATTCACGAGTCACACAGACAAGAAAGAAATTGAATTTCTAGACCTCCCGGTGAAAATCAAAGAAGACAAACTCGCCACATCACTGTTTAGAAAAAAAACAGCTGGCAACAGTTTGTTGCACGCTCACAGCTGCCACCCAGAGAGCCTGATCAAGAGTATCCCTATGGGAGAACTCTTGCGTGAAAAGAGAATCTGCACAACAGAGGATTACAGAACAGAAAGTAACTTAATGTGTGGGAGATTTAAAGAAAGGGGCTATGATCAGAAATGCATGAAAGAAGCACTATTAAAAGTAGATCTCAGAGACAGAACTGAATTGATAAAAGTCAAAGATAAACAAAGGGACCCAGAAGAACACTGTGAGGTTTATAACTAACTTCAATAAACAATCAAAAAATGTTAGAGAAGCCCTGATTACATTTTGGGGGGTCTTGAAAACTGATAAAGATTTGGCGGACTCAGTCAAAGAATTCCCACAAATCACTTACCGAAAAGCAACATCGCTGAAAGACACACTATGTAGGGCAGTAATTCCAACCAGAAAAAACAACATTCAGGGTTTCTTTACCTGCAGTAACTGTAAAGCATGCAAAAACAGAAAAAATGTGAAAGAAGTTAAACTATCACAACACTGCAAGCCTTTCAAAATCCTTAATCACTACTCTTGTAATACAGAGTATGTGGTACATGCCCTAAAATGCCCTTGTGATAAATATTACATAGGCAGTACACTACACAAAGCCAAAAAAAGAGTGTTAGAACACCTCAGAGCCATCAAAAGCATTGACAAACAATACCCAGTGGCCAGGCACTTTGCTTTAAAACACAATAGCAACAACACTTTGCTCACATTCTGTGTACTAGACCACATACCACCAAGAACCAGAGGAGGTGACAGGTTGCAAGAATTAAGGAGACTAGAATCGAAAATGATAATAAAGTACCAAACTATGCAACCATATGGGCATACTTGTGACGAAGGTTTGGCATGTCACCTTGGCTAATGTTGATAATACTACTGTTGAATACTGTTGAATACTAAGTCGTAAAATGCATTTTACCTTGTTTCTTTGTAAATATTGTATAGAGTATGCAAATATGTAAGTTTTTAAATGCTCACTATGTGTTATATGTTCACTTTTACAGATCAAACGGCATGGTTAAAAAGGAGAGTGGAAGGCACAAATATGTTAAAAACCTGCACATAATTTACAAAATGAATGAACGGAGTGACAGCACTTTTTTAGCATGCGATTAAGTTCAAGACCCCCGCTACTAAGCCCACGACCAACGATTCTAGCACCTCACATAGAAGCATTAAGGATACCTGCCCACTGGGGCTAGACACCTGAGCACTGTATGGTATGAAACCATTTACGAACTGCCCAAAACTCACTGGAGTTAAGAATAATTTAGAATCTCCAGGACCACGCAATGACGTCGTTGATCTGCACTTAAACTATGAGTACTGACATTACACGAATGTAAGGAGCTATCGTGCTTAAGAAGGCAATAGACGATTTTCTCTGATGACGGAGTGAGATGACATGAGTGTGTGAACAATAAAGTTTTGTTCACAATACCTACTCAAAAAACGGGTTTGATATTATAAATGCATACAATGAATTTATTTATTCTATTTGCTTTTCTGTGTAACAAGAATTGTTATTGTGAGTTATGACAAGATTTAAAAACAGTACATTGTCTATCTAGCTCCGGTTACCGCGATATGCCTGAACAACTAGTCTGTTTACTATGTCTATAATCAGGAAGTGATTGCACGTCAACTGTATAAGCACGCCCTTTTCTCATGCACTTGTACTCGTGACAAAGGAGCCCAGCTCCGAAACGCGTCGAGTGATTTTGGTCAAAAATTTAACACGCTGTTTAAAGAATTCCGTGGCTGTGGCATCGTGTTTTTCCTGTGAGGAGTTGGAATACGATTGTGGTTGGGGATATATATATATATATATATATATATATATATATATATATCCTAACTATATATACCTACTGGCGATAGCCAGTAGGTAATATATATATATATATATATATATATATTCAAAATGAGATTTCTGTTCCAGTTTTTTGTCAATGGAAATCATCCGGCACTCACGGGTATCGTTCATTTCAGGCTTGTTTATTTAGTTACAGCAGTTACATCAACGCGTTTCGGGAGTCAAGCTCCCTTGATCATATATATATATATATACAAATCACAAAGTTTACCAACATGGAAGGAACCACAGGTAGGTGATGTCCGCAAATTTTATTTGAAAGCCAAGGAAGTGAAAACAAGCCCAATTGGCCAGCACCGGCTGTTTGAAAAGATGTCGAATTGCATTCCCCAGTCTCATGTACAACTCGACTGCAACTGAAGAAGGGCTAACATCCGAAACGCGTCTGGCAGTATGAACAACGAGAACTGTGCACTGCAACCTGTAGCAGTTTTCAAATAAAATTTGCGAACATCACCTACCTGTGGTTCCTTCCATGTTGGTAAACTTTGTGATTTTGATGATAGCGGCCAGCCAAGCCACGGAAGAGACCCGCCACGAGAACGCGGACGCAAGGATACGCCATACAGCGCCGCCTAAGAATGGGGGTAGTGCGCATTTGAAAGCATGAGAGTGCAACAGGTTCGTCATATGAACTGTGTCTCACCCCACTGTGGTTTTAATTTATCCATCATTGAGTGTATTTTGAGACGGACTCACTGGAGTAATGATTAATGCAACTACGACTACCAGAATGCCAAGGAAGCGAAACCATGCCCACTTGGGCAGCACCGGCTGTTTGTAAAGATGTCGAATTGCATTCCCCAGCCTCATGTACAACTCGACTGCAACTGAAGAAGGACTAACATCTGAAACGCGTCTGGCAAGTTGGTAAACTTTGTGATTTTGATATATATATATATATATATATATATATATATATATATATATATATGTATTATACATGCTGCATATTCGAGAGGATCTGCAAAGCCACAGTAAAAACATTTTTTTTTTAAATAAGCGTGGGCTCTTACGCATGTTTTGTGTATGGCCCAGGTGGGCCAGGTCCCAGAGGTGGATTCATAGATACTATAACAGTGAAAAGAGTTACTGACCCGCATTGTACATAACGTATTTTACGATGACTATGTCAGAAAAGTACAAAGTTTTTTCTATGTCTATGAATTTTGTAAATCACGTGATATTTGAATCACAATAGCACTGTCACTTTAAAAAGCCTTCGCGCTCAAATGCAAATGTCGAGTGAACAAGCGGCGTTCGCGCCGCGAAACGCGTCTCAGGCATCTGGCTGCAATAAACATTTGAAGCACCGAACAACAACTGGGTCCGTGTCCTGTTTTGATCCAGCGTGAAGCAAGCGTGGGTTTTGAACACAGGATTTGTGATGTATTAACTGGGTGTTCCGAGCACCAGTTCAACACGGTACCCCTCTTACAAAAGTGGGCCAGCAGAGAAAAACGGAACTTTCTTCCGGGTTGCTCCCGGTGGATGATCACTATCCTGGGAAGGAAACACTGCGGCCCCCCCTGCACCGAGAACAAGAAACAACGTACCTGGGAAACGGAGCGCGACGCGAGTATACCGGCCGGATGCGAGGGTGGATTAACACTCGCAAAAAGCAAGGAGCCTCGAGGTCGTCGCTGTTAAAGGTACAGTTCAAAAAGACATTGCGGGGAGTGAAGAGAGTGTGTGTAAATCGACCAAAGCAAACGCGATAACAATTTAACCAGCGGACCCGCGTTTGCATTATACAAGGTCGTAAAATAAATAGCAAAAAACAAGCCAAGATGTCGAGCGACACAGTGAAAGAGAGGGAGGCGGCGGCTGTGGGAATGTTTAAAGACGTCCCGACAGCGAGTAGTAGCACCAAATCAAACGAAAGGAATATAACTAATTTACCAGACTCTGTGGCGGCCAAAATGAAATTACTGGAAAAGAAGATGAGGCAAGAAATGTCAAAGTGGTGGGAGTCAAGATCCCTCCAGAGTTACATAGAGGTGGGGAGGATCCCCAGAGGGCTCCGTATTTTAACAGCACCCACCTATGAGGAACCGAACCCAGGATTGATGAAAGAATGGGCGGAAGTAAATCTTGACTCTTCAAGGAGATTAACATTACTCCTAATTAAATATGCGGACATTGACAGAGCAAGGCTCCTAACTGAAATTGAAGCCATTAATGTGGAGTTAGCAAACATGGGCCAAGAAGATGAAATAGCTCGCCTGAGAAAAGAAATAGCGACCAGACTTAAAAAGGAGGAAGAGAAAATAAAAGACAGAAAAGCACACAAATTTCAACGCGACAAGGTTGATTATGAAATAGGACAAATCTTTACTTTTGCCCGAAAATTTGACAACATTCGCAAAAATAAACAACAGCAAAAAATGGGGCGAGGCAAAGGACACACAGCCAGTGCTCAGGCAAGATCAAGAGATGAAGAAGCTGGAACCATATCCAGCGATCAATATACGTCCAATAGCGAGGATGATTCTGAACTGAGAAGTGCGCCAACAACATCAACTGACGCGACGCCATCGCCGGGGGGAAGAGATGGAAATTTTAGCCGCTCAAAGAATGACAGCTTTGAGACCCATGACCCGCTCGCAAACACACGGAAGTGGGCAAACTACAAACGCAAACAAAGGCGGAACGCAGCAAAACACAAGCAAACAACCAAATTAACCCCGAAGGAAAAAGAGTTACTGGAAAAGGAAACAAAACGAACAATAATCAACTTGTCAAAATTGAAACTAACACAAAAAGAGGAAAATACCTTGAGTCTGGGTTTATCATATTGTCCTCCAAATAACTTTGACTACCCCAACACCCGGATGGATTTATATAAAGGAGTGAGAAAGTTAAAGTTAAAAAAGTTATATGCCATGAAAAAATCTTCACAGGAAACAGAGGAAAGCCATCAACCTAGTACACAGCCTCAAGAAGTAGACATGGAACAAGAGTTGGAGGATTTATGGAATGAAGTGAGCAGACAAGAGGGCTCAGCACAACAAGAAACAATGACACCACTCAGCAAAGGAGCAGGTTTAACTAAATTTAAACCTAAATCAAAATACTATCCAATAATGGTACATGACGCCATAGATACATTCCATGATGTTGTATCACAAAAAATAAAAAAATTAAACAAAAAAATAGGTACCAGCACTGTCATGCAAAGACATCGGAATCAAGACCACAGATACTTTCAATTAATGAAAAAACTCTCCACAAATAAAGAGGTGATAATTCGCAACAGCGATAAAGGAGGAAATATAGTTTTATGGCCTCATGAGGAATACATGAAGGAGGCTATGCACCAGTTGAACGATAGACAATGTTATTCCAGAACTGATGTTGGCAAACTAAAGGATATGTACCAAACGTACTATAAAAAGTTATTGAGCTGGAGAAATAAAAATCTCATCAGCGACAATGAATATAAATATCTCAAAAACGATAACCCCACAGTGCCAACAATATACTTCATACCAAAAGTACATAAGGACTGCAACAAACCACCAGGTCGTCCGATTATCAGTGCAAAAAATAGTTTACTGGAAAATACATCAGTCTACGTGGATTATTTCCTCCAAGAGTATGTCAAATCACTAAAATCTTATGTAAGGGACACCAGTGACTTTTTAAACAAGATAAAGAACTTCCAATGGAATGGCGAATACATCATGATGGCAATAGACGTAACATCACTATACACCAGCATAAAGCACGAAGATGGGGTGCAAGCAGTAGAACACTACCTGAGAAATAGGGCCCCCATATTTCATCAACACAATGAAATGCTGGTAGCTATGATTAGATTTTGTTTAAATAACAATATGTTTATGTTTAATCATCTAATGTATTGCCAAACACAAGGGGTAGCCATGGGGGCCAGCTTTTCTCCAAGTTACTCATGCCTACACATGGGGAAATGGGAGGAACTGGTCCTGGGAGGAGAATATGCTGAAACCTTACAGACAAAAGTGAAATTATGGCTAAGGTTTATAGATGATTTATTTGTAATCTGGCATGGAACAAAGGGGGAAGCAGAAATCTTTTTGGGAGAAATTAACAATAATCAATTAAATTTAAAATTCACGGCTGAGATCAGTGAAATAAGGGTGAGTTTCCTTGATACAGAAGTGTTTGTAATGAATAATACCTTGCAAACTAAGCTGCATAGGAAGAGAACGGCAGGGAACTCCCTATTGCATGCCTCGAGTTCACATCCCCATCACTTAGTGAATAGCATTCCCTACGGGGAAATGTTAAGGATCAAGAGGATATGCAGCACCCAGGAAGAATTAAAGCTAGCCCAGCAAGAGAGTAAGGAGAGATTCCTAGTCAGGGGTTATTCCAACAAAACTATAAATCTTGCCATAGCGAAAACAAACCTAATGGAGAGGGAGACACTATTGGCTGGTAAAAGTGTAAAAAATCCAGACCATATAATTGAAAGGTCCCAAGCTAGCCAAGATGACTCTGAAGTAAATAATTTTCGTTTAGTTGTCGGATACAGCAGACAACATAAAACTATTCAAAAAATTATCCAAGACACATGGCCTACTGTCTTAAGTGATCCAGTACTAGGACCCCTGCTACCGCAGAGGGTGTCCATTACTTTTAGCAGAGGCCCGTCAATGAGAGACGCATTAGTGGTGTCCGATCCTGAGATAATAGGTAAACCTGACTGGTATCATAACCTGAAGGGTTTTAAACGATGTCCAACCTGTAAAGCATGCACACATGGCGTAAATACAAAAACTTACCTAAGCCCCTTCAGAACAAAACCATATGCGATCAACAAAATGCTCAACTGTAAAAGCGAATACATAGTATACGTATTGACCTGCCCATGTGGGTTAAATTACGTGGGGTCCAGTAAATTACAGGCTCATGTTCGCATATTGCAACATCTACGAGCCATAACGAATATGGACAACACGTACCCAGTTGCTAGGCATTTTAAAAAGCATCATGCATCGAACAATAAAGGGTTGAAATTTTATCTGATTGATGCGATAGCCCCCAACAGAAGGGGTGGAGATCGTGAAAATAAGTTACGCAAGCTGGAAACACGGTACATTCTTCTATTGGATTCAAAACACCCCAATGGATTGAATCTGACCGAAGATATGTACACGTGCTTAACCTAGAAAAATCCATGTGCACAAAACAAATACGAGTATGTTCCACAGAGGGAAGGAAAGAGACTGTTCCAAACACGACCAAAGACGAATATTGTTAAGCATATGAAATATTCCCGATCACCACTTTTATTGGTATGTTGTAAATAGAATGTATATATATGAATTTGATAGATCGTTGTAAATATTTTACAAATATTTTATAATTATTGTGTGAAAAGTTGTTTAGCATGATAGTTAAGGGGTCATTGCACTATACAGTCAGAATTTGGAACATGAGGACATACACATAACTGATAGAACAATAAAAATGTATAACAACATGGTAATCGGAACACAATAGCTGATAATATGTGCTGATAACATCAAGGGAACACTCATTATGGTAAAGTTATACAATATACAAACATAAATTTGAAATGGTGCATAATACAGCCACCGGAAAGTGAATAAAAGTAAGAGAAGTGAAAAACGACAATAAGATAGAAATCTTTTTTAACCGGGTGGAAACACCGAGAACACACAGCTCACTAATAATGTAAAATTCACATAAAAAATTATTTTTTCAATAGTCATTGAGAAATCTTGTATATGGGATATGAGAATATCAACGATACAATGGGTTAATGGACTTATGTATTTTACATGTATTTAATTTAGTCCTATAATGAGTATTTTACTATTTGATAAAATTTAACGTATAACCAAGAGTTAAACAAAAATGTATTTTACATACTATAACAGTGAAAAGAGTTACTGACCCGCATTGTACATAACGTATTTTACGATGACTATGTCAGAAAAGTACAAAGTTTTTTCTATGTCTATGAATTTTGTAAATCACGTGATATTTGAATCACAATAGCACTGTCACTTTAAAAAGCCTTCGCGCTCAAATGCAAATGTCGAGTGAACAAGCGGCGTTCGCGCCGCGAAACGCGTCTCAGGCATCTGGCTGCAATAAACATTTGAAGCACCGAACAACAACTGGGTCCGTGTCCTGTTTTGATCCAGCGTGAAGCAAGCGTGGGTTTTGAACACAGGATTTGTGATATATATATATATATATATATATATATATATATATATATATATATATATATATATATATATATGTATTATACATGCTGTATATTCGAGAGGATCTGCAAAGCCACAGTAAAAACATTTTTTTTTTAAATAAGCGTGGGCTCTTACGCATGTTTTGTGTATGGCCCAGGTGGGCCAGGTCCCAGAGGTGGATTCATAGATCTACTGGGAGGAGGGGGCACGCAAGGCCCCCTCCCCAGACCAATTTGTCCCAAGAACCCCATCTCCAGGGCCTGGCCGGAGTAAAAACACAGGTGAGGGGCCATGCAGGTTCCCTCCCTGGGCTGATTTTCCCCTGGGGCCTGGCCTAAAAGCAAAGAGGAGGGGCCCGCCTCCAGGAGCCATTAATGGCCCTTGGGAACCCATCCTCTAGGAACGGCGCCAGCTATGTCCCAAGGTGCCCACCCCTGGGGCATAACAGTTTCCCTGCCCACGAAACCTGTGTTTGCTCTCTCTTGGCGATAGCAATTTTAAGCTCCCACCAAGCGAGAGCAAACACTAAGGGCTCAATTACGAGCCTTACGTCCCACAGACTGCCAGATTCGTGGGGGTGCGGTGATGGTAGTCCCCCGACCACCCTATTATGATTTGAGAGATCGCTGCAGCTACCAGCGTACCATCTTTCCTGGTGCTGTTGCGGCGGTCAGGAAGCATCAATACACTGTGCTAGTCCTATGCTTAAAGACTTTGCTGTAGAAATGGCAAAAGACTTTGTCCTTTTCTATCTCAGCGTAGATGGCACTGTGCTAATCCTATGCTTAAAGACTTTGATAGAAAAGCAGACACTTGAAGTGAGCAGATCTAGAGCGTCTCTTGTGTTGAGAGTGCTCTATAGAGGAGCTGCTTTCCATCTAAACTTGAGAACTATTCAGAGTTTTCTGCTTTTTTTTTGCATAATTTATTCGTCACTCTATGCCTGAAAGGGTACTTTTTTTACCTATACTGGATGCTCCCTTTTGTCTGGCCAAAACTATACCTCTCTGAAGAGCTCTAATTAGAGTGAAACACTGTGTCAGGGGTTGCCTTTTCTCATTTCAGGTTGGCTTGAGTTGGTATTTTACCAATTCAAAGCTGCAATACTGTGCCTGGAGTGATAAATGGCTTTTGTCATTTTACAGCTCGGCAAGGACAGCACTGTGCTAGTCCTATGCTTGAAGACTTTGCTGTAGAAATGGCAAAAGACTTTGTCCTATTCTATCTCGGCGTAGATGGCACTATGCTAACCCTATGCTTAAAGACTTAGTTAGAAAAGCAGACATTTGAGGTGAGCAGATCTAGAGTGTTGCTGGTGTTGAGATTGCTCTATACAAGAGCTGTTTCCACCTACACTTGAGAACTACCCAGAGTTCTCTGCTTTTTATATATATATATATATATATATATATATATATATATATATATATATATATATATATATATATATATATGTGGTTATATATAGTAAAGCTTTTCTTACCTATAGAAACCTACCTTGAGGATATTTTTGTCTGTGATATTTTGTCACATCCTTGATACCGGAAGTGACACCACGGGCAGGAAGGAAGGAAAACAAAGATATTCATTCTCTTTCGGTCTGTGATTCCGATTTGCGGTTGTGAGGGGATAACGTGCCAGCCCGCTCGGACTCCCACAAAGTGCTGTATAAATATTTTACTTACTCAACCCGTTTAATCTCGCGGCCTCGGGGCAGCAGAGAGCAAATTAGGATGCCATCCAATTAATTTGCCTTGATGGACCAACTCTGGAGCTCTGCCATTTCTTAGAATTAAGGGTAAAAGGCGAGCCTGCGCCCTCCCGGCTGCACTCACCCAGGCTCCTGCCACTCTGCCTGCTGCTGGCTGAACTGGGTCAGTGGGATTTGGGAAGCAGCAGATGGCCCTGCCTGCAGAAGAGTCCACGTTCATGAAAGGTTTCCCGCCCGGCCTTCATTCTGAGAGTAAGGTGCCTCCCACTGACCTACAAACGTATCTGTCCTCTCTCACTGCCCTTCCCTGGTCGTTCTCGGTTCTCTTACTCCGATTACACCAGGTAGGTTGTTATCTATCTGATTGGAAATGCCTTCTTAGCAGAGGATAGCAGGAACCCGGCTGTGGCTTATCCTATCACAAGGTATTGTTTCCCACATGTTTAGTCCCAGAATGCAACATTCTGTAAAAGGAAAGGCCGGAAGTGTATGCATGAGGTGTAAGGAATCTACTTGCAGCTATAGCTTTAGCTTATACGTGCAAATGGCCTTTTTATAGGCGCAAAGATGCGTTTGCATTCCCAAAGGTTGGTTTTATACTAATAAAAAGATTTACTCTGGTAGAGTGCCCTGTCAGTCGATCCCCTACATACAAAGGCTTGCAGTGGAGTGGACCTTCCAGGGCCAGGATGCTCTGGAAGTTTGTTCATCGAGGACATCTTTTCAACCGGTTGAATGTATCAACTGTTGAGCTCTTCTTTCAAGGACACGAGCTCGCCCCTCGCCAGTGTGGGACTGGGACTAAACACTCCCACGTGGGTGGGTTTGTAGTGATAGGGGGTTTTCAATGGGAAATATATTTTTCCTTCTGAGAAAAGCAATACGTATAAAACTGCTATTGGTCTCTAACGCATTTCCCATGCACATTTGTATACTAGATATATTTATTTGATTATACATAGAGGGACTTCACAAGACTTTCCAGCAGTAGTCTTTTAAATCTTTGTGAATTCCAGAAATGCATAAACCAGCACCCATATGAGGAAGTAAACCTAGGTGCGGGTGTACATAATTTTGAGAATCGGCCAGGGGATGTTCGCAAGACATGGAGTGGAACAGGAGTAAGAGAAGGTTTCTACAGTGTCAGGGTAAAATCTGGTGAGAATACCAAAACATACACCGAGAACTCCCCACCTTTAGCTGCACTGGAAACAAGAATCCCTATACCTTTCGGCTATATGACGGCCTCATCCTATGTCAGGCAGAACCGGAGAGGACATCCTTTTTCAATTTGCTCTCCATCCACTCTATAGTTTTGAGCTCCCAAAATAAGCCGATAGAATTTCATAATAATAGAAATAGTACAAAGAGAGACAGCCTGACTGACATCACTCGAAACACTGCAGGTTCATGCAGCGCAGCCACTCGACAAGATTTCTCTACAGGCTTCAAGTTTACCCTTGGTGTTGTACGCTGTTAATCAGTTTTTGTATCAAACATTCTTCCCATCATCGACTGCCTTTGGGGCTTGATTCTGAGAGAAAAAAAAGAAGTGTGAATTATCAAGTGGAAATCTAAGGCCATCACGGCATAAAGGTACAAATTACAGTTGTTGCCCACCCAGGAGGCTACACATGGAATCTACACCCATATGTGTGTCGCAAACGCATACAGACAAGTTATTATATATATATATATATATATATATATATATATATATATATATATATATATATATATATATATATATTTGTCATTCTTTTGACTGTAGAGCCTTAATATATATATATATATATATATTGACGCTCCAAATTTCTTTTACTACGGCAAAAGAATGGACGGCACTCCACAACTCTCAGTTCAAGACTCTTACAATTTATTCAAAATCAAAAACAGGACGCGTTTCGGCATCACGCCTTCGTCTGCTGTGACTGGCGTCAAATTCGTTGGCAATTTAAATAAAGTTGTATATTGACGTTAATCTCATGTTAGTTAGACACAAAAGAGAGACTAAAACATAAGTATATATAGCGGCCATCTTGTAATAGGTTAAATTAATACATGAATTATATGGCCTGATTTAACATGCAGACATTATTGAGCCCTGAATGGGCAAAAATAATACAAAAAACAATTCATTGAATCATTGATCATCGATTTGCATTCATTAGCAGTAACAAGGAAAGTGATACGTTGCACTTAAAATCATTCTTGCAGACTGTTACAAAAATAAGTATTACTTTACAGAAGGGGGTAGGTATATAGATACATAAATGCAGTCCTGCATCTCAACTAGCCCAGATGACTGGCTAATTCTTCCCCTGTGTTCAGTCCTAATGAAGACTTGGTACGGAGATCTATGATAAACCTCGACTCAAGTTTCCTCATTTGCCGCTCTCTGTTCCCTCCTCGATGTTTGGGAGGTATTTGGTCCAGACAATGGAATTTCAGGAGGTTGCGATCACTGTTAAGTTTCAAGGCAAAGTGTCTGGCTACAGGGTAGTTTGGGTCATGATGTTCAATTGCTCTAGCATGTTCTAGAATTTGCTTTTTAACTGGGTGGATTGAGCTCCCAACATAGTATAATTTGCACGGGCATTCTAGACGGTACACACAGTATGAACTTGTACAAGTGAGAAATTTGTTAATTTTCCTCACTATCTCTGTGTCTGGAATTTCATATGAGGTGACTTTGCAACTCGATTGGCAGGCGTTACAGTTTTGACATGGGAAAAACCCAGTCAGGTTTCCCAGTCGTGGTGATCTCGGAATGGTATCAAAGTGACTGTGTATCAAGGTGTCTTTTAAGGACCTGTTCCTCCTATAGGTGATTTTAGGATGCGATGATAATTGCTTTCCAATCACTGTATCTGTTTTTAGAATATTCCAATGGCGACTCATGATACTATGAATCAAGGGGGAATCATTAGAGAAAGTTGTGATGAAGCGAGGAGTTGTATCTACACTGACTTCTTTCTCGCTTGAATGTTTATATGTATATATATATATATATTAAAACACATTTCTGCTGTTGTAAATGTTTATGGATGTCAACATAAACTGGGGGTGAGGCAGATATAAGACGTACGCAAAAAACCTTAGCGGATCAATATAAAATGGAATATACTGATTCAAATATCCATTTGATGTCAATTCTAAGCAGAAATTCCAGCCATTATGCCAGAATTTTCTGTGGTTCCCAGGTAGTACCTGGCAATGGACTACAGCACTAATGCCCCAAGACCCTGGGTGTGATTTCACCTCAGTTGTCCTCCTTTGTACTCTTAGCTCTCCAAGGGTAGCAGTGGGGAGCAGGTCAGCCGTGGTCCAGCAGGTTAAGAGCTTAGATCTCAAATGCTGCATGAAACAACTCAGGACCTCGTGTGATTCCGATCTGCCCTTTAGCAGTAGTTACCGTCCCATTGGAATTAGGAGATCTCTTTACTTTCACCGGAGATTCTCGTTGTGGAAACAGTCGAACTCTCAGTGTGAAAGTTAGGGGGGAAATGAGGAATTACCGGGGAATCTGATGTGGAAATACTGATTCTCCCCGTAATCCTCATTTCTAAGTGTGGATCCTCAGGGTACAACTTATAATGGGAGGAATGTTCCCCACCTCTAGAGTCACTGATACTCCTGGTATCAGTCACTTCATAGGTGTGGAATATCTCACAATGAGGTCTTTTTAGGTCTACTAAGGAAGGTGCACCTATGAAAAAGATTGATTTTGGAGAAATAGAATTGACACCATAAGAATATCCATGTATATTTGCAAGGGAGTGTCACGGACCGAAAATTGCAGAGGTGGTAGTGTCCAAATCCATCCCCACCCCCCTAGAATTAGGGAAAAAATGGGAATGATGACCGGAGCCAAGTGGAAAGGGTGGGGGGGGGCAGAGAAACAACAAGACCCGCCCTACAGGTTTGTAGTTTGAAAATCTGGACTGGATTCGTAGGCACAGCATCTCGAGTCAGATGTTTCAAGGTTAGGTCTTCACCACAGGAGAGAGAACACAAATTGCTAGGTCTATACACAGACTGTAAGTAGGAGAAACAAATGCCATTCAGGGACATTTTAAGGATTTTGGGGGCCCTGGACCAAATATTTTTTGGGGGCCCCTGTTTGCAAGACCTTTGAATTTATGATCCAATTCCAGCTTTTCCATGCCCTCTTTGGCCAGGCCTCCGACACTTCACAGGCACACTCGTCCAAATTCTAGATGAGTTTCCATTAACAGTCAGGGATAGTGGTTTGTATTTTCAATACTGTTATATAACAGCAGCTCGCTAATATTATTGCAAATAATCTCTGCGACCCACTGCCATTTCTCATGTGTGAGGTTCTGTTTTTTATGGTTGTTGTTGAAAAATAAACATCATTTGTCAGCAAAATGTATCCAATAGCCTCCTCCTTTGTATTAAAAAAATAAAGAAAATTGTATTTAAAACAATATGTTTAAGAATCATTCAAGGTCATGAAGGCAGGATTGTGTGGAGAACAGAGCCATATCTATCAGGGCCCCATGATAGGCTGGGGCCCTGGGCCATAGCCCACTTTGCCCATGCCTTAAAATGTCTCTGATACCATTGACAGGCACTTAACCCAGTGCAAGCAGAGGGTACGCTGTAACTAGCCCCGAGTGTTCCACGAAACCAGCATAGGAGCTGAAGAATACTCTTGCACCGGGAAGCAAGGAGACTGGATGGGAAATATAAACTCAACAAAAGGGCAAGCAAAAGGATAACAAGGCACAACATGAGAGGGAAAACTGGAACCAAACAGGAGAAAAACAACAAAAGTGAAGGACGCAATCAAGCTGGGTGGGAACTAATGCAAGTTGGGAGGACTCACAGCAACCACTGTTGCCAGACAAGTGAGTAAATCCTCTGTCTCTATTGACCTTGAAGCAGGTTTGCATGTGCCGGGTTCTCTAGGTGGGGGCTGCAACTCTGACTCTGAGAAATGTCATTTTACGTGTCAAACAGTGTAATTCCTATTTCTATTTCTTCCAGGTTTGCCTTCTCTTGTGCTTCACTGTGTCTCGTGACATGACAGGGGGCTGTAGTGCCAGAGTACAGACTTTCCTTTCTGCCAGGGAATTGTGCAGGACTTGCCAACAACCTAGAAGATGGGGACTGGTATGACTTCCTCTATGGGTTTGATTTTATAGCCTTACAGGAAACGTGGTATGAGGAGCCATGTTTTAACCAAGGGTTCTTTGTCCAAGAATGTAAAAAGAGAATTGGAAGAGCTCTGGGTTGTTTGATGTTATGGATCAATAATACTTGACTCACTTCTTGTCATCAGGTCTTTGCAAGCAATTATTAATCTTAATGACTGGTGGGGAGTGAAATTCAGTATGTCACTCCTTCCCACAACTAGGACCTGTTCATGGGAATTCAAGGACCCTAGAAGGCCATAAGGGAAAGTAGGGTCTGTACATTAGGTAGTTTAGACCTCTAGCCCAGACTTCAGGATTAGGATGTGCTTACTCCTTAATGGGAAACGCTATGTAAGTCCTGTCCAATTATTGCCCTCAAGAGAAAATGTGCATGTTAGAAATTGGGTTTCTGGTTGGCAGAGTATGCACCCTGTCCAAGTAGGAACCACAATCCTAGTCAGGGTAAGTATAGGACACACTAACAGTTCACCTGTGCTCACCCTTTAGTAGCGTGGCACAGAGCAGGTAGGCTAAATTAAAGAGGTAATTTGTAAAGTATGTGTGAACACACACACACACAGTAACACAGTGAAAACACCACAAAAGTATTCCACACCATTTTAGAAAAATAGCCACTATTTATATGAGTAAAACAAGACCAAAATGACAAAAATCTAAAATACGCAAGTCAAGATATGAATTTTGCAAGATTAAATCAAAATGCAGTGCTTAGAAGTCAATAGCTTCACTGGGGCTATCCGGTTGTGCTTGATTGGGGCAAATCCAAAAGTTCAGTCTGACTGCGATGGAGCTCAGGCTGAATTCGCTGACAGTACCTTGGATGCATTAATGATCGGGGACGATGCATTGAAATCTGAAGTGATGCATCGCTACAGCAGGCGATCCATTGGTTCTGAAGTAGGGAAAAGATGTTGATGCGTCTATGTAAAGAGTGCTGTGCGTCAGTTCGTAGGTGTCGATATCGACTGCTGAGGTGAAGGTGATGCGTCGATTAGAAGACAGGCCGGGTCGGGAATACGTTGGAGTCTGGGACGGGGCGTCGCAGATGTCAGCGATGCGTTGCCCGAGACTCATGAATCAGTGGTGATTCAGAAGCACAGCGTCGGAAAAGTCAGGGATACATTGTAATTCAGGGTTGTTGCATCACGCACTCGGCGAGCAGTGTCCATAGCTTTGGTGCAGGCAGCGGCAATGCGTCGATTTCGCAGGCGATGTGCCAGTTCCGAATTACGCTTAGGGGTCGATGCTTTGGTTTCTTGGGTTGCAGCACTCACTTCAAAGGGCCTAGGACTGGTTTTGGCACCACTTGGCAGAACAGGACTCACAGCAGAGAAGCCCAGGTGCTGGTAGCAAGATGCATGTGAAATCTTTGATATCTCTAGGACTGCGGAAACAGGAGGCAAGCCCAACAAGCCCTTGGAGAACCTTTAGAGATGCAAGATGTAGAGCGTAAAGTCCATTTCTCTCAATCCCAGGCAAGACGCACTAGGCAGCAGGCTAACACAGAAAAGCAAGCAGCTTAGTGGTAGTCCCTCCTGGCAGCACAACAGCTCTTCTTCCTGGGAGAATGTCCTTAGTCCAGAAGTGTTCTGAGTATATGGTGTCAAAAGTCCAGTACTTATACCCATTTTAGCTTCTGAAGTAGATAGCCTTCAAAGAAAAGTATTTGTAGTGCACCAAACCCTGCCCTACTTTGCCCTGTTTCCAGACACACTATAGGGGGGTATGCAGCTCTTTGTGTTGGGACAGGCACAGGCCTATTCAGGTGCAAGTGTCAGCTCCTCCTTCTCACTCTAGCTCAGGAAGACCCATCAGCCTGGTGATGGGCCATCAGGATATGCAGGGCACACCTCATCTCCCTTTGAGTGCAACTGTCTTGAGGTAATGCACAAAGCCCAGCTGTCATCCAACCCAGATGTATATTCTAGGAACAGGCAAAGGCACAGAGTCGGAGGAAAATGACAACTTTCTAAAAGCGGCATTTTCAGACTTGCAATTTAAAAACCAACTTTTCTGAAATATGTGTTTTTAAATTGTGAGTACAGAGACAGCAAAATTACTCTTCCCATCTTTTCCCATTTGGAAATTACACGTGTAAAGGGCTACAGGGCAGCTCCAATGCTAACCTATGGGAGAGAAAAAGCTTGCTGTAGCGAAAAAAAAATGTGGCAGTTTTTCACTACCAGATCATGTAAAACTCAAAAGTACATGTCCTACCTTTTACATATACTGCACCCTGCCAATGGGACTATCTAGAGACTACCTTAGGGGTGACGTATATGTCATAAAAGGGAAGGTTTGGGCCTGGCATGTAGGTGAACTTGCCAGGTTGACATGGCAGTTTAAAACAGCACACACAGGGTCTGCAGTGGTTGGCCTGAGACAGATTTGAAGGGTTACATGTGTGGGCGGACGAATCAGTGCTGCAGACCCATTAGTGGTACAAAAGGGGGTGGTTATGGGCGGAGCATCTGAATCAATCAAACACTCACACCCAGTCAAGAGATCTGGGTTTAATCCATCACCGTTCTTTAGCCCACTCTGCCACCCCAGTTCAGACATGGCTATATGCAAATCAGTCTGACCCTGTGCCTCATGGGAACAGTCCAGCCCGAACTGCCAAGCCATGTCTTCCCTGGACCGGAAACAAGCTTCCGAGGACCGGTTTCTGGCATTCCAGCCGTCTTCAACTCGGCTTGCTTGAATCCAGTGGCAAAGTGAGCAAGGAACTCACGTCTGAGCATACCCTGCCACACTTATGGCGGCCAAAAGCGGTACAAAAGGGGGTGGTGATGGACGGAGCATCTGAATCAATCAAACACTCACACCCAGTCAACAGATCTGGGTTTAATCCATCACCGTTCTTTAGCCCACTCTGCTAGGGTGGTGTGGAGTGCAAAAAAACGATGGATTTAGGCCCAGATCTTTGTACTGGGGTGAATGTAAGACATTGTTCTGCATTCTGTCCATCAACTGTATTTTTTGCAATTTTCACCCCGAGTGGGCGGGTTATGCTCAGACGTGAGTCCCAGGCTCTCCACATCACTGGAGTCAAGCTATCCAGGCTGATAGCCAGAAACCGGTCCTTGGATGCCTTATTCGGGTCTTTGAAAGACAATGCTTGGTAGTTCAGGCTGGACTGTTCCCATGAGGCACAGGCTCAAGGCTGATTTGCATATAGCCATTGTCTGACCTGGGGTAGTGTGTAGTGCAAAAAAACGATGGATTTAGGCCCAGATCTTTGTACTGGGGTGAATGTAAGACACTGTTCTGCATTCTGTCTATCAACTGTGTTTTTTGAAATTTTCACCCTGAGTGGGCTGGGTATGCTCAGACGTGAGTCCAAGGCTCTCCACATCACTGGAGTCAAGCTATCCAGGCTAAAGAAGGCTGATAGCTAGAAACCGGTCCTTGGATGCTTGATTCCGGTCTAGGAAAGACATGGCTTGGTAGTTCGGGCTGGACTGTTCCCATGAGGCACAGGGTCAAGGCTGATTTGCATATAGCCATTGTCTGACCTGGGGTAGTGTGGAGTGCAAAAAAACGATGGATTTAGGCCCAGATCTTTGTACTGGGGTGAAAGTAAGACATTGTTCTGCATTCTGTCTATCAACTGTGTTTTTTGCAATTTTCACCCTGAGTGGGCTGGGTATGCTCAGACGTGAGTCCCAGGCTCTCCACATCACTGGAGTCAAGCTATCCAGGGGCTAAAGAAGGCTGATAGCTAGAAACCGGTCCTTGGATGCTTGATTCCGGTCTAGGAAAGACATGGCTTGGTAGTTCGGGCTGGACTGTTCCCATGAGGCACAGGGTCAAGGCTGATTTGCATATAGCCATTGTCTGACCTGGGGTAGTGTGGAGTGCAAAAAAACGATGGATTTAGGCCCAGATCTTTGTACTGGGGTGAATGTAAGACATTGTTCTGCATTCTGTCTATCAACTGTGTTTTTTGCAATTTTCACCCTGAGTGGGCTGGGTATGCTCAGACGTGAGTCCCAGGCTCTCCACATCACTGGAGTCAAGCTATCCAGGCTAATGAAGGCTGATAGCTAGAAACCGGTCCTTGGATGCTTGATTCCGGTCTAGGAAAGACATGGCTTGGTAGTTCGGGCTGGACTGTTCCCATGAGGCACAGGGTCAAGGCTGATTTGCATATAGCCATTGTCTGACCTGGGGTAGTGTGGAGTGCAAAAAAACGATGGATTTAGGCCCAGATCTTTGTACTGGGGTGAATGTAAGACATTGTTCTGCATTCTGTCTATCAACTGTGTTTTTTGCAATTTTCACCCTGAGTGGGCTGGGTATGCTCAGACGTGAGTCCCAGGCTCTCCACATCACTGGAGTCAAGCTATCCAGTCTAAAGAAGGCTGATAGCTAGAAACCAGTCCTTGGATGCTTGATTCCGGTCTAGGAAAGACATGGCTTGGTAGTTCGGGCTGGACTGTTCCCATGAGGCACAGGGTCAAGGCTGATTTGCATATAGCCATTGTCTGACCTGGGGTAGTGTGGAGTGCAAAAAAACGATGGATTTAGGCCCAGATCTTTGTACTGGGGTGAATGTAAGACATTGTTCTGCATTCTGTCTATCAACTGTGTTTTTTGCAATTTTCACCCTGAGTGGGCTGGGTATGCTCAGACGTGAGTCCCAGGCTCTCCACATCACTGGAGTCAAGCTATCCAGGCTAAAGAAGGCTGATAGCTAGAAACCGGTCCTTGGATGCTTGATTCCGGTCTAGGAAAGACATGGCTTGGTAGTTCGGGCTGGACTGTTCCCATGAGGCACAGGGTCAAGGCTGATTTGCATATAGCCATTGTCTGACCTAGGGTGGTGTGGAGTGCAAATAAAGGATGGATTTAGGCCCAGATCTTTGTACTAGGGTGAATGTAAGACATTGTTCTGCATTCTGTCCATCAACTGTGTTTTTTGCAGACCCATTAGTAGCATTGGATTTCCAGGCCCTGAGCACATGTAGTGCACAGCACTAGGGACTTATCAGTAAATCAAATATGCCAATCATGGAGAAACCAAATGCCATTATATGTTTGACAAAGAGCACACGCACCTTAGCCCTGGTCATTAGTGAAAAATGCCCAAAGTCCTAAAACCAGCAAAAACAAGGTCAAAAACAGAGGAGGAGGAGGAGGGAAAAAAGTTTGGGGTAGCTCTGTAAAAAGTGCAATTTCCAATAGTACATCTAATTTTAATCCTTGAGCAGGAGCAGCATGGTATTATAGGAAGCCGCTCCTGCTAAACAGACATTCTAACGAGAGTTTGTATAACTCTCGCGAGATCTGGAACCAGCTTGGTTGCAACTGGCTGTTAGAAATTGGGTCTCCAGTTGGCAGGGCTATGCACTGTGTCCAAGTAGGGACCATAATCCGAGTTAGGGTATGTCAGAGTCACACCATATATTAGCCTGTGCTCACCCTCTGATAGCTTGGCACAGAGCAGGCAGGCTTTACTTAGGAGACAATATGTAAAGTATTTGTGCCACACTTACAACAGTAAAACTGTGAAAACACCACACACAAATAAATCCATACCAGGTTAGAAAAATAGAGCTTCCTTTAGTGAGAAAAACAAGATCAACATGTCAAAAATCCAACAAGTCGAACTGGAGTTATGAAGTTTTAAAGAATATCTGGAAATGTAGTGCTTTAAAACAAAATTATTAGAGTTTATTATAGCGTGAACCAGACCCCCAAAATCGGATATCAGAGCGCTTTACATGAGCACCAGTTTTGTAACAAAAGAACGCATTCATTTTCGTTAGGCACGGGGAGATTAAGTAATTTGCCCAGAATCACAGGATGTTGAGCGTCGCTGCCGAGACTTGAACCCGGTTCCCCGGCTTTGAGGTCGGCCGCTCTAGCCGTAAGGCTACATCCTCTCCCCATGAAAGCATAAAGCACCAACCAGGGTTATCTGGTCGTGCTTGACTGGGTCAAATCCAAAAGTTCAGTCAGACCGTGGTCAGATACAGGAAACTTAAAAGCATAAAGTACCAACCAGGGTTATCTAGTCGCACTTCACTGGGTCAAATCCAAAAGTTCAGGCTGACAAAGGTCAGATACAGGAACCAACCTTATCCCGCGGAAAAAGTACCTTGATTGCGGATGCATCAACTTTGAGGACAAGATGCGAGGACCAGGGAGGCGTTGGGTCAGCACCAAACCTTAGGATTCATAGGCGATGCATCATCGTCAAGCCTCGCAGCCAGCAAATGTGATGACTGTGCCCTCCACGGCAGAGGCGATGTGTCTGAGTCGAGAAGAAATGCATTGGTTCCGACCAGCGCAACAACAGCGATACGTGGATTTTTCAGGTGTAGCACAGAAAAACACACTTTCAAGGGCCAGGGACTGGACTGGCTTACTTGGCAGGACAAGACTAAAGGCTGGCAGAGTCCATGTGCTGTAGAAGGGTTGTTGGAAGTCTTTGGTGTCCCTGAGTCCACCACATCTGTCTGTGGAGACTCTGGGATCACTTTCCACCTTTCTCTAAGTTGAATGTACCCCGCAAAGGGTGTCCATGCAGAAACTCAAAAGGACTGAACCGTCCCTCTTACTGCAGAATCTCTATGTAGGCAAACTAGAGACATGGCAGAAGATCCCACTTTTTCCTGTGGTTGTCTGGCAAAGTTACCATCATGCTCTTCAGTGTCTTGTTAAACCTCTGTACCAAACCATTGGTTTGTCGGTGGCAAGCTATGGAGAAGTGGTATGTCACAGAAATTTCCTCCCATAGCTCTCTTATATAAGAGGAGATGAGGTTGGTTCCCTGGTCAGAAATTACCGTCCTTGGAAATCCAATACTAGAAACATCCCCAGGAGAGCTCTATCCCCCACCCGTACTGTCATGCTCCTCAGAGTTACAGCTTCTGAGTACCTGGTGACATGATACCCCACAACCAATATGTACTTGTTGCCTGACTGCGAGGGGGTCTAATGGACCAATTATGCATATTCCCACCCACTCATACAGAATACCTACAACTGGTAGAGGCACTAATGGTGCCTTAGTCCTCAATCCAATCTCACCTCTCATTTGGCAAGTGGGACAGATTCTATAGAACCTCTCTGTGTATCTGCGCATCCCTGGCCAGTAGAACAGAGAGTCCAACCTACTCTGGGGTTTTCTAATACCTAAGTTTCTACTAAGGGCACTTCATGGGCTAGTGACAACAGAAAGTTCCTGCGCACTAATGGAACTACTAGCCTCTTGCTAGTTCCTGGCTCAGGATTTACCGGCTCACTATAAAGTAGGCCAGCCTCCCAGCCAAAACAGTGTTTATCGACCACTCATTTGCTGACCTGTTCCTCGTCTTCCTTACAAAGTCCCACAAGCGTAGGACACTTTCCAGGCAGGCACTAGAGCAGCTAGACCATCCTGCTGCTCTGGAAGTAATCCAGATTCCAGCAATTAGTCCACATCACCTGCAGACTGGACAACGGGAACGCCCTCTACGCAGGAACAACGACCAAGCTCCTGAGGCGACTGCAACGCATCCAAAACGCCGCGGCACGACTGATCCTAGACGTCCAACGACGCAGCCACATCACACCCCACCTGAGAGACCTGCACCGGCTCCCCGTTGACAAGAGGATCACCTTCAAACTCCTCATCCATGCACACAAGGCCCTCCACAACGCCGGACCAGCATACCTCAACAACCGACTCAGCTTCTACACCCCCACCCGCAGCCTCCGCTCTGCGCACCTCGCCCTCGCCACAGTTCCACGCATCTGGAAAACCACTGCCAGCGGCAGATCCTTCTCCTTCCTCGTCGCCAAGACCTGGAACACTCTCCCTACAGACGAACGACAGACTCAGGACCTGCCGGCCTTCAGAAGACTTCTCAAGACCTGGCTCTTTGACCAGTAGCAGCTCCCCCTCCCAGCGCCTTGAGACCCTCACGGGTAAGTAGCACGCTTTACAAATGTATTTGTATTGTATTGTATTGTAATCCAGATTTCTGCAATCTTCCGAAGCCTTATCCTCCCGTCCTTCTGGAGCAGACGTGATGACCTTAATGGCCATTGCCTTCAAGGAGTCTAGCATTTCCTGCAGTCTACCCTGTCCAGGGCCCAGCAAATCAGTAATGATCCCAGTCCTACTCTGAAACTGATGTACAGCCTGTGCTCTAGTCAATACAGCTGATGTTTTCCAAGCCATAAAGGCTTCTGGTCCTGGCACCAAGCCAGAGGCCAATCAAGTGGTGCTTAAGTGATATACAGCACCTTGCTTTTCTCTTACCTCAACATCAATCATGACTGCCTTGCCATTGACCTCAATCGGAACCCTGGAAAGCAGATATTCCATGCCCTCCCCACTGGTTACCAAACATGGATCTTTGATCCGAGGGAGTATCTCCTTAGGCTTAAGGTACTTCATCTCAACCAGAGTGCAGAAAGCTCCTGTATACCTCAGGGCAGGTATTCCTGCACAAATCTCATTGTGTGAAGATGAACGTGCTTCAGAGCATCTGTGTCCCTCTCCCAGATTTCCATAACTCCTAGGTTGAGTGTAACAAGGCCCTCTCGGGTCCCTTCAGCCACTTGTAACGTGTTTGCTATCACAGTTGTTGCTGGGTAAGGGTCTTTTGCCTTACAAATTTCTCTTAAAGTGTCCCACTTTGTAGCACTTGAAGTAAGTCACCACCTTGGACTTGGAAGACCCTCCCTTCTCATGATGCTCCTTCCCAAACACACCATTGCCATTACCATTTTTCTTGGGCCCTCCTCGAGTCCCTTGGGAATTGCCCTGGTCCTTCTCCCCTGGTTTGGAATTAGTCTGTGAAGAGTGACTCTCCTCTCTGGCTTAGAAATATTCTGCCCCCACCGTTTGTAAACCCTGTTAGATAGCAACTTGTCAGCCAACACTGCAGATTTCAATCAATCACTCTCTGTCAAGTCAGACAGATATTGCCTATGTGGGGTACAGCACTCCTCGTTGAGTTGGTCTTTTGCCATCAGCTGGTTTAGGAACTTCAAGTCCTTGGCATCCATACCTCTTACCCACTCATTCCAATAATGCAACACACCATAAATCCAATTCTCAAATGAAACACTGTCCACTCTCTTGCAGTCTTGGAAGCTCTGAAGGTACTGAGCTGACTTCAGCCCAAACCTTCTAATCAGAGCTTCCTTCCTTTGCTCCTAGACCATCTGGTCTGCCACAGGCATCCTTCCAATGACGGCTGTCCTTTTCAATGGCACATACCCGATTAAGGCAGCAACCTTAGATGCCTCATTCAAGGCCTATGTCTTACAAGTGACCTCACAGCTCACCAATTATTGTAAGATGTCATGATCTTCCACAAAGTTATACACAAGATCTCTCAGAACCATGGCCACAATATGCCCTGAATTGGATGTAGAGTCACTTATCCCAGATTAAGTTTTCATTGCTGCCATCCTAAGGTTCTCTCTCTCGAGGGCTATCTTTTCCACCCTCCAGCTCTCTTTCAACTCTGGCCCAATCCTTCTGTCTCTATCACCTCCTCTCCTCTTCTTCCCGGTGAACTAGTCTTGGCTTTTCCCTCTTGAATCCTCTGGCTTTCTCTTCTTCCTCTGACATAGCATTCTGAAGACCCAGCTGCAAGCTCAGAGTCCAGATTCGACTCAATCCACCCTAAGGGTTTACGACTGAAATTGGTGGAAGCTGCACTCTAGAAATTTGAGGTGGTGTACACACCTGGGGTATTCTAGAAAGTAAAGGTGATGAGTGTCTTGGTGAAACTCTGGGAAATGCATTAGGGGTCAAACTCTGCATGTGTCTGGGATAGATTTATCCTAAGGAGATCCTTGAGCCTGATTCCACAGCCCTCTCTTCCTAGGTTCTTCCCGTGGTTTCTTCCCGAGAGCCAACTAGAGCCTCGTCCCTCTCACCCAGGATCTGAAAGTGGTCCCTAATGAAATAAACAAAGTCACCTCTGTCCCTACTACTAGGAATCCTCCACCCTCTGTCTCTATATAAATCCTTCATCTAATCTATGTTTCTGATGTCTATTCACGACCATTGTCTATGTGTGTCGACTTTGTGCTTAAAAAACTGATTTTTTGAGCTACTGGCATAAATTGGAAATTGGCAATGCCACTACTGTATCCTAGATGTTAAGCGCCCCACCGCTTGTCGCCAATTGTAAGAACCATTATTCAGAGGGCGACGTTGCAAACAAGCGGTTACTGGGCCCAACCATGGGAGTAGATGACTTTTACTACTGATTTCCTGGGGCCAGTCCTACTATGAATCCTGAGCAAATGGGCCAAGTACCCCTTCAGCACTTGACTCTCAGTGGTAGTGCAGGTTGAGCAGTCCAAGGCTTCTTGGGATGGGAGGGGGTAGGTAGACACAGGGGGGGTGAACATAGGTTCACAACTCAAAATACGTACAGCAGCAGCAATACACGAAGGTCCAATAAAATACTTGCTTTTGTGATAAAGTATTTATCTACGACTGCAAAGTAAAATACGACTGTTAGATTTGGGGGTCTCTGGTTGGCACAGATAAGTACTTGTGACAAGCAGGGACCCTCTCCTCTAGTCAGGACAATGGGATTACTCTTCAAAATAACCCCTGCTCACCCTCTAGGCAGTGAAGCGCGAGCAGACAAGGCTAATCTCAGAGCGCTAATAGTTAATCATTTGTGAACACATACAGTAGCTTAGTGACAACACCACAAAAGGACACCAGTCTAGTTTTATACCAAAAATAGGTAATTTTTTATATAAGGCTTAGCACAAGACCCAAATAACGTTTCTAAAACGAGGCCACAATACTATTTAGCAAAATAAGAGTTCTGTGTTAAAAATGCGTAGTTCTTGTTTGGTATGTTTCGCACCCTCTGTTTGACTCGCACGGCGGTGAAACGAAGGTCTACAAAGGGGCACCGGCCCGGCGGACACTCTGGTCTGAGGCGGGTGCTGTGGGCATGCGAGGCGTGCAACAATACCTTCTTGATGGGGCTCGGCTCGGACGAGGCTTGGCAGGAGGCGAAGGCTGTCCAGGCGCGTTGTGAACCCTGTCGATGTGGATCCGGCTTGGTGCGGGTAGTTCAAGCCAGGTGGTGAGCGGGGGGGGCCACGGAGATCGGGGCGGACAGCCCTGGATTGGAAGCGTTCGTTGCTCCTTGCGGCGTTCGAGCCGTACCTTCTTCAGCGGGGATGCCTTGGTGAGGTGCGAAGCGCTGCACGAGGCGGCCGGTACGTGATGAACGTACGGGCCGGGCTCTTGCAGTGTGGCGCTGCCAGGGGACTGGATGAGCGCGGTGTACGGCGGCCGGTACGCTGCGGTGTACGTACCGTGCTTGATCTTGCGGTGCGCTCCAATCCTTTAACCAGCGGCAGGAGCCCGGCGATGTCAGTGCGGCTCCAAAAAAGGGGAGAGGAGGAAGCGAGGTGCCGGCGGCCCTTGCTGACGGTGCGAGCGACGGCTCAAGTTGAGAGCCGAGGGGCACGGTACGGGACGGCCAGGCACGCACTTCAGAGCGGACATGGGTATGAGTCACACTCGGATCGTGTCTCCGACAGCAGGCAGATCTCTGGCAATATCCAGCGGGTTTTGAAGAAGGCAGGAGGAGTCCAATAGTCCTGGGACTCCGTTCAGGGGGCAAGCTCACCCACAAGCCCTTGGAGATCTTCAGAAGCACAAGTTGAGCAAAGCCTTTTTCAGTCTTTTCCTCTCCTTTCACAGCAAGGCAACTACTGCAGGGCAATCCCCCAGGTCAGGGACAGTACTCCTCCTTGCAGCTTTCCCAGTTCCTTCTTGTTGGGCAGAGGTTCTTCTTGGTTCAAGCAGGATCTAGTTTCTTAGGCAGGGCTCCTATACTTATACTGCAAATCTTTTGTTCTCTCAGGCCAGGGGGGCCATGCCTAGTTCAGTCCAGTTTCTGAGCACTTTGTTGACATGATGCAGGCTTCTGCTTTCAGTGTGCAGGGCAGAGACATCAGACGCTCCGCAGGAGGTGAAGCCAGCATTGAGGTGGCAGAGCACAGCCCTATTCAGAGTCAAGTGGCACTCCTCCCACCCATCCTGGTGTAATCTTCCTATTCACCACCTGGCTGCCCAGCCTGTCTCCTGGAATTCCCCAGCCCTGTCACTCACGCAAACCAGACAGCAGATACACATCGGAGCAGAGGCGGGCTGAAATGGTTAGGCAAGCAAATACCAGCTTTCTAAAAGTGGTATTTGCAAACACAGAACATTAAAATAAACGTTGCTAAAAGATGTATTTTATTATTCTGAGTTCAGGCATACCAAACTCGAATTTCTACCATGTTCCCTGAGTCTGTTAGGAATGTAGAATGTAACAATTCCAACAGCCCATTCTGGCCTATGAGAACAGGTAGCCTTACAATAGTGAAAAACGAAAATGCCTGTAATTCACTATTAGGACATGCCACACACATCAGGGCTTGTGCTTACAATGCACCCTGCCCTTGGGCCTAATATAGGGGTGACTGATTTGAAGTTAAGGGAAGGTTTAGGGACTGGCAAGTGGGGTCATTTGCCCAGTCAGCATGACAGTACCAGACTGCACGCAGGATTTGCAATGGCAGACCTTAGACACATTTTACAAGACTGCTTCTGTGGGTGGCGCAAGCAGTGCTGCAAGCCAACTAGCAGCATTTGAATTCACAAGCCCTGGCACTCCTGGTGCACTTTACTGGGGTCTGACAGTAAACCAAATAAGCCAATCATGGAAACCAATCAACATATACATTTTTATATAGGGAGCACTTGCACTGTGGCACTGATTGGCAGTGGCACAGTGCTCTGAGCAGCTAACACCAGCAAAACACATGAGGCACAGCAACAAGAATGGAAGGGAGACCCACGCCAATGGTGCCAGGTCTAACAACGACATTCATGTGATTTACTCCTGCACACTCAGTGGATCTTCAATATCCTGCCCACAGATCTTTGGAAGTAAACTTGTTTCTCCGACTCTGTACTCCCCCAGTTCCATGTGGACTCCTTAATCCACGTTCCTGAAAAATCCCCCTATTGGTTATCTTGACACTACAACCTTAATAATACGTAACCTGGTCCTGATGATATCTTAACACTTCTACAGGCCAAAACGCCGTTGACTTCTACAGCGGAACTCTTGGAGCCCCTATTCATGGATACCCTATTGAACTGAAAGGAATATTACTGTACTATTAACTGTCGCAGTATCCCAAATATGTAAACTTGTGTGGTTTTATTTTCACTTGTTTCTTGTTGCGCCCACTGCCTTTGCTGTACATACCATGTCATGTGTCACTTGCGCCGTCACTACACTTCACGAGCACTTGTGCACAGTATTTTGTTGGTTACATGTCATTTAATGTAATGCAGTGCTACTGACCCATGTGCTTGTACATATGAAGTTTAATATATCCAACATGTTTGTCAATTGAAATACACTTTACATTTGCTTGAAAATGTCTCCCTGGCTTTCTCCCCTTTTGGATTTCATCTGTTGCAATTAGTTTTGCCACATATAATTGACCTGCGAAATACTTGCAGACACAACATTATAGTGACCGAGTCTCTCAGCGCACCCCATCCACGGATACTGGAGTTGTAGTGGATGTCTCTGGTGAGTCAGTCAAATGCGGCCCGGGTGGTCAGTGATCTTCTGACCTATGGTCTTTGTAGGAGAGTAGGGTCTGCTTCCTATGGTCACCCCCACTTTTTGCTGTGATACTCTGGTTTTTCGACTTTAGTGTGGCTGTGGGCCTGCTAATCAGACCCACAGCCCAGCTGTTCTCTCTCTAAATTGATACCATGTACTTTAGGTACATACCTATTTGGGAATTGGGTCACCTTTGTGAGCCCCTGTATAGTGTACCATAGGTACCCAGGGCATAGGTGCATCCAAGGCCTACCAGGGGCTGCAGCATGTATTATGCCACCCCTGGCTGGAAATCCAAACTGACACCACAGGCTGATCACTCAGCTTGGGCAAGGTGGTGTAATCACCCCTTTCTTAGATATAGTATACCTATATCTAACCTTATATATTGACACATATATACCTATAAGTCACTCCTATGGCAGGCCTTGACAATCCTGAAGGCAGAGTGCTTGGTTTTATGTGAGAGGGTGCTCTAGCATGAGCTGAGCCTGTCTGCAGCTTTCGGAACCATGTCCTTATAGCTGTTCTATGATATAGCCATACCATATACTCTTAAGTGCATTATAATCCTCGCGGTTAATGCTAACTTTGGTTTGGCTTTATCAAAACATGTCGTGTAAGGTGTCAAACACTTTGGAATACTACCCCCCCCCCCCCTTCCCACCAGTTCTGGCGGCGGGGGTAGCATTCCACCCTTCTAGAGGAAGAAGACATGTAGTTACTGCTTTACCCGGTTTAAGGTAAACAGAGCCTCAGCATCACGAAATGGATGCTGCTGCCACAGACACAAGTCTGACCTCCTGCACCTGGACGAAACTCCGGCAAGGGAGGCCTGGACAATAGGTTTCCTGTCGAGGGAGGTGCTAACAACTCCCCAGACAGCCTGTAGTGTATTGGCACAGGGTGGGCTCAATGGAAAGATGCTTTTCCAGACACTGCCTGGGGCACACAGGGTGCTCCATGCATAGCCCGGTTCAAACCAGTTGCTGGGGCACTCCAGCCCCAGCTCTGGCACAAAACTGAACAAAGAGAAAGGGGTGTAACCACCCCCTTCTCAGGTTCCACCCATAGGAGGGACCTAGCAGGTAATCCAGCCCCTTAGATTAGTATAAAGAGAGGAGCTGTGTCTAGAGACATTAGATTATTCTGGACTGAAACTCTGAAACGAAACTCAGTGACTCAGGAACTTGACTTCCAGACTTTCCGACTCCGATCCACATCCACAGCAAAGCTGAGACCCGTGGCAGACACGAGAGACGTGGGACCGGACACCTGGACTACCTGCTCTTTGCTAACCGTGCAACTTCTGAGGTATCCTCGAAGTTGTGCTTTGGGGTTTGAGAAGCCCCAGACCCGAGCAGCATTTGCACCGAAGCTCAGCCCTCCACACTCCACGAGTGCCGCGTGGGGCCTGTGCCTGTATTTCAGCTCAACGCGTCTTCCCGGTTGTTAGCCTCTTGGCTATTGAGCCCTCTGAAGACTTCTTTGTGAAACTACGCCACTTGCCTGGTTGTTCCGGGCTTGCTCCAGCTTCCCTGCAAAGGAGAAACTCCCCAGACCTTGCTGGTCTGACCTGAAGCCAATCTTCCTATCCTGCGTGGATTGCGTTTGCCAAGGCTTGTTGGGTCCAATCCGGATACCGACACCGCAGTCAACAAGATCCTTTGTCGGACAGCTCAAATCCAGCTTCTGGGTGTCGTCGACACCTCCTGGTCCTCGTGGCTGCAGAGACAAGCTTCACCTCTTCATCTGATTGCATCTCGACATCGCCTTGTTCCTTCCTGTTTCCTTCCTGGTCACTGGCTAGTGACCCAGACTCTGTCCCCTCTGCTTTCAGGTTCTTCACTACTTCGATCCACCCTTGGCTCCACCCGGACACTTTTCTCCCGGTCGCCTGCAGCACCTCTTTGCAGCTCTCCATAGGAAACAGCTACGAAACCCGACACTAAAGAACACCTATGCACCCGGCTTCCCTGGGTGAGGTAACTCGAGTACTCTGGTGCTCCCGTTGGTGTTGACTCTCGAAGTGTCCTAGTTTAAAAGGGTGAACTTGAGACTGTGTTTATACACTGTACGCGTCTCCCGTGGGCCTCCTACTTCCAATCCCTTGGTTGTTCAGTGTAGTCCCAGCGATTCCCTAGGCTCTAGGCCTATTCACTATTCCTGAAGTGGTTCTTATACTACCTACTTAGTATATGGTTCGTGAGGCCCCTAGGGCAGAATTGTATTTGTGCAACTTAAAGTATGCTTAATGAGTAACTTGTGATGTATCTCGATCTCTGACCTCATAAAGAGTCCAGAGGGGTTGTGTTAGTAATATATACATATATATTTTATATATACCTTGTGTGGTGTCCTTTCATTTGGTATTCAAGGTATTATAATTGGTAAAACAGCTTGCTTCACATGCTCTCTGAAGTTTTAGTCTAAGACTGCTGGTCCATGCTACCACTAGGATTGCTGATCTATAAGGTTGACTTTACAACCACCATCAAAAGGGTCGTTTAGACTGGTGCAAGGTGCCCACTAGAATAGTGGACAACATATGCCAGGCTAACTTCTCACAGCCTTAACACACGGTCGTGCAGCAACTGGGGAGTTCTCGATGCTCCTCCAAAATGGGTATGTTATTCGGCTCTTCCCACAGGTAGTGTGGGGGTGTGAAGATCTTAACTCTGGTACTCATTCATGGCTCAGGCCCTCTATTGTTACTACAGTGGATCTCGCCTCCGATGATGATGATCTCGATCAGGTCACACTTCTTATTCAATCCCGGTGGCCCCCTTTGCCAAACTGGATCTCCGTTCCTCCACTTCACACGTGCCAAGATCCAATAGGCACAGCGGCTTTCTTCAGGGCAGCCCCAACTGGCACACAGGATCTTACACCGCACATGGGCTACTCAGCACAGCAGTGCTCTTCACGGCGTCCCCACCTGGTGTACGAGATTGCAGACTTAACACCGCACATGAGCTATGGCCCACTCTGCACTGTAGTGCTACTCTTCATGGCATCCCCACCTGGAATACGGGGTCGCTGACTTAACCTACACATAGGTGAAGACATGTTCAGTGCAGCAATATTACCTCATGCTGAGCATGGGGACTGGGAGTTCCTAGGTGATATCCACTCACCGAACTCGAAGAGTAGCAGGCCTTGGCCCCCAGTCCTGGTCCAAGGCAGAAGTCTTGCAGAGTTTCCCCTCAGCGCACAACCCAACTGGCTGCTTGACAGTTGACATTTTTGTGGGTCTCAAGCTCTGCTCCTCTTCTTATTGTGCATTTCTGGACACCAAATTTGATTTAGGATCTGAGTCTTTCCATTTTATGTTGGGGTTCTGCTATACTGATGTATTTTTAACTTACTAGTACATCAACTGATGTGCATGATTATGTCAATACATTCCCACAGTGACACTGAGAATCCTATCTTAGTTAGATAAGATACAGTACATAAGGACTACCACTTGACTACTTAGTTGGAAGAGAAACTTTACCCAGGTTACATGTGCAGATCTAGATGAACACAGCACCAGATTCCATCTTGACCAAAGAAGCCTCCAGGAAGACTCCCCAGGGCTCTGCGGAGCATTCCATTTTGCCCTCATGAACTGGTGCCAGTAATGTTTTTTCTCATAGACATGATCTCCTAGCTGTTGGCCTTGTGCTCAAAATAGCTGACAAGCTGTTCCAAACAGACAACAAACCCTGTTGCCAGGTATGCGCACCACCTCCAAACCTCAGGCTTCATATGTATTCAACTGCTAAAACTATCATAGCACTTAGGGGTAGCACAGTGAGGGTCCAACGGCTATAAATTCTGATGGTACATTTTTTACCTGTTTTTACTGCTAATGAAAAGCTTAGCTGCCTTTTATATCTTCTGTGATGTTATCAATATTATGTCCACTTGATTTAGGCATTTTAACATAACTATTTTAATAAATATGTTGAATTACATATTGTTTCCAGTGATCTTGAATGTGTGATTCATTCATGAATGATCGTTTGGATTACAACTGCTCCCAGTTAGTAACCCAAAAGCATTGACACCATCTAATTTTTATACTGGGTGGAGTTCAGTGGGGCTACAATAACCTGTCTTTCACATTCAGTGTTGGTGCATTGGGCTAAGTTCACTTGTGTCACCCGAAGGTGTGAAAAGAAACCTTGTAGAGCTGAGCCAGAGGCAGTGTGTGCACCATTTTCTATGTACAGTAACTTACAGGGACAAGTGATGACATTCAGAACATTAGTTGAGGTATAGTTCATTTTTCAGGCGCCATAGAAGACCAAGCTCTAATTCTGTAACCTTCTATGTCAAACTGCACATGTTGCAATTACCACATGGACAGTAGCCTGTGACTGGAGAAATGTCCATAGAGTGGGTTGATTTACATTTGCTACCTCTTTCTTTGGTTGTGTATGTACTAGGATGTCCTTTCAACTCTTCTTTCCGGAAAGGGAGCATCAGTTTTTCGAGAGACAAATGTCTCAATGTGAGAATGTTCCAATATTGGTTTACTAATTTCTTTAATCTGTTTGAATTGGGCTGGAATGTTGTCAGGAAGATGTGTCTGTCTTTTTTTACCTTATTCCTGAGTGGTTAGTAGTTGATCTATTATTAGGTAAGGCTTGCTTCTTTGCTTTCTCAGTCAGGTGGGTGGGGTAATGTTACTCCTACAGTTTTCCCCAGAGCTTCTCTGCATTCTTAACATGGGAGTTTTTGTCTTTGCGATGCAAGACTGGCCTACACTGAGATTATCCTTAAGTGATCGAGGGTGGAAGCTTTCAAACTGGAGTAAGTTGTTTTTATCAGTAAAGTTACAATGCAACCGTCTTCAAAGTACCACCCTCTGCAAGATCAAAACAAAGAAGGCTAGCTCCTTCTTATCCATTGTAATGGTAAACTCAAGAAATGTGGCTGAGGACCGTTGCATTTTTGTTATGATTTGAAGGGGGCGGGGTCCACTTAAAATACGCCCTTGCCAAAGTATGAAGACAACAATAATCTCCCGTCCCCTAAAGAGTTTTAAGGCTGAGGTGAGATGGGAGAGATTTACAGGCTTGGGTAGAGTCCCATGGAAATTATAGGGGCATTGCCATCTCAGTGGCACCCGATGAGAAAATAATGTTAACATTCAGTATTATCCTTTAAATTAGAGTTTCAGAGAAGAACATGAACAATAAATTGTGGTAACCATGTCACTTTTTTTTTTTTCTGCTTGTTGTTACCACTTTCAATGTAGAGATCTTGGTAGCTACACGTGGAATATCGGTAGGATTACAACCTAAAATCATTCTAGCGATATCCGTGACGTGCCCCAAAAAAATAAATGCAGAAGTCCGGAAATCCACCAGGTGTCAATCAATCAATCAAAGACATTTATAAAGCGCACTACTTACCCGGAGGGTCTCAAGGCGCTTGGGGGGGGTGCTGCTACTGCTCGAACATCCAGGTCTTGAGCTTCTTCCTGAAGGAGAGGTGGTCTTGGGTCAGGCGCAGGTCGGTCGGGAGGGAGTTCCAGGTCTTGGCGGCCAGGTAGGAGAAGGACCTTCCTCCTGTTGTCGTTCTTCGGATGCGGGGGACGGCGGCGAGGGCGTGACTGGTTGATCGGAGATGGCGTTTGGGAGCGTAGAAGTTGAGGCGGTTGTTGAGGTAGCTCGGGCCTTGATCGTGTAGGGCTTTGTGTGCGTGGGTGAGGAGACGGAAGGTGATTCTCTTGTTGACGGGGAGCCAATGCAGGTCTCTCAGATGTCCGGAGATGTGGCTGTGTCGTGGGATGTCGAGGATGAGTCTGGCTGAGGCGTTCTGGATCCGCTGGAGTCTATTCTGGAGCTTGGCGGTGGTTCCGGCGTAGAGGGTGTTGCCGTAGTCCAGTCGGCTGGTGACGAGGGCCTGGGTGACCGTCTTCCTGGTCTCGGTGGGGATCCACCGGAAGATCTTCCGTAGCATGCGCAGGATGTTGAAGCACGACGAGGAGACGACGTTGACTTGTCTGGTCATGGAGAGGGAGGAGTCCAGGATGAAGCCCAGGTTGCGTGCGTGGTCTGTCGGTTTGGGTGCGGTGCCCAGGGCGGGGGGCCACCAGGAGTCGTCCCAGGCAGAGGGCGAGGAGCCCAGGATGAGGACTTCCGTCTTGTCTGAGTTCAGTTTCAGGCGGCTGGTCGTCATCCACTCGGCTACGTCTTTCATCCCTTCGTGAACGTTGGCTCTGGCGGCGGCGGGGTCGTTGGTCAGGGAGAGGATCTGCTGGGTGTCGTCAGCGTAGGAGATGATGTTGAGGTTGTGTTGGCGTGCGATGGCCGCGAGGGGGCTCATGTAGACGTTGAAGAGGGTGGGGCTGAGCGAGGATCCTTGAGGGACGCCGCAGATGACTTCGGTGGCCTCTGACTTGTACGGTGGTAGGCGGACTCTCTGTGTTCTTCCGTCGAGGAAGGAGATGATCCATTCCAGTGCCCTCTCCTGGATTCCGATGTTGCTGAGGCGCTGCACTAGGGTGCGGTGGCAGACAGTGTCGAATGCCGCGGAGAGGTCTAGGAGGATGAGGGCCGCTGTTTCTCCGTTGTCCATCAGGGCTCGGATGTCATCGGTGGCAGCGATGAGGGCGGTCTCGGTGCTGTGGTTGGCTCGGAAGCCAGACTGTGAGGGGTCGAGGGATCCATTCGTCTCGAGGAAGGCGGCCAGCTGTTTGTTGAAGGTCTTCTCGATGACTTTGGCTGGAAATGGGAGGAGCGAGATGGGGCGGTAATTCTTGAGTTCGGTGGGGTCCGCTGTTGGTTTCTTTAGTGGAGCGCTGAGTTCGGCGTGCTTCCAGCTCTCAGGGAAGGTGGCGGTGTTGAAGGAGGTGTTGATGATGTCCCGCAGGTGGGGTGCGATGACAGCGTCGGCCTTGTTGAAGACGTGGTGAGGGCAGGGGTCGGTCGGAGATCCGGAGTGGATGGAGTTCATCGTGCGGACGGTGTCTTCGGTGCTGATCGGAGTCCAGGCGCGGAGGGTGGTGGTGGGGGGCGGTGGTTCGGTCGTGGCGTGCGTCGGTTGAGTGCTGAAGCTGTTGTGTATGTCCGCGATCTTGTTGTGGAAGTAGGAGGCGAGGGAGTTGCAGAGGTCTTGCGATGGGGTGATGTCGTTGTTTCCGGCGTTGGGGTTGGAGAGCTCTTTCACGATGTTGAAGAGTTCCTTGCTGTTGTGTGCGTTGTTGTCCAGCCGGTCCTTGAATGCTGTTTTCTTGGTGGCGCGGATCAGTTGATGGTGCTTCCGTGTGGCGAGCTTGAGGGTGGTCATGTTGTCCGGTGTTGGCTCCCTTCTCCAGGCTTTCTCGAGGGCTCGGCAGTTCTTCTTGGAGCTCTTGAGTTCGTCGGTGAACCATGGGGCCTTCTTGCTGCCGGGTCTGCTGGGCGGGGTCCTCAGTGGGGCGAGTTCGTCCGCGCAGTTGCTGATCCACTTCGTGTGGTTGTCGTCGGCCTGGCTGGGGTTCGCTGAGCTGGCGGGAGGGTGCTGGCTCAGGGAAGCGGCGAGCTGGTCGGCTGTGATCTTGTTCCAGCTTCTTTGAGCAACCTGTTGCTGGTGGATCGTGGTTCTTCTGAAGGTGAAGTGGACGCAGCTGTGGTCCGTCCAGTGGAGTCCAGTGGCGTGGCTGAAGGCGATGTCTTTGCTGGATGAGAAGACGGCGTCGAGTGTGTGTCCGGCGAGGTGGGTGGGGGTGGACACCAGCTGCTTGAGTCCGAGGTTGGCGAGGTTGTCAAGCAGGGTGGTGGTGTTGCGGTCGTTGTTGTTCTCCAGGTGGAAGTTGATGTCCCCCAGGAGGATGTAGTCAGCGGAGGGGAGGGCATGCGGGCTGACGAAGTCGACGATGTCCTCGCTGAATTGTGTGCGTGGTCCCGGGGGTCGGTAGATCAGGGTGCCTCTGAGGGTGGTCTTCGGGTCGGTGTGGATCTGGAAGTGTAGGTGTTCGGCGGTAGTCAGGGTGTCGTAGGTGTTGGTCGTGATGTGGATGGTGTCCCTGTGGATGATGGCGATGCCTCCTCCAGTCTGGATGTCGCGATCTCTCCGGGTGATCTTGTATCCCTCTGGGATGGCAATGGCGATGTCGGGCACTGAGGAGTCGTTCATCCAGGTTTCCGTGAGGAAGGCAACGTCAGGAGCTGTGGTGTCGAGGAGGTTCCAGAGTTCGATGGCGTGTCTGTGGACGGAGCGGGTGTTGAGCAGGATGCACTTGAGGTGGTTGCTGCTGGTGTTCGGCTTGGCGGGTGCTGGTGCGGGGCAGGTCCGGATGCAGGTGAACTTGCAGGCGTGGCAGCTGAAGGGTCCGTGGGTGCGTCTCGGGGTGGCTCGGTAGCATCCCGGGACTCGGCCGGTGTTGAGTGCGTTGAGGGTGGCGGCATTGTACGTCCGGCGGGTGGGCTGGGGTCCTCGGGGGCCAGGGGTTCGGGCGCTGGGCGCGGTCCAGGTGCGGACGGGCGCAGACGGGCTTACCTTTGGCGCGCCTTCGGCGCGCTTAGGGCGCGCCCGCTGCGCGTGCACGCTGCGCGTTGGCCACTCTGCCATATGAGGAGAGTGGGGGGGGCGGAGCGAGGGAGGGGCAGCTGGGAGGGGGAGCGGGGTGGCGAATGGGGATGGCGAGCGAGGGAAGGGGGCGGGCCGCAGGGGGGCAGCGGCGGGGAGGTGGCGGGAAACGCGGCCGGGGCTGGGCGAAGAGGGGGGGAGCACTGGGGCTAGGGCAAAACGGCGGGAAAAGAAAAAAAGAAAAAGGCGGCGAAGCAAGCTGGTGGCAGGGGGCACAGGAGATCCGCGGACCAAGCGGATCCGGCGGTCGGGCACAGCAGATGGCACAGCTGGTGGCAGGAGGCGCAGGAGATCCGCGAACCAAGCGGATCTGGCGGGCGGGGCACAGCAGAGATGCACAGGGCACAGCTCAGGGCAGAGGCGGCACCAGGGGACGGGCTCACTCACGGGGAGTGTGCTCGGGGGGTGACCTGCCCGGAGGGACAGAGGTAGCTGGTAAGGGCGCCTTTTGTTACATGTGGCTGCTTATTCACTCTGTGAATGGAGTCCAACAAGCGTCTGAGCACTTCGAAAGTAATCTTACTGCACATTCCTTCCATGTGCCATGCACCCTCCGGATAAGACTAAAGGACCTAGCTATCACTAGTGCAGACTGCAGCAGGTGGGTTGCACCGAGGGGCCCAGAAGCCTTAGATTCCAACTGAATGGCAATTATGGCTGTATTTCACTGCCCGCTCAGCAGACGTTGTGCTTGCTTGTACCAGGGCCTGCAGTCCCGTTGCTGCACCTCTGTGAGGTGATTAGGGGCGAATCATACCTTCCCAACACTAGCAACACCCCAGATGTAAGACAAAGAATGAGTGGTGCTGACGCCATTTTTAGGTTGAGCATTCGAGACCTCTTGTATACACTTGCCCTTCACGGAGCATTGGGAGCAGACACCGTGTGCTACAGCAACTGGACTTCACTAATCCTGTTAGCGGCTCTACAACTCGCCGCACCCGCTCCGCGGGTGCCGCTTCGCCCAGGGTTGGAAAGCGGGCGTTGAGGAGGCTTGTCAAGGCGGCTGGGCGTGAGGCTAGGCGGGGCTGCGAGCGAGCAGGGACTCCAGTAACCAGGAGTCCCTGCGTGACCAAGAACCAGCTGACGGTCCGCTCTCCCTGCTGGCCCGCCCCCCGCCCACTACAGGTGGATAAAGACTCGCCCTACCATCGTTCTGCGGGACACTTGCCCTTCACGGAGCATTGGGAGCAGACACCGTGTGCTACAGCAACTGGACTTCACTAATCCTGTTAGCGGCTCTACAACTCGCCCAGGGTTGGAAAGCGGGCGTTGAGGAGGCTTGTCAAGGCGGCTGGGCGTGAGGCTAGGCGGGGCTGCGAGCGAGCAGGGACTCCAGTAACCAGGAGTCCCTGCGTGACCAAGAACCAGCTGACGGTCCGCTCTCCCTGCTGGCCCGCCCCCCGCCCACTACAGGTGGATAAAGACTCGCCCTACCATCGTTCTGCGGGTCACTTGCCCTTCACGGAGCATTGGGAGCAGACACCGTGTGCTACAGCAACTGGACTTCACTAATCCTGTTAGCGGCTCTACAACTCGCCGCACCCGCTCCGCGGGTGCCGCTTCGCCCAGGGTTGGAAAGCGGGCGTTGAGGAGGCTTGTCAAGGCGGCTGGGCGTGAGGCTAGGCGGGGCTGCGAGCGAGCAGGGACTCCAGTAACCAGGAGTCCCTGCGTGACCAAGAACCAGCTGACGGTCCGCTCTCCCTGCTGGCCCGCCCCCCGCCCACTACAGGTGGATAAAGACTCGCCCTACCATCGTTCTGCGGGACACTTGCCCTTCACGGAGCATTGGGAGCAGACACCGTGTGCTACAGCAACTGGACTTCACTAATCCTGTTAGCGGCTCTACAACTCGCCCAGGGTTGGAAAGCGGGCGTTGAGGAGGCTTGTCAAGGCGGCTGGGCGTGAGGCTAGGCGGGGCTGCGAGCGAGCAGGGACTCCAGTAACCAGGAGTCCCTGCGTGACCAAGAACCAGCTGACGGTCCGCTCTCCCTGCTGGCCCGCCCCCCGCCCACTACAGGTGGATAAAGACTCGCCCTACCATCGTTCTGCGGGTCACTTGCCCTTCACGGAGCATTGGGAGCAGACACCGTGTGCTACAGCAACTGGACTTCACTAATCCTGTTAGCGGCTCTACAACTCGCCGCACCCGCTCCGCGGGTGCCGCTTCGCCCAGGGTTGGAAAGCGGGCGTTGAGGAGGCTTGTCAAGGCGGCTGGGCGTGAGGCTAGGCGGGGCTGCGAGCGAGCAGGGACTCCAGTAACCAGGAGTCCCTGCGTGACCAAGAACCAGCTGACGGTCCGCTCTCCCTGCTGGCCCGCCCCCCGCCCACTACAGGTGGATAAAGACTCGCCCTACCATCGTTCTGCGGGACACTTGCCCTTCACGGAGCATTGGGAGCAGACACCGTGTGCTACAGCAACTGGACTTCACTAATCCTGTTAGCGGCTCTACAACTCGCCCAGGGTTGGAAAGCGGGCGTTGAGGAGGCTTGTCAAGGCGGCTGGGCGTGAGGCTAGGCGGGGCTGCGAGCGAGCAGGGACTCCAGTAACCAGGAGTCCCTGCGTGACCAAGAACCAGCTGACGGTCCGCTCTCCCTGCTGGCCCGCCCCCCGCCCAATCACCCTCCTTACATAATCAACACCTACTCCCGCAGCGCGGGACGCAGCTCGGGGCGAAGACCGGGCAAAGAGCGGGCCGTTTGAGGCCGTTCGAGGTCTGAGCGGTCTGGTCTGGGCCCCCTCTCTTATACTCTTGCCTCGTACTTTGTGTTTGCCTATTTTGTTCTCCGGGTAGTTAGCCACAGTAAGCCCACATGTGTACCCGCGTTACACGCAATAGGGCGGCCAAGGGAGGGTTGGCCCATAATGGGCCTATGGACGATTTTATTACACGGACAACCAAGGCGATAGACCATGAAATTGATAAACTACAATCTAGAGTGTCCCTGGACTTGGAAGCGGCCAGGAAGCTGTCACTCGAATTTGCCTCCCATAAGAAATCCTCCCTTGGACATATAGCCACTGCTATTTCCCCTAATCACACCGGCATGCGGGAGGGTGTCATAGCGGTGGTTGATGTCCACGTTATGCCTGCTCTGCCCACTCCTTCTCCACTTCTAGGTCTGCCTGCTCTGCCCGACGGCCCGCTCACTGTCGAGGACAGTCCTCTTGTTTCCCTTATTTCTTCCCCACAATCACTTGATATATCCCTGGCCTCCACCTCATATGGCGGTCTCGATAACATTCCGGGGAACCCCAATAAGAGAAAACGTTCTCCCAGCCTAACTTCCCCCCGGAAGAAACTGCCAATGCTGGGCGCAAATTTGCCCATCAGTGATAACACAATAGCTGATGCCAGTCCGGCCATGCCTTTCCTCTCCCCATTGGCTCCTCGTGGCGAAAATACTGGGGGGCAAGTCCCTTTAGATTCTGGAGGTACCTCGCAACCTGAGAGATCAGACACGGGCTGGACAAACCAGGACGGGAGGGAGAGGGAATTTATAGGAGTGGTTTGGGAGTCTTTAAAAAATCTTCTATCTCCCCTGGATTTAAGGCTTTCCCGTATAGAGAACAATCTCCTTGAAATGGAGAAAAGTATTATCGCCTTGGCCACTCTTGGCCTGAGAGGCCTCGAACGCCAGGGGTTGATTGATAGTAATACGATTACAGAGGTTCCTACCCCACCTCCTACAGCTATCCCTGGTTTGCCCCCTAATCCCACCTTGCCCTGTCCTTCCCACCCTATTCCCAAACCCCGCACCAGGAGTCTCATTACTGCAAATCCGCCCCCCCAGGCCAGGGCTAGCACCTTAAATGCTCCAGCAACACAATCTCATACGGGCACTACAACAGCTGCACCAAGAGCCCGGAACGCAATTAGCTCTAGCTCCCGCCCTACCCAGGCACCTCGGAACCACACTACACCAGCCACATCGAGAGTTCAGAATCCAGCTAACACTAGTTCCCGTCCCGTTCAGGCCCACCGGGATAAACCCCCCACTCATTCTGCTAGGGGTCCCCATACCAGGAGCAATTTTCGAGGAGGTTATATCGACCTTCCTCCTGAAGCTAATGATTATATGGTGGTCTTGACGGGTGTCCCGGAATTGGAGAATGGCCAATATGAAGATCAGCATTCCCTACGCAATAAAGTTATGCACTGGCTTAATATACATAGACCTATTCCCAACGGAAGGAGGAGTAGAGTCTTAACGACACGAAGAGTTCCATGGGTGGGCACTACGAGGAAACTGACCCCCGGTGACTGTATAGTCGTAACTTTTGACGATGTGTATACGGCCAGGCACATCTGGTCCCCTGGGAACCAAGATTGGGGTTCCTCTATTGCCCCGAGGCCTTTGTCATTCTTCTATCCCCCCCGTGCTGTCTGTCCTCAGGGGGCTTCTTGGCCCACAGTTCCCCAACAGCCTAGTTGGGAATTTCTTCCCACTGTGTTTAACCCAAACAGTTGTTGGCCTGGAAATGTAATTCCAGATAGGTTTGGCAGCCTGGAGGATGTCGATTGACTCCTAACGCCTCCGACAAGAGTACCACCAAGTAATCCCAATGGTTTCATATTGGAGATGGGGAGATTATCCTTGACGGCCACCGTGGGTGTGATTAGTACTTCCTCTCCTACCCAGTCCCCAATCCAGGCCCCCCCTTCACAGGATCTGGTGCACCTTTCCTCAGCTGTCTGTCCTCCCACTACGCCCCTAGCGGCAAACCTGATTGCCCCTGATATCTCGTCACCTGCAGCTTCTCTCCAAATTTCTAGGGCCAATGATATCCATGTCATCTCTCCAGTTTCTGAGCCACAGTCTGGTAAGACCTTGACAGGTGTTCCCCAGCTTAAAATATTAAGCTGGAATGTGGCAGGGCTTGCCCGGAATTTTGACAAACCTGATTGGATCTCTTTTATGGAGCCCTTCGGGATCTGCCTTTTACAAGAAACTTGGTGCCTGGAGCCCGTGCACAGGGTCGGCTTCACCACCTACTCTGTGCCGGCCGCCAGGTCTAAAGGCAGTAAAGGCCGTCCTTCTGGTGGCCTTCTCATCTGGGTAAGTGTATCACTGGGGCTTACAGTAAAACAAACAAATTCACCATCCCCAGATCTTTTGAGACTCACTATGCAATGCCCGGGGGGCAAGACCCTAGAGCTTTTCAACATGTACCTAAGGGGGGCCAGGGCTGGGAACTTGAGCCCTTTGTCTTTAACTGGAGTTGAAGATGAGCTAATTGGTTGCAACATTGACTCCCTCACTATCCTGGGCGGGGATTTCAATTGTTGCTTTGAGCCTCTGGCCTGCGATGATATTTTGGATACATGGGAGGACGATGCCAAGAGAGGCATTCCCTTGCTTGCCCTCAACCCCATCAGGAAATGGACACAGAATGCTATTGATATCAACGCACTTTGTTTGGAATACTCCCTCAGAGCCACTAATGGTCGTTGTAAGTCAGATACTGGGGGTGCACACACATATAACAGGATTGGACACACCTCCAGAATCGACTACGTGCTGTTAAACTTCAACCTGTGGGAATATGCCCTCGATATGGTTGTCCATCAATCCACGGATAGTGACCACAATCCTTTGATCCTCTCGCTTGCTCTCCCGTGGGATCTAGGGGCCACAGCATCATCTCGGCCAAACTGGAAATCATCCCACGAAGTCGTTCCATCAAACTGCGGGAGGCGACTAAAGTGGGCTAAGATTGCCTCTGATGTTCCAAGAATGGCCCAAGTTCAGTCCATAATGATGGAAGCCAAGTGTATCGCAGGCACGCTGGACTGTGACTCTCCTATCCTTGTGCCATTTGTGGAGACTATTGTATCACTTAGCAATCTTTTTCTGGTTCCTGAGGGGAGGGGGGGGTCCAAGCGGAGAAACGAGACTAAGGGTAGAGATCAATGGTATTCCCACGCTTGTCGCCAAGCAAAAAGTGAACTAATTATGGCTGTCAGCGCTAAAGATCAGGTTTTGATTTCACAAGCTAGGAAAAACTACAAGAAGACTCTAGCTGCGGCAAAGGTCACTCATGAAACCAACTTCTGGAGTGATTTAATGGAGGCTGGTTCTAGAAAGGACTCAAGGGCTTTCTGGGCTCTGATTAGAAGTAGGGATAGGCCTGTTGACTCCCTCCTTACATGTAATATAACAGGGGAGGTTTGGTGGGCCCATTTTTCTAAACTATACTCTAACTCCCCGGGGGCATCGGGTCCCAATAGGAGTATTTGCCATATAGTACCAGCTGACAACTCTCATCTTGGCCCCATTTTTTCATCTAGGGAGGTGGAGATAGCAATCAGGTGTATCGTCCCCAACAAGGCGGCAGGCCCAGATGGAGTCCCCGGTGACTTGCTTCGTAGCAATGTCGAGGTTTGGAGCCTATACATTGCTAAACTCCTGAATGAGGCAATGGTGGGTGGCGGTTTCCCGGATTCTTGGAGGGGTGCGGAAGTTGTCCCCATTTTCAAAAAGGGCTGCAGGGACGATCCGGCCAACTACCGACCCATAAGCCTGCTTGATTCCACCCAGAAGGCAGCAGGGAAGGTAGTTTTGGGTAGGATCTTGCAGTGGGCCGAGGAAATGAAGGTTTTGTCTGACTTTCAGGCCGGCTTCAGATCTGGAACCGGCACGATTGAGCAGACATTCCGTTTCCTATTGCTTTATTGGAAAGTGGTCAAACTGGGCAAGGGCAGTCTGTATCTCGCCTTCATCGATTTACGGACTGCCTTTGACCTTGTTCCACGTAACCAACTCTGGGCTGTACTCGAGGGCATGGGCATGCCCGCGTATTTGCTAGCCTTAACCATCAAATTCCACGAAAGCAATTTTGCCCAAATTAGATGGGGTCAGCAGGGCCAAAAAACATCTCGGATTCCTGTTGACAGGGGCGTCCGCCAGGGGTGTGTGCTAGCTCCCACTCTGTTTTCCCTATATCTAAACGGAGTGGTAGAGCACCTTCTTCAATCGTCAGCAGATGCTCCTTCCCTGGCGGGTAGAAAGATACCAACGCTCCTGTTCGCAGACGACACCCTGCTGATATCGAAATCCCCGAAGGGCCTCCAAACTTTGCTAACGAGGTTCCAGGGCTTCTGCGACACAAGGGGCTTGGCTATTAACATCAATAAAACCAAGTTCCTTGTGTTGAATCCCCCCAGGAAGACAGTCTACCCGCCAACAATAGATGCAGTACCTTTAGAAAGGGTCAGGGAATTTGATTATTTAGGAATCAGACTTTGTGATACTATGTCTTGGAAGGCGCATCACCAAAAATCCATCTTGACTTACAGGAGGGTTACGGGTGCCCTCTTAAAAGAGCATCGCGCCTCACCCCTCAAACCCATCGGGGTGATACTTGACATCTACAAGGCAAAGGCTGTGAGCGCGGCATTATACGGGGCCGAATTGTGGGGTACCCAGAAATCTGACACCCTGTCTTATCTGGAGAATAAGTTCCACAAAGATTTAATGCGGCTCCCTCATAGCTCTCCTACCCTACCCCTTCTACTCGATACAGGCACACGATCTATAGCTGAACAGGCCAAGCTACGTCCCCTCCTTCTGTGGGCCCGTATATGGAATGTCCCTGAACTTTCAAGCTATGCTGATGCATTAAGTGAGCTTCTTTCAACCCCGGGTTGGCATAAGATCGGTTGGCTACTTGGTGTAAAGCGCCTCCTTTGCGATCTAGGCCTGGGTGATGCTTGGGCTAGCAGATCTGCGCCACCCAAACAGCTGCTAAAGAAAATATTCTGGCTGTGGGTGGATAATGAGAGAGTCTCCCAACCAAATCTGTGTAGATCAGCTGAGGAGTTCTTGGCTAGCAAATCCCGTCCCTTTAGAGAACCCTACCTTGATGTGATCTTGAATCCATCAGATAGGGCGTTGTATTTTAAATTCAGGGCCGGGGTTTTGCCTGTAAGCGCAAGGACAGCTAAATGGAAACCACCATGGCAAACCGTGGAAACTTGCCCTTTCTGTACTACTAGGGTCGAATCTATTCCCCATCTGTTATTCGAATGCCCAGCCTATGCTGCTCCCCGTCGCAGATGGTTGAAACCACTCTGCGCAAGGCTGGACACTCGGTCACATTTGCAGGCCTTACAGCTGTTAAGATCTGACCCTCACCCACTGTTTGCTTGTGGTCTGGCAAAATTTCTGGGGTGGGCTTGGAGGATAAGAACCGCGAGGAGGAAGCTCCTCCAGTAAGGATGCTAATTTACATTCAAGTGGCCTGGTTATTTTCTGTATGTGTCCTTTTTAACATCATTCCTCTCAGAAACAGATAATTGCATACTTGCACAAATGTTTTTAGATAGGATGTTTTATTAGGTTGTATACTTTTAGCATTTTCTCGAGATTTTATCAGTTTTTGATGTATAACTGTTTTTATGCTCACATTGATTTTACTGTAATGCTTTTATGAAATGAAACATTTCGAAATAAAGCTATACAACAACAACAACTTTAGTATATACTTATATATTAGTATATACTTATATGTGTATGTACTTTGTGGGCTCTGGAGATCAGCCCTAGGACTTGTCTGCTTCTGTTTCTGGGCTTTTTTTCTATTAAACTGCCTCTATTTAACTGTCTTAATAAAAATGGACCAGTAGAGGTCAGTAAAATACCAGAATTGCTTTCTGCTTAGGAACTTTCTTTTTTTAATTTTTCTGGCAACTGCCTTTATTTAACTATCTCGGGATAGAACGACCAGCAAAAGTCAGTAAAATACCAGAATCACTTTAGCTTTCTCTAGATTCCAGTCCATAGAAATTGTCTTCCACAAGGACCCATAGACAAAATATTTTTCAAATCTTGTATTTTCAGTGATATAACCACTGAAAGCCCTGATTTTATATTACAAAACAGAGCTTTGGACTATACCAGGCGCGCAACACCCATTGGGCTCACGAGGCTTCACCTCCCCCGCCCCTTCGTGTGTGACAGCCCGGGTGGAGACAGCTTCGCGGGCTGGCGAGCATCTAATTGCAGCCGCACCTGAGTACTTAACAGGTCTTTAAAAGACCATTAATTGTAATGAGGCTTGTGTTATGTGTTCACCCATTCTTACAGGTCTGTGGTTGGAAGAATTAGCCCCCCCCCCAAATATTTTTCAGCCCCCCAAGACCCCACCCCCCCTCTGAAACTTGGCTCTAGTTGCCCGCCTGGACTATACCATTTCCCGCTGAAAAGTAATATTTCTCTCCATGTGTTCCCATACCTGACGTGTCACGCAATTTTGGTGCTTACTTTCCACCATGTTAAAAAGAACAGTAGATGTTTCAGCACCCAGGCTAATGTGCTGCATAGCATTAAGGTCCCAAAGGCGAGACCGATTGCATTGCAAATGCTTGTTGGTCTAGAAGACAGACTCATGCCCGGATCAGGCATTGACATGGAATTCCACTCGCCCCCGTCCCGTTATCCAGCAGCCCTACAGCTGTGCCGGGAGTAGGACAGTAAAAGGATTAGATTAGCTTCTTTTCAGAGGCACACCGCAGACGATCGTTTACCCGCAGTGCCTTTGAGAATCTTTACGATTGTGTATTACGAAACTCCAGACTCGTCCTGTGGGAGCAGCCCGGTTCTATATTAATCTCCGACGTGAGATACTAGGGCTTTCTCTTTCCATCCTTGTCTCCCGCGAGGCCCTGGGAGCTGTGCGCGAGCCTCGCTATGGAAAACATATTTCTTTAAGAGGGGAGGTGACTCAAGAAACCGCCATCGATTTCCTGAAGCAGACACACAAATGCATTTCTTTTTGGCTTCCTGTTTCAGTAACATTATTTATTCATTTACGTATTTTATTGTTCAGTAAGGCGCTCATGCCGCCTTTCACCAACCCCAGAGAGTGGAAATTCTCTGACGCGACGCCAAGCGCCATCTTGCTCCTCAGCTTTCAGCCCCTCATTCTGAGTTGCCCCATAACTTCGAATGGGGTGCACACAGTATTTGGCACCCTGTTTGAAATGACAAGATAAGAGAAATTTGCACACCTGGAAGTTTGCCAGGAAAATTGAAAGGGGAATTGCAACTACAACAATCTCAGAATGGTGAGTAATTTTTGCCCCAGGGAGACATGCAGTATAGGAACTTTCCTGGAGTGAAATTCCGATCGATAAATTAGACCCACTTGGTATGACCCCTGACGTAGCGAATCACTACACCCAGGGCTTTAAGTGGGAGGAGAAAACTGGGGGTCTCTCAAAGGGGCGTGGTCAATGTAATTAAAGGGCGTGAGTTAAAAACTCGTAAGCTAACCATCTGTGTTTAGCATAGTGTGCCGCCCGACTTGTAGTTTGCTGTTCCTGTCATTGCATCCAGGTATATGATACAACAAGTTGCATCATACCTACAAGTCAGGACTATTAGCTTTGTCAATGGTTGCTAGTTACATAAGACAAAATAAGCAGCAACTATGGCTTGTATGTAATATTGAAAACACGTCCACTTAAAGCCCTGGTGGTGACACCACGACAATGTTGCTGCTCCTGAGATTCAAAAAGAGAAGGGAAATCCAAAAAGAAAATGACTCTCTTTAAAGGATTTCCCTTCCCCTACAACGCTCACCACACGCACATCGATGTGGGCTGTCCTGCAGTCCGGAAAAAAAAACGGACCGCCTGTGCCAGGGCACAAAACAGAGCCCGATAGAGACCCGTTTCGAGGCCTCCTTAAAAAACTGTTGGTGCTTTGACCCGGTGAGACCCTGACTACACCTGGGGTGATTTTCAAACGAATTTTTATTTAGCATGTAGGGCAAGCGTGGCTTAGCTCCGCGCCAGCTCAAAGCCAACTGCCGGGCGGCACTCGACCGCCAGTCTCTTCCCGTTACCACGGACATGACAGCACAATAAACAGAACGTACCGTAGATTAACTAACCTTTGAATTACAACATATCTTCCCCCCTTCACTTTTTCTCAAATTCCAACCTGGTAACACTTCCCCCTCCCTCATGAACCCATGTTAACAAAACAGGTATTACATCACATAATCTTTAAGATACATTGTATTCCCTTTATCCTTTGTGCTCTTTCTCTCCCAACTCCTACCCCACTCACATTCTCAACATTTTGCGGCAACGTTTGTGGAGCAGATATAGGTAGATCAATACAACCATGTGCAGTAGAAGAAGAGGAAGAAGTGCCCACTTGAGGAACAGCAACAGGTGAACGAAGGACTGCCTGAGTGGACCCACTGCCCTCCTCACACTTGTTTTCACTTCCCTCCTTCCCCCATGAGAAACTCATACACTCACTCTCACTGTGACCCTGTACACACCCTCTCGTACCAAACGTCACCACTCTTCTGTAATTCCACTTCTGGCCGTTATTGAAAACCAAGTAACGGTTGTAGACCTGTCGGACCGGAAACGGACCACAACATTTTTTCAGTCCTCTGACAATCCTACCCGACCTAATCTTCACCCAATCACCTGGCACAATCTTGTCTCTAATACAAGGCTTCCCCAACTTGGAGGAAGGCTCCCCGGTGCACAGCGCTAAAGTGACTGAAAAGTCTTAATATTTATACACAGTTCATCACAAAGTAAAGTTTGCAAACTTGAAAGGTTCGACGTTTTTAATCAAACTCATGGAAAGGGGCGACCATTCGGTTCCCCCGAACGTATGGTGGAGTACCCCGATCCCCCCGGGAAGCCATTTTGGGCGGGAGGCGAGCCTCGGCTGGTATGCCCGAAGCGGCGTAGCCGGGGCGCGCCTTTTCCCGCCCAAGAGGGGGTTGTCCTAGACACCAACACCGCTAGCCACGCCCTGGAGGCGGATTGGAGGTGGGTCCACGCCCGCCCAAAGAAGGATATAAGGAGCGACAAGCCAAAGAAGCATCCTCTTGTTCCTGTGCTCTGAAGCTGCACCTCCCCGTTGCACGTGAGCTCGAGACGGAACGAAGAGCCATTTTTGAGAATTAATCGTGTGTTTCTTCTTTCAGTGAGTTCGGAGCTTCCTGCCTAGGACCTTTGAGGAGTATACGCGGACGATGCCTAGCAAGAAGGTCGGAAAGAGGATCGGGACCGATCAGATGCTTCGTATGCTGATGAAAGACATGGCGGATATGAAAAAGCAGATGGCGGTAATGAATGGTGTGGGGGGGCCTAAGAGAGTCATCGGACCAGCATTGCCGGGAGTGGTCCCTAGCGGGAGAGGTAGAAGGGCCAAGAAGGGAGCGTCGGGGGGGGAGGCCCCGGTTCCCGAAGCACCCCCTGCGCACCCGGTCACCCCGATCGAGGCCCCGACTCCGGTCCCAGATGTGGGCCAACCGATCCCTGTGGTAGTCACTCCTGTGAGCGGGGAGGATATGCCTCCTGAGCTGGCTGCCCAGTTGGCGGCATGGTTAGGCAAAGAGAACGAGGGGGCCACGGCTGAGGAAGCCAGGGCAATAATGAAGCAGTTGCGGCAATCGAAAGATGCTGCGAAGGCACCGTCTCCTTTTGTTTCCCCGCAGGCTCCCGTGGAACAACCAGTATCGGGCGTTGGTTCGGCAGGAGCTACGGTCACAGTGGCCAGTTCAGGTAAGCAGCCGTTGCCGATTGCGGGGGAGGGATCGGTACCTTCAAGGAGGGAAAAAGTTGTTCAGCATATCCCGATTGAGGTAAAAGAAAGGATATGGGCTGATAAATACGTGAACATGTTTTCCTTGTTGACCGATCACTATGAGATTGAACATGTTAAAAATCAAAAGGAGTTTCTGCATCCTAGTGTATGGCGCGCCAAGATGGCCGGTTTCAGAGTTGATGAATCGATCGACAATTGGGGCAGAGCGTTTGGAATGTTCATTGAAATTATGGGGGAACGTAGGCCCGAATTATTGGTGGGATTAGCCGTGTATCAGACACTTATCATGGAATTTTATGGAACATATGGTGGCAATCAATGGTTTTATTACGATAGCATATTTCGTAAGTCCAAGGAGCACGACTCATCCCTGACGTGGGATTGTTTCGACTCCATTTCCTGGCAGAGAATGGAGAAGTCAGGCACGGCGAAGTCGCCATCTTTAGGGGGGAATATGGTCGAGTTTTCCCGCCATTCATCTGGGGCGCCCTTTCGGGCAGGATCAAGCAATGATCAGCACACAAGGAATAATGGCAACTCAGGTAAAAAAGGGGTCTGCTGGAGCTTTAACAGAGGCAAATGTACTAGGCCGCAGGGATCTTGCAGGTTTAGGCATGAATGTGCTGGGTGCGGGCAGTCCTCGCACCCCGAGACCATGTGCAGAGCCAAAAATGGTGATACGGCAGGTAGGGGGGGCGCCAAACAGGTCTGAAATAGTCCGAGGGGCGCCTCTCCCTACCCCGATTGATATCATGGCAATGATTCCTTGGCTGAACGAATATCCGGATCATATCTCCGCTGGGGTGCTGCGAGATGGTTTTTCGTATGGTTTCCGCATCCCGGCGGGGGATTTTCAGGGTAAAGCGCAATGTAGGAACCAACTGTCGGTGCTGCAAAATACGGCGGTGGTACAAGCAAAGATTGGGAAGGAGGTGACCCGAGGAAAGGTTCGACGTTTTTAATCAAACTCATTAGCTTCATGAGTGCTTCATGGATATTTGAAATATAGTTTCACAGTGATGTTCCAACATGCATCATCCAAAATTAACGATCCCAATGCATTTCGGGCTGAAGGACAGCCCTTCTTCAGGGGAATGCTGTGGATGATCACATCCGAGTAACAACCGAATAACAAGAACGATTGTCCAACTACGTGGAATCCCTCATTCTGTGACCAACTTGAAAGTTGGTCACAGAATGAGGGATTCCTTTGTGATGAACTGTGTATAAACATTAAGACTTTTCAGTCACTTTAGCGCTGTGCACCGGGGAGCCTTCCTCCAAGTTGGGGAAGCCTTGTAGTAGTCTTCTGTTATTCACGCTGGTTGGCACAGACAGCGTTCATCTTTGGGAGCACGCCACAGACCATAACAATTGGTAATCGTGTCTCTCACAGTGGTGCTCTGAACTGCAGGATCTGCTTTATCCTCACCTCCCTCCACACATAAACTCCTTTTCCCCTTTTGACAGATTCCTCAACCAAAATGGAGTCAACCTAGTATTAGGCTCCCTACCTTGCATCAACTAAAATAGCGTGGTTTTAACTGTGGCATTCTCCGTAGTGCGATACGCCCACACCAAATCCAAAACTGTCTGTTCTACACTCAAACCATTTGCCAATGCTAGCTGAATAGCCCCTTTGATCATTCTGTTTGCTCGCTCCACTATACCATTGGCCTGTGGATTGTACAGAGTAGTGCAAGAATGTTGCACTCCGCATGCCTTCAAGAACTCTCTCATTTCCTGAGAGACTAACTGCGTCTCCTTGTAAGTGATAAGACACAGCAGATACCCTTCTTCCTCAAAAATGTCTGAAAGCACATCAATGACAGAGGGTGTGCTTATCTCTGCCATAAACCTGACTACCAACCACCTTGAATGCACATCCAGCAACACAAAGGCAAACCGATTTCCATGTCTTAACCCATCTAATGGACCTATGAAATCCTTGCAGACCATGGTCCATACCTGCCCAGGATCATAAATACTTCCAAAATCAACTTGAGACCATACCTTCAATCTTTTTTCACACTCAATGCACTCCGCATACCTCTCCACTCATTGAACCACCTCTTCATCCATCCCTGGCCACCAGAACTCTGCCCTGATTCTTTTTTAGGTCGAAGGCCTAAAAGGCTGCGCTTGCGCAGACTTAGGTCTGAGATTTAATGACTCTCAGTAGCGCAGAAGGTCCCGCCTCCCTGCCCTGTCTCTCCTTCATTGGCTGGCTTCCTAAACGGAGGCCAGCCATTGGAGGAGAGATGCGTCACTCCAAACAAGCCCCGTCCTTTTCGGATTTGGGGGCGTGATTTTTTGCGTTCTTTAGACAGTGACGTTGTCCGTCACTCAGAACCACAAAACCACGCCCCCAATTCCGAAAATTTCTGAGCTGAGCGGCCGCCATTTTTTTTTGTGTGTTGTTGTGGTGAGGATCAGCGCAGCTGCCACTCCAGGTAAGTTTTCATTTGTTTCTTGCTCACTTTGTGTTATAGTGTTACTTCCGAGTATGGCATTTTGCTTGTGTGCGTCTTAGATATGCAAATGTCCTATTTTGGGCCACCAGCCTGCCGAGCGTCGTGGAAGCATTCCTGGACTACACAACCTCCTCCTCCCGCCCGCTCCGCTCGTTTCTGGGGACAAAAGCCTCGTCTTTCATCTCAGCATCGCGTTCCCGCAATCAATTGAACCCTGTCCTCCCAGTCCTGATCACGATCGTTTGTCCACTGTCTCTGGCACTGCTACAGCAATGGTAGGGCGGGCGGAGGGGGGAGGGGGGGGCAGGCAGCGGCACGGGCGGGGCGGGTATTCTGTGATGAAGATGAAATGCCAGGAAGACTCAGAGGCTATTACTACAGTTAGTTAGTTACTGTCAGACTGTTGTTGTTACTACTACAAGATTTGAAGCCGGCCCGTGAAATTAAAAATATGAGTGCTGCTGGGAAAGGCGCCACTGCGCCAGGTCAGGTACACAAGTTAACTTAACAACAGTTTGTGTAAGTCTGCACATTCTGGCTGTGCTGTGCGCTCTGTTTGTCTGCGTCTGCCGGTACCTGGAGAGGCGGATGGGAGCAGAGCAGTACTGGATGGGAGAGATAAGTTGTCCGGTGTCCCCGGTGCTGTGCTGCGGCTGCCTGCCTGAATCCCGAGTCACTCAGTCGGTTACACGTACGCACGGCGGGGCCACAGCACAGCAGCACAGACTCTGTAGTAGAGTAGATACTCCGTTGGCCAGGCCTCGGCACGGCCACAGTCAGAGCTGGGAGCCTGCCTGGCCTGCGCCTCCACTGGCTGAGTCCACCCAGTGGAGAAACAGAAACTGAAACATAAATGGGGATTGAGATTCATGAATAAAATGTAATGTTAATGAATCGCAGTCTTCATAAATAACTCAAATTCTGCAGCCTGTGTGTGTGATTGATGTCCAGTAGTAAGTGTTGATGTCTGATAATCATACTGTTGATGATGAGATGATGGCGTCGTGTGAATTGAAGGCCACGGGCGGCAGTAGCACTAGCAGGGTTCTTTTCTCGGTCTGGTGGGCGGGTCGGATTCGGTACACTGAATTGCGCTGGGTTTTAGTTCTGTGGGGGTTGGGGCTGTGCGGCAGGAGGCAACGTGCGCAGATTTCATTGCGCTTTACTGGCCACGCCCCAGCATACCCGCACCCCACAACACTGTTGTCGACTCGTGGTTCAGGGGCCACAGCCTTTTCAACACTGTTGATAACTGCCAGCCAGCGCGACCCCACGACGTTGATGTTAAGGGAAGGGACTGGCAGCAGAGAGCAGTAGTTAGCCACCAGTACCGCCCAGCGGTCAACACAGCACTGTGACCCAGGTGAGGGCGAGGTATGCACGCACCGCGCAGCCCGCAGGCCAGATGGCACCTAGGAGGCCCCGCCGCCCGCCAGCCAAAACAACCTTCTACAGCACAGCAGCTTAAGGCAGGACTGTGGATACAGACTGACTGCCTGCCCAGGCCCCTGCTGCGGTCAGACGTGTGTCCCGTCCAGTCCCAGGACACTTATTGTGTGTAACTTTTTACTTTAGTGTTTAATTTAACTAGTAGCATTACGTAGAACGTAGTGGTAACTAGTATGTGAAAATCGCCACATTCGCCCTTCGCCCACACCAGCCATTCGAGGTTAATGAATTCAAAATCATAATGAAGCCATGCTGCGCTGCTGCCAAGACGAGAATGGAGATTCTTTCATGATGCTGAATGAATCTCATTCTCATCTGAGACTAGAGACTACTACTCGGTTCTAACTTCTACTTTCTTTTCTGAGCGCTTCTGACTCCTGAATCATCACACAATCTGAGCGCTAAACAGTGTGGGAGACAGGGGTCTGTGTTTTTTGTATTGGTGTTCAGCTTAGGGGGTGCATTGAAAATACATTTCTTTACTTCCTGATTTGCAGTTCATTCGCATTCCTTCTGAATAATTTGAGATTTTTTTAACATATTCACTATTTTCAGATATGTCAGACATATAACCGTTACTAAAAGACTGGTGCACACAAATTATAGAATATATTTTTAATAACGAGGCGCATTTGCCAATAAAAACGCATTTACAGTCGCATTCATATTTTAAACTCCAAGGAAAGTGAAAAATAAACTTTCACAGAACCTTCGCTTAAAACCGTAACTTGCTGATGGTATCTCTGATCCGAATTTCATCCTACAAAGGGCGCTGGTACGGCCCTCTAAGAGTGAAACCGTCCATTACTTGTATGGTTTGACTAATAATACCCTTCCTAGGTATCTATCGGGTCCAGCCTGGTCGCTGCCTGTAGAAAGATGTGTTTTAATTACAACAGAAGTGACAAGGATGGGGGACAGGGACTGTGAAGTGATCCCCTTGTAAAAGGAGAAAAGTGATGGGCTCGGTTTCAATGTTTAACACGTTTTACTGTCTCTTAGCTGCGACTGTCCCTTCTGTCATGTTGCTACTTAGGGCGGGCCTGCTTCCAGCGTGTCGATTATTTCCTTTGTCATTTTTTTCCATATACATTGTTGTAACTGATTGTTAAAAAAACTGTTACAGTGATATTTTAAGAGCGTTTATGCAGTTTAAGAGAAGTTATTTTAGATGCATTCTTTCTGACCAAACGTTTTGCAAGCTATCTTAGGATCCACCATTTGTAAGTAGAACTGCGTGTGCGCAAGCGTGCTTGCAAGTCAATCTATGCTGATGTGCGCATGCTTGCAAGTCAGTCTTTGTGTGTGTGATGAGTGTGTGTATGAGACATCTGACTTTATCTCTGTGATTGTTTTTAAGTAACAGTTGAAACAGGTCTTTAGGAAGATGAGCTTCTTCTAAATTTAAAGACTCTTTTAAACATTCACACAAGAAACTTTGCACACTGCACCACCCATTCGCAGACTACCCAAAACTTTTCTTGGCCTCCAATGAAAGAGTTTTGCATCCTTTACTTTCCAGAACATAGCTCACAGTGCTTGCAGCCCACCCTCCCCAACCCACCCGCTTATGGAGATGCTAAGAGCACTGTTTTTCTTATCAGAGGATTTTGACTGGTCAGTGCAATATTTAAGCACTAGTGGTTGATAAGAGGATTTTTCTCACAGGCAAACATTTTACAGAGCAGACATTGACCAGTTCTGGGCTCATCATTGCCACTCTGGACTGCCCTTGGCTCTCTTGTAGCATAATAGTGTTTCTCGCAGTGCTCACTTTAAGCTGGTGGTTGCAGGTGGAGCTACCAGCACTTATTGTGAGGCACTAGCACTTATTTTTGCTCATCACGCTTTGACCCAGAACAAAAGAGTAAAAAAACAATACAGGGTGAAAAACACAAAAAGATGGAAGGAGGACAAAGAGCAAGAAGGAACAGTGACAAAGGGAGGAAGCAAAGAAGACAAAGAACGTGCGGAATGAAATAGAGGGACAGGGAGTGTTTGATGGTGTGTTAAAGATGCATGAAGGGCGTTCAAATCTATCCGCCTTGGTATTTGGCACCATGACTTTCTGTGGTGCTGGAGACGGCAGCTTCAAAGCAAAAATTTGAGCCCCGGCACTTCATTTTTTACAAATTAAGTACTGGTGCTGCCGTTCTGTTACCAAAGGCTAATTAACGAATGACTTTCTTAAACGAAGACGTCCTTGCGTATTCTGTGAGTTTACCTAACATGGGCCCAGCAATCATTAAACTCATTCTCCTACTTAACAATCGCCCATCACTGTATTCTACTAACATTCCACCCGCTAGTTATTGTGCGTGTCACACTGGTGTTGTTTTGTACCGTGCCCTGGTACATTAAAGTTAAAAAACAAGCTAATAGTATTGCTTTACTACAGAAGTTAAAGACCAAGGCTATCAAAGGAAACCTAGTCCATTCTCTAATCAAATTTAGAGTGCGGTCATTCCCAAATTTACAGTGCGGTCATTCCCAAATTTAGAGTGCTGTCATTGCCAGTAACTGTTACTGATGTATCTCTCTCTCCTTTTGTTTTAAGACTGAACCTGAAGTGAACCCCAAGGCCTATCCTTTAGGAGATGCCCAGCTCACCAAGACGCTTCTGGACCTGGTACCACAGGCTGCCAACTACAAGCAGTTGCGCAAGGGCGCCAACGAAGGTACTTTTAATGGGTTTTGTTTGTTAGTATTTATCAACATCTTGCAGAGCTATTGTACTTGAATTGAGTTTTACTTGGGAAGCCATTTCAATGATGCTTAGTACTACAGCTTCTAGTCTTGAGTTTGGGGGGGTCATGACTCTTTCCACACCTGCACGGGGCCACTGGAGCGCAGATGTGGAAATATCGTTTTTGTGCTCTTTAATTCTGTCCACTTTACCCAGGTTGTTTATGGCAATCACCGGAAGTCAAGTTTTGAACATGAGTTTGACTCCCAATTCTGATTCTGCGGATTGCAAGCTGGTGGGATGTTTGGGTGAAGCTCGTACTGTCCAGGGTTTGCAATGTCAGTGTTCATCATCACACAGTATGACGTGTTAACTGTTTATAAAAATAAACTGTACTTTGCAGTGCAATTGTTTTGGTAGCACTTGCACTGTGAAGAGAACCACTGCTAGATATTTTGGAAATTAAGTGTGGGTTTAGGAAGGGATCTGAATTTTGAGTATTAAGACCTCAAGAAGGGAGTGATTCTGGTGCGAGGTGGATGTTTGGGAAGACCTCTTAAGATCGGTCCATGCCTTAGTTTCCAATTAATAATAAGATGCTTTAACGATGGCATGCTCTGTCCAGTTTTATAGGCCGAAGCCAGAACCGCACTCTCTTCCCACACACCACTCTCTTCCCCCACACCACTCTCTTCCCCCACACCTCTCACTACGTCACTCTCTCTCTCTCTCCCTAACACTATCACTAACACTCTCACTACATCTCTATCTCTCACTACCTCACTATCTCTCACTACCTCACTATCACTCACTATGCTACACTCTCTCACTAACTCTGTAACTCACTACTCAACTCTTTCTCACAGCAACACAATATCACTACAACAGTAACTTTCTCTCACTCTAACACACTACTCAAAATTCACTCTCTATCTCACTACCTCTCTATCACTACATCACTCTATTTCTATCTCACTCTCACTCTCACTACCTCACTATATCACCACACACTCTCAAAAAATAACTACATCACTCTCTCACTACCTCACAACTTCACTCTCTCTTTCTAAATTACTAATTCACTCTCACTACCTCACTCTCAAATACACTAAGTCACTTACACTCTCTCTTTCACTACCTCACTACATCACTCTGTTTCTATACCTCACAACATCACTAACACTCACTACTTCACTCTCTTTCAATACATCAATCTATCACTATCCCACTACCTCACAACATCACTCTCCATCACTACCTCACTCTCTACCTACCTCACTCTCTCCCTACATCACTCACTCTCTATTTCAATACTATCTCGCTACCTCACTCTCTCTCTGCTAATGCAATATGTCTAATGCAATATGTAACACATATGCAAACACTTAAACTATTGACAATAGAAATGACAATAACATTTACTTAGGGATTAAAAAAATAATAATATTAATAATAAGCAATGCCAATAGCTCTACCTATAATATTGCCGAGACCATTGCATTGTAAATGCTTGTTTGTATTTGTTTGCCGCAAATGTCCTTCGTGAGCAATGGCAAACAACTTTCTTCGCACACCAATGGGTGGAACAATCATTTCCCCGCGGACCAACACACCATCCCCTACTATGGACAACTCTCCCAACACTTTAGCAAATTTTCATAGAGATATAGGCAAGGTACTTTCCATATTTGCTAAATAGTACAGAAAGGGGACCCCCTCTTAAAATTAATTTCAGGTCAGGGAGTAGAGGGGAGAAGAAATACCAAAACAACTGAAAGAGCTCCCTCTTGACCTATGGATACCTTTACCACGGGAGTTACCTCTCAAACACAGGGCATACACCAACAATGTTTACGCAAAATGTGAATTTTTACTCATTTTATTAAATTTTTCTGTAAAAAAGTCTTTTTTTTGTATTATATCATATTTTTCAAATGCAACAATTATAAAAATATACATTACTCAAAGGAACTCCAGGGGAAATTCTTTCAACACAATGGAGCTATAAATATATATCCTTAGTTATTCAAATTCATATAAAAAACAGAATCAATTAAATGTGCACAACCAGGTAAAGAGCCACACACACATATTCATACATACTTCCTAAACGTACATTCCATCACAAAGACAACCACAAAAATATCCTATAACGTTGAATCTGTTGTCCAGTTAGTAACCAAAGTCATTAGATTTACAAGGAAGGGAGTTGGTCGACGCGTTTCGATGGAAAAACAGCAGTTAGGACCACCTTCATCAGGACCATTCAGAGACAATGCGGTATAGGATCTCTAAACCTGGAAAACAAATCTTTCTAGAAAACGTGGATACATGTCTCATGAAAGTATTCCTACTGGATTACAGCCCACAGCAACACGATCTGAAGATTTTCAATAGGTGTACCAATAGTCAGGGGAACTCGATTCATACTTCTTATATTAAGGAGGTTTAAAGCAGTTGTTTGCTGTAAGGTTTACAAAAGGGCAGAACAAGGCAGAGGACGACTTTTCACAATCTTTAAATCTGGCTTATTCTTCGTGCGAACTGTGGAGGGGACGCCACATATTTGAGTAATGAGTGTTGAAGCACTATGTCACCAAAATACGGTGTCTCTTTAAGATGCAGATGCGTTTCCAAAAAACGAAAATTCCGCCTTGGTCCGCAGTCAGCTCCACGATTTCCATATTTGCCGCTTTTATCACCAAACCATCAACTCCTTTTAATGCTTCATCCCGTGACATGGCATCCTTCCACGCTTCACTTACAGCACCCAATGACCACTGTACAACATCACTCACACAAGCCACAGCCCCTTCATTTTCACTCCTCCTTACAGCATCCCTGTCCACATGATCCCAATCCAACGGTAAGCATGAGAGACAGTCCGCTTGCGCATTCCTCCAGCCAGAAATGAATTCAAGAACATAGTTGTACTCTTGTAGTCTGGCTGCTAGTCTAGCCAGCCTGGCCGACCCTTTACCTGCACCGCCAAGAGATAGAATCCTTGTGATCTGTTCGCAAAGTCACTTGACTACCCCACACGTAAGTTCTAAAATGTTCCATGCCCCACGCTGTTGCCAAGACCTCCTGCTCAATCACAGAATAGTGACTTTCAGTAGGCGTCAATAAACGTGACGCAAATGCCACTGTTTTTTCCCCAGCGGTCTGCCCCTGGCTCAGAACTGCTCCTATCCCACCGGCACTTGCATCCACTGTAACTATTGACTTACACCTTGTGTCAAAGGGAACCACAATATCTGCAACACATATGTCTTTCTTTATATTGACAAAACACTCTTCCTGAATAGGTGACCAGTTAAACTTGACACCCTTTCTCAGAAGGATCTTCAAATCTTTGGTTTGCACAATGCAGCACACATAGAAACAGCAAACATGAGGAGAAATAAAGCATTTCTCCTTGTTTTGCCATGTTAAGACCAGGTTTACCCTGGTCTTAATTTTGGCACTGCCTCCTATTTACACCACCCTTGTATCAATGTGTATTACGGCGGAACGCCCACAACACCACCCATTGCCCGCTCTTTTCACGCTAAGTGCAGCGTAAAAGTGGGCCTTATTTACAAGGCGGCGTTATGCAACGTTAATTGGCTTAACGCCTCATTGTAACTAAGGCAAAGGGTTTATCGCCACAGGAGCGTCACTAAAACAGCCACGCCCATGCTGGTAAGAGCAGTGGGACCAGGTTGGGGGAGGATTCGACAGACGAGTATGATGGAAAATTAAATAAATAATTAATTGCCCCTCGTTGTCGTCTATAAAAATCCAACACTCCCACCCGTAGCTACCGCCCTACTGCTCTTACCTGCACGGGCCGTGGCTGCACTAAAAGGTAGGTTCCTGTGGCGATAGGGACTTGTAAATATGCCCCTGAGTTTTGAATCCAGTAGGCACCCCTTCAAACTCACAAACTGAGACATGGATAAAACTATTGGGTTTGTTACAGCATCAAAGCTGATTCAAATCCACTGCCCTGTGCAAGTAAGACTTCACTAGCCTTTTCATTCACTCAGGTCACTTTCGTGCTTGGGGAGTATAGCGAGCAGTTCTCGGATGGACAATATGCTGATTACTGAAAAATTCTTGTCTCTCACATGATCAGAATTATATGCCCTTAACAAAAATATTTTTGAGCACCCCTTCACATACAAACTCATCTTTCAGAAATATTGATACCACCCTAGTGTTCACAGTACTCACACATTCACCCATTACCTCATCCCTTCTCTATCTGACTCATCCCAAATCTTTCTGACTAGTATGAACTCCAAAACGTCCTTTTCAAACTTCTCCCTCCTTTTTATCCAGTTCACCCAGCAAATAGGCGGACGTCAATCCTTCCAATAATTTCAAATCCACTACCATTATTCTATCCCTACTCAAAAGACTAATAAGTGCATGAGAATTCGAGAGCACAGGCTTAACAAACCTACTGCAACTAATTCACAAGGAAAAAGGGAGTGCATACTAGTAATCTACTAACTATTTAACTCTAATCTTGGGTTCAGGAGTAGCATGCTACTCACCGCAAAGCACTCCAACGTCTCTTCAGATGCAGTAAGCATTATATCAAGCCAATTTGCAATTACAATGAGACATTGCGGGACTTTCTGTACTTGAGGGGTAACACAACTGAGCAGATATTGGCTATAAAGACAAGCAGGGAAACATAGTGTTCATTTCTAATGGAAACACCCGCAAAGGGGGAGAATTCAGGGCTGATGTGGGGCACAAATAGAAGTGCAGTAGAGCAGCAAAATTGAGACAGGGCTTGTAGGGGAGCTGAAAACGTAGGGTAACTGGAAGGATCCATAGCTGGGACCAATCTAACCGAGGTATTTGTGTGGCATGGTATGCCCTGGTAGCGGGGCACTGTAGGAGTGAACAGACCCGCTGCTTTGGAGACAGAATGCCCAACACTGAGGCACTGAGGGGATGAGAGGCTGCCATTTTGGATAGGCGGTGCACAGGAGGTTGGGCACCTTGCCTGACTTGGAGCCTGATCTCGTGTGAAGCACTCCGACTGGAGAACCAGTGACATACATGTAGAGAGCCACTCGGGCTCTCTCCTACATTGTATCCAATACATCCACGCACGCATGCATACCCCGGGGCGGGCTCGCACCGGGGTATAAATAAACATGCGGAAGATCGCTCGGGGTCTTTTCCGGCTAACTACATTACTGCTTCTGTGTCCAGTATTTGTATGCCCCTTCACCCACGTGTTGGGCCTAATCACCAACTCCACATTGGCGACGAGGCCGGCCTACCTTCACGCGTGCCGAGCTGTGTGTCGGTGGCGCCGCGTTGCCTGCTTCCAGTCGAGGAGCCCACCCGCGTTTGCTGTGCCGACCTGTCCCGGCTCCTGAGGCCCGCCCACGCGCCTCCCTGGAGGGAGCGCCTTCAGCCGGCGGGGCTCGCTGGAGTTGAGGTGGTGTCCAAAGACCTGCGGGTGAGTCAATCCTCTGCCCCTCCAGCGCGACACCCCAGCGTGTCCCTCCCTCCGCCTGCGCGGAATCGTGTGCCCGAAGCCGTCACCGCAGCAGCGAGCGAGTGAGACGCTCGCGGAGGCCTGACACACCCCCCCAGCCTCGCATCACACTATCGCGGCCCGGGGAAGGTGTAGCGAAGCGGAGTGGCAACGCTCGCCAGTGCACACGAACTACAAAAAAACAAAAAAAAACAAACACAAGCAAAGGCAAACAGCCCCTGTGACACTCCTGGAGAACTGAGCTCCCTGTCTCCAGCACACTCGGCCAAAAAGTATAGTGTCACGCACCACACCCCCATGGACCAAGTCACAATAAGCATTGGCAAAGCCAAGAGGCGGGAAGTCAACAGGGCAGTTTCATCACACAAGGGACCACGGAACAGTAAAATAACCCTAGCAGCACACAGGGACACAACACCGGAAAGGTCCAGAAGGGTGAGAAGAAGGCCACACAATGTCTGTAGTGGCGACAGGAGCGGTCCAAGATGGGGCAGGCCAAAACCCACCTCCAGCAGTCATGCCCCCACCAGTGATAGCTGCGCCACAGCCACAACCCAGGTCCAGGCAGGAGCTCCCATGCAAGCGACGTCCACCCACCTACACTCTGGCGCAGCGCCCATTCCACCATTTAGTGAGGCGGCAGACCCGGCAACGGCGGCGCTGAGATGGAAGGCGTGGGTTGGGAGGCTCAACCTCTGTTTTAAAGGCACAAGGGAGACAGATGGAACGGTGAAAAAGTCGCTCCTCATCTTATATGGTGGGCCAGAAATTTACGAACTATTTGAATCACTCCCCAACACATGGCCTGAGCACGACTACGACGCTGCGGTCGCAGCCTTGAACGCGCACTTTGATCCCCAACTCAATAATGACTTTGAAAAGTTTAAATTCAAACGAGCCTGGCAGACGGATTCAGAGTCGGTTGATATGTACTACGCCCGGCTCCGCCGGCTCGCAAGCACTTGCCCGTTTACCAACCCACGGGAGGAAATCCGGGACCAAATCATAGTTGGGTGCAAATCAAAGCTGCTGAGAAAGCTCATCCTCCGCCAACCGGGCATATCGCTAGACGAAATATTAATTCTAGCCAGGTCACATGAGCTGTCCGACGCAAGGGCGGAAGCAATGGAAGCGGCATTACGCACGCCGGTGATTGCCCCGGCTACTGCGAGGACAACGCCAATCAAAGAAGAGAGAGTCAATGCAATCCAGAGAAGATTCCCGGCAACTCGCCCACGAAGTGCCCAGTCCAGAAGAAATCAGTGCGGATACTGTGGGGAAGATCACCCAGCAACTGCCACATGTGGCGCGAAAGGAAAGACGTGCCTCAAGTGCGGGCGCCTGAACCATTTTGCTGCTGTCTGTCGGGGAGGAAAGTTCAAGTCAGCCGGTCCGCGAGCCAGGGCAGTGACGCAGCGCATCCGACAGCTGTCGCTCGATCACGAACCACCTCCTCTGGACCACCAGGCTCAAGAAAGACGACCAAGGTATGAAGACGATGATGACGACGAGGTGTACGTTGTCTCTTACGTAAGCAGAGCATCCACGAGAAGGAGACCGCCGCCCATGTGCTCCATAGCAGTAGAAGGCACTGAAGTCAAATCCCTGATAGACACGGGGGCATCAGTAAACGTCATGGATTCTGACCAATACGAGAAGATGTCTCCGAAGCCCCTATTGACACCCTCCACGGCGAGGATCTACACCTACGGAGGCACGGAACCACTACCACTCAGAGGGGTGATCCAAACGACGGTAGTCAATGGCGAGTATTCCACGGAGACGAAGTTTCACATTACCGAGGGGAAAAAGGGCACACTTCTGAGTTGCCACACGGCAGAAGACCTTGGCCTGGTGTTCTTTGCCAATCAGGTGCATCAGGCGCATGCAGACTTCATGCTGAAGGATTTTCCAGAGTTATTTCAGGGCCTAGGAAAGCTTAAAGGGCGGAAGTTCCAGCTACATATAGACACGTCAGTCCGGCCAGTAGCACTCCGACACAGGAGAGTGCCCTTCAACTTAAGGCCACAAGTCGAAGAAGAGCTCAGGAAGCTAGAAGACCTTGGTGTCATCGAAAAAGTGTCGGGCCCGACACCCTGGGTTTCCCCACTGGTGGTCGCACCAAAGCCAAAGCAACATGGGGCGATCCGACTATGCGTGGACATGAGGCTGCCCAATACAGCTGTCAAATGAGAACGACATATCACTCCCACCATGGATGATATAGTGGCTGATCTGAATGGGGCAAAATGGTTTTCAAAGTTAGACCTCAACTCAGGATACCATCAGCTCGAGTTGGAACCAGCCAGCAGGTATATCACCACCTTCTCGACCCACGTGGGGCTGCGACGCTACAAACGGCTAAGCTTTGGAGTCTCCTCCGCGGCGGAAGTCTTCCAAAATGCCATACGAGAAGTACTATCAGGACTGAGTGGAGTGATCAACCTCAGCGATGATATACTAGTGTACTCTGCAACCCTAGAAGAACATCATGCCCATCTGAGGGCCACACTCCAAAGACTTGTGGACAGCGGACTAACCCTACACCGGGCAAAGTGCTCCTTCTACCAGGAGTCGATAGACTTTTTTGGCTACACTTTCACGAGGGAAGGCCTGAAAGTGGACTCCAAGAAGGCAGAGGCGATCAAGGCAGCAAGCACTCCAAGAAACCCCACCGAGGTGCGCAGCTTTTTGGGCATGGCCCCTTACTGTGGTCGGTTTATATCCAATTTGGCCGCGATTGCAGAACCCCTCAGAGCTCTCACCAGAGCAGACCACAAGTGGGACTGGACAGGAGCCGCCAACAAAGCTTTCCAAACGATCAAGGCCAGTCTTCTCGATGACACCGTCATGGCATACTTCCAGCTCCGACGCAGGACCGAACTGATCGTCGACGCCAGCCCTGTGGGTCTGGGAGCTGTGCTTCTGCAAGAGTACGGACCCGAAGAGTGGAAACCAGTCGTGTACGCCAGTAAAGCGCTGTCGGACACAGAAACCAGGTACGCGCAAATCGAAAGAGAGGCCCTGGCCATCAAATGGGCATGCCAACATTTTCACCTTTACCTGTGCGGGCAAGAATTCACTGTGGTAACAGATCACAAGCCGCTGCTGCCACTATTTGCAGGGTCGTCCCGGATGGCACCCCCACGCATCGAACGCTGGGCCGTTCAGCTACAGGGTTACCACTTCAAAATCGTGTTCCGCCCGGGGGCGCACAACCCGGCCGACTACCTGTACCGACACCCTGATGTCATCAACCAGTATCCGCCCAGAGAAGAAAGTGTGGAAGCCGAAGAGTTTGTCCATATGATCTCGCAAGCTGCGTGCCCGGAAAATATGTCACTCAAAGAAAGCGGAGAAGCGACCGCCACGGATGAGACATTGGTGAGAGTTCGCCAGGCTCTAGAAGGAAACCGCTGGGCCCATTTCCTCGATGGTGCGTCGAGCCTCCGGCCGGAGGTGAGCCACGCACGACAACAACTGTGGCAGATACGCAGCGAACTGAGCGTGGGCGATGATGGAATCATCCTCCGAGGGCACCTCATCGTCATACCGGAGAGTCTCCAACAGAGAGCCCTAAGTCTAGCCCACGTAGGCCACCAGGGCATGGCCAAGACAAAAGCACGCCTTCGGAGCAAAGTGTGGTTCCCCGCCATGGACAGCCAAGTAGACGCCATGATACGATCTTGCCATGCCTGCACAATCACGGGCAGTGATCCAGCCCCAGCACCAGTGATCACGGAGGAAGCGCCTCAGACGCCCTGGACACACCTCAGCATGGATCTATGACAGAATTTCGACAGACAGAATTTCAACCTACACAAATATCGGCGTAATTATATCGATAGCAAAAATATCGACGCCCTATGTACAACATGGTAAGTACCAAAATATCGAAAAAATAATATCGATGTTAAAAATATCGTTGTTAAATATATCGATTTTTTTAAAATTTAAAATAACATAAAAAATACTGTAAATAATACTTATTAATTACTTAAACATATTTAAATATATGTAATAATGGTAAAAAAAATTAACAATACATATTTAATGTAAAAAATAATAATTAAAAATCATATATAATATATACTTACTTAACAATAATTACTATTCCCACTCCAGTGGGTGCAACAGTAGGAAAAACTGACCCTGAACCCTAAAAATATCCCTTTACCCAAAAACCTAAAACTGACCCTGAACCCTAAAAATACCCCTTTACCCAAAAACTCAAAACTGACCCTGAACCCAAAAAATACCCCTTTACGCAAGAACTGAAAACTGACCCTGAACCCAAAAAATACCCCTTTACCCAAAAACTGAAAACTGACCCTGAACCCTAAAAATACCCCTTTACCCAAAAACTGAAAACTGACCCTGAACCCTAAAAATACCCCTTTACCCAAAAACTGAAAACTGACCCTGAACCCTAAAAATACCCCTTTACCCAAAAACTAAAAACTGACCCTGAACCTCAAAAATACCCCTTTACCCAAAAACTGAAAACTGTCCCTGAACCCTAAAAATACCCCTTTACCCAAAAACTGAAAACTGACCCTGAACCCTAAAAATACCCCTTTACCCAAAAACTGAAAACTGACCCTGAACCCTAAAAATACTCCTTTACCCAAAAACTGAAAACTGACCCTGAACCCTAAAAATACCCCTTTACCCAAAAACAGAAAACTGACCCGTGAATCCTAAAAATACCCCTTTACCCCAAAAACCAAAAGTGACCCAGAACACTAAAAATACCCCTTTACCCAAAAACCCAAAACTGACCCTGAACCCTAAAAATACTCCTTTACCCAAAATTAATTAATATTACAATTAAATTACTTCCCACCCTATTCCTCTATAAACCCACAACCCGCTCCAGTAGTAAAACATATAATTTATTTAAAAAAAACATAAATTATCAATTAATTATTCTATTAATCAATTAAAATAATTCATTGCCAATTAATATTTAATAGCAAAATAAATAAATCATTAAAAAATAATTATTTCATTAAAAATAAATTACTTCCCACCCTATTCCCCTATAAACCCACAACCCGCTCCAGTAGTAAAACATATAATTTACTTAAAAAAATACATAAATTATCAATTAATTAATCAATTAATCAATGAAAATAATTCAGTGCCAATTAATATTGAATTGCAAAATAAATTAATCATTAAAAAATAATTATTTAATTACAAATAAATTACTTCCCACCCTATTCCCCTATAAACCCACAACCCGCCCCAGTAGTAAAACATATAATTTACTTAAAAATATACATAAATTAACAATTAATTAATCAATTAATCAATTAAAATAATTCATTGCCAAGTAATATTTAATTGAAAAATAAATTAATCATTGAAAAATAATTATTTAATTACAAATAAATTACTTCCCACCCTATTCCCCTAAAAACCCACAACCCGCTCTGGTAGTAAAACATATTATTTACTTTTATATATTTTTTATTTATAAAAACATATTAAACACATATTAATACAATTAATTTGAATACTTAACTAAAATTTCTAACACATATTAGTAAATCGAAATTACTTACATCGATATATATGCTATCGATATAAGTAATTTCGATATTACTTACCTTAGGGTCGATATTCTGGCCATCGATATTCTGGACATCGATATTCTGTCCCATCGATATTAGCAACTTGATATAAGTGTAAGTCGAAATTATAAAATCGATATTTTGACTGTTTACCCCTCAGCAGAGACTTTGGTAGTTTCCCTGATGGCAGACACATGCTAGTCCTTGTTGATTCGTTTTCAAAGTTTCCGATAGACGAAGTCATATCTTCAACTGCATTTCCACAAGTCAAAAGAGTGCAGAGCCGCGTCTTTGCAACTATGGGGCTCCCGGATGAAATTAAGTCCGACAACGGACCCCCCTTTCAAGGGTGAGAATTTCAAACCTACCTTGAGAGCCTCCGGATCAAGCACAGAAAAATCACCCCGCTGTGGCCCCAGGCAAATGGGGAAGTCGAAAGACTGATGCGAACACTGAACAGAGCACTGAGGATTGCGGTGGACAATGGGGAGGATCCGGAAATAGCCCTCAACCAATTTCTAGGAGCTTACTGACAAACGCCTCACAGCACGACAAAATGTGCTCCTGCCCATGTGTTGTTTAAACAAGCACATCGGGACAGCATCCCGACCGATAGCACCTGGTTACCGGAAGAGAGGGATGCTGCGACCATTCAAGCCCGAAGGCAAAACACCAACATGAAGGCGAGCGAGCATCGTCACGCAAAGGGGCCCACTTTGAAAGAAGGAGACATGGCTGTGGTGCGAGACCGCCACCCAGGATGGAAGTTCCGCACACCGTACGAGTCAGAAGTATGGAGAGTGGACAAAGTCCAAGGGACAATGGTAACTGCAAGGCGAAATGGACAAACAGTGACGCGGAACGTGTCATGCTTTAAGAAAGTATTTGAGACAACTGGAGAACACTGAACCGAGGAAGAGACAGAGGCTGTAGATGATGGAGATCTAGACCTAGGCGGGAGCGTGCCAAGATCACCGGTGACCAGGCAAAGCGGTGAGAGTCCACCCAGAATGACACCGCAGATTCTCATCGCTGAACGCATTCGGCCCAGGGCGACCATCATGGGCGAAGGTGCAGAGACAACCCCGGCTGGGGTTGTAGAGCCGCCATGTACCCGGAACCAACGGTACAGTCTGAGGCCCAACCCGAGACCTAACCTGCATCTGAGGGACTTTGCCTGGGCATCCCCGTGAATTGAGACCTGGTGGTTGCAGCAAGAACAGAACTAAATTGAAGGAGGGATGTAGAGAGCCACTCGGGCTCTCTCCTACATTGTATCCAATACATCCACGCACGCACGCATACCCCGGGGCGGGCTCGCGCCGGGGTATAAATAAACATGCGGAAGATCGCTCGGGGTCTTTTCCGGCTAACTACATTACTGCTTCTGTGTCCAGTATTTGTATGCCCCTTCACCCATGTGTTGGGCCTAATCACCAACTCCACAATACAGAGCAGAAATTACAATTGGCTGTTGGATTGCAACATCCAATAGACATGAGCAATAACCTATGTGGTGCACCCGTTTTATATTTTTTTAAATATAAATGCATGAGTACTTTAGAGAAAAACAAGGAAAGAAGGAAAACCCCTTAGTTGAGTAAATGTCTCTCCTGGTCACAGTTTCAGTGTAGAGCTCAATCAAGCCCTGCCTCTTGTGTCAATGGTCGTTGGTACTAGTGGGATCAACCTTCCTGATGAGGGAATGATGTTATTTGTATACGAACACTATCACTAAGCTCACCCTGGAATTGTGTGGGGCTCCTAAGTGATAGTGTGTGCTACAGATCTGCATATCATAACATAATACCTAAATAAATGCACATACACGCACACCAGAGGTCGAAGTGGGCAGGATCTGAAGGGCACGACATGGCCACACTTTTTCAATTTTTCAAAGACAGTTTTCCTACTTTATGTTAAACGACAATCCCCCCAGGATGGGTAATTCTGACATTTGAGCTGTCTCAGATGAACCGCAAAGGAGGGGAGACCTTATGCTGTGAAGCTGAGGCAGGGAGAGACAGCTAAACAAGAAACAAGCCTTCTCGCCAGGGTGCTGGCTGCCTGGATGAAATGTAATTGTGCTTAACTGGTTAATCTGCAAATGTAAAGGCTGCTTGGAAGCCGGCGTTGGCTTAAGCTGATGGAATCACTTGAAGCATCGTAATGACAAGATTTATTATTTTCGAGAGGCATTGTAAGAGTTTTACCAGCTGAGCTGTAGAGTTCGTGTTTTTAATGAACAGTTATAAAAAATGTTTGCACTAGGTACAGTCATAATACTAAGATCTATATTTTGGAAGCATTTTATTATCTTTGAACATATTTTCTGGCACCCTATCTCCTATACTGTGTGTATTGCAAGTTTAAAATAATCTCTTACTGATTGGTTTAACTTGCATTTATTTTTCATTTAAAGTGTGTTATTTTATGTGTAGATACCTGCAGATAAAAGACCAACAAAATAGTTACAGTATTTTTTTCTTCTTTTTATTTACACCTTTCATCCAGGCCCCCACGCTCACTGACCCTGCCACCATTGCACTCAGAATCACAGTTCCCGCACTTGCACTTTGGCCGCTAACACACTCACACACACATATACACCCTCACACAATCTCCCCCCTCACACAAAGGCCAAAGTGCGGTAAATATACAGCATCTTTGCATTAACAGTCTAATCTCAATGGGTCATTTGATCTGTGTGCCTACTCTCAATAGGCTTGTGCAGTGACCGCAGTGGTGCTTTGTTGTCTAATTTTTTATGCCAGAGGCAATTCCTGCTGTGTGGACTCTTTGTGATTTATAGCCGAGGACAGGGGGAATCAACTTTGCCTGCAGGGGGAGTGCCTTGGGGGCGGGGCTGGGGGCTGCCGAGTGACACTGAAGCACTCTCAGCTAATTGCAGACGTTGCTTCTTTTAGTCGCTTTTCTGTGAGTTCTATTAATACAGTGAATATTAACAGACTTCACCTTGGCTAAAGCAGTGGACACTGGAGAAAGGTGTCAAAGCCAGCTTGAAAGTGGGGGTGGGAGAGAGCCAGCCAGCTCCACCTACTAAAGAGTCAAGCTTTTGGTATACCTTAGGTTCCCGCCAAAGCTCACTTAACATTCTACCTGGTAGAATCTTCAGTGAGCTTTGGCGAGAACCTAAGGTATACCAAAAGCCTAGACTCCTCATGGCCTACTACGTGGCTGCTAAACATAGGATTATGGTCAGGAAAAAACAAGAGTGCCTTACACAACTAACAAAACGAATGGAGAATCGAACACCGACGACGGGATGAGCCACACCACAGGACCAGGCACTCTGATGGTGGAGGCGCTGAAAGCCATGCCTGAGGTCCTGCATGGAGTAAGGACACTAGATGATTGCTGGAAGTGCTTTGTGACACAGTAGCAGTGGACTTGGTGGGAGCAGGCATGCGTAAAGCATGTGTAACATCATATTTCGGCGGAGGAAGAAGAGACCTTGACGACACAGGTGGCAGCCAAGGGGCCCACCTGCAGGAAGAGGTAGCACACCTACCTGAAAGAACCAGGAGCTGTGGGCAGAGAAAGCTGAGGTTAGACTGCTAAGACTCAACATCTGGATTGTGGGCCTTCAGGCAGAGGATGAGGGGCCTGGCACTGATCTATTTGTCTACTGAAATACTTGAAGCCAAAAAGACTGACTACCCTGTTCTATTCTGAAAAGGTGCATAGTGATCAAGTTGCCATTTATCAGGCAAGCAGGAGAACTGGCCCCAACTGCTATGAAAATGCAGATAGACTAAACCAGAGTAGCACATCACCAAAGACCCAGTTTTGATGCTATGAAGAAACTTTGGAACTTGGGTCTTATGTGTATGTTATGGTTTCCTGCGAGAATCGGACTGGTGAATGGAGAACCTTCACATTTCTTCCTCTGAACTAGTATGGAACTGGATCTAAGACAGAGAACATGGTGAGTGAAGGGGGGAGCATGATCTCCCATTGAAGACCACTGACCACTGGCCAATCTCGCAGAAAACTTTGGTCTTAGTTTAATGACCTATGCAGATGACTCTCAAATCCTGTTTTCACTTTCCAAATCCGACTTGTCTGCTCCATCTGCATTAAAAGTAGGCCTTCAAGAAATATTTAGTTGGATGTCAGCTAACCAACTGAAATTAAATGGGGAGAAAACAGAGGTCCTTCTCTTAGGGAATAGTAAAGATCTCTGGAGTGATCCCCATTGGCCATCGTCATTAGGTAAACTTCCACCTCCAGCCTCTCAGGTTAGAAACCTTGGGGTCATCATAGATGACAGCCTATCTATGACTCAGCAAGCAAACAAAGTGGCAGGTATATGTTTTACCATTCTTAAATGGTTACGCAAAATTGTCTGGATGTTGCCATCTTCCACCCAGAAGACCGTAGTCAATGCCTTAGTGACATCTCGGCTTGATTACGGTAACATCTTGTACCTGGGCTCAAACAAGGCAGTAATAAAACGTCTGCAACTGGTGCAGAACGCTGCGGCCAGACTGCTTTGCAGAATCCCTAGATCCGCTAGGATCACCAAACATCTTAGGGACCTGCATTGGCTCAGGGTTGAAAACCGAATTCGTTTCAAAACCCTGAATTACCTATTTAAAATCAAAGCTGGCACTGCCCCCAAATACCTACAGGACCTTGCTAAGCCCTACCTCCCAAATCGCAGTCTTCGTTCATGCACAGCTGCGAACTTTGTGGTACCGAGGTTCAAACGGGCCAGAATAGGCGGGAGATCCTTTTCCTACCTGGGCCCAACGCTGTGGAACTCACTGCCCATTCATATACGCAAGGAGGAAAGCTATATGAATTTCAGAAAAAGCATAAAAACTTGACTGTTCGACAAATAAGTGCTTTGACTGTTCTCTCTCCAGTTGTAATTTTGTGTCTTGCTGGTCCGGCGCCGGGAAACCCTGTGGGTAGCTGTGCGCCTTACAAGTGTTATAAAATAAATAAATAAATAAATAAATACATAAATAAGATGTTCAACAACATGTATAAGGGCATCCAATACAGCTCTGAGACAAGAACAGACTCGTCCTGGAACTTACTGGGTTGAATGTAGGGTGGTACCCGGAGAACGCAGTCTGGGAAGTAGAAGTAACTGTACGCCTATTCGAGGTCATGCAAATACAATTTAGAAAGGGGAGTGCGGAGCACACAGCCTGGCATGCCAGCACATATTTCTCCCAAGTGCATTGTGGTAAATGCAGTGCATGATAACACTCACTTTAGTTGAAACAGAAAGTCTTTGCAGTATTTACCATTGTTGGCACAGCCAGTGCTGTGTATCTCTGGACAGATCCTTCAACAGAGAATAACACATGAGTCTTTGGGGGTGCTTGCAAATGCTGCTCAGAGTCTTCCCAGGTTTCTGTGCTGCTTCTGAACCCCATTCACAGTTTATTCAAGTTACTCCTTCAATGCCTGTGGGAGCACTGCCATGGCTCGAAGCTATAGTCACCCAAGATGCAAAGCACGCATTTGACTCCAAAATTTGGAAGTGGACATATGAGTTATTCATGGTATGGAAATGGAGATGTATTGAAAACATGAATCATTTATTGTTTAAAACCCCATGTGCCCGAGTGAGAGTCAAAGCAACAATTTGAGATTGATTTGGGTTGTCCAGGAGTACAACCATGAACATGAATAATACAGACCAATTCTGGACCGCACAGTCATTGTGGAAGCTGATTTACGCAATCCTCACAGGCTGCCTGCCTAAGTTGATCTCAGTTTAATGCTTCCACCCTCCCTTTCAAACTGCTTCACCCCGCCCAACAACAATAAAACCAATTCAATCCATAAAAACCTCTCCGCAAACCACAAGCATGCACTTGCTCCACACCGACAACCCTATTCCAGCTTCCCTGTCCTGTGCACCTGTTGGAATTCAGACTTCAAGCACATTCCAGCTGTCCTCTGATGAAAAAAGGGCATGGGTGGACGGACTCAACCCTCACTAAGGTTATCAGCCACCGAGTTCACCTAATCACAAAATGGTAGCTAGCAGCCCAACCTATCCCTAGTATTCGGCCCCCACCCCCTCCTACTAACATAGCCCAAAAAACACCATCAGTCCTCCTGGACTGAACAAATAGCCTAAAAATGCCTTGGGGGGCATACCTCCCTGGTCGGCTGCCCCCCAAGCCCCTCCTGGGGGAGAGGGTAGAGCACTGACGACCGACAGCTTATGGTTAGAAAAAAGGCACTCAAATGAAGCAGGTGCTCATCACAAAAAACATTATAACACCCTAGGCAAATTGCCTTACAAAACTATCCACCCCACTATACATGAATAACACCTACTGCTTGTCCTACCACCACCCCTAATTTTACACCCCCACATTTCTTTTAACTCGCCTGTCTGTCCCTGCATCTGTACTCTACATCCTAAACCTAACCAACTAACTTTGCTTCTTAAAACTGTAAACCTTTAACTTCCTGCCTTCTGCAAGTGTAAACTCTCTCCGACCCCCACTTTCAAACTGCTTCGGGCGACAAGAGCAATAAAACTGACTCAACTGTAAACTGTAAACCTTTAACTTCCTTCCTTCTGCAAGTATAAAACCTCTTTGCAAACCATCGCTCAGAAAAACTCCCTCATTGAAAGTTTTTCACCCTCCCCCTCTACAATATGTTTCCCCTACTGAGTTCCTACTGTGCCCCAATATTGTTGCCCACCACCAGACACCAGAGTTTGCCTTATGGCTTCTCATAACTGTAGCAAATAGAGATTCATGCCCATGGCAGACAAGTGTGCACCATCATGTCTGAAAAACTGAACCACATCCAAGTTTAACTCCGTGTGATTAATCCTTTTCAATTATTTCCACCCTACAAAACGTTCTCAACTGTCTATTGATGATCTTCTTCCTTGCCTTATCTATGGCAGCTGTCCGGTCTGCCCATCACCACGCCTTCCTAGGATTCCGGTCAACCGCCGCCAAGCAGCTTGCTCAAACAAGCTCACTTCATAATATCACCCTCTTCACTTGCCAAGAAACCTTAACCTTGTGCTGAGTGAAGCCAAGTTGTTTTTGTATCCTCTCCGATCCATTTATCTCTACACCTACTTCACAAACGAATAGCCCACAATCTAGACAGTCATATGGAAAACAATACAAAATTAGATTTCCTACATAACATGGACAGTCCCCTTCAACATGCATATGACTCATTTAAGACTTATGACCATCTCCCCAATCTCATAATCTGGGTCTTGCTTCATCCTCTCCTGCCTGCCTCAGTTGCTGCCCTGAACCAAAAGGAACGAGTCCTACAGTCATCTGCAGGTAAACCCAAATACAGTAATCCCTTGCGCAATACTGCCAAAAACTGTCAATGGAGATCCATCTCGAAGTTGGAAAACCAGGTTCTTCTTCTGCTGCTCCCGGAGACCTAACCGCTGGCACTAGCAGACTGGGCAATATTGCTGCACCCGGTAAGGACCCAACACCCCTGTGCCCCTTTGCCCTTGGTCCGTCTTAGATCTCCTAAGGTAAGTCTGAGCACCGTCCTCAAACTGCTCCATATCTGACCAAAGGAGTCCCTCGTCTTTTTTCTCCCCCAGCGGCATTGATACTCCAAATGCTCAAAAGGACATGCAACTCATCAAACAAAAAACACAAAATGTTTTCTCCATTGTCATTATATACTGCTGACAACACCCCTATCACTTTGCAGAAAAGTGACCTTAGTTGAAGGACTCCACATCCACCACATTCCCATTCCCCTTCTCCCTCACCCAACCCTTCAACAGCCTCGTACCTAGTTCTCCTGCCGAGGGCCCATAACATCACAAGACCCTACCGACAAAGGCAACACCTGATTCCTAACCTGCTATCATGACCTTTGACTAACCCAGGGGTCTCCAACCTTTCTTTACTGAGAGCTACATATGTTCAATGAAATGCATAGAAAACTACTAATATTATTAATGTTGTGTAATCTCAATTTTGGTATATGTATATTATTTTAACCAAGCAAAATATAATACACTGGGCTGCACACAGGTGAGCTACTCAGAGGTAGCTGGAGAACTACAGTAGCACACGAGCTACTGGTTGGAGACCCCTGTACTAACCTTTCTCAGTCATAGATATGATGAAGTTTATAACATCCTCCTGTCTCATCAAGGCCTCTTCCTTCTATTCTCTCTTCTGTGCACCCAATTCCAAACTCCCTCCAAGCCTGCCCGTACACCTGCCTCGTAGACAGTACCAAGGAGCCCACTACAAACTGTAACTTCGTCATGTGCCTATTCACCACAAGTCCTCTGGCCTCAGTGTTCTGTCCTCTTCTGGTCTCGAAGCAAGACCACAGACCCTTGCCCACTAAAAACAAGACAAATCATCCGCAATGTCAGTTTCAAGGCCCGGTACATGATGCATCCTTAACAGCATGTTATGTGTACAACAGACTCTTACAAAGCCCCTAGCTTCAGCACCTGAGTGTCCTTTGTGGACTGCCTATTAGCAACATGAACCACTACCATGTTGGCCGCATGTAACAATACCTTCATGTTAGGAAACTCATCCCCCCATTGAACAAAGGCAACCACCAATGGAAAAAACTCCAGGAACAAAATACTCCTTCTGCCTTGTTTCCAATCCTCTGGCCATTGTTCCACTCACCAGTATCCTTGTTAGTACAACAAAAAAACAGACCTCCTGCTGTGCTAGAAAATATCTGACTATTTCATTCTGTTTCCTCACCCAACCCTTTCAGCACAATACCATTGAAATGCTCCAAAAAGGAGCGCCACATCCTTAAATCCTCTTTGACCTCTGCCTTCAGTCGAATTCTGTGTTGTGGCATAGTCAATCCTGTAAAAGCCAAACCCAGTCTCCTACAAAATGTTCTACCTGCCCACACCACCCTGCATTCAAAGTTCATATGACCCAATAGTACCAGCACCCGCACTTGTTTCTTGCCCAGCATGGTGTAAATCGACTGCATCATTGTCCTCTTTTTGTCCTCCGGCATCCTCGCTCCTCGCTTCTTGCTTCATTGAGTCAATGTCTACAATCAGAAAGGTCAAAGCTGTGCCTGGACCCATCGTTTTCCCTCAGCCAGTGGAACCTCCACATCTACCATGAGTTCCTTAAAAAGTACTGACATCAGTCATTCAAGTAGTGCGTCACCGACTCGTGGCATGTCACAAATGTGAACATTAATTGTAAAAATGAAGGGAAACTTTAAAAGAATGCACACTAAATAGAACAACTTATTGGTTGGGCTTTATCTACGCACGATTGACCTCCGAACTGTATACCTAACAGTTCAAAAGCCGCCGGATCTTCCTGCGACAGCTGAAATGCCAACTTAATGTTGCGTTTGGCCATTTACGCATCAGGGCTTGCTCTGTCCACCAAATCTATGGCTGCATCAACTGAAGAATAACAACTAAAAACAGTTTTCTATAAATAAAATCACTGACTGATTGCCCCTATGGCCAGGAAAGATGCTGAATAAGCCTAAACGGCCCGATCTCTTTCTGTGGTACCACACCCACCGGTGACACAATTAACCTTTGAAACGACCAGTCATCAAATGGACCCACCATTCTACCTTCCTTAACTCTTTGTCCATTGTTTTCCTTACTATCGTGTGGTGTTCACAATCAACCCAAAAATCAGAAGGGGCGAGAAATGTATGCCTTCCCTTGTTCTCCCAAAAATTCTGTATAGCTCACTCTACGAGAAGGACTTCGAGCAAGCGGAGAAAACAAAGTCAGTCCCCAACTAAATTGGGGCTTGTAGGTCCCAAATATATGGTGGGGAAGGAGAAGAAAGGAAGGAACCAACAAAAGAAACAAAGAGGCATGCTTCATCATTAAGCCGCTGCGACACCCCAGTGCAGACCAACATACAGGGAGGAGCGCGAAAGAAAAACTTTTAAGGTATATATATATAAAGACAAAAGAAAAAATTCCAGAAGTAGGGATCCCTGTTGCAGACAAGAGAAAATATTAAAACTGTCTCAGTAGGAACCTGACTCCTTTATTGTGGGTCCTACTTGGCAGGATTAAGAAAGGTATTTGTTTGGGTATATGAGAGAAGCAACATCTCCATTACCCTATCTTCTCTATCAACATGTTTCTGCTGTCGTTTGCCACCCGGTAGGGTTGCTGCATTCATCAGGATACAGATTCCTTAAGACTTTTTAAGAGACATTGCTTCTCTCATATAGCCCCCCAAAAACATTTTTTAATCCTGCCACTTTTTGTCCATCAGTGTACTCGCATCCTTAAGCCCCAAGCTGACCGCTGTCCCCTCAACACTTTCCCCACTCCTCTCACCTTTCCCCTTCTGCTTCACTGTGTTTTCTTCCTTTTTCCATTTTGTCTCTCTCGTCCTAACTCCCCTATCCATCACATATGTCCCTTTCTACAACCACACCTCTGTGTACATCTGTCCGTCACCAGTGCCAACCTCTACCTCTTTTGAAACCATCATTGGATGCCCTTTTGCAGGCATTTGCCTACCTGGCTGCAAAGTTGGTGCCTGCGTTCAAGCTTGCCATCCCACTGTCCGCCCAGTGACTGGAGTCCTGGATTGTCGCACTGTTGTCGTCTTCTTCTCTGATCTGCCCTGCACAAAAATAGGAGACATCTGTTTTTTGAGACCCCCTTCCACATCATCCGTACCTCTCTACCCCATCATCTCACTCAACCATCTTCCTCTCCTCAAGCTCCTAATCGTCATAATCCAGGACACACTTATTGCCAACTATTATCTCCATCCTTTGTAGCCCACTTGGGCCGGGCATTGCATCATATACGCTCTTGTCTAGCCACTCGTATGGCAATGGCTGTTCCATCTGCTACCAAGGGACCACACCCTTCTGGTCCTGATCCTGATCCTGTGGAGGCCCCACCAGACCTTCCCCCGGTAATGATGCTGCTGTCCAATGCTGCTGTCAGGCTGGCCGCTCTGGACAATGCCCTCTCTTCAGCTCGGGGTAAGTGAGCCACACCAGACCCTCCTGAGTCTACATCGACACCTGCTCCTAGAACCGAACAGCGAGTGATAATGCCTGGCATACTGACTGCCCTCCTCTTCTCTGCTCACCAATATCCACCTGTCTTTCCTCTCCATCTCTCTTCCCCCCTGCCTGACCCATTCCTTTCTTCCACTCACTCTACTCCCCTTTCCACTCCTGTGGCCTCACTGTCTCCTTGGCATTCCCCCCTTGTCGCTGCCGTCTGGGTCCTTACCCTGCCTTCCGCTCATGTGCTTTTAAAGGCTTCTTATTCGGCTCCTTCAAACTAAAGAATTCCTCCAGCTCTTCCTGCCCCTCCACCTATGGCCACAATTCCTGTTCCCCCTCTTCCCATCACCCATTATCAAGCATGGCCTGTACTGCTGCTGATGCCGGACCCAGGTACTATCTTCCAAAACACTTATGCCTAAAACAGCTCTCTCAGGTGCACCCCCTTGTGCTCCTGCCCACTGAAAGCAACCTGTCTCTTATCTCCGCCGGGTCACCAGCCACTTCAGCTTGCCAACATTCATACTGCCTGGCTTCCAACCGCCGTCAATGTAAACTTTTCCATGTAGGGCGCGATGTAGTCCTTACACTGCCCCCAGTGCTTTAAATGGAAAAAAATAAGTGCAGATACTCACCAAATTGAGATGTGGGCGGGGTTAGGGGCAGGCAGGGCTATGGGGGTGGAGCCATGGGGGTGGGGCTACGGGTAGTGCTAAGGGGCCAGTAATTAAAATCATTGCTAAAACCTCATGACCAACTGAAACTCTTCATTTAAGATTTCGTTTCATTGGCGCTTTATGTTAGAAATTGTTTCAAAGGCACGAAGAAAAAAGTTCACTAAAATTATTTTCTAATGTCAGAAATATTTTACTTTTAATTGAGTGTAAACCCTTCTTAAATTGTTTCCAGTGTAATAGCGCCTTGGATCTCACAAGCATTGGAAAAGTGCTATAGAAATAAAACATACATAACACAATATCACAAACTTTCTTGATCAATTACATTTTAAAGGAAAAGCATGTATATTATTTCTCCTCTTTATAAGTTAAGCTCTGACAAGCTATGGCTGCAGTGTGTTTATCAGTAGGGAGAGGGGTGAGATGCAAATGTGGCCTTTCATCTGTCCCGCACCAAGTCGTTTACACCTTGCAAATGGGTTGAAGGGAACTGGACTGCAGGGGGCACATGAAGAAATTAAAAAAAACAAAGCTTTCGCCACTTTTCGAAGGTGTTTCGATGGCCAACAGAGCACAATAGCCCAGCGTGCAGGTCTGCTGAAAGAATCTCCTGTGTCCAGGAGGCTGCAGCAGCCCGGGCTAGAGAGCACAACAGGAGGAGCGGCATTGCTCAATTAGGAGATGTTAAGGGGAGATTAGCACTCGAGTGCTTCACAAAAGCGGACAGACTTGTTTGCTGTGTGTCGTGCTTTTTTTTTAGAAGCCAAATTAAGTTGGGCTGCTGCTCCATGACTTTTTTAAAATTTAAAATAACATAAAAAATACTGTAAATAATACTTATTAATTACTTAAACATATTTAAATATATGTAATAATGGTAAAAAAAATTAACAATACATATTTAATGTAAAAAATAATAATTAAAAATCATATATAATATATACTTACTTAACAATAATTACTATTCCCACTCCAGTGGGTGCAACAGTAGGAAAAACTGACCCTGAACCCTAAAAATATCCCTTTACCCAAAAACCTAAAACTGACCCTGAACCCTAAAAATACCCCTTTACCCAAAAACTCAAAACTGACCCTGAACCCAAAAAATACCCCTTTACGCAAGAACTGAAAACTGACCCTGAACCCAAAAAATACCCCTTTACCCAAAAACTGAAAACTGACCCTGAACCCTAAAAATACCCCTTTACCCAAAAACTGAAAACTGACCCTGAACCCTAAAAATACCCCTTTACCCAAAAACTGAAAACTGACCCTGAACCCTAAAAATACCCCTTTACCCAAAAACTAAAAACTGACCCTGAACCTCAAAAATACCCCTTTACCCAAAAACTGAAAACTGTCCCTGAACCCTAAAAATACCCCTTTACCCAAAAACTGAAAACTGACCCTGAACCCTAAAAATACCCCTTTACCCAAAAACTGAAAACTGACCCTGAACCCTAAAAATACTCCTTTACCCAAAAACTGAAAACTGACCCTGAACCCTAAAAATACCCCTTTACCCAAAAACAGAAAACTGACCCGTGAATCCTAAAAATACCCCTTTACCCCAAAAACCAAAAGTGACCCAGAACACTAAAAATACCCCTTTACCCAAAAACCCAAAACTGACCCTGAACCCTAAAAATACTCCTTTACCCAAAATTAATTAATATTACAATTAAATTACTTCCCACCCTATTCCTCTATAAACCCACAACCCGCTCCAGTAGTAAAACATATAATTTATTTAAAAAAAACATAAATTATCAATTAATTATTCTATTAATCAATTAAAATAATTCATTGCCAATTAATATTTAATAGCAAAATAAATAAATCATTAAAAAATAATTATTTCATTAAAAATAAATTACTTCCCACCCTATTCCCCTATAAACCCACAACCCGCTCCAGTAGTAAAACATATAATTTACTTAAAAAAATACATAAATTATCAATTAATTAATCAATTAATCAATGAAAATAATTCAGTGCCAATTAATATTGAATTGCAAAATAAATTAATCATTAAAAAATAATTATTTAATTACAAATAAATTACTTCCCACCCTATTCCCCTATAAACCCACAACCCGCCCCAGTAGTAAAACATATAATTTACTTAAAAATATACATAAATTAACAATTAATTAATCAATTAATCAATTAAAATAATTCATTGCCAAGTAATATTTAATTGAAAAATAAATTAATCATTGAAAAATAATTATTTAATTACAAATAAATTACTTCCCACCCTATTCCCCTAAAAACCCACAACCCGCTCTGGTAGTAAAACATATTATTTACTTTTATATATTTTCTATTTATAAAAACATATTAAACACATATTAATACAATTAATTTGAATACTTAACTAAAATTTCTAACACATATTAGTAAATCGAAATTACTTACATCGATATATATGCTATCGATATAAGTAATTTCGATATTACTTACCTTAGGGTCGATATTCTGGCCATCGATATTCTGGACATCGATATTCTGTCCCATCGATATTAGCAACTTGATATAAGTGTAAGTCGAAATTATAAAATCGATATTTTGACTGTTTACCCCTCAGCAGAGACTTTGGTAGTTTCCCTGATGGCAGACACATGCTAGTCCTTGTTGATTCGTTTTCAAAGTTTCCGATAGACGAAGTCATATCTTCAACTGCATTTCCACAAGTCAAAAGAGTGCAGAGCCGCGTCTTTGCAACTATGGGGCTCCCGGATGAAATTAAGTCCGACAACGGACCCCCCTTTCAAGGGTGAGAATTTCAAACCTACCTTGAGAGCCTCCGGATCAAGCACAGAAAAATCACCCCGCTGTGGCCCCAGGCAAATGGGGAAGTCGAAAGACTGATGCGAACACTGAACAGAGCACTGAGGATTGCGGTGGACAATGGGGAGGATCCGGAAATAGCCCTCAACCAATTTCTAGGAGCTTACTGACAAACGCCTCACAGCACGACAAAATGTGCTCCTGCCCATGTGTTGTTTAAACAAGCACATCGGGACAGCATCCCGACCGATAGCACCTGGTTACCGGAAGAGAGGGATGCTGCGACCATTCAAGCCCGAAGGCAAAACACCAACATGAAGGCGAGCGAGCATCGTCACGCAAAGGGGCCCACTTTGAAAGAAGGAGACATGGCTGTGGTGCGAGACCGCCACCCAGGATGGAAGTTCCGCACACCGTACGAGTCAGAAGTATGGAGAGTGGACAAAGTCCAAGGGACAATGGTAACTGCAAGGCGAAATGGACAAACAGTGACGCGGAACGTGTCATGCTTTAAGAAAGTATTTGAGACAACTGGAGAACACTGAACCGAGGAAGAGACAGAGGCTGTAGATGATGGAGATCTAGACCTAGGCGGGAGCGTGCCAAGATCACCGGTGACCAGGCAAAGCGGTGAGAGTCCACCCAGAATGACACCGCAGATTCTCATCGCTGAACGCATTCGGCCCAGGGCGACCATCATGGGCGAAGGTGCAGAGACAACCCCGGCTGGGGTTGTAGAGCCGCCATGTACCCGGAACCAACGGTACAGTCTGAGGCCCAACCCGAGACCTAACCTGCATCTGAGGGACTTTGCCTGGGCATCCCCGTGAATTGAGACCTGGTGGTTGCAGCAAGAACAGAACTAAATTGAAGGAGGGATGTAGAGAGCCACTCGGGCTCTCTCCTACATTGTATCCAATACATCCACGCACGCACGCATACCCCGGGGCGGGCTCGCGCCGGGGTATAAATAAACATGCGGAAGATCGCTCGGGGTCTTTTCCGGCTAACTACATTACTGCTTCTGTGTCCAGTATTTGTATGCCCCTTCACCCATGTGTTGGGCCTAATCACCAACTCCACAATACAGAGCAGAAATTACAATTGGCTGTTGGATTGCAACATCCAATAGACATGAGCAATAACCTATGTGGTGCACCCGTTTTATATTTTTTTAAATATAAATGCATGAGTACTTTAGAGAAAAACAAGGAAAGAAGGAAAACCCCTTAGTTGAGTAAATGTCTCTCCTGGTCACAGTTTCAGTGTAGAGCTCAATCAAGCCCTGCCTCTTGTGTCAATGGTCGTTGGTACTAGTGGGATCAACCTTCCTGATGAGGGAATGATGTTATTTGTATACGAACACTATCACTAAGCTCACCCTGGAATTGTGTGGGGCTCCTAAGTGATAGTGTGTGCTACAGATCTGCATATCATAACATAATACCTAAATAAATGCACATACACGCACACCAGAGGTCGAAGTGGGCAGGATCTGAAGGGCACGACATGGCCACACTTTTTCAATTTTTCAAAGACAGTTTTCCTACTTTATGTTAAACGACAATCCCCCCAGGATGGGTAATTCTGACATTTGAGCTGTCTCAGATGAACCGCAAAGGAGGGGAGACCTTATGCTGTGAAGCTGAGGCAGGGAGAGACAGCTAAACAAGAAACAAGCCTTCTCGCCAGGGTGCTGGCTGCCTGGATGAAATGTAATTGTGCTTAACTGGTTAATCTGCAAATGTAAAGGCTGCTTGGAAGCCGGCGTTGGCTTAAGCTGATGGAATCACTTGAAGCATCGTAATGACAAGATTTATTATTTTCGAGAGGCATTGTAAGAGTTTTACCAGCTGAGCTGTAGAGTTCGTGTTTTTAATGAACAGTTATAAAAAATGTTTGCACTAGGTACAGTCATAATACTAAGATCTATATTTTGGAAGCATTTTATTATCTTTGAACATATTTTCTGGCACCCTATCTCCTATACTGTGTGTATTGCAAGTTTAAAATAATCTCTTACTGATTGGTTTAACTTGCATTTATTTTTTATTTAAAGTGTGTTATTTTATGTGTAGATACCTGCAGATAAAAGACCAACAAAATAGTTACAGTATTTTTTTCTTCTTTTTATTTACACCTTTCATCCAGGCCCCCACGCTCACTGACCCTGCCACCATTGCACTCAGAATCACAGTTCCCGCACTTGCACTTTGGCCGCTAACACACTCACACACACATATACACCCTCACACAATCTCCCCCCTCACACAAAGGCCAAAGTGCGGTAAATATACAGCATCTTTGCATTAACAGTCTAATCTCAATGGGTCATTTGATCTGTGTGCCTACTCTCAATAGGCTTGTGCAGTGACCGCAGTGGTGCTTTGTTGTCTAATTTTTTATGCCAGAGGCAATTCCTGCTGTGTGGACTCTTTGTGATTTATAGCCGAGGACAGGGGGAATCAACTTTGCCTGCAGGAGGGGTGCCTTGGGGGCGGGGCTGGGGTCTGCCGAGTGACACTGAAGCACTCTCAGCTAATTGCAGACGTTGCTTCTTTTAGTCGCTTTTCTGTGAGTTCTATTAATACAGTGAATATTAACAGACTTCACCTTGGCTAAAGCAGTGGACACTGGAGAAAGGTGTCAAAGCCAGCTTGAAAGTGGGGGTGGGAGAGAGCCAGCCAGCTCCACCTACTAAAGAGTCAAGCTTTTGGTATACCTTAGGTTCCCGCCAAAGCTCACTTAACATTCTACCTGGTAGAATCTTCAGTGAGCTTTGGCGAGAACCTAAGGTATACCAAAAGCCTAGACTCCTCATGGCCTACTACGTGGCTGCTAAACATAGGATTATGGTCAGGAAAAAACAAGAGTGCCTTACACAACTAACAAAACGAATGGAGAATCGAACACCGACGACGGGATGAGCCACACCACAGGACCAGGCACTCTGATGGTGGAGGCGCTGAAAGCCATGCCTGAGGTCCTGCATGGAGTAAGGACACTAGATGATTGCTGGAAGTGCTTTGTGACACAGTAGCAGTGGACTTGGTGGGAGCAGGCATGCGTAAAGCATGTGTAACATCATATTTCGGCGGAGGAAGAAGAGACCTTGACGACACAGGTGGCAGCCAAGGGGCCCACCTGCAGGAAGAGGTAGCACACCTACCTGAAAGAACCAGGAGCTGTGGGCAGAGAAAGCTGAGGTTAGACTGCTAAGACTCAACATCTGGATTGTGGGCCTTCAGGCAGAGGATGAGGGGCCTGGCACTGATCTATTTGTCTACTGAAATACTTGAAGCCAAAAAGACTGACTACCCTGTTCTATTCTGAAAAGGTGCATAGTGATCAAGTTGCCATTTATCAGGCAAGCAGGAGAACTGGCCCCAACTGCTATGAAAATGCAGATAGACTAAACCAGAGTAGCACATCACCAAAGACCCAGTTTTGGTGCTATGAAGAAACTTTGGAACTTGGGTCTTATGTGTATGTTATGGTTTCCTGCGAGAATCGGACTGGTGAATGGAGAACCTTCACATTTCTTCCTCTGAACTAGTATGGAACTGGATCTAAGACAGAGAACATGGTGAGTGAAGGGGGGAGCATGATCTCCCATTGAAGACCACTGACCACTGGCCAATCTCGCAGAAAACTTTGGTCTTAGTTTAATGACCTATGCAGATGACTCTCAAATCCTGTTTTCACTTTCCAAATCCGACTTGTCTGCTCCATCTGCATTAAAAGTAGGCCTTCAAGAAATATTTAGTTGGATGTCAGCTAACCAACTGAAATTAAATGGGGAGAAAACAGAGGTCCTTCTCTTAGGGAATAGTAAAGATCTCTGGAGTGATCCCCATTGGCCATCGTCATTAGGTAAACTTCCACCTCCAGCCTCTCAGGTTAGAAACCTTGGGGTCATCATAGATGACAGCCTATCTATGACTCAGCAAGCAAACAAAGTGGCAGGTATATGTTTTACCATTCTTAAATGGTTACGCAAAATTGTCTGGATGTTGCCATCTTCCACCCAGAAGACCGTAGTCAATGCCTTAGTGACATCTCGGCTTGATTACGGTAACATCTTGTACCTGGGCTCAAACAAGGCAGTAATAAAACGTCTGCAACTGGTGCAGAACGCTGCGGCCAGACTGCTTTGCAGAATCCCTAGATCCGCTAGGATCACCAAACATCTTAGGGACCTGCATTGGCTCAGGGTTGAAAACCGAATTCGTTTCAAAACCCTGAATTACCTATTTAAAATCAAAGCTGGCACTGCCCCCAAATACCTACAGGACCTTGCTAAGCCCTACCTCCCAAATCGCAGTCTTCGTTCATGCACAGCTGCGAACTTTGTGGTACCGAGGTTCAAACGGGCCAGAATAGGCGGGAGATCCTTTTCCTACCTGGGCCCAACGCTGTGGAACTCACTGCCCATTCATATACGCAAGGAGGAAAGCTATATGAATTTCAGAAAAAGCATAAAAACTTGACTGTTCGACAAATAAGTGCTTTGACTGTTCTCTCTCCAGTTGTAATTTTGTGTCTTGCTGGTCCGGCGCCGGGAAACCCTGTGGGTAGCTGTGCGCCTTACAAGTGTTATAAAATAAATAAATAAATACATAAATAAGATGTTCAACAACATGTATAAGGGCATCCAATACAGCTCTGAGACAAGAACAGACTCGTCCTGGAACTTACTGGGTTGAATGTAGGGTGGTACCCGGAGAACGCAGTCTGGGAAGTAGAAGTAACTGTACGCCTATTCGAGGTCATGCAAATACGATTTAGAAAGGGGAGTGCGGAGCACACAGCCTGGCATGCCAGCACATATTTCTCCCAAGTGCATTGTGGTAAATGCAGTGCATGATAACACTCACTTTAGTTGAAACAGAAAGTCTTTGCAGTATTTACCATTGTTGGCACAGCCAGTGCTGTGTATCTCTGGACAGATCCTTCAACAGAGAATAACACATGAGTCTTTGGGGGTGCTTGCAAATGCTGCTCAGAGTCTTCCCAGGTTTCTGTGCTGCTTCTGAACCCCATTCACAGTTTATTCAAGTTACTCCTTCAATGCCTGTGGGAGCACTGCCATGGCTCGAAGCTATAGTCACCCAAGATGCAAAGCACGCATTTGACTCCAAAATTTGGAAGTGGACATATGAGTTATTCATGGTATGGAAATGGAGATGTATTGAAAACATGAATCATTTATTGTTTAAAACCCCATGTGCCCGAGTGAGAGTCAAAGCAACAATTTGAGATTGATTTGGGTTGTCCAGGAGTACAACGATGAACATGAATAATACAGACCAATTCTGGACCGCACAGTCATTGTGGAAGCTGATTTACGCAATCCTCACAGGCTGCCTGCCTAAGTTGATCTCAGTTTAATGCTTCCACCCTCCCTTTCAAACTGCTTCACCCCGCCCAACAACAATAAAACCAATTCAATCCATAAAAACCTCTCCGCAAACCACAAGCATGCACTTGCTCCACACCGACAACCCTATTCCAGCTTCCCTGTCCTGTGCACCTGTTGGAATTCAGACTTCAAGCACATTCCAGCTGTCCTCTGATGAAAAAAGGGCATGGGTGGACGGACTCAACCCTCACTAAGGTTATCAGCCACCGAGTTCACCTAATCACAAAATGGTAGCTAGCAGCCCAACCTATCCCTAGTATTCGGCCCCCACCCCCTCCTACTAACATAGCCCAAAAAACACCATCAGTCCTCCTGGACTGAACAAATAGCCTAAAAATGCCTTGGGGGGCATACCTCCCTGGTCGGCTGCCCCCCAAGCCCCTCCTGGGGGAGAGGGTAGAGCACTGACGACCAACAGCTTATGGTTAGAAAAAAGGCACTCAAATGAAGCAGGTGCTCATCACAAAAAACATTATAACACCCTAGGCAAATTGCCTTACAAAACTATCCACCCCACTATACATGAATAACACCTACTGCTTGTCCTACCACCACCCCTAATTTTACACCCCCACATTTCTTTTAACTCGCCTGTCTGTCCCTGCATCTGTACTCTACATCCTAAACCTAACCAACTAACTTTGCTTCTTAAAACTGTAAACCTTTAACTTCCTGCCTTCTGCAAGTATAAACTCTCTCCGACCCCCACTTTCAAACTGCTTCGGGCGACAAGAGCAATAAAACTGACTCAACTGTAAACTGTAAACCTTTAACTTCCTTCCTTCTGCAAGTATAAAACCTCTTTGCAAACCATCGCTCAGAAAAACTCCCTCATTGAAAGTTTTTCACCCTCCCCCCTCTACAATATGTTTCCCCTACTGAGTTCCTACTGTGCCCCAATATTGTTGCCCACCACCAGACACCAGAGTTTGCCTCATGGCTTCTCATAACTGTAGCAAATAGAGATTCATGCCCATGGCAGACAAGTGTGCACCATCATGTCTGAAAAACTGAACCACATCCAAGTTTAACTCCGTGTGATTAATCCTTTTCAATTATTTCCACCCTACAAAACGTTCTCAACTGTCTATTGATGATCTTCTTCCTTGCCTTATCTATGGCAGCTGTCCGGTCTGCCCATCACCACGCCTTCCTAGGATTCCGGTCAACCGCCGCCAAGCAGCTTGCTCAAACAAGCTCACTTCATAATATCACCCTCTTCACTTGCCAAGAAACCTTAACCTTGTGCTGAGTGAAGCCAAGTTGTTTTTGTATCCTATCCGATCCATTTATCTCTACACCTACTTCACAAACGAATAGCCCACAATCTAGACAGTCATATGGAAAACAATACAAAATTAGATTTCCTACATAACATGGACAGTCCCCTTCAACATGCATATGACTCATTTAAGACTTATGACCATCTCCCCAATCTCATAATCTGGGTCTTGCTTCATCCTCTCCTGCCTGCCTCAGTTGCTGCCCTGAACCAAAAGGAACGAGTCCTACAGTCATCTGCAGGTAAACCCAAATACAGTAATCCCTTGCGCAATACTGCCAAAAACTGTCAATGGAGATCCATCTCGAAGTTGGAAAACCAGGTTCTTCTTCTGCTGCTCCCGGAGACCTAACCGCTGGCACTAGCAGACTGGGCAATATTGCTGCACCCGGTAAGGACCCAACACCCCTGTGCCCCTTTGCCCTTGGTCCGTCTTAGATCTCCTAAGGTAAGTCTGAGCACCGTCCTCAAACTGCTCCATATCTGACCAAAGGAGTCCCTCGTCTTTTTTCTCCCCCAGCAGCATTGATACTCCAAATGCTCAAAAGGACATGCAACTCATCAAACAAAAAACACAAAATGTTTTCTCCATTGTCATTATATACTGCTGACAACACCCCTATCACTTTGCAGAAAAGTGACCTTAGTTGAAGGACTCCACATCCACCACATTCCCATTCCCCTTCTCCCTCACCCAACCCTTCAACAGCCTCGTACCTAGTTCTCCTGCCGAGGGCCCATAACATCACAAGACCCTACCGACAAAGGCAACACCTGATTCCTAACCTGCTATCATGACCTTTGACTAACCCAGGGGTCTCCAACCTTTCTTTACTGAGAGCTACATATGTTCAATGAAATGCATAGAAAACTACTAATATTATTAATGTTGTGTAATCTCAATTTTGGTATATGTATATTATTTTAACCAAGCAAAATATAATACACTGGGCTGCACACAGGTGAGCTACTCAGAGGTAGCTGGAGAACTACAGTAGCACACGAGCTACTGGTTGGAGACCCCTGTACTAACCTTTCTCAGTCATAGATATGATGAAGTTTATAACATCCTCCTGTCTCATCAAGGCCTCTTCCTTCTATTCTCTCTTCTGTGCACCCGATTCCAAACTCCCTCCAAGCCTGCCCGTACACCTGCCTCGTAGAAAGTACCAAGGAGCCCACTACAAACTGTAACTTCGTCATGTGCCTATTCACCACAAGTCCTCTGGCCTCAGTGTTCTGTCCTCTTCTGGTCTCGAAGCAAGACCACAGACCCTTGCCCACTAAAAACAAGGAAGGTTGGTAAAATACAGGATATACTCAATTGCTATCAGTCAACATGTTTCAGCCATAAGGGTGGTATATTACCGTGGCATTCATCAGGACTATACCCCGGCGGTATGGGCTCTCTAATCACCCACCCTAACCTGGGGACGTGAAAGTAAAAAGGAAGTGAAAAAAAGTGCAAAAATTAGTGGAAGAGTAAAATACTCGATTCCAAAAAATACTCCATAAATTTGGAGTGTCACTGCACCTGTAAAGTAAGGAAAGACACACAGACAAACAAAAGACAAACATAAACATTGTTAATATGAGCCTTACTGAGTAGTCATAGTGCTCCATGAAGTGTGGCTCGAGTGGTATCTCCCAAAAATAACCATAGATTTTATGCACCATCCAGATAGCCCCTAGAGGATGATAGCAGATATCTCTGGGAAGTGATGTGCTAAAGGTGTGCTATTTACAAGAGAAACTATAAAAAATGGGGGATTTTAAAAAACGCGATTGCGTGTACTCCTTATGAAGGGATCAATGGACCTAAAAGGTCTGTGCCCCTTCAAATCGATATTAAAAGGTACATGTCTCACTTTCAAAAGGGGCGCTACTAGCACCACGGGTCTCGGGAGGGGATCGGAGCGACCTGGCACATCCTAAGGGAAGAAGAAATATGGTACATTGGCAATGCCTCTGCAGGTACTTAGCTTTGGTAACAGGTGGAGCGGCAGCACGCGTGTCGTCGTTACTCACGCCCTCTGTGCTTCCGACCCGCTGATCAGCCTAGTTGTAACCTCCAAACCGGACCCCGAAGATGGAAAAACGGGGCCGGTAGACTAGTTTTTAAGCAGAGCGGTCGCGTATGCGCCCTGTTTCCGGGTGGGCGTGTCAAGCCGATAGAGAGGCTAGGAACGCACACGCCCACCTCGGATGCGTCCCATCTCGCTCAAAGCGAGGCTTGGGTACGTCACCGGCCTCTCAGGCTTACCAGATCGAGGCTTGGTAGCGCAGTAGCGCTAATGTTGATTTAAGGTGCAAAGCATGCTATACTATGTACCTAGACCTGGGTGAGAGACATAGGTTGTACATGGGAGTGTTAGTGTATTAATCAACCGTTTTGACAAGCGGTGCTAGTATTGCTTAACAATGTTAATGGATAGATGTAATTAAATACATCTATATTAGAGGTAATACATTGTACATGGGAGCAAACCCAATAGGAAAGGGACTGGTCTGTATGGGCAAGGTTAGTCAATGCAATCTTAACAAGTAGATAGAAAGAACCGGTTTGGTTATGATAGGTGTATAAGGAATACTGTTTTCACGATAATACTGAGCTCCATGGAATGTCATCGTTGAGCCCATTAACATGGGTGCCCAGACGGTACACCCAACGTTGCTCCTTTTCAAAAAGTCTGCTGGTAATGTTCGTTGTGCCCTTCACTTCCTCGATTATTGTCCACCTCATGTCATTAGTAGTATGGTTGCTGTTCAAAAAGTGGCGGCTTAGCTTTGTAGTTAGTTTTTTACACCGGACGTTGCTCCGGTGTTCGCAGATGCGTTGTCTGATTCTGCGCGTTGTCATACCAACATACCGTAGCTGGCACGGGCACGTGATCAAATATACCACATTCATGGTGTTGCAGTTGGTATGTTCCCTTTGGGTCCATACCTTGCCTGCTTCAAGTGAGAGGGTTTTGGTTGCCTCTGTCAAATGACAGACACTGCAATTGGAGCATGGGAAATGTCCTACGACTTTGGGCATCCCCCATGAGCTGGTGACTGTCGGTGTGGGTTCAAAGACTTTCTCTTTTGGACGGGTGTGCACCAGAGAGTCCTTGAGGCTACGACCCTTTTTAAAAGAAAATAGCGGTTTTTCCCAATTCTCTCTAAAAGTGGTCAGAATACTCCAATGTTTGTTGATGGTTTTCTTCATTATGTTGGACAAACTGTTGTATGTTGTCACACACGTGAGAGGTATTGGATTCTGGGTGGTGACTTTCTCCTCTAGTAGTGCCTCTCTAGGTTGGTTCCTCGCTCTCTTGAAACCTTTGTTCAGGATTGGTGTTGGGTACCCTCTGTCTTTCAATTTCTCAGTGAGGCTCAGGGACTGTTCTTTGAAGTCCGAGATGGAGGTGCAATTACGCCTAAGTCTCAGAAATTGCCCATAGGGGAGGTTTTCCTTCAAGGGGCGTGGGTGGAAGCTACTGAACTCGAGGAGGTTATTTTTTGCGGTAGGCTTGTGATGTGTCTTAGTCATAAGGCTAGTTCCTTGCACAGAAATCTCAACATCCAGGAAGACAATCTCAGACCTACTCTTGGTGTTTGTGAACCGCAAATTACGGTCTAGGGTGTTGATCCAGTTGAGGAATAGATCGAGATCAGTGTCATTCCCAGTCCATAGTAACAGAATGTCATCTATGTAGCGCTTCCACAGAAGCAATGAAGATGAAAAGGGTTGGGAGGTGGGTAGGATGTGTCTAGCTTCAAAATCAGCTACATACAAACCCGCCACACTTGGAGCAAAAATGCTGCCCATGCTGGTACCTGAACATTGGAGGTAGAGTTTGTCTTTAAAAGAGAAGTAATTCTCTTTTAAGGCAATTGTTGCACATTCGATGATGAAGGTTTTCGGAGTTTGAAAATCCCATTCGGTGGAGTCTAGTGATTCACCCAGGACTCTGATCGTATCGTCCTGGGGGATGCTGGTGTACAGACTTTCGACGTCCAGTGTAACGAGAGTGACTGAGTTTTCAGGGAAGGTGACATCAGATAGTAGACGTAGGAGACTTTTTGTATCCTTCAGGTAAGTTGGGGTCGACTGCACCAAGGGTTTCAGAAAATAGTCACAGAATTCGGATAAAGGCTCAAGCAGGGAACCGATACCCGAGACAATGGGGCGCCCAGGAGGTGGGAGCCTGTTTTTGTGCATTTTTGGCAGTGTGTAGAAATAGGGGATTACATATTTAGAGTTCGTCAAGAATGCAGCCTCGTTTTTTGATACATGGCCCTCCTCCTCTGCACGATGGACAAGATTTTTGATCCTGCTTGTAAGGGCTGCGGTGGGGTCTGTTGTTAGTGGTGTATAGTTCCGGATGTCCCCCAGCAGTTCGTAGCATGTTTTTTCATAGTCAGCTGTGTTTTGGATCACAATCCCCCCACCTTTATCAGCCGGCTTAATAGTGATCGTACTGTCATTCTGCAGTTGTTGCAACGCTTGGTATTCAGCAGTGCTGAAGTTGCCAAAAACCACGGGGTTTTCGCAGGACTCTAGGTCTTTAAACACTGCCTGCTCGAAGGTGGTAATCGCTGCGGGTATGGTATGAGGAGGGGGGGTGAAGGTTGAGCTTGGTCTCAAACCTGTGTCACCTTTTCTTATCGCTTCGTTCGGGTCATCCTTTCCTTTGAAGAATGCTTTGAGTTTCAGTTTTCTAAAAAAACTGGCAAGTTCGCAGTGAAGCTTAAATTTATCAGGTCTGGCTTTTGGAACAAAACCCAAGCCTCTCTCAAGCACCTTTATTTCAGTGGGTGTTAATACTCTGGTGGAGAGGTTGGTCACTAGACTTACATCCCGCTTGTTCCTGGTTGTTGGTTGCTGCGGGTGTGACTCGCTACTGGGTCGTCCTCCTCCCAGGTGACTCGGCTGTTGCCCCTCCGCTTCCCTCTCCCTCTCCGGCCGCTCTCTAAAAAAGGCTGCCTTTGTTGGTTCTGGAAGTTAGGTGGGGGCATAAACCCTGGATTCCAGCCCATAAATTGGAACTGTGGTTGGGGGAAGGCAAAAGGGTTATGGCCCATCATCATTTGGGGTGGTTGCCATTGCTGATGTTGACCTCGGTATCCTTGTTTTCCCCTTGTATATCTATTACCACGATTTCCTCTCCCCTTTGTTTGCTTGAATGAGCTGTTGCTTGATCCACTACTATTAGAGGATTCATCATCAGATTGGTCAGATCTATTGTTATTACGAGTAGGAGGAGTGAAAGTTGGGGCTGAATAAGGATATACCTTTTCAAATTCAAATTTCTTTTGATCTTTCTGTAGTTTGGTTGCTTTCGACTGCATCAAATTATCTTTGTACTCGTTCAGTTCCTTATTAAGTTCGTCCAACCGTTTCTTAAAACCCGTGATAGTAGTTTTAAAGGTTCTCTCTGTTTCAGTAATCTCCACCATTAATGCTTCGGAGAGTCTCAGCGCTGTTTTTATGATTAGGACTAGCCAATCGCGAGTACAATGCCAAGCGATCATGGCCCAATCTTTACGGAAGGTAGCATCATTGAGGAAGATGCGAGGGGCATTCGTCACTAGCAACCCTTTGGGTGCAGAGTTTGACATCAGGTATTGTTTCAGAATAGTCCCATGGAGAATAGTACGGATATGTTCTCTTTTTTTCTCTGTGAGATTTTCCCATTCAGTGGTGTTAGCTATTGCCTGTGATATCTGAGGATCTGCAAATATCGATGTGTCCGACATCAGTTCCTCTATCTCAGACTCGGAATATGTCAGGCCCATGTTCGCCATGGTGAGAGTAGTGAAAGTGAGGCAAAGGAGTAAATCTTTAAAAACCAGCAAGGGGAATTCTGCCGGTAATAAAAGAAGCTCTCACAGCTGTGCGCTGCTATAATACTCGGTAACAATAGGAGAGGTAGGGAGAATGAGGCACTCTCTTAGTCCCCGGTTAATTATGCAAAAACAAGAAAAGAGAGGTCAGATCAAACACTTGATCAATTAAGGAGTTAACTATATAAACCACAGTTCAAGGAGTCAACACAAGGTTAGCTTTATCACATCCGATTTGGGTGATAAGGAAAGCCCTCACACACTGACCTAGTCAGTGTCATGCTTCATCATCGGGCCCCACCGACAGAGGCCGAATGCCTCTGCGGTGTGCTACGACGCCAGGAAGACTGCGGAGCAGGGTTTTTTGTGTATGGAGGGCGTGCTCTTGTTTACAGTGAAATATTAAAAGTGCCTGAAATAAGGGTATCGAAAAAATATATTTAATAAATGATCCCTGAGGCACAAAATAAAGAGTATTATGTGTCTGTATTTATATGCCAAGGTTCAAGGTTGGTAAAATACAGGATATACTCAATTGCTATCAGTCAACATGTTTCAGCCATAAGGGTGGTATATTACCGTGGCATTCATCAGGACTATACCCCGGCGGTATGGGCTCTCTAATCACCCACCCTAACCTGGGGACGTGAAAGTAAAAAGGAAGTGAAAAAAAGTGCAAAAATTAGTGGAAGAGTAAAATACTCGATTCCAAAAAATACTCCATAAATTTGGAGTGTCACTGCACCTGTAAAGTAAGGAAAGACACACAGACAAACAAAAGACAAACATAAACATTGTTAATATGAGCCTTACTGAGTAGTCATAGTGCTCCATGAAGTGTGGCTCGAGTGGTATCTCCCAAAAATAACCATAGATTTTATGCACCATCCAGATAGCCCCTAGAGGATGATAGCAGATATCTCTGGGAAGTGATGTGCTAAAGGTGTGCTATTTACAAGAGAAACTATAAAAAATGGGGGATTTTAAAAAACGCGATTGCGTGTACTCCTTATGAAGGGATCAATGGACCTAAAAGGTCTGTGCCCCTTCGAATCGATATTAAAAGGTACATGTCTCACTTTCAAAAGGGGCGCTACTAGCACCACGGGTCTCGGGAGGGGATCGGAGCGACCTGGCACATCCTAAGGGAAGAAGAAATATGGTACATTGGCAATGCCTCTGCAGGTACTTAGCTTTGGTAACAGGTGGAGCGGCAGCACGCGTGTCGTCGTTACTCACGCCCTCTGTGCTTCCGACCCGCTGATCAGCCTAGTTGTAACCTCCAAACCGGACCCCGAAGATGGAAAAACGGGGCCGGTAGACTAGTTTTTAAGCAGAGCGGTCGCGTATGCGCCCTGTTTCCGGGTGGGCGTGTCAAGCCGATAGAGAGGCTAGGAACGCACACGCCCACCTCGGATGCGTCCCATCTCGCTCAAAGCGAGGCTTGGGTACGTCACCGGCCTCTCAGGCTTACCAGATCGAGGCTTGGTAGCGCAGTAGCGCTAATGTTGATTTAAGGTGCAAAGCATGCTATACTATGTACCTAGACCTGGGTGAGAGACATAGGTTGTACATGGGAGTGTTAGTGTATTAATCAACCGTTTTGACAAGCGGTGCTAGTATTGCTTAACAATGTTAATGGATAGATGTAATTAAATACATCTATATTAGAGGTAATACATTGTACATGGGAGCAAACCCAATAGGAAAGGGACTGGTCTGTATGGGCAAGGTTAGTCAATGCAATCTTAACAAGTAGATAGAAAGAACCGGTTTGGTTATGATAGGTGTATAAGGAATACTGTTTTCACGATAATACTGAGCTCCATGGAATGTCATCGTTGAGCCCATTAACATGGGTGCCCAGACGGTACACCCAACGTTGCTCCTTTTCAAAAAGTCTGCTGGTAATGTTCGTTGTGCCCTTCACTTCCTCGATTATTGTCCACCTCATGTCATTAGTAGTATGGTTGCTGTTCAAGAAGTGGCGGCTTAGCTTTGTAGTTAGTTTTTTACACCGGACGTTGCTCCGGTGTTCGCAGATGCGTTGTCTGATTCTGCGCGTTGTCATACCAACATACCGTAGCTGGCACGGGCACGTGATCAAATATACCACATTCATGGTGTTGCAGTTGGTATGTTCCCTTTGGGTCCATACCTTGCCTGCTTCAAGTGAGAGGGTTTTGGTTGCCTCTGTCAAATGACAGACACTGCAATTGGAGCATGGGAAATGTCCTACGACTTTGGGCATCCCCCATGAGCTGGTGACTGTCGGTGTGGGTTCAAAGACTTTCTCTTTTGGACGGGTGTGCACCAGAGAGTCCTTGAGGCTACGACCCTTTTTAAAAGAAAATAGCGGTTTTTCCCAATTCTCTCTAAAAGTGGTCAGAATACTCCAATGTTTGTTGATGGTTTTCTTCATTATGTTGGACAAACTGTTGTATGTTGTCACACACGTGAGAGGTATTGGATTCTGGGTGGTGACTTTCTCCTCTAGTAGTGCCTCTCTAGGTTGGTTCCTCGCTCTCTTGAAACCTTTGTTCAGGATTGGTGTTGGGTACCCTCTGTCTTTCAATTTCTCAGTGAGGCTCAGGGACTGTTCTTTGAAGTCCGAGATGGAGGTGCAATTACGCCTAAGTCTCAGAAATTGCCCATAGGGGAGGTTTTCCTTCAAGGGGCGTGGGTGGAAGCTACTGAACTCGAGGAGGTTATTTATTTTTTTTTTTTACACAAAAAAACCTGCTCCGCAGTCTTCCTGGCGTCGTAGCACACCGCAGAGGCATTCGGCCTCTGTCGGTGGGGCCCGATGATGAAGCATGACACTGACTAGGTCAGTGTGTGAGGGCTTTCCTTATCACCCAAATCGGATGTGATAAAGCTAACCTTGTGTTGACTCCTTGAACTGTGGTTTATATAGTTAACTCCTTAATTGATCAAGTGTTTGATCTGACCTCTCTTTTCTTGTTTTTGCATAATTAACCGGGGACTAAGAGAGTGCCTCATTCTCCCTACCTCTCCTATTGTTACCGAGTATTATAGCAGCGCAGAGCTGTGAGAGCTTCTTTTATTACCGGCAGAATTCCCCTTGCTGGTTTTTAAAGATTTACTCCTTTGCCTCACTTTCACTACTCTCACCATGGCGAACATGGGCCTGACATATTCCGAGTCTGAGATAGAGGAACTGATGTCGGACACATCGATATTTGCAGATCCTCAGATATCACAGGCAATAGCTAACACCACTGAATGGGAAAATCTCACAGAGAAAAAAAGAGAACATATCCGTACTATTCTCCATGGGACTATTCTGAAACAATACCTGATGTCAAACTCTGCACCCAAAGGGTTGCTAGTGACGAATGCCCCTCGCATCTTCCTCAATGATGCTACCTTCCGTAAAGATTGGGCCATGATCGCTTGGCATTGTACTCGCGATTGGCTAGTCCTAATCATAAAATCAGCGCTGAGACTCTCCGAAGCATTAATGGTGGAGATTACTGAAACAGAGAGAACCTTTAAAACTACTATCACGGGTTTTAAGAAACGGTTGGACGAACTTAATAAGGAACTGAACGAGTACAAAGATAATTTCATGCAGTCGAAAGCAACCAAACTACAGAAAGATCAAAAGAAATTTGAATTTGAAAAGGTATATCCTTATTCAGCCCCAACTTTCACTCCTCCTACTCGTAATAACAATAGATCTGACCAATCTGATGATGAATCCTCTAATAGTAGTGGATCAAGCAACAGCTCATTCAAGCAAACAAAGGGGAGAGGAAATCGTGGTAATAGAAATACAAGGGGAAAACAAGGATACCGAGGTCAACATCAGCAATGGCAACCACCCCAAATGATGATGGGCCATAACCCTTTTGCCTTCCCCCAACCACAGTTCCCCTTTATGGGCTGGAATCCAGGGTTTATGCCCCCACCTAACTTCCAGAACCAACAAAGGCAGCCTTTTTTAGAGAGCGGCCGGAGAGGGAGAGGGAAGCGGAGGGGCAACAGCCGAGTCACCTGGGAGGAGGACGACCCAGTAGCGAGTCACACCCGCAGCAACCAACAACCAGGAACAAGCGGGATGTAAGTCTAGTGACCAACCTCTCCACCAGAGTATTAACACCCACTGAAATAAAGGTGCTTGAGAGAGGCTTGGGTTTTGTTCCAAAAGCCAGACCTGATAAATTTAAGCTTCACTGCGAACTTGCCAGTTTTTTTAGAAAACTGAAACTCAAAGCATTCTTCGAAGGAAAGGATGACCCGAACGAAGCGATAAGAAAAGGTGACACAGGTTTGAGACCAAGCTCAACCTTCACCCCCCCTCCTCATACCATACCCGCAGCGATTACCACCTTCGAGCAGGCAGTGTTTAAAGACCTAGAGTCCTGCGAAAACCCCGTGGTTTTTGGCAACTTCAGCACTGCTGAATACCAAGCGTTGCAACAACTGCAGAATGACAGTACGATCACTATTAAGCCGGCTGATAAAGGTGGGGGGATTGTGATCCAAAACACAGCTGACTATGAAAAAACATGCTACGAACTGCTGGGGGACATCCGGAACTATACACCACTAACAACAGACCCCACCGCAGCCCTTACAAGCAGGATCAAAAATCTTGTCCATCGTGCAGAGGAGGAGGGCCATGTATCAAAAAACGAGGCTGCATTCTTGACGAACTCTAAATATGTAATCCCCTATTTCTACACACTGCCAAAAATGCACAAAAACAGGCTCCCACCTCCTGGGCGCCCCATTGTCTCGGGTATCGGTTCCCTGCTTGAGCCTTTATCCGAATTCTGTGACTATTTTCTGAAACCCTTGGTGCAGTCGACCCCAACTTACCTGAAGGATACAAAAAGTCTCCTACGTCTACTATCTGATGTCACCTTCCCTGAAAACTCAGTCACTCTCGTTACACTGGACGTCGAAAGTCTGTACACCAGCATCCCCCAGGACGATACGATCAGAGTCCTGGGTGAATCACTAGACTCCACCGAATGGGATTTTCAAACTCCGAAAACCTTCATCATCGAATGTGCAACAATTGCCTTAAAAGAGAATTACTTCTCTTTTAAAGACAAACTCTACCTCCAATGTTCAGGTACCAGCATGGGCAGCATTTTTGCTCCAAGTGTGGCGGGTTTGTATGTAGCTGATTTTGAAGCTAGACACATCCTACCCACCTCCCAACCCTTTTCATCTTCATTGCTTCTGTGGAAGCGCTACATAGATGACATTCTGTTACTATGGACTGGGAATGACACTGATCTCGATCTATTCCTCAACTGGATCAACACCCTAGACCGTAATTTGCGGTTCACAAACACCAAGAGTAGGTCTGAGATTGTCTTCCTGGATGTTGAGATTTCTGTGCAAGGAACTAGCCTTATGACTAAGACACATCACAAGCCTACCGCAAAAAATAACCTCCTCGAGTTCAGTAGCTTCCACCCACGCCCCTTGAAGGAAAACCTCCCCTATGGGCAATTTCTGAGACTTAGGCGTAATTGCACCTCCATCTCGGACTTCAAAGAACAGTCCCTGAGCCTCACTGAGAAATTGAAAGACAGAGGGTACCCAACACCAATCCTGAACAAAGGTTTCAAGAGAGCGAGGAACCAACCTAGAGAGGCACTACTAGAGGAGAAAGTCACCACCCAGAATCCAATACCTCTCACGTGTGTGACAACATACAACAGTTTGTCCAACATAATGAAGAAAACCATCAACAAACATTGGAGTATTCTGACCACTTTTAGAGAGAATTGGGAAAAACCGCTATTTTCTTTTAAAAAGGGTCGTAGCCTCAAGGACTCTCTGGTGCACACCCGTCCAAAAGAGAAAGTCTTTGAACCCACACCGACAGTCACCAGCTCATGGGGGATGCCCAAAGTCGTAGGACATTTCCCATGCTCCAATTGCAGTGTCTGTCATTTGACAGAGGCAACCAAAACCCTCTCACTTGAAGCAGGCAAGGTATGGACCCAAAGGGAACATACCAACTGCAACACCATGAATGTGGTATATTTGATCACGTGCCCGTGCCAGCTACGGTATGTTGGTATGACAACGCGCAGAATCAGACAACGCATCTGCGAACACCGGAGCAACGTCCGGTGTAAAAAACTAACTACAAAGCTAAGCCGCCACTTCTTGAACAGCAACCATACTACTAATGACATGAGGTGGACAATAATCGAGGAAGTGAAGGGCACAACGAACATTACCAGCAGACTTTTTGAAAAGGAGCAACGTTGGGTGTACCGTCTGGGCACCCATGTTAATGGGCTCAACAATGACATTCCATGGAGCTCAGTATTATCGTGAAAACAGTATTCCTTATACACCTATCATAACCAAACCGGTTCTTTCTATCTACTTGTTAAGATTGCATTGACTAACCTTGCCCATACAGACCAGTCCCTTTCCTATTGGCTTTGCTCCCATGTACAATGTATTACCTCTAATATAGATGTATTTAATTACATCTATCCATTAACATTGTTAAGCAATACTAGCACCGCTTGTCAAAACGGTTGATTAATACACTAACACTCCCATGTACAACCTATGTCTCTCACCCAGGTCTAGGTACATAGTATAGCATGCTTTGCACCTTAAATCAACATTAGCGCTACTGCGCTACCAAGCCTCGATCTGGTAAGCCTGAGAGGCCGGTGACGTACCCAAGCCTCGCTTTGAGCGAGATGGGACGCATCCGAGGTGGGCGTGTGCGTTCCTAGCCTCTCTATCGGCTTGACACGCCCACCCGGAAACAGGGCGCATACGCGACCGCTCTGCTTAAAAACTAGTCTACCGGCCCCGTTTTTCCATCTTCGGGGTCCGGTTTGGAGGTTACAACTAGGCTGATCAGCGGGTCGGAAGCACAGAGGGCGTGAGTAACGACGACACGCGTGCTGCCGCTCCACCTGTTACCAAAGCTAAGTACCTGCAGAGGCATTGCCAATGTACCATATTTCTTCTTCCCTTAGGATGTGCCAGGTCGCTCCGATCCCCTCCCGAGACCCGTGGTGCTAGTAGCGCCCCTTTTGAAAGTGAGACATGTACCTTTTAATATCGATTCGAAGGGGCACAGACCTTTTAGGTCCATTGATCCCTTCATAAGGAGTACACGCAATCGCGTTTTTTAAAATCCCCCATTTTTTATAGTTTCTCTTGTAAATAGCACACCTTTAGCACATCACTTCCCAGAGATATCTGCTATCATCCTCTAGGGGCTATCTGGATGGTGCATAAAATCTATGGTTATTTTTGGGAGATACCACTCGAGCCACACTTCATGGAGCACTATGACTACTCAGTAAGGCTCATATTAACAATGTTTATGTTTGTCTTTTGTTTGTCTGTGTGTCTTTCCTTACTTTACAGGTGCAGTGACACTCCAAATTTATGGAGTATTTTTTGGAATCGAGTATTTTACTCTTCCACTAATTTTTGCACTTTTTTTCACTTCCTTTTTACTTTCACGTCCCCAGGTTAGGGTGGGTGATTAGAGAGCCCATACCGCCGGGGTATAGTCCTGATGAATGCCACGGTAATATACCACCCTTATGGCTGAAACATGTTGACTGATAGCAATTGAGTATATCCTGTATTTTACCAACCTTGAACCTTGGCATATAAATACAGACACATAATACTCTTTATTTTGTGCCTCAGGGATCATTTATTAAATATATTTTTTCGATACCCTTATTTCAGGCACTTTTAATATTTCACTGTAAACAAAAGCACGCCCTCCATACACAAAAAAACCTGCTCCGCAGTCTTCCTGGCGTCGTAGCACACCGCAGAGGCATTCGGCCTCTGTCGGTGGGGCCCGATGATGAAGCATGACACTGACTAGGTCAGTGTGTGAGGGCTTTCCTTATCACCCAAATCGGATGTGATAAAGCTAACCTTGTGTTGACTCCTTGAACTGTGGTTTATATAGTTAACTCCTTAATTGATCAAGTGTTTGATCTGACCTCTCTTTTCTTGTTTTTGCATAATTAACCAGGGACTAAGAGAGTGCCTCATTCTCCCTACCTCTCCTATTGTTACCGAGTATTATAGCAGCGCACAGCTGTGAGAGCTTCTTTTATTACCGGCAGAATTCCCCTTGCTGGTTTTTAAAGATTTACTCCTTTGCCTCACTTTCACTACTCTCACCATGGCGAACATGGGCCTGACATATTCCGAGTCTGAGATAGAGGAACTGATGTCGGACACATCGATATTTGCAGATCCTCAGATATCACAGGCAATAGCTAACACCACTGAATGGGAAAATCTCACAGAGAAAACAAGAGAACATATCCGTACTATTCTCCATGGGACTATTCTGAAACAATACCTGATGTCAAACTCTGCACCCAAAGGGTTGCTAGTGACGAATGCCCCTCGCATCTTCCTCAATGATGCTACCTTCCGTAAAGATTGGGCCATGATCGCTTGGCATTGTACTCGCGATTGGCTAGTCCTAATCATAAAAACAGCGCTGAGACTCTCCGAAGCATTAATGGTGGAGATTACTGAAACAGAGAGAACCTTTAAAACTACTATCACGGGTTTTAAGAAACGGTTGGACGAACTTAATAAGGAACTGAACGAGTACAAAGATAATTTGATGCAGTCGAAAGCAACCAAACTACAGAAAGATCAAAAGAAATTTGAATTTGAAAAGGTATATCCTTATTCAGCCCCAACTTTCACTCCTCCTACTCGTAATAACAATAGATCTGACCAATCTGATGATGAATCCTCTAATAGTAGTGGATCAAGCAACAGCTCATTCAAGCAAACAAAGGGGAGAGGAAATCGTGGTAATAGAAATACAAGGGGAAAACAAGGATACCGAGGTCAACATCAGCAATGGCAACCACCCCAAATGATGATGGGCCATAACCCTTTTGCCTTCCCCCAACCACAGTTCCCCTTTATGGGCTGGAATCCAGGGTTTATGCCCCCACCTAACTTCCAGAACCAACAAAGGCAGCCTTTTTTAGAGAGCGGCCGGAGAGGGAGAGGGAAGCGGAGGGGCAACAGCCGAGTCACCTGGGAGGAGGACGACCCAGTAGCGAGTCACACCCGCAGCAACCAACAACCAGGAACAAGCGGGATGTAAGTCTAGTGACCAACCTCTCCACCAGAGTATTAACACCCACTGAAATAAAGGTGCTTGAGAGAGGCTTGGGTTTTGTTCCAAAAGCCAGACCTGATAAATTTAAGCTTCACTGCGAACTTGCCAGTTTTTTTAGAAAACTGAAACTCAAAGCATTCTTCGAAGGAAAGGATGACCCGAACGAAGCGATAAGAAAAGGTGACACAGGTTTGAGACCAAGCTCAACCTTCACCCCCCCTCCTCATACCATACCCGCAGCGATTACCACCTTCGAGCAGGCAGTGTTTAAAGACCTAGAGTCCTGCGAAAACCCCGTGGTTTTTGGCAACTTCAGCACTGCTGAATACCAAGCGTTGCAACAACTGCAGAATGACAGTACGATCACTATTAAGCCGGCTGATAAAGGTGGGGGGATTGTGATCCAAAACACAGCTGACTATGAAAAAACATGCTACGAACTGCTGGGGGACATCCGGAACTATACACCACTAACAACAGACCCCACCGCAGCCCTTACAAGCAGGATCAAAAATCTTGTCCATCGTGCAGAGGAGGAGGGCCATGTATCAAAAAACGAGGCTGCATTCTTGACGAACTCTAAATATGTAATCCCCTATTTCTACACACTGCCAAAAATGCACAAAAACAGGCTCCCACCTCCTGGGCGCCCCATTGTCTCGGGTATCGGTTCCCTGCTTGAGCCTTTATCCGAATTCTGTGACTATTTTCTGAAACCCTTGGTGCAGTCGACCCCAACTTACCTGAAGGATACAAAAAGTCTCCTACGTCTACTATCTGATGTCACCTTCCCTGAAAACTCAGTCACTCTCGTTACACTGGACGTCGAAAGTCTGTACACCAGCATCCCCCAGGACGATACGATCAGAGTCCTGGGTGAATCACTAGACTCCACCGAATGGGATTTTCAAACTCCGAAAACCTTCATCATCGAATGTGCAACAATTGCCTTAAAAGAGAATTACTTCTCTTTTAAAGACAAACTCTACCTCCAATGTTCAGGTACCAGCATGGGCAGCATTTTTGCTCCAAGTGTGGCGGGTTTGTATGTAGCTGATTTTGAAGCTAGACACATCCTACCCACCTCCCAACCCTTTTCATCTTCATTGCTTCTGTGGAAGCGCTACATAGATGACATTCTGTTACTATGGACTGGGAATGACACTGATCTCGATCTATTCCTCAACTGGATCAACACCCTAGACCGTAATTTGCGGTTCACAAATACCAAGAGTAGGTCTGAGATTGTCTTCCTGGATGTTGAGATTTCTGTGCAAGGAACTAGCCTTATGACTAAGACACATCACAAGCCTACCGCAAAAAATAACCTCCTCGAGTTCAGTAGCTTCCACCCACGCCCCTTGAAGGAAAACCTCCCCTATGGGCAATTTCTGAGACTTAGGCGTAATTGCACCTCCATCTCGGACTTCAAAGAACAGTCCCTGAGCCTCACTGAGAAATTGAAAGACAGAGGGTACCCAACACCAATCCTGAACAAAGGTTTCAAGAGAGCGAGGAACCAACCTAGAGAGGCACTACTAGAGGAGAAAGTCACCACCCAGAATCCAATACCTCTCACGTGTGTGACAACATACAACAGTTTGTCCAACATAATGAAGAAAACCATCAACAAACATTGGAGTATTCTGACCACTTTTAGAGAGAATTGGGAAAAACCGCTATTTTCTTTTAAAAAGGGTCGTAGCCTCAAGGACTCTCTGGTGCACACCCGTCCAAAAGAGAAAGTCTTTGAACCCACACCGACAGTCACCAGCTCATGGGGGATGCCCAAAGTCGTAGGACATTTCCCATGCTCCAATTGCAGTGTCTGTCATTTGACAGAGGCAACCAAAACCCTCTCACTTGAAGCAGGCAAGGTATGGACCCAAAGGGAACATACCAACTGCAACACCATGAATGTGGTATATTTGATCACGTGCCCGTGCCAGCTACGGTATGTTGGTATGACAACGCGCAGAATCAGACAACGCATCTGCGAACACCGGAGCAACGTCCGGTGTAAAAAACTAACTACAAAGCTAAGCCGCCACTTCTTGAACAGCAACCATACTACTAATGACATGAGGTGGACAATAATCGAGGAAGTGAAGGGCACAACGAACATTACCAGCAGACTTTTTGAAAAGGAGCAACGTTGGGTGTACCGTCTGGGCACCCATGTTAATGGGCTCAACGATGACATTCCATGGAGCTCAGTATTATCGTGAAAACAGTATTCCTTATACACCTATCATAACCAAACCGGTTCTTTCTATCTACTTGTTAAGATTGCATTGACTAACCTTGCCCATACAGACCAGTCCCTTTCCTATTGGGTTTGCTCCCATGTACAATGTATTACCTCTAATATAGATGTATTTAATTACATCTATCCATTAACATTGTTAAGCAATACTAGCACCGCTTGTCAAAACGGTTGATTAATACACTAACACTCCCATGTACAACCTATGTCTCTCACCCAGGTCTAGGTACATAGTATAGCATGCTTTGCACCTTAAATCAACATTAGCGCTACTGCGCTACCAAGCCTCGATCTGGTAAGCCTGAGAGGCCGGTGACGTACCCAAGCCTCGCTTTGAGCGAGATGGGACGCATCCGAGGTGGGCGTGTGCGTTCCTAGCCTCTCTATCGGCTTGACACGCCCACCCGGAAACAGGGCGCATACGCGACCGCTCTGCTTAAAAACTAGTCTACCGGCCCCGTTTTTCCATCTTCGGGGTCCGGTTTGGAGGTTACAACTAGGCTGATCAGCGGGTCGGAAGCACAGAGGGCGTGAGTAACGACGACACGCGTGCTGCCGCTCCACCTGTTACCAAAGCTAAGTACCTGCAGAGGCATTGCCAATGTACCATATTTCTTCTTCCCTTAGGATGTGCCAGGTCGCTCCGATCCCCTCCCGAGACCCGTGGTGCTAGTAGCGCCCCTTTTGAAAGTGAGACATGTACCTTTTAATATCGATTCGAAGGGGCACAGACCTTTTAGGTCCATTGATCCCTTCATAAGGAGTACACGCAATCGCGTTTTTTAAAATCCCCCATTTTTTATAGTTTCTCTTGTAAATAGCACACCTTTAGCACATCACTTCCCAGAGATATCTGCTATCATCCTCTAGGGGCTATCTGGATGGTGCATAAAATCTATGGTTATTTTTGGGAGATACCACTCGAGCCACACTTCATGGAGCACTATGACTACTCAGTAAGGCTCATATTAACAATGTTTATGTTTGTCTTTTGTTTGTCTGTGTGTCTTTCCTTACTTTACAGGTGCAGTGACACTCCAAATTTATGGAGTATTTTTTGGAATCGAGTATTTTACTCTTCCACTAATTTTTGCACTTTTTTTCACTTCCTTTTTACTTTCACGTCCCCAGGTTAGGGTGGGTGATTAGAGAGCCCATACCGCCGGGGTATAGTCCTGATGAATGCCACGGTAATATACCACCCTTATGGCTGAAACATGTTGACTGATAGCAATTGAGTATATCCTGTATTTTACCAACCTTGAACCTTGGCATATAAATACAGACACATAATACTCTTTATTTTGTGCCTCAGGGATCATTTATTAAATATATTTTTTCGATACCCTTATTTCAGGCACTTTTAATATTTCACTGTAAACAAGAGCACGCCCTCCATACACAAAAAAACCTGCTCCGCAGTCTTCCTGGCGTCGTAGCACACCGCAGAGGCATTCGGCCTCTGTCGGTGGGGCCCGATGATGAAGCATGACACTGACTAGGTCAGTGTGTGAGGGCTTTCCTTATCACCCAAATCGGATGTGATAAAGCTAACCTTGTGTTGACTCCTTGAACTGTGGTTTATATAGTTAACTCCTTAATTGATCAAGTGTTTGATCTGACCTCTCTTTTCTTGTTTTTGCATAATTAACCGGGGACTAAGAGAGTGCCTCATTCTCCCTACCTCTCCTATTGTTACCGACCACTAAAAACAAGACAAATCATCCGCAATGTCAGTTTCAAGGCCCGGTACATGATGCATCCTTAACAGAATGTTATGTGTACAACAGACTCTTACAAAGCCCCTAGCTTCAGCACCTGAGTGTCCTTTGTGGACTGCCTATTAGCAACATGAACCACTACCATGTTGGCCGCATGTAACAATACCTTCATGTTAGGAAACTCATCCCCCCATTGAACAAAGGCAACCACCAATGGAAAAAACTCCAGGAACAAAATACTCCTTCTGCCTTGTTTCCAATCCTCTGGCCATTGTTCCACTCACCAGTATCCTTGCCAGTACAACAAAAAAACAGACCTCCTGCTGTGCTAGAAAATATCTGACTATTTCATTCTGTTTCCTCACCCAACCCTTTCAGCACAATACCATTGAAATGCTCCAAAAAGGAGCGCCACATCCTTAAATCCTCTTTGACCTCTGCCTTCAGTCGAATTCTGTGTTGTGGCATAGTCAATCCTGTAAAAGCCAAACCCAGTCTCCTACAAAATGTTCTACCTGCCCACACCACCCTGCATTCAAAGTTCATATGACCCAATAGTACCAGCACCCGCACTTGTTTCTTGCCCAGCATGGTGTAAATCGACTGCATCATTGTCCTCTTTTTGTCCTCCGGCATCCTCGCTCCTCGCTTCTTGCTTCATTGAGTCAATGTCTACAATCAGAAAGGTCAAAGCTGTGCCTGGACCCATCGTTTTCCCTCAGCCAGTGGAACCTCCACATCTACCATGAGTTCCTTAAAACGTACTGACATCAGTCATTCAAGTAGTGCGTCACCGACTCGTGGCATGTCACAAATGTGAACATTAATTGTAAAAATGAAGGGAAACTTTAAAAGAATGCACACTAAATAGAACAACTTATTGGTTGGGCTTTATCTACGCACGATTGACCTCCGAACTGTATACCTAACAGTTCAAAAGCCGCCGGATCTTCCTGCGACAGCTGAAATGCCAACTTAATGTTGCGTTTGGCCATTTACGCATCAGGGCTTGCCCTGTCCACCAAATCTATGGCTGCATCAACTGAAGAATAACAACTAAAAACAGTTTTCTATAAATAAAATCACTGACTGATTGCCCCTATGGCCAGGAAAGATGCTGAATAAGCCTAAACTGCCCGATCTCTTTCTGTGGTACCACACCCACCGGTGACACAATTAACCTTTGAAACGACCAGTCATCAAATGGACCCACCATTCTACCTTCCTTAACTCTTTGTCCATTGTTTTCCTTACTATCGTGTGGTGTTCACAATCAACCCAAAAATCAGAAGGGGCGAGAAATGTATGCCTTCCCTTGTTCTCCCAAAAATTCTGTATAGCTCACTCTACGAGAAGGACTTCGAGCAAGCGGAGAAAACAAAGTCAGTCCCCAACTAAATTGGGGCTTGTAGGTCCCAAATATATGGTGGGGAAGGAGAAGAAAGGAAGGAAACAACAAAAGAAACAAAGAGGCATGCTTCATCATTAAGCCGCTGCGACACCCCAGTGCAGACCAACATACAGGGAGGAGCGCGAAAGAAAAACTTTTAAGGTATATATATATAAAGACAAAAGAAAAAATTCCAGAAGTAGGGATCCCTGTTGCAGACAAGAGAAAATATTAAAACTGTCTCAGTAGGAACCTGACTCCTTTATTGTGGGTCCTACTTGGCAGGATTAAGAAAGGTATTTGTTTGGGTATATGAGAGAAGCAACATCTCCATTACCCTATCTTCTCTATCAACATGTTTCTGCTGTCGTTTGCCACCCGGTAGGGTTGCTGCATTCATCAGGATACAGATTCCTTAAGACTTTTTAAGAGACATTGCTTCTCTCATATAGCCCCCCAAAAACATTTTTTAATCCTGCCACTTTTTGTCCATCAGTGTACTCGCATCCTTAAGCCCCAAGCTGACCGCTGTCCCCTCAACACTTTCCCCACTACTCTCACCTTTCCCCTTCTGCTTCACTGTGTTTTCTTCCTTTTTCCATTTTGTCTCTCTCGTCCTAACTCCCCTATCCATCACATATGTCCCTTTCTACAACCACACCTCTGTGTACATCTGTCCGTCACCAGTGCCAACCTCTACCTCTTTTGAAACCATCATTGGATGCCCTTTTGCAGGCATTTGCCTACCTGGCTGCAAAGTTGGTGCCTGCGTTCAAGCTTGCCATCCCACTGTCCGCCCAGTGACTGGAGTCCTGGATTGTCGCACTGTTGTCGTCTTCTTCTCTGATCTGCCCTGCACAAAAATAGGAGACATCTGTTTTTTGAGACCCCCTTCCACATCATCCGTACCTCTCTACCCCATCATCTCGCTCAACCATCTTCCTCTCCTCAAGCTCCTAATCGTCATAATCCAGGACACACTTATTCCCAACTATTATCTCCATCCTTTGTAGCCCACTTGGGCCGGGCATTGCATCATATACGCTCTTGTCTAGCCACTCGTATGGCAATGGCTGTTCCATCTGCTACCAAGGGACCACACCCTTCTGGTCCTGATCCTGATCCTGTGGAGGCCCCACCAGACCTTCCCCCGGTAATGATGCTGCTGTCCAATGCTGCTGTCAGGCTGGCCGCTCTGGACAATGCCCTCTCTTCAGCTCGGGGTAAGTGAGCCACACCAGACCCTCCTGAGTCTACATCGACACCTGCTCCTAGAACCGAACAGCGAGTGATAATGCCTGGCATACTGACTGCCCTCCTTTTCTCTGCTCACCAATATCCACCTGTCTTTCCTCTCCATCTCTCTTCCCCCCTGCCTGACCCATTCCTTTCTTCCACTCACTCTACTCCCCTTTCCACTCCTGTGGCCTCACTGTCTCCTTGGCATTCCCCCCTTGTCGCTGCCGTCTGGGTCCTTACCCTGCCTTCCGCTCATGTGCTTTTAAAGGCTTCTTATTCGGCTCCTTCAAACTAAAGAATTCCTCCAGCTCTTCCTGCCCCTCCACCTATGGCCACAATTCCTGTTCCCCCTCTTCCCATCACCCATTATCAAGCATGGCCTGTACTGCTGCTGATGCCGGACCCCAGGTACTATCTTCCAAAACACTTATGCCTAAAACAGCTCTCTCAGGTGCATCCCCTTGTGCTCCTGCCCACTGAAAGCAACCTGTCTCTTATCTCCGCCGGGTCACCAGCCACTTCAGCTTGCCAACATTCATACTGCCTGGCTTCCAACCGCCGTCAATGTAAACTTTTCCATGTAGGGCGCGATGTAGTCCTTACACTGCCCCCAGTGCTTTAAATGGAAAAAAATAAGTGCAGATACTCACCAAATTGAGATGTGGGCGGGGTTAGGGGCAGGCAGGGCTATGGGGGTGGAGCCATGGGGGTGGGGCTACGGGTAGTGCTAAGGGGCCAGTAATTAAAATCATTGCTAAAACCTCATGACCAAATAAGACTCTTCATTTAAGATTTCGTTTCATTGGCGCTTTATGTTAGAAATTGTTTCAAAGGCACGAAGAAAAAGTTCACTAAAATTATTTTCTAATGTCATAAATATTTTACTTTTAATTGAGTGTAAACCCCTTCTTAAATTGTTTCCAGTGTAATAGCGCCTTGGATCTCACAAGCATTGGAAAAGTGCTATAGAAATAAAACATACATAACACAATATCACAAACTTTCTTGATCAATTACATTTTAAAGGAAAAGCATGTATATTATTTCTCCTCTTTATAAGTTAAGCTCTGACAAGCTATGGCTGCAGTGTGTTTATCAGTAGGGTGAGGGGTGAGATGCAAATGTGGCCTTTCATCTGTCCCGCACCAAGTCGTTTACACCTTGCAAATGGGTTGAAGGGAACTGGACTGCAGGGGGCACATGAAGAAATTAAAAAAAACAAAGCTTTCGCCACTTTTCGAAGGTGTTTCGATGGCCAACAGAGCACAATAGCCCAGCGTGCAGGTCTGCTGAAAGAATCTCCTGTGTCCAGGAGGCTGCAGCAGCCCGGGCTAGAGAGCACAACAGGAGGAGCGGCATTGCTCAATTAGGAGATGTTAAGGGGAGATTAGCACTCGAGTGCTTCACAAAAGCGGACAGACTTGTTAGCTGTGTGTCGTGCTTTTTTTTTAGAAGCCAAATTAAGTTGGGCTGCTGCTCCATGAGTACCGGTACTGTCTTTGAGACAAGATAAAGTTCCGGTACTCAAGCGCAGAAAATTTAGAAGTGCTGGTACTCAGTACCGGTGAGTACCGGCCCATTTAAAGCACTGACTGCCCCCTCCCCCCAGAACACATCTACCCGACCCTGCGGCTAACTACCAATGCCTTGTGCTCACTGGAGCCATTCAGCCCCAACTGCCTCCTGCCACTGAGGCCCATCCGGCTCATTGCCCCAGCCTCCCCTCCCTTGATCAGCTCACCACGTTTTGCAGTTTTGGGCACGATGGCGAGCATGCGAAGTCTGCAGCCGTCACGCTCTCAGATGCTTGGCTCATAGGCCTCACTCGCCCCCAGGCACTGTCTCCCCCCCTTGTTGTGTACCACCAGGCCTGGACTACCTGACTCCTTTAGTAGGCATAATTAGGGTGATCAGGCGTCTCGGATTTGCCAGGATGGTCCCCGTTTTTCCCCAGCTGTCCGGGACTCTGGGCAGATTTCGAGGAATGTAGCTCATGTCCCGGTTTTTGGAGAGGGTCGACTAAAAACGGGGGGAGGTGTTTTTATATGTTTTACAAAGCGGGGATAGTTAGCAGTTGTTCCAAGAAAGCAATTTATTTCACAGGCAAGGCACTGGGTTTAAAAAATGCATCTTATGTATATTCTCACTTCCTATTTGAGGAGCTCTGTCACTCCGTGCGTTCACTTGACATAAAATGATAGTCCTTCTATTTTTGTGAAATGTCACTTTTTTTGCTTTAACCGCATCGCTGCTGCGGTGATTTTTGTGCTGTGCTGCAAATTGCCATTTTGCTGCTGTCATGGCGAGCTGAGCTCGTCATCAGCACACGACACCCGTGGGTGATGACGAGCTGAGCTCGTCATCAGCATCGAAAGGGCTAAAATTCTGGTCACCCTAGGCATAATGCCTCAGCGAATGCGCGTCTACCATACCGCAGTTGATCCTCAGAAATTCTGACCCTGTCAAACTGAAAATTCAGACCCTGACTAAGGCTACCAGCCACCGTGTTCACCTAATATCAAAATGGTGGCTGATATTCCAACCCAATCATAGAACAAAGATCCTTGAGGATTTATTACCAAAACATTTCTTATTTACAGTATCGTCAGATCAGTGATCGAACAAACAAACGTATGGGCTCAACCAAAAATATTGCCTTACGATCATTAGTTCAAAACATATTCGTCTGTTTCATATACAGAAATGCATTCATTACAACAAACAAAGGGTGCAATGGCGTCGACGTTTCGGTCTCCACCCGCTTAGTTCCACAAGACCATCCTCAGGACGAGAAGGTTGCACACAATTCAGAACCACTCATTTGGAAATTCAATTCTCTGTATTCTCGACTGAAGCTTCAGTCGCCTGTGGAATATTCAACGGCGTCTCATTATTATCATCAGCGGATTCATCTAATTTATCCAATCTTTTCTGGCGGTAACTAAGTACAACTGGGCCGGCTGACTGATGTGTACTGAGTTACCGCCAGAAAAGATTGGATCCATTAGATGAATCCGCTGATGATAATAATGAGACGCTGTTGAATACTCCACAGGCGACTGAAGCTTCAGTCGAGAATACAGAGAATTGAATTTCCAAATGAGTGGTTCTGAATTGTGTGCAACCTTTTCGTCCTGAGGATGGTCTCGTGGAACTAAGCGGGTGGAGACCGAAACGTCAACGCCATTGCACCCTTTGTTGGTTGTAATGAATGCATTTCTGTATATGAAACAGACGAATATGTTTTGAACTAATGATCGTATGGCAATATTTTTGGTTGAGCCCATACGTTTGTACAAAGGGTGTCTGTTAATGCTGTAGACAGAGAAGATCTAGATAGAGAAGAAGATAACAGCATTTTTGGTTGCCATTTATGAAATGCATATATATATATCAATGTGTGTATACATACTGACGATGTACACTATGGACTCCAAATGAAGATTTTTTGATGAAATGAAATAATTGAGAAATCAGTTTGCCTTTTTGTGTTACATTGATTATTCGATCACTGATCTGACGATACTGTAAATAAGAAATGTTTTGGTAATAAATCATCAAGGATCTTTGTTCTAAGATTAGATATACCCATTTCCTTGGGGAATATTGGGTTGCCCTGTATTTTGTTAGCTGATATTCCAACCCATCCGTGTTTATGTATGCAGCCCCAACCCCTCCTACAAACATAGCCCAAAACCACTGTCGTCCTCCTGAACCCCTTGGTAGGTATACCTCCCTGGCCGGTTGCACCCCAAGCTCCTAATGCTGTCAGCAACTCATGCAATAACTCAGAGAATTTCCTAATTGAGTGTTTTTTCTTCTTTCTTAACAAGCATTAGCAAATCCAATAGGTCGCGGCAATGGTGGAGCTGCACGCTATTGCGTGTTGTCAATAGTGTAGGGCGCATAGGAGCTTCAACAAACATCACACTTTCCTGTGCATTTCACTCTAGAAAAGTACATATATGATCACCCCAACACAGCATATTCGGGAGAGCACGTTGTTGTCAGCAGGATAATCGCCAGGCCACTTTGTTATTATTGTGGCTGTCACCTACAGTTGTAGATGGTGATGTAAGGCGAGAGGACATGTTGGGTTGATACAGCATGTCTCTTCAAGGCAGTGCATGCGAGACGTCTAGAGCAGAGACCTAAGCACTGTAGAATAGGCCTGGGCGCAAATTTTGTTCCGTTCGCGAAAATTGTGATAATTTGAAATTTTCGCGTTTCGCGGAGAGCGCGAAAATGTCAAAATTTCTACAATCCGCATCTTACCGGAAACTTTTGTCTTGCTCGCGCTGTAAAAAAATACATTCTTGCGCGCACGTGATCGTCTTACCTGAATCCCCTCGTTTGCCGACAAATTTTCCCGATCCGGCCGTGTTCTCCACGAGATGTTGGATTGTGGTAGCCATTTTGCGCTATCTCTTGAGAGTTCACGCCCGCATGAACGTCATTCGTTGCATGATCACGTCATTTGTCGCGCGATCACGTCTTTCTTCTCGCAATCATGCACCGCAAGAGTATGAGATGATTGAGTTCTCGAACACGTCATTGTCCACCGCGAGCGAGAGCGTGAGGACGCGGACACGTCATATCGAACGCGACAAGGAGTGAGAGAACCCGAACACTTCATATCCAATGCGACAGGGAGCGAGAGAACGCGATCAAGTCATTTTGGACGCGCCGGCGGAAGTAATGTGAAGCTCGAGAACTCAAACATGTGAAACTTTCAATTTGGAGAAGAATATCAGCTCTAGCAGCATGAAACCTTCTGAAAATGATGATTTGGATGTAAAAAACTCCTCAGATTGACATTTGGCTGTTCTTTTTTGCGCAAGGAGTTCTTTTTTAAAAAGGTGGGGAGAGGGAGGAAGTGCCACAGAATCTCCAACTTCCTGTTCCTGTCCAGCAGGCTCCTCCCAGTGCTTTGTCCATCTCCTGGTCATTCTGCCTTTGGATTTTGAGCAGGAAAGATCACTCTTTTTGTCTGCTGCATCATTGCAATTGGATTTGAGGAGTTTTGAATTGGATATTTTACAAGTAAGTGGTTGTTGTGTCTGTTTGATTGGGGGCATTGCAGCTGTTGCAACTACAATTTAATTTTGGTAACTATCATTCCTTTTTTAAAAATGTTGTGGGTAGTAGTAGTCAGTAGTAGGCCAGAGCTAGTCATAACCTCATGGGTGTGTGCATGATGAAGCAACTGTTCCTTTGGTGTTTTTTGAATGTATTTAATTTTCAAGCATGATTTAGGGTCTGGATGGCATTAGATTGAGTTGGGGAATGTGTTTTTTTGGGGTGGACTTTCTGTTGTTGGGCCTGGCCTTGTGGTTGGTGGCCATTTAGAAGCCTAGGCCTGCAAGCTTGTCTGGCCTTGTCTGCCAACAGGTGTGTGTAAACATTTCCTAGGCAATCTTCATAGTAGACAACAAATAATGTGGACCAAGTGATGATGGGAACAGGCAGACAGTTATAGAGGAACAAGCAAATTCATAGATTAAAAATAAACATGTTTTTAATATAATAAATAAAAATCATATAAGGAACAAGAATGTTCAAGTTATATGACAGTACAGTAAAATATACAATTAATACATCCAATAACATAATAAACAATGCTTATACATAAAAAGACACCATATAATAATAAGTGGTGCCCACAGAGAGGTTGAAGAAACAAAAGTCGACGCGCGTTTCGGCGAAAACGCCTTCTTCAGGAGCCACAAGTTAATTATCTGCAATAACATATAAAAAACAAATATAAAAAACAGATACTAAGTTGGCCTTTCATTGTAAACATAAAATACATACATTTACAATACAGCTTGTAATAACAATACAGTGTTATTGAACAAGTATTAAAATCAAATGCTGCCTATAACCAACAGTCACAGGACCTAAAACCCATATTTTGTGTCTACTCGTTGAATGATCAACACATATAAATTGTAACGTACTCAAAAATTCTGGTTGAAAAACACTAGTTCGGAAGGATGTGTCTCTGTACATATAAGAAGCTTTCTGATAACAAATACAAAAGCTTACTGATAACACATGCATTAATCAGGTATGAAGCAATACAATATTTTTATTAGAAGATAATATTAACTTACTAATAAGAACAGGAAAAAGCAACCTACTGATATCTTCAAAAGGATGGCGAGAGCAGAATGGACCTATGAGACGAATACATTGTGATTAAAATGCAATACATGATAGAATGTCTCATTACTCTAAACCAGGTAATGGCCTGTATGTAATGCTCATTGACAGCGATGGTAGACAGAGACATAACTGCTGTGTCAGCACAAAGACATGTGGAAAACTGTTTCTATGTCTGAGACAAAAGGCACATTCTATTGTTAAAATATGTCTGAATGTAAAACATGATTTCCATTACTGTTTTTTTAGAAGGATCTGGTGACATAAAAAATAAAAGCAGAACATAATAGAGCATACAGAGCATAAAATGCTATATAACAGAAAAAAGCTTAAATACCTGTTATACTAGGTGCATAATGTCTTGATAGAAGGAATGCCGGATAAAGATATATATATGTCACAATTCTCATGGAAATGTACTGATCGATTTCTGCAAGATACATAATTATATCTATAATCAATAATAATTGGCAAATCCTATGCCCCGATTAAGACAAGTGTAGATATGATCCCGTCATGGCTGTGAAAGAAAACTATTTACCTTGTGTGTACTTTCACGATGTTAAATTCATTTTGTGCATGCTGTGTAAATAAAGTAGCAGGCAGCACGGGTAAACACTCTACTGAATCTAAGAGTGAATGAGAAAAAGAAACGAAAATCAAATATCTGTATATGCAGCGTGAAGGCCTTTGATATAGCCCAAAAAATAAAACAAGAAACACTACATGATTAGAATGGTTAAAACACGTGGTCCGTTTGTACCGGAAACCAGGCGTCAATAATGAGGTGGACAGGTATGAGTAAGTCACGGAATATAGGCTGCGAAATAAAAAAGCACTCGAATTAAAAAAGTAAATGCTATTATGATAGGCTAACTAAGACCTCCGTGTTATAAGAAGCTGAACAAACTCTAAATAATTCACAAAAGATGACATGGTTTAGTAAAGGCGTGAATAGACCCTTAGTTAATGACCCGGAGTCCGTCGTAAATTCACCAGCTGCAAGCTGTATGTAATGAGAATAAGTGATTCAGACGTGATTCCGCTTAAAAGTATAGCAAACGGCTCACAAAGTAAATAGATGGCTCACCGAAGAAAGGATAAAACAGAAGGCGGTGTAGACAAATAGCATGACGCCCGTGAAGCTGTTACCTGATCTATACAGCTCACGGAGTTCAAGATGAAAGTAGGCGGCGTCAGCGGGATGTAGCGTGCCGTCGGTGAAGCTGTTACCTGATCTATACAGCTAACGGACTTAAGGATGAAGCAGGCGGCGTCAGCGGGATGTGGCGTGCCGTCGGTCAAGGTTCGAATCAAAGGGATGCAGAAGACCGCGCCCATAAATAGGTGGTTAAGGGGGCGGAGACTACATACGACATAGGGATGGGTCAGGGAGGTGAAAAAAAGACTACTAACTGCTAATAAACGGATAAGTAAAAGGCTGTAATTGCTGGATAAAAAAGTTTTATATGTATATTCTGGATACTATTGTGTCAAGGCAGGGGGAAGTTAAACATTACAATGCGAAAACGGGATACAGGGGACGATAATAGAGAATATCAGGGGCAGTTTGTAGCAGAAAGCATCATCAAATGTCATGTCATGTATAGCGAGACGTGTGTGCTCAGAATGAGTCAGGGGGTATAAAAAGCAGCAACAATGAGAGCGATATAAAGACCAAAATAATATATAAGTTCATTCTATGGCAATAATAATATATCACATAATATAATTTACGGCATGCGAGTAAGTATTGCGTAGAATGAGCCGACATATAGTTTCTCTGTATCATAAACAGAGGGAACAGAAATATGTAGCAGAGACAATGCCTAATGTTAAAGCTGGACTACTAATGACTGTGGAGATATTACTCTGAAAATGCAGGGGCACAATACTGTATACAGTGAAATGAACCGGTGCCAGAGGGAAAAAGGGGTGAGGATGGGGGGGAAAAAAAGAGGGGGGGGGCGATAAAGGGTGGGTGGCCACCAAAAGGAAGTGGAAGAAGATGAGCAAGACCTGGAAAGTATACAGGGGAAGATTTCTTAATTAATAGCGTTTTCCCATGGGATTTCAGAGTTCAGGCCTTTCTTGAATGTTCCAAGAGAAAAGATCCAAAAAACTTCTCGTTTTTTGCGGGCTTTGTTTCCACCTCTATTTTCAGGTAATCTGATCTTTTCAATGATGCACCATTTAAATTCGTCTGGCTCATGTTGTTTTTCAAGGAAGTGTTTCACCAACGGGGCCGCAATTTTGTTGGTATGGATGGCTGAGCGGTGCTCTGTGAGTCTAACTTGCACCGGTCTGGATGTTTCCCCAACATATCCTAGTTGGCAGGGACATAAAATAAAATAGACACAGTTCGCAGTCTTACAGTTCCACATGTCTTGTGCATCAACACGGCAACCATTATGTTCACTTGTCTGCCAACAGGCCTGCTTTCATCCAGTAGGCTCAGAGCAGGTAGCCACAGCATTATTAATCAAGTGTTTCTGTGTGTGGTCTGTTGAACTTAGACATCATTTAGGGCATGGATGGCACTGGATTGAGGTGGGAAGTGTGTTTTTTGGGGTGGGCTTTCTGATGTTGTTGGCCCTGGCCAAGTGGCCGGTGGCCTTTCTTTGTGTTGGAAGTTAGTATGTCCTGCTTTTGGCATATAGGCCTGCATGGTTTTCCTATTGGCTTACTGCTTCCATGCATCCACCCCCTTTACCAGCAGCAGCTCCATGAATGATATGATGCTCTAATAATTTAATGGCAAATAGGGTCCGCCCCACTTCCATCACATTTTTAATTTGGTGGTTCTTGTTCTCTTTCCTATCCTTCCTGAGGGTGTAGTGTGTGTGCATAGTAGTATAACATAGCCCTTGTTGACAAAGTCTCCGAAATGGCTAGACTATATCTTTTGTACAGTAACTTTACCACACAACAACAAATGCAACATTTCACTGATGTTCTTCTCCTGGCTTAGGTGCACAAAAAGCCAGAGGAGGAGGTGTCATCATCATCACCCGTTGTACTGCCAGCCAGCCAGAAGTCCTGCTGCGCATCACGTCCACGTGTGAACACAACTTGTTGTGCATCTGCGTCCTGCCTGACATCTGAAGAAGATGGCCCCAAAGAAAGGTACCAGGTCCAGTACCAAGAAAGTTGCTGGTGAGAAGAAGGAACAGAAAAAGGAAGTGCCATTAACCACGACTGGTGTGCCGGCCAATGTTTTTTTTGGGAGCATAAAAGTTATGCCTGCAGCAGCGTTGTCCGGGAACCAAGCTGGGAGAAGCACCTCCGCACCAGCGGTCCAACCCCACCAACCTAGGCCCAAGCCCTTGAGTGTCGCAGAGGTAGCCAGTCTACTAACGAGCACCGATGTTGAAATTTCATCATCGCAAAGTAGTACAAAATCAATGCAGGCAACTCAACAGATAAGTGTGCAGCAGCAAGAACAACAGCAGTAGCAGCAGCTGCAGCCGCAACAACAGCAGCAGCCGCAAGAACAACAGCAGCAGCCGCAAGAACAACAGCAGCAGCAGCAGCCTCAAGAACAACAAAATAACAACAGCAGCAGCAGCCTCAAGAACAAAAACAGCAGCAGCCGCAAGAACAACAGCAGCAGCCGCAAGAACAACAACAGCAGCAGCCGCAAGAACAGCCCACAATAATAGTTGTTGCTCCTGACATTGGGGCATTTCAGGAAATCGAGCTTCCTGCAGACATAGTGGAGCAAAACATTGTTTCGTAAGATCTATTGTCTTCCAGACCACCAGCAAGGAAAAGGAGGCTTAGTCCATCATCTTCTTCTTCAAGCCCCGCTTCTGATGACCGTGATGCCACTTGGCAGCCACCAGCTCAGTCTGAGAGAGATGCACGCCACAAGACAATGCTTCTGAAAAAAAAGGTTCACGAAAAACTTATAGTTATGGAGGTAGATGTAGAAGAGGGGGGTGATGTTGGTGAAGAGGACGAGACAGTCATCACACACATTACTCCCACCCCAAAGGGGATGGAGACCAACATTCTCACCCTATCCAGAAAGGATGCTACTGAGCGGGTGTAGCATGGATACAACCAACACAGGTTACACCACCACGACCTCCAGCTGCCATATTTTCCAAGGCCCGGCAGGGACCTACATCCAGCTCAACTATCTCCGAAGATAGTAGTAGTAAAAGTCACATTGTAGCTGCACAGAGCCACATTCCAAGCACACCCTCAAGTTCACCTGGTATTGAAAGTGGCACATCCAGCAGTGCCAGAAAGTTCTCCTCCCCAGTTTGGGACTTCTTTTATGTTAGCACCAAGGAGGAGAACATTGCAATATGCTCAATTTCACGCTCAGGTGTTCGGCGCAGTAAGCTTGGTACAAACCAAGGTACGGGAGGCCAAGCAAGTCATCTCAGAATACACCACACTATTGTGTGGGAGAATCACCTACTTAAGTTAAAAGAAAGTAGAAAAAATCAACCCATTGAAGTTGGTCAGGAAGAATCAGAGGACGATATTATTGCGCTGGATGGTGGAGCGGGAGGCAATTCTAGCCCTGACCCCAGTAGTGTAGTGGTACCGCCCACATCCTCCTCAGTAACATCTGAGTGGCACCGCAGTAAGAGCCATACTCAGAGTCAGGCTGAGACACCAAGGCGTCCGAGTACCGCAATGAGACAAACTGTGTCATTGAGCCTAAGTGGGTTAATGAAAACAACAGCACCACAAAGGAAAGTAAACCAGCCTACCATTGAGAGCATGCTTAGGTTGGAGGGGCAGTTCCAACGCAACCACCAAACTGCACTGTTGTACAATGCAAAGCTCGCTAAAATTGTTAGCACTGGACCTTCTCTCTTTTTCATTTGTTGAATTGGTGGGTTTCCTTGAATTTGTGTCAGCCATCTGCCCTAAATGGAAGGTTCCCAGCCGTTCCTATTTCGCAAGAATTGCTGTTCTGGCACTACATCATGATGTGCTGGAATTGGTTGGACAAGCTTTGCAGCAGAGTGCTGTTCACAATATCCACCTGACCACAGACATGTGGACCAGTTGCCAAGCCACAGATTACATGTGCATCACTGCACACTGGGTCTCTTTTGTGGGGGTTAGAGATAAGCTACCTGAACGAGGTGCTGTTGACACAGCTGAGATTTTTAAAGCTACTCGGAAACATGCAACTGTAGCCATGTTCGCCATGAAGAAATCTCATACTGCTGTAAACATTTTGCAAGAGTTTTGCAGCAAGGTTTCTGAATGACTGTGCCCAAGAGGGCTTAATATTGGTTTTGTTGCCACAGATAATGGCAGTAATGTACTTAAGGCCATGGATCTTGGTTCCTATTTCGAGGTTCCGTGTTTGGCGCACTGCATAAACATTACAGTTCAAGACTTTCTGAAAAAAGTCAACAGCTTACTGAGCATCTGCCGAAGAATATGCACTCATTTCAGCCATTCTTTCAATCAATCAATCAATCAATCAAAAAAATTTGTATAGCGCGCTACTCACCCGTAAGGGTCGCAAGACGCTGAGGGGGGGGGGAGTCGCTACTGCTCGAACAGCCAGGTCTTGAGTTGTTTCCTGAAGGAGAGATGGTCCTGGGTCAGCCGTAGGTGAGTGGGTAGGGAGTTCCATGTCTTGGCTGCCAGGTAGGAGAAGGATCTGCCTCCGATGGTGGATTTCCGAATGCGTGGGACGGAGCGAGGGCAAGGCTGGCAGAGCGGAGCTGGCGGGTGTGTGTGTAGAAGGTGAGGCGGCTGTTGAGGTACTTCGGGCCCATGTCGTGGAGGGCCTTGTGTGCGTGGGTGAGGAGTCTGAACGTGATCCTCTTGTTGACGGGGAGCCAGTGCAGGTTGGACAGGTGAGCGGAGATGTGGCTGCAGTGAGGGATGTCCAAAATGAGTCGTGCCGCGGCGTTATGAATGCGCTGGAGTCTTTTCTGGAGTTTGGCTGTGGTTCCGGCGTAGAGGGTGTTCCCGTAGTCCAGACAGCTGGTGACGAAGGCCTGGGTGACCGTCTTCCTGGTTTCGGTGGGGGTCCATTGGAAGATCTTTCGGAGCATGCGTAGGGTGTTGCAGCAGGCTGATGAGACGTCGTTCACTTAATTGGTCATGGTGAGGGAGGAGTCCAGGATGAAGCCCAGGTTGTGTGCGTGGTCCGTTGGCTTGGGTGCGCTGCCCAGGGCAGGTGGCCACCAGGAGTTGTCCAGGCAGAGGGGGATGGTCCTAGGATGAGGACTTCCGTCTGAGTTGAGTTTCAGGCAGCTGATCTTCATCCATTCTGCGACGTCTTTCATTCCTTCCTGGAGGTTGGCTTTGGCGGTGGTGGGGTCGTTGGTGAGGGAGAGGATCAGCTGGGTGTCGTCGGCGTACGAGATGATGTTGAGGTTGTGTTGGTGAGCGATGGCTGCGAGGGGGCTCATGTAGACGTTGAAGAGGGTGGGGCTGAGAGAGGATCCTTGTGGTACGCCGCAGGTGACTTCGGTGGCCGTGGAAAGGAACGGGGGAGGCGGACTCTCTGGGTTCTTCCGGCAAGGAACAAGGAGATCCAGTCCAGTGCCGCTCCTTGGATTCCGGTGTTGCTGAGGCGCCGTATCAGTGTGCGGTGACACACGGTGTCGAAGGCTGCTGATAGGTCCAGGAGGATGAGGGCAGGAGTTTCCCCGTTGTCGAGCATGGACCTGATGTCGTCGGTGGCTGCGATGAGGGCGGTCTTGGTGCTGTGGTTTGCTCGGAATCCAGACTGTGAGGTGTCGAGGGATCCATTGGTCTCGAGGAAGGCGGCGAGTTGTCTGTTGATGGTCTTCTCGATGACCTTGGCTGGAAAGGGTAGTAGCGAGATGGGGCGGAAGTTTTTGAGATCCGTAGGGTCCGCGGTGAGTTTCTTCAGGAGAGCGCTCAGTTCGGCGTGTTGCTCGGAAGCAGCTGAGGATCATTCAACGTGAATATAGGATGCCAGTCAAAGCACTCATCCAGGAGGTGGCAACACGTTGGAACTCAACGTATTACATGCTTGATCGTCTGTTTGAGCAGTACAGGCCACTCAATGAATATGTCATGCAAAGAGGGGATGCTACTGTGAAAGGCATGACCCTTCAGATGGAGCAATGGGGCCTAGTTAAATGCCTGACTGAGATGCTTCGTCCTTTGAAGGTCTTCACACGTGAAGTCAGCAAGGACGACTGTACAATGGGCCAAGCTATCCCATTATTGCAAATGCTAGAGCATCAGCTGAAGAAGGTGTCTGAATCATACAAAGGTGTAGAGGACAAAACGGAAGCCTTTGACTTGGTGGAGAGCTTAGCTGAAAATACAAGGATAGAAAATAAAATGTCACAAGAACATTACATTTCTGCCACAATTCTGGATCCACTGACAAAATTGGGACTGAAGACATTCTTTCCTTTTTCAGAGATTCATGTTGCCCGCTACAAAACTTGGATAGTTGAGGCAGCGAGTAAGTTTGTAAATGAAAGTCTGTTAATTAAAAGCCCGCAAGATCAACCCACAAGAAGTACTGCAGAAAGGCATGCAGCATCAGGTGCAACTTTGGAGGCTGAGGGCAGTGCGTTTGGATCACAACACTCACCATCACTATCGACAACAGCAAAATTAACTGGATCATCATTAGGCCCAGTAGAATCGTTAGACGATTGGTATTTACAGTTAGGCATTAATAAGCGCAGTGCTGATGCACAGAGAAAAGAGCCCAAAAGGTTAGCAGCAGCACCCCTGAACATTGAGCGTATGGTCCAGGCCTATCTGGACAACCCAAAAGAGGTCTACATTGATCAAAACACATTGCAGTATTGGTATAGGAAATGGTCTGAATGGCCACTGCTCAGCAGGCTAGCGATAAGCTATCTGGCTTGCCCAGTCGCAAGTGTCTCTTCCGAACGGGTTTTCAGTGCGGCTGGTGCCATTGTAACAGTGAGAAGGACCAGTCTCTCGCCAAAAAACATGGAGAGGTTAACAATTATCAAAATGAATCAGCACTTCATACCACCGAATTACACAATACATGAAGAAAGGGAGGAAGATGAGGAGGACAGGGGAAGTAGTGTGTCACATGATGATTACCTACTACTGGCTGAACCCCCAGAGTTTGAGGACGAGCTATACTTCCCTGACAATTAGGCTTGCACTTACTGTCTTCCTCCCTTTTTTTCCTTTGTTTTGTGTGTCTGTCGTTCCGGTTACAAACTTGTGAATCACAACAAATCCATTCCATTACCACTGTCTTCCACTCTTCTTATTTCAATATACAACTTTCAGGTGTCTGCATTTGACAGTACAGTCCTCCGAATCCAGCTCCTCCGCTCCATCATACTGAATCTCCCGCCTAAATCCATTGCCCTCATGATGATTGGATGATGGAAAATAGAAGAAAAAATAAAAACTTTCCTAGTCTCGCCAAAAGAAGTGGAACATGATGACTGCTATAGCTATCCACCTTTCAGAGCCGAGAGAGGCTGCCCATCAAAATGTGATGGAACAGGTAATGATGATTGATGCCATGCATTGGACGCAGAGTCGCAGACTGAGTGATTTTGTTGTTGTTTGTTTTGCATGAAGCTATGTCATTGTGCACTAATCATCTTTCTACAGTACACACTAAACGTAACTCAAGGTGAATTTTCCCCTTCTTGCAAATAAGAAATTTGTACTTCTACTGCAGCGTGATACATTGCTTTTGATTGAATACAGGAAGGGGACTCAATCTGCCCACTGAGTATGACAACAGCACCGTCCATGATGATGATGGCGAAAAAGACGGCCCGTTAACTAGATGAGAAGGTGCAGGTAATGAAAATGAATGGCATGCATTGGACACCTGACTCTGAACGATTGGTGTTTTTGTTGTTGGTTTGTTGTGCACGAAGTGAAGTCAAAGTGTACTAGTAGTCTTACTGTACACACTAAAAAGTGACTCAAGTCAATAATAGTTCTACTCTTGTTGTGTAATAACAACATTTTACTTCTACTGCAGGCCGACCTTCACTGTCAGTCAGTACAAGTATCGGAGATGATTGATGGAATAATAACAAGCCAGGAGAACGTTTCATGCATGGCATAAAAGCCTAAAGGTAAACACTTCAACAACAACCACAGCAGACCCAAATGTCTGTGTAGAAGTGGAGTTGAGTGTAGCGATGGGATGACTGCGGTGCTTTTAATTAACTAACTTAAATTGTAAAATGCTATGTTTGGAATGGATATGTGCTTTGCCTTTGTGCTAAGCAACATGCTGTCAGGCCTGTCACTGTGAGCCTGCTCTGTCCTGTTGTTGTTGAAGGTCAATGCTGGAAACAGACTAGAGTAGAAATTATGAATACATGCCGCCTCGGAAAGTGTTCTTGTGTTGCACCATGACTACACCATAACTTGTGCATTTGTTTAAACTTTGTTTCTCAATATCCCCTTTGTGTTTCCATCTACAATTACAGGCCGGGCCTTGCCCTATACTTGGGAGTACATTACAATGTACACTTACCTTACCAATAAAGCTACATTTTTTCCAGGCGGGCAGTGGCGACTGGCGAGTGGCGACACCCAAGATTGATGGACGAGAGGACCAAGAGGAATGCCGAGATGCAAATCCAGTCCGCATTTTTGACCAGGATAACACAGTAATAGTATCAACTTTCACCTTCTTTTAAATAATTTGATTAATGTTTTTGCCTACAATCTTTACAACAGTGTGTTCTTGTTGTTGTTGTTATTATCATTAGGTTTGCTCTCTGTTTATGATTCATCCCTACCAATATTCAAAAATACTATTCGCAATCTGTAAAAGTATTAAGCCCGGAACAACAGAACAAGAAGTGTATGTAATCCGGGTCTCCTTATCAATCATCATCATGCATGCATTTCCTTTTTCTCCCTTAACATATTGATATGGCTATGGTAGTCTTCAAAGATTGTTGTTTGTTTGTCCATGCATACTGTTTTTCACTGCCAAACCTTCCCCCAAACCCCCATCTCCCATCCATTTAACAGACCCTAACCCTCTTCCCCTGGGCTGTGTGACTTATTGAGGTGTAACTAAATTAAATGTACACCAATAATTAATCACACGCTTGCTGGGGCGGATGTGGCGAAAGCAACAGTACGTCAATTTCAAGGCAGAGCGACGATCTTCTTCTGCTTGCTCACCCATGAGCAGTATATTTTAGAGGTGATTTTTATTTAACAAAGGAACTTATACCTCAGCATTGATTGGATTTGTTGGCATTCCTCATTCACAGCACTAACTGTTATGCTGTAGGCCTAGTCAAGTGACTCGACACAACTATAGTTTTTGTAACTCTGTCTAGTAGGCTTTCCCCACCACCATTAGGTTTTGTTGTAAAATATTTAGCATATTATTGTTGCTCTGTAAGTTCTGTACTGTACTTCATTCTACTACTCCTCGAACAGTCTCTCAAAGGCGACTGACTGTCTTATTTTCTTTTTTTGCAAATGCTGCTGCCCTGCCAGTGTCTACTACTACTACTACTACCACCACCACCCCAATCATGGCATGGTAGAATAGAAAAAGGAAACCATCTTCACCATGCAGCCATCGCTGTGCCTAAGTTAAACATCAAGCAAAGGTAAGAAGTTTGGGGGAGGCATAATTAATAATGGACATGTTTTCAATAAATTCACACACCCCTTTGAGTCCACATAAAGAATGCATAGACTAGAAGAGAGAGACAAAGTACTGGTAGGACAACTCAATCATTGAGGGGTGTTGCATCTATCTGTTTGTGTCTTACACAGTAAGCCAAATATTTAAATCAAACACTGGCTATGGGCGGACCTGCACCAGCAAGGAAACAGTGTGATGTAAATTAGTAACCCCACCTACAAAACATTAACAACATTGCATGTGTAGTATAAATATAGATTTAATTTACCCTAACAAAAATAAACTATGTAAAACGGAAACTCACAAAAGCTAACCCACCCGCCTCCCTAACTCCAACCATTGTCGGTAAGAAACTGAAGTCCAAATGTCCAAAAATCCCCAACGCCCAATTCCCACCCACCCAAACAAGAATTATAAAAGGGGCAGAACTAAGACAGGGACTGAGGGTGGGATTGGAGGACGACACACATTTGCTCCTCTAAACGGCTGACACAGCGCTTGAGAGTGCGGCAGCAGGAGCAACAGTGGTGGGGGTATCAGAGATGGTGTTGTGGCTAGGGTGGCGGGCGGCCGCCAGACGGTGGCACCGTACTGCTGGAGGGCGGTGGCTGGGTCCCGGGGCACTGGAGGAGGCTTCAAGTGTTGCAGCAGTCACTTCCTCATCCTCTACCAAGACCACCAGCTGCCGGTATTCTCGCTGTATTGCCTCCAGTTTCCGGCGCCGTGCCTTGGCGGCCAACTCCTTCCTATCAACCTTGGAAGGAGTAGCTGTATATCAAAAAGAAACAAGACAATTGTAAAATATACTCTTAGAAAAACAGTAAGACAAGTTCTAATTAGTGGCATGGTAGCACTATAAAGCATAGTACATAAAATCTCGCCCGTTCTTCCTTCCACCCATCTTTCACTTTTTAGTTGAACACCAGGTGATCTGATCTGACTTTTAGTCTTCTCCATAAAATTTTCAAAGCGGAGTTGAAATCACAGATAGATGAGGCCATTGGTTACTCAATACTCCTGCCCCTATGGAAATTAAGGGTGTCTTCTTCACTCTTGAAACGTTCACAACAACTCTTACTTACTTAGCCATCCTCACGCTAAAAGGGGACCACCCGCAATAAGGGCGGGGGTCCCGTGGGGACAATTCCGCCCGCCGCAATGCTAAAAATATATGTTGTGCTTTTCCAAGCACAACGTGACAGGCTCCGCGCGGAGCCTGCCACTTTGTGCTTTGAAAGGCAGGGGGTACCATAGCATAGGTAGGTACCCTCAATGGGGGCCTGCAACAGAGACCCTAAGCATACTCCACATGCCTTTCCATGGGGGCAATGCCGCCACGGAAAGGCATTCCAAAATGCAGATTATTTGGCTGGCACCGCCACCATATTGAAACCTTTTCCGTCCGGTAGACATGTCAACTGTGTGGCCAATCGGCGGACGGTTTCTATCCACCGCGGACCCCCCAGCCATTGTTATATGGCGGGGGTCTCTTCTACAGGGATGGCGGGAGGTTTGCCCCTGGGGGGTCGGCGGTGACTACCGCCGGCCCGGCGGGGGCAACCCTTGCAGTGAGTGTAATGTCAACAATAGTTAAGGATTATGAATCTAACTTACCACCGCCCGCCACTGGTGCTGGCACTCCCCCTACCGCTCCATCGGTATCCTCGGAAACTGCTGCATCCTCTCCCTCCGTGTCGCATTGGCTGCCCCCGGCAATGGTGGTCGTGGGTAGTGCGCCTAGAAAACATTGCACATTTTTTAGGCGTCATATACACCTCCCCCTATTGGTCAGTAGCAAGATTGAAAAATGAGTTAATAGTATATAGCATACATGATGGTACCTACGCCCGTATTAGATGGGTATCACAAGAGCAAAAAACTGATAGAATCCCTGTGAATCGAGGGGTACGCCAGGGCTGCGTGTTAGCCCTGACACTCTTCACGTTATTTGTGAACGGTGTAGTTTCCTTTTTGCTCAAAATAAACGCTGATGCCCCGGTCCTGGCGGGTGACAAAGTCCCCGCTCTCCTCTTCGCGGATGATACATTGTTGGTATCAAAAACTCCCGCAGGATTGCAGAAGTTGCTGGATCGCTTTTGTCTGTTTTATAAGCTCAGGGGCCTTGTCATAAATACTTCGAAAACTAAGCTCCTTTATTTTAACCCAAGTAAGTCATCCAGATCCACCCTTTCCCTGGATGGCGTGTCACTGGAACGCGTAAAAGAACTCGACTACTTGGGAATTAGAATTTCGGATAAATTAAAGTGGCAGCCTCACATTGATAAAATGGCACTAAACCATAAAAGGGTAGTCGGAGCATTAGAGCGAGAACATCGTACATCCACTTCTAAGCCAATTGCTCCTGCTCTGGATATTTACACTGCAAAAGCTATAGGCTGTGCCCTTTATGGCGCAGAGCTGTGGGGCTTTGAGTGTGTTGATGCCCTGGTCACTTCAGAGAATACGTTTTTTAGGGAGCTGGCATCGCTTCCGAGGGGTACTCCTATCAAACCACTATTGAGCAATCTGGGTCGCCGCTCTATTAAGGAACTAGCCAGGTTACGTCCTCTTTTATATTGGGCTCGGTTATGGCGGACCCCGGAGCTCTCAAAGCATCTAGATGGTTTGAGAGAAGTTATGAATCTCCATGGTGCTCACAAAATTAGCTGGATTCGTAATATAAAGAAGCTCCTCCTAGAAACTGGCTTACCAACTGACTGGGAGCCTGGGGTCTCTTTACCCAAGGCCGAAACTAAGCGAGCCTACTGGATATGGGTTGACGATCAAGAACAAAGGGACCCAAACCAAGGTAGGCTGACTGAGGCATTTTAACAGCATAAATTAAAGCCTCGCTTGGAGTCCTACTTGGATTTCATTAAGAAACCAAGAGACAGATCCCTTTTCATCCAGTTTAGACTGGGAACACTCCCCCTCCGCGATTAGACCTGTAAGTGGAAGCCCCCGTAAAAAACCTCTCCTGACTGTCCAATCTGTGAAGGTGTCACTGAAAACATCCCTCATGTCTTCTTTGTATGCCCAGCCTATGCTAAACCCAGACAGAAATGGCTCAAACTTGTGTGTCTGTTGCTTGGAACCAGGGACCATTCCTCTGCACTCAGAATACTTAAGGCTGACACTAGCACAACCTTAGTGTGTGGGGTGGCCAAATTTCTTAGTTGGGCCTGGCTGATTAGATTGAAGACTACTAGATGACTATAGTTTTAGCTGAATCTTTTTAAAATATTCACAAAGCTGTTAAAGTTTAATATGTTTTTTTTAAAATTATTTATTGAAATATGAATGGTCTTATATTGTAATCTATTAAAAAAAATGTATTGCTAATGAATTGTGGTTTTATATTTTTATGTGCTTTTATGATATTCTGTATATCGAAATAAAGCTTTGATGATGATGATGATATAGCATACATCACTAGTACAAATCAGGTAGTAGTCGAGTAGACACTAGTAGTTATATATGGTCCCTAGGGTCATTCTAGCCTTGATTAGTTAGCCCGAGCCATGCAACCATTTTACCTTTGTGTCTTTTATTTTTGCACATGTGACGTTACCTTGCAGCTTGTTGTATAAGACACCTTTCAGTCCACATGACCTCACACTGCTACTGTCTAAGCGCTGCGTACAAGCTGTCAACCAAAACATTAACAAGCCACTTTTTTATGAAGTTCTGGTGTACTGTTAGTCCATATTGCTTATCCATAAATGCTACACTTTTTGGCACAGCTGAGAAATGCTTGCAATATACTAACGTGCACCATTTCATTTTTCGCATTACAGACAGAAGATTCTCTTCTACGAACCAGAGCTTTGCAGAGCTTATGTTGCAACAACTACCAGTACTAGGTTCTTCTAAGGTGAGGTGTCCCTTCACTCAGAGATCTTCAGTTATAAATTTATATAAACTAAATTCCTACCTAGGGGATGTGGTGCTTCCACCACTGTTCAGTTATCATGATTTAATTAACAACTGTAAGTAAGTGTAAAAATGTTTATGTTAATGTACAGAACTTGTCAATAAACATTTTGAACTTACATAGACTTGGTGGTATTTGGTGTGGACTTACACGAGTGAGCAAATTAAAGGAAGCATGTGCATTGCTTCCACGACTGAGAGGTTGGGTGTGTTATGTTCTGGGTTGTCTACTTGTTGGGTATCTTGGGGAGAGGGATTCGGAGAGCTAATAGTTATGATAAAACACTACTATAACTAGTCGGGCAGGGGATTGTGGTGGATTCTGAACTTCTGATTGAGGTGTGTGAGGAAGGTCCAACCTACCATCACCAACATCCTACTTTCTTGTGCAAAGGTCTGTATGTGCAAAATCCCTACAACAGTAGTAGTATGTCCTATCATATCAAAATATTAATAAGTCTGCTTGGGCATTTGTTGGTGTGAATTGTCAAGGCCTCAAGATTAACAAAGACTCAAGATCAATAAGACTAGAAGTAGTACAAGAGGACGACCCAAAGGACTGGACTCAATGGGTAAGCTACTGGTGAATCTGAGTTTTATTTACAACCTTTTAAATAACGAGTGGCCAACTGGGCAAGCTTAGCTACTACAGTACAGACAGACTAATAGTAGTAGTAGTACAGAGAGTCATCATAGCAGAGGCAGGGATAACAAGATTTTCGAAACAGTACAGATCGAAGGATAATTGTTGGTAAAAAATTGCATTAGGAAACTGAAACAATAGTTCGGGAAAAATATGGTGCGGTAAAAGTTATGGAATAAGAATTATTAAAAACAAGAAGACTTACTACGGCCAGCAAAGGAGCCCTTGTTGGTGTCGTCCTGGTGTTGTGGTTCTCCCGCCGACTGAGTCCCACTCCCTGTCTGTGTCTGCCTGCCCCTGGGTGCTGAACAGGAAAGATATAAGAAAGAGACAAACATTGATGGATGGTGTCAAACAAATAAAATATTTTTAAAGAACGGTCAAAAAACACTTATGTAAACAACAATTGCAATAACTAAATTGACCGATCTCATCTGGTCAACAAATAGTATCGGGGTTTGTGGATCGACTACTACCTATTTATCAACACTAATCCAGTCTTCTATTCTGAATCCAGACTACTAACTAAGCATAAGTACGAGGTACCACCCGGCCTAGCCCACCTATTCCAGGCATGCCAATTCTACATTAAGTATGCATTTCCACTTCTTTTAGTCCTCAACAATGCATATGGTCAAATGGAGGACACATGACTACATTTTTTGTATACACCAAATTTTGGGTTGATTGATTGATGCTGATGTTCTGCTAGTGCTAAGCCTAATACCACCACTCTTTGAACAAACTAGAAAAGGTTCTAATAAAGACTGGGGTACCAGCAGCACGTGACGTAACTGAGGGGGCATCACGCATACCACTAAAAAAATTACAAACTCATACAAAGTAATTAAACCTATGTATCAATCCGCCCCTATCTCTTAGTGACAGGACAAAGTAAGGACTAGAGTCACTATAGCAGTACGTAACTTAATTTCTCTAAAATAAACTCTTACATAATCACGCAAAGCGAGCGCAAACGCAAAGTTGCAAACAAGTAAGATTAGTAGCAGCGCAGAGGAGCACCTGTGTCATGACAATCACAGAAGACTTGTAAACCTAATTAACCTGGAATGTAAGCAGCAATATAGCTGATGGGAAGAAAAAAAGATATTCGCAATATATAACACAGAAGAACAGACACAAAGTATTAATAATTAAATAGTTACTCACCAAGACCCCGGACCTCCACTCCTAGCAGGTCCAGCAGGTCCTGCTCACGGTCCAGGATGTCGGACCACCGGTGCGCCAACTGCGCCTGGATGCGCCGAACCCCAGAGCAGCGGAACACTGCCCGGCGCACCTTCCCCCAGCACTGTTGACGCTACCGGAGCCCGTACCCAGAGCCAGGGCCAGGCCTGCCACCTGCTGCGAGGGTAGAGTGGAGGTGGCGCTCCACAAAGAAGATAAGTGCAGCCAACTCCACCTCCCCAAATAAGGCCCGTGCCTGCACCCCTTGTGGGTGCCGCCTCCAGCAAGGAAGGCAGTCACAGCTCTGGCTGCGGCGAGCCCTACCTTTTGGCATGGTTCTGGGGAGTGAGGTTCCGTGACAATTGTAAGTGGTGTTTTCGACTCACCCGAATATGGTCGAGTCTGATCTCTATGAACCGCAAATGATGAGTTTAGTGGGTGTACACGTTTTCGCTGTGCTAGCCTAAACCGTTCGTTTGTTCCGTGGGTTTCTTCATCTGAACCCATGGGTTCCATTTTAGATATGGCATCCATTTTGTTTCTTGCCCTCAAGTAGCCAGCGAACGGACGCTGTCCGCTTCGTGACCCTGGGATTCCCAAACTCTTGCTGAAGACACGTGTTCCTTTGAGGGTGTTTTTATGATGAGGGGGATGATACTGTAAGGCAGAGGGCCCCGCTCGAGGCTCATCTTGTCATCCTGGTCTATTGTCTCAGTTGTGCATTCATTAGGCACGTCTCCTTTGATCCCTGCAACTGTGTTTCCTGATACCACCCCTTTTACACTCTCTTCGATCTGTTCGCTATCCTCGTCTTCCTCTGCACCTGTTTCTGTCTCTTCCTTGATTCGTTTACAGCCGAACGGAATGTACTAATGGTGGGAAGATGTACTTTTACAGTTGGGAACCGCCAAATGCTACTGTAATTATGTTCCAGGCCCTGAATACATGAAAGCGACCCCTTATGAAAAGTACTGTGGGAACCGAATTGTAAACTTTTGTTCGCTATGTTATCCTATGACAAAAACTATATAAAAAGAGCGATCCACAGATGCAATTTGAAGCAGTCTCTCAGAACCTACATGCTATGTACTTCTCGTGACTTCTGTGTTCCCTGCAGTAAATAAACCTCGAATCTTTGACGCCGAAAGAAGTGTCCCGTGTCTCTGTCATTTGTACGCCGGAACAGGTAACCCACGAAGGTTTCAGGTGTTATCCCTGGCACCGCTGGGTCTTATCAGACTCCAGTCCTTCAGTTGGCCCCCTCGTGGGGCTGCATCAGTGGTACCGGTCCAAAGCCTGACGATCGTGAGGAACTTCGTGTGAAATCTCCGAGGGAAGGTGCACCCCGCTTCATCGATCCAGTTGTCGAAACAAGTGGCCCGACGACTTTTCCCGCGAAGATCCCCGCCTCCTGACGGCTGCGACAGACTGCTGCCCTGACTGTGGACCTGTTTTGGCGCCTGGCGTAGACCTTGGTACAGCGAGACGATTGACGGGCCTTCCTGGTGACGCCATTGATCCTTGAGTTAAGTATTTGTGGGTCGCTCCCAGAGTCCTTTGTTGTTGCGGGTGCTTAGTTGTTGCATGGTTCCATTGCATTTGTGGTTCTTGGTATTTCGTTCTTCGTTGTTCTATTTGACGTCTGCAGTCGCCAAAAACCGAGGGTTTTGCACTTTTGTAGGGACATTGTAATCCTATAACCCTTGACGTTTGTGAAACTCGGTTAGTGTGCACGATGCCTGGCCGTAGTACTTTGTTTAGCTGCTTTAGAGGTTGTGGTGCGGATTCCCGACTGGAGGACTCCTGTCCGATACCTCCAGTTGGAACTCCAATTTATGAATTATATAGTCGACATGGTGTGGGTCCTATTACGTTCAATGATTGCTGGGTTCGTTACACTAAAGAAGACGGTGTCCTTAGTTGACCACCTCATGGTAGTTTTGAGACCCCGATTTTAGATAATCTTGAAGCTAAATTGTTTCAAAAGAAAGCAAGGCCGGCCATGTTTGATTCCTTTCGGTTGTGGCGTAAAGAAGCCAAGCAGAAAGAAATCAAGCAACTTAAACGTAATAAAAGAGAAGGTATCGTTACAACGATGAGAAATGCAGAGCAGTTTCAGCGAGACAAAGAGGAGAAGGAAAAGGAAATTTTTTATAGATTGCAACGCATGACAGTGGATAAATGTTACCCCGTTTTACCGACGGGTACGGATAAGAAGGGAGAGGAAGCAGTAGAGGACCCTTTGTTGTCTTATCTACTGAAGTCGCCTCCTCCTTATACACAGGATACCGCAGTTCCCGTGGTTACTCCGGTTCCTCAATCCGCTGTTCCGGTAGCTGTTCCTCTTGTTCCTGTTCCTCTACCTGCTCCTGTTCCTACTGCTCCACCGGCTATACCTTCTCAAACTACTGTTCCCGCTACTTCCACCCTTGTGGCTACTCCTGCTGCTCCTCCTGTTTTTGCCTCTCCTATTGTTTCCCCTTTGCTTCTTTCTTCTTCTCTGTCTGTTCGACGTCGTGTTCCTACTGTTGCTGCCAACTTCTACACTCCTCTTGGACCGATTCTTGGGTCTACTGATTTTGATGTTCCCCAACGACGAAGTCAGCTTCCTGATGGTAGGGAGCGTGACACGTTAATTAGGATGGCGCGTAATTGGATTAGGTACCCCATTAAAAATTCTCCGCGCATAATTTTAGATACGTTCTCTCAATTCAATGAGCCAACACAGAGATTTGTGTTTGATGAAATGTGCAAATTTCTAAGTGAAGCGATATCTAATGATGAAGTAAACGCAGTACCGATTGATGTAGTAGAACTTCAGCTTCAGTTTGCGAGTGGTGTACTGGTGGGTAGCAATGTTCGACGTGCTGTCGAGCATCTACTGTCTTTTCGTCCCACTATTATACCTCGAGCATTGTTTAAAGATGATACTGAGGAATGGATGCCTACGCCTGGTCAGTATCCCATGTATAAAGACAACAGGAGATGACCCAACAACCACGTTGGGATGGGTGTGTCATGAGAATAAGAACAGTTACCAACAGGTATTATGTAGAGACAATTTCAAAGGTGTACGCAATATGCATTACAAGAAAGGAAAACCAAGGAGTCAAAGGGTTTGAAGAGAGTGTAGTCTTATTTTCACAAGAGGTAGAACAGAAAACTTTCAAGGTTCAATACAGTTAAGGCAGCACTGTACAGAGTGGATCCTGTGACAACCCGGTGACACTTGGTGCAGGTGCTATATACAATCTGTGACCAGTGAGTGTGCAAGTGTTTAAAAACAACAGCATAGGCGACGCATAAATCAGGATATAAACATCAGATAATGGCCCCAACAGAGACAAGTAACCATTACTTGAAACACAATAATTAGTATGGGAGCACAAAATGTGAATTGCGTCGTAAAATTTGAGCTGTCTAGTCGACGGCGTTTCGATCCCGGTTGGTTGGGATCCTCATCAGGACGGGGTTGTCGATGAGAACAGTGCTGTGGGCAAAAAGGTAGTTTGAGCATGGGGTATGGGATAGGAGAACGGACAGGGTGAGGAAGTGCACAGGTGCTTAATCCGGTTCTGAGTTGCGAACTAAGAGGTGTAATGAAGTGGGTGGGTGATGGCCGGAATTGGACTGGGGGTGGTGGCATAGGGAGTGGCTAGGGTCTGGCAGACTGCGGGGTAAAATACCGTTAATTTCCAGACAGTCTGGGTGATAAATTGGTCAGTACAGGGTCGCCACATATGGGAGATGGAAACTCACACTTAGGCTCTGGCAGGATGATGTGGTTGCAATCCTGGATATAGACTCGATCGTCAAAAGCTACTAGGGAGCAATAGGTAAACAAAGTTTTAGAGGGTGACCATACATGTTAGACATGATTAGATACTGTTACCAGGGTATCTAATCATGTCTAACATGAGCCTGCCAGAGCCTAAGTGTGAGTTTCCATCTCCCATATGTGGTGACCCTGTACTGACCAATTTATCACCCAGACTGTCTGGAAATTAACGGTATTTTACCCCGCAGTCTGCCAGACCCTAGCCACTCCCTATGCCACCACCCCCAGTCCAATTCCGGCCATCACCCACCCACTTCATTACACCTCTTAGTTCGCAACTCAGAACCGGATTAAGCACCTGTGCACTTCCTCACCCTGTCCGTTCTCCTATCCCATACCCCATGCTCAAACTACCTTTTTGCCCACAGCACTGTTCTCATCGACAACCCCGTCCTGATGAGGATCCCAACCAACCGGGATCGAAACGCCGTCGACTAGACAGCTCAAATTTTACGACGCAATTCACATTTTGTGCTCCCATACTAATTATTGTGTTTCAAGTAATGGTTACTTGTCTCTGTTGGGGCCATTATCTGATGTTTATATCCTGATTTATGCGTCGCCTATGCTGTTGTTTTTAAACACTTGCACACTCACTGGTCACAGATTGTACATAGCACCTGCACCAAGTGTCACCGGGTTGTCACAGGATCCACTCTGTACAGTGCTGCCTTAACTGTATTGAACCTTGAAAGTTTTCTGTTCTACCTCTTGTGAAAATAAGACTACCCTCTCTTCAAACCCTTTGACTCCTTGGTTTTCCTTTCTTGTAATGCATATTGCGTACACCTTTGAAATTGTCTCTACATAATACCTGTTGGGAACTGTTCTTATTCTCATGGTCAGTATCCCATGCGTGAAGTTCCACCAGTGTATATGCCAGGTAACCCTGGTGCTAATCCTCCAGTCCCGCCATTCTTTCAGAGAGTTTGGATACACCTCCCATGGAAGCGATCGGAAGTTTTGCAGGTGAAGCAATCTTTGCCTGACCCTCGCAAGAATCCTGCAGGGTACTATAAAGAATTGTCGCAGTTAGTGGATGCTACAATAATGAATCTTGCTGATATTGATATGCTGTTTGGCAATGTCGTACCACAACCGGTAAGGGCGAAAACACGTCACGAAGATCATGCAGCTGAATTAGGTGGTGATTGGGCTGCGCTTACAGCCGCGGACGGTTTGCAGGTCGGTGGGGCTAAGCCTGAACAGTTAATTACGGCTTTGCCTCAGAGAATAATTACCCTTATGAAAACACTTATGCCAGCTATGAAAGTTAACTGGGACAAACTGTCCGCTTGCAAGCAAAAGAAGGACAAGAGTGTCTCCGATTTCTTTACAAGATTTGAGGAGGCATTCATTGATCATAGTGGTCAAGATATGGGCACTGAGGGAGGTCAGAGATTGTTTGTAGACAAATTTGTATCAAATTTGTTGCCCGACCTTAGCAACAAATTGAAAAATTCAGAAAGTGCGTGGGCTGTTTCTACTTCTGCCCAGATATTGGCTAAGGCTCAATATTATGAAAATAGAGAAAAAGAAGAAAATGATTGTGCAGACAAAAAAACGAAAGAGCTTAAAACGAAAGTTTTGTTGCAACAAGCATATCCTCCGCGCTCGAATCAGAATGATTCTCAGCAGCGGAATCGATCGCAATCGCAGTCATCTAGGTCACAATCGCGAAGTGACTCTTCTTCGCAGAGATCTATGCTTAGGTACAATCAGTGTGCCTACTGTAGAGGCGAGGGTCATTTGAAATTTGATTGTCCAGTTTTGCGTGAACGGAATAGTGGTAATTCATCTAGAGGAGGTCGTAGTGGTCCTCAGGAGGCTACACGAGGTAGAGGTCGTGGTGTTACGCAGAATCAAAATGATCGTTCTAATAATTCTTCTGATTCTAATAATTGTTTCGATCAGCGTGGATCATCATCAGGTAGATCCGCACAGTACAATGTGGATGATTATTACGTCGATCAGGGTACTGACGACGGTAATTACTAGGACAGCCATAGACAAGGAGAGGGAGTAGTATCAGTTCCGGTTGATCAGAGAGGGCCTTACGTCGCAGTTGCCACCTCGGGCGTAGTTGAGCCTTTTCTGTTGGACACTGGTGCAGCGAAAAGTTCCATCATGCATTCGAAACTCCCTGGCGCACCTTTGTCTGGCTTAACAAATGTTTCTGTTGGATTCTCTGGCGCCCGCGTTAGCAATCCGGTTTCTCGCCCTTTGCCCCTTACAATTGGGCCTCGTGAGCTAAAAGCTCCTTTGATTTTAACTACTGGTTGTGGTGAAAATCTTTTGGGCCTGGATTTGCTGAAACGTCTGTATGCGACTTTGTATTGTTCTCCTGCGGGAGTAAAGCTTACGTTGGGTGAGAGAGTAATCTCTCCTATGTATTTGTCCATTGATAAGCTCCCACCGGAATTGAGTTCTCTTCCTGCATCTTTATGGGCAACAGGTCCCAATGACGTGGGCCTGCTTGATATCTCTCCTTATGTTGTTCAGCTGAAATCGAATGTGCGTTTACCACGTATTCCCCAGTATCGTATCTCCCTTGATGGTGAGCGAGCATTGTTAGCAATCATTTATGATTTGATCGAGAAAGATGTTATCGAGGAGACACGGGGAAACGTGTGTAATAGCCCTGTGCTACCCATTCTGAAACGCACTGACCATCTAAGCCTCCTGTTTATCGTTTTGTCATTGATTTACGGGAGGTGAACAAACTTGTGATTCCTCAGTTCCCTGTGGTGCCCAACATTACGGCTTTACTGACTCTGATTCCAGCATCCGCGTCCTGGTTCTCAGTGATCGATCTAAAGAATGCTTTCTTTAGCATTCCGATTGCTGAAGAGAGCAGGGACCTTTTTGGTTTCTCTTTAGGTGGTCGCAGCTTTAGGTTTAAACGTGCTCCTCAGGGCTACTGTGAGAGTCCATCGATATACAGCCAAGCCCTGAAGAGCCAACTTGACGCGTTTGTGTTGCCGGCTGGTGCGGCCTTGATCCAATATGTTGATGACTTATTGGTGGCTGCGGACACACAGGACATTTGCAAAACTGCTACGGTGTCTTTGTTGCAACATCTCTGTGACTTACATCACAAGGTGTCACCTTCTAAACTGCAATATTGTTGCCAAGAAGTAACCTATCTAGGTCACTTATTGTCAAAGGAGGGAAGAAGGTTGACTCCAGAGAGAATTGCAGCGATCGCTCGAATGACTGTGCCAACAACTCAGAGAGATGTGCGTGCCTTTTTAGGTATCACGTCATACTGCAGGCAATGGATTCCAATTTTTTCATTGCTAGCGAAACCATTGGTGGCTCTTACGTGCAAGGATGTTCCAACTCCCTTACCATGGACGGAAGAATGTCAGAAAAGTTTTTCTGAACTACGTGATGCGTTGTGTTCGGCTCCTGTGTTAGGTACTCCTGACTACAGTAAGCCGTTTACACTATACGTTCACAAGAGGGAAGGTTGTGCGTTGAGTGTTTTGACGCAACAATTCGGTGGTAAGCAGCGTCCATGTGCATATTTTTCCTCGACCTTGGACCCAGTAGCTAGAGCATTGCCGAGTTGTTTGAGAGCAACAGCGGCAGCTGCGGTGTCCATCTGACAATCTGCAGGATTGGTCATGGATAATATGCTTACGGTGATATTTCCGCACGCAGTTGACACTCTCTTGAATCGTACGAAAACCCAACATTTGACGAGCGCAAGGTTGTCTGGTTATGAGTTAACGCTTCTGGCAAGTCACATTCAAATAAAGCGCTGCAATGTCCTAAACCCGGCGACTTTGTTGCCAACTAATATGGAATCAGACGAGGTAACACCGCACGACTGTTACTTACGAACTGAGGAGGAAACAAAAGGTCGTGTGGACCTGAAAAACACTCCATTGGAAGACCCCGATGGTACTTTGTATGTGGATGGTTCATGTTTTAAGTTGCCGAATGGTGATGTGACGACTGCGTATGCTGTGGTGACGTTGAGTACGGTTGTGGAGACTGCGAGATTGAATCAGAACTCTGCACAGGCGGCAGAGCTAATTGCCTTAACCAGAGCGTGTGTTTTGTCAAAAGGGAAACGGTGAATGTGTTTACGGATAGTCAGTATGCGTTCGGTGTTGCGCATAGTTTTGGACGTTTGTGGAGAGAGAGAGGTTTTATGACATCGCATGGTACAAAGATCCAGCATGGACAGCTTGTGAATGATCTTTTGGATGCACTTACTTTGCCTGAGCAGGTGGCGATTATTAAATGTAGTGCACACCGTAAGGTGACGGATGATGTTGGTCGTGGCAATGCGTTTGCTGATGAGATTGCTAAGGAGACTGCAAGAAATCTTACAACTAGAATGTATGTGACGAGTTCGGTAAGGTGGCCTACAGAAACTGGTATGTGCGAGGACACTATTGAGAGTGTGAAAGCGATTCAGAATGAGGCCACCGAGACTGAAAAGACTAAATGGAAAGAGAGTACGGGAAAGTTGGATGCGAATGGCTGTTGGATTGATTTGTCGGAGAATAAGAGGTGGATGTTGCCGGATGCGTATGTGCTAGCTGTTGTGACGATGGCACACGGCTTGTCACATATTAGTGCGAAAGGTATTTGCAAGTTGTTGTCCCCTGTATGGAAGAATGATGGTATCGCTAAGTGCGCTGAGAGATTGGTCAAGAGTTGCATGATATGCATGATGTACAATCCTGGTAAAGGAACTCCTACACCCCCTGGCCACATTGCTCCTCCTTCATGTCCCTTTGAAGTGATTCAGTTGGATTTTATCCATATGGAGCGATGCAATAACCTAAAATATGTTTTGGTTGTGGTTTGCGCATTCTCCCGATGGATCGAAGCCTACCCTCTTAAAGACAATACTGCCCTGTCCACCGCAAAAGTCCTACTGAAGGAATACTTTCCTCGGTATGGAATGCCACGAATTGTATGGTCTGATAACGGAAGTGAGTTTGTAGGGAGTGTGATGAAGAGTGTGTGTAAGGGCCTTGGAATTACACAAAAATTCCACAGCGCCAACCATCCCCAGTCAGCAGGTTTAGTTGAGGGATACAATGGAACTCTCAAATTGAAACTCGCAAAGATTCAGGCTACGACTGGTCTCTTGTGGCCTGACGCTTTGCCCTTAGCTCTTCTGTCAACTAGGGCGACTGTACACTCTCGAGTAGGGCTCAGCCCATATGAGATTGTGTTCGGTCGTCCTGCCAATGTTTGGGGGGTCCCTAGGCCCAGTGTGTTTTCTGATCTTGAGTATCCAATGTTGATCGATTATCTTCATGATCTGACTGCTAAACTGAGGTTAATTCACCAACAGGTCTTTGAAGCACTGCCGACGCAGACGGAGGGTCCAGGCCACCAGCTCCAGCCCAGAGACTGGGTGGTTACGAGGAACTTTGGCCGAAAACGAAATCTTGAGCCAAGGTTCATTGGACCCTACCAGGTGCTCCTTGTCACGAGGACTGCTGTTCGTTTGGAGGGGCGCAAGCACTGGGTGCATGCCACCCACACCAAGAAGGTACCTATACCTTTGCCGGCGGACTCGTGGGTGAGGAAGGGCATCGCCTCATCTGAAGCTGAGGTTGTACCGAACTTTGTCCCATTCAGCGACGCTCAGCCTATTGGAGATACCTCAGTGCAGCCGGACGATACTGTTGAACATTTGTCATCAAAGAACTCAAGATCTGAACAATTGCCTGGTCGACAGGATTCTGTTTCATCATCGGACCAACTGTTTGAAGATCAGACACGTCCTGGGAGGAGCAGATATTTCCTCCGCTCCAACACTAGAGACTAATAAACAAATATTTTTGCTTCCTCCCCTGACATTCACGTTACCCCATTACCACTTTGAACATTTTTGAATAATTGTGATTTTGTAAATTTTGAGTCTTTTTCTGCATATGTATTTGTTTCCACAGCTAGGAGATTTTGTATATACTGTTTAATTAAAGTACCTTACATCCGGGTGAACCGTAGGGCCGTTCGGGTACTTCCTTCTGGTTAGTAGGTCCTGACACTAGGTCGGAGACCGTCGGTTCCTAGGAACTCCTGGGGATTGACTATTGCTACACAGAACGAAGTGCGTCAAGAACGTTGCGGACGGTTTTAGAGGATGGCCTTCTCGAAGCTGTCAGAATTGGAAAAGACTCAATCTCAAAGATTCGAACTGCATAGGATTGTACGTACAAAATGCTTCATGTTTCAGGTGTTCCTTCTATTCCTAACTGTTTCTTCGTTATTGGTGGGTGGGGTGTATTATATGATACAGTCATTGTTGCCCTCTGACTCACCTACCCCTTCTTCTGAACCTAAACCTACCTCCACTGTTTCTCCTCATTTCTTCTACATCTTACCCCAACACGAGCAGGTTAGACGTGCGGAATTCATGAACAATTCCTTCGTTCAGCTCCTTCACCAGCATCAGTTGGTAATGAATACTACCAATTGTTGGGTGTGTGGGTTAATGCCACATACCACCGATAGGGGAATTCCGTACTTGGTTCTCCCTTACAGTTCCCAGGGTTCTGCTCGAGCATTCCAAACAATGTTTCATAGCGCACTAGATTCCTACCCCCATCGAGAGCCACGCACTGCAGATCATGGTCCTGGCCCGTACCACAAGCCTTTGGCAAGAGCGATTGCCGATTTAGATAGGGATATCTTTGACGCATCACTTATCCCAGAGGAAGAGGTGCGAGCATACCGAGATCTGAGTGAGGCTGAGTATAGTATGTCAGTGGGTGATCGGCAGCTTAAAAGCTCGTCTCCGATCTGGATCGTACCCCACCTCGGTAATTTCTGTCTGAAAGGCCTAGGCCGAAGCCCGCGAGCTCAGCTTGGGAGGAGTGCCTGTACCGAGACGTATGTTTTGCCGACGACCTCTTCCCCTGTTCTTCTGACTGCCAAGGGTACTTACTTTGTTTGTTATGATCGTGCATATACATGGTTGCCTCGTGACTTCTCAGGCACATGTTATATTGCGAATCTGTTGCCGCCGACCTTTACTGTTGGGTCGGATTATCACAAGACCAGAGTTGTGAGAGGCGTGATTAGCGAAGAGGACACTGCCGGTCAAGAAGCAGGAGACTTCATTAAGGGTTTCTTGCCGTTTTGGGGACCTATGATCAATAGTAGGAACCTGAGACAATTGACTCGGTGGTGGAATCGACCGCTAATATCACCGTGAGCGCCCTTGGTAACATTACAGCAGAGCTTCAGGCTGACAGGCTTATGACGTTACAAAATCGTATGGTTTTAGACGTTGTTCTAGCAGATAGAGGTGGAGTATGTAAGGTGATCCATTCGAGTTGCTGCATTTTCATTCCTGACAACGCTCCAACTGTCTATCAAGCCATCTCAAAGTTGCATAAAATCTCCGAGTCCATACACGTGGACGTAGGGGATTGGACGCTACTAGGGTGGTTTTGGGGCTTGATGTCGACGTGGGGTTGGAAGATTCTGATGATCATTGGGGTTGTTGTAGCATTTCTGTTCACGTGCTGTCTTTGTGTGCAGTGTGGTCCTGCCTTATGTGGCCTTTGTGCCACGACGTGTATAAGACGGCCACCTGTTACCAAGGAAGCATTGATGGATAGGATAATGTTGCAGCAACATCTGGATGGTCTGATGAATATCGAGATCGATTCCGATTGCGACTAGTGCTTGCCTACATGAGGGCAAAAGGAGCGTCTGAGGTTCCGTGACAATTGTAAGTGGTGTTTTCGACTCACCCGAATATGGTCGAGTCTGATCTCTATGAACCGCAAATGATGAGTTTAGTGGGTGTACACGTTTTCGCTGTGCTAGCCTAAACCGTTCGTTTGTTCCGTGGGTTTCTTCATCTGAACCCACGGGTTCCATTTTAGATATGGCATCCATTTTGTTTCTTGCCCTCAAGTAGCCAGCGAACGGACGCTGTCCGCTTCGTGACCCTGGGATTCCCAAACTCTTGCTGAAGACACGTGTTCCTTTGAGGGTGTTTTTATGATGAGGGGGGTGATACTGTAAGGCAGAGGGCCCCGCTCGAGGCTCATCTTGTCATCCTGGTCTATTGTCTCAGTTGTGCATTCATTAGGCACGTCTCCTTTGATCCCTGCAACTGTGTTTCCTGATACCACCCCTTTTACACTCTCTTCGATCTGTTCGCTATCCTCGTCTTCCTCTGCACCTGTTTCTGTCTCTTCCTTGATTCGTTTACAGCCGAACGGAATGTACTAATGGTGGGAAGATGTACTTTTACAGTTGGGAACCGCCAAATGCTACTGTAATTATGTTCCGGGCCCTGAATACATGAAAGCGACCCCTTATGAAAAGTACTGTGGGAACCGAATTGTAAACTTTTGTTCGCTATGTTATCCTATGACAAAAACTATATAAAAAGAGCGATCCACAGATGCAATTTGAAGCAGTCTCTCAGAACCTACATGCTATGTACTTCTCGTGACTTCTGTGTTCCCTGCAGTAAATAAACCTCGAATCTTTGACGCCGAAGGAAGTGTCCCGTGTCTCTGTCATTTGTACGCCGGAACAGGTAACCCACGAAGGTTTCAGGTGTTATCCCTGGCACCGCTGGGTCTTATCAGACTCCAGTCCTTCAGGAGAGAGAGACGGAGCGGGAAAGAAAATGTAATAACATTTAAAAAGTAAGTAAAGGAAATAGCAAGGAATAGAAAAAGAGTGAAAAAGTAGCTAAAAAACTCGAAAAAAGTAGATAAAAACCAAAAATATAGAAGCAGGAAAATAGTTGAAGAGATAATAAATAAAAAAGATCCAAAAAAAGTGGCTGGAAACAAAGGTTTGCAAAGATACAGGGAGGATTCAAAATCAGGCCCCAGAACCATGCAATAGAGTGAAAAACAAGATGGCCGCGCCCATTGCGACCATGTGCGCAAGTTCGCGCGATATTTTCTCCCCGAGCACGCAAAAAGTGTGCGCGAACAAGTAAAAGCTTTCCCGAACAGGAAATACGTACCGCGAACGGGCGCGAATATGCTTGCATTGTGCGACCCGAACAGGAAGTAAGCATCGCGGGCGGGCGGGACAAGTGAAAACAAGATGGCCGCGCCCGTGAGCGACCACATGGGTGAGTTGGCGAGCCGCGATCATGCAGAAACAAATCGCGAATGGGCTGGGAAAAAACGTCTGCGTCTTCGCGATATTTCCGCGTGATCGCAGAGATTTTCGACATTTTCGCGATAGTTTGCGAAACCGAATTTTGCAAATTCCGCCCACCCCTACTGTAGAATTGACTAAGATACGATTGTAGCACAACATGAAGATGCCAGAGCAGCAAAACATATGTCCTTGGCAGTGAACTGATTGAGGGCGGTGGGAATCGGAGATCCATAGAGCACTTTGACGACAAAGGAAGGGCAGAGGGAGAACTTCAGCACAGGTGCAGTCATAATTTTGGTGAGACTGAGGTTTCCAATACAGGATGAAGCAGTTACTTGTGTTGTGTTAAAAACCAAAAACCACAGGGGATCGCACATTCCCTAAGAGATTAGGTACTTTTTGTTATGGCAAAGGCCTTGAGTTTCACGTGGAGATGTAGTTGGCAAAAACGGAAGCCAGTTTATGTTTCCTTCTGCTACATTGCCGACCATCCCTCACATTTACTTTCCGTGCAAACTTCGCAGGCCTGAAAATTAAAGCAGTGAATAGATAATGATACAAGCCACAAAAATGCATCTCAGTATTACATGCGGTAACGCACCTGGAATAAACAACAACGAAACCGACATTGTAACAACGACAGGAACAGACATAATATTACAGATCACATAACAGGAACTTTCAACCACATAACATGAATATATATATATTTTTTATAAACGAGGTACACAGAAAAAGACCAAATACGGGTTAAGTGTCCACTGCATGGAGAAAAGAGGTAGACAAACATGGACATAGGAGGCAATGCCCATTTGTAAGTCACAGAATTATGACGTGAGAGGAAAGTCGTTTACTAATACGTTGTAGGAAATATATATCGACAACAGATCATATTCACGGCTTTTGAAAATAAATTCTGGTGGGTAAAAACCAAAATGGCAGAAAAAGGTACTGAATAACTAGAGGCCAGTGTACCATAAGCAACCAAAAGCACAGGAGCATACATGAAAGGAGGCCGAACTCTTTTAACACTACATAGAGTGAATTCACACAAGTGAATAACTGAACTCCTTTCTTCATTTTCTCCTTTCTTAGAGTATATAATGTAATTCTCTGGAAGTTCTGAGAAATATTCTTACAAATTTAGCTTATGTGAAACAGTGTTGTATGGTATTGCACCCTTGAGCACCCGGTGGCCTCTAGCAGTCTGTGGTACTGCAAGCAAATTATACAGTGCTGGCGCTCAATCGTATAGGGCCTCTAGCGGCCTGTGGTACTGCCCACCTACATGCTGGACCCTGAGTTATCAGAGCGCTTTACAAACTCAAGAGTAAGGTCCTCATAAAAGGTACAAGAATTGCATAAAATAAAAACTTGGACATAATATTACAGAAGAGCACGCAATAAAGTAGAAATCGAAACAAATGTAAAGTCATTAAGGATGAGAATAACCAAAAGGTGGCCCAGTAAAAAAAAAATGGGGGCAAAGGGGGGAGGGACATCATAGCGGCAGGCTGCGGTACTGAATGCGTACATACAGTACTGGTGCCCGGTTCAATGCGACCGCATGCAGCCTGTGGTACTGTCCGCTTACACAAAGTAGTAGTGCCCAATTATTTGGGACCTCTAGCTAAAGCCTGTGGTACTACATACTTACAGTTTCATACGTCTTTATTTCGGGTTTTTGACCATAAAAGACATCATATACAATACATACATAATTCATAAAATACAGTACATAATCAGTTTAACAATTATAACATTTTTACATTATTCTCTAAAACATCATCAATCCGTTAAAACATAATTAAATTGACTCTAAAGACGTACAGAAATTCATTCATAATAAAAATTGGGGTATCACCTGATCATATAACTAATGGATACCTAGCTCTGATGACCCAAGCCCACCCTAAGTATTTTGCCACACCTATAGTCACGCACTCAGAGGTGTTAGATCTTAAAACCCAGAGAGCTTCCATGCCCCCGTGACTTTATCCTCCTGCAAATGGGTTTAAGCCATTTGCGCCGGGGAGCAGTATATGCTGGACAGGCAAAGAAGAAGTGACCAATGGATTCCCTTTGGCCACTACACCAAGGGCAGGACTCTGTTTGCTGTCCACGCCATTTGTATGTGAACGTCCTTACAGGTAGCGAGCCAACTCTAAACTGATGATAGAGTTTTCTATCCAAAATTCTAGTGATGCTACTACATACTTACATACAGTGCGGGTGGTGCACCAGTAGCCTTCAGTAACGCAGGCTTACATATAATGTTGGTGCTCGATTCCAATGGCGCTGCATGGTTTTAGTACAGTGCCGGTGCCCCATTCGAGTGAACAGCCAGTATCAGCCTATGGTATTGCAAGCTTGCATGCAATGCTTGTAACCAAGTCAACTGAACCTTTATTTGGCACTCTGTAATAATAATATAACACTAGACTGCATTAAACTAGGAATACCAGATAACGAGCTTGGCTTCTGTGATGGCCATCTTGAATGCCACTAGATGGGGAGCAGACCTGTTGGGATTATGCTTGGTAAAAGCGCTCAAGAAATAAAAAAGAAGTCCCAAAACAAAACAATAAAATTACTGCTATGTAGGTTTTAAAGTATAAGGGAATGGGCGACAGCGGAACTAATCAGAAGGAAGAGGGTCAGGAGGGATGAAAAGTTAGAGGAGGATGCCAGAGCCTGGCATACCCTGATATCGGAGGTCCCCATGGGGGAAGCCCCCACCACACAAGGGTTGGGGAGTACACAAGCTTACCAAGTTGGTGCGAGAGTGGGGGTGCAGCAATAGGACACTCTCAATGGGAGAACAGGGTAACCAGCCTGATGTTAGGAGTAGACCGATGAAGTGATACATGGCAGAGACATGGCAGAGACAGGGGGGTTTAGTTTGAGGAGGTTTATTGTTATGGTTTTCTTATTGAGAATCTTCAATCCAAATCGAATGTACTGCAATGAGCATTAGTGCGGAAGCCGCTGTTAATATATATATATTTTTTTCTCCTAGACAGGCAGGTATTGTTTCTTTCACAAATTATTTTTTTTTAAAATACGATTATTTGCTTTAGGTGGAAGTTGCTGAGATTGTACTGTATTGTCAAGATTTCACTGTACAGAGATTCTGTTATAACTGTACTGTCTTAAATGACTTTGGATGATTTAAACTCTCAATAAAAATAACTTTAAAAAAAACATTAGGTTTTAAAGTAGTTGAGCAGTGCGCTCGGGGAGGGCTAAACACCAAAAGAAGCATGACGTATACATGCCCTTCACAAATGGGGAGAAAAAAAATGGAGCGACAATGGTGCCAGCAAATCGGAAGCCTATCGGTGGACTGTAAGCCCAGAAGTAGATACAGCATGTCTTGGTTCGAGACAGCGCATGCGCGGAATTTAGAGCCGAGCCCTTAAAATAGGTGTGCGGGTACTCCATGAAAAGCTCTCTCCCACATGTAAATACATATAGACACAGAGAAGCAGGAACACACATTATGTACACACAGAGGCAAAAGTGGAGGCAAAAATACCCAGTGCTTTAAATGGGCCGGTATTGTCCGGTACTGGAGTACCAAGCAATACCAAGGGGGATGATGGACGGAGTGTTAAACATTGCAAGCACCCACTGCCATCAACTGATCTGGGTTTAATCCATCATCATTCTTTAGCTCACTCGCCACCCCAGTTCAGACATGGCCATTTGCAAATCAGTCTGACCCTGTGCCTCATGGGAACAGTCCAGCCCGAACTGCCAAGCCATGTCTTCCCTGGACTGGAAACAAGCAGCCTGGGACCGGCTCCGACATCAGCCAGACTAGCTTGAATCCAGTGGCAAAGTGAGCGAGGGACCCACGTCTGGGCATACCCTGCCAACTTAGGGCGAACAAATCAAAACCAAAGGGAATGATGGACGGAGTGTTGAACATTGCAAGCACTCACCCCCAGTCAACGGATCTGGGTTTAATCCATCATCATTCTTTAGCTCACTCCGCCACCCCAGTTCAGACATGGCCATATGCAAATCTGTCTGACTCTGTGCCTCATGGGAACAGTCCAACCCGAACTGCCAAGCCATGTCTTCCCTGGACCGGAAACAAGCATCCTGGGACCAGTTTCTGGCTAATCAGCCGTCATCAGCCGGGCTAGCTTGAATCCAGTGGAGTACCAGCATTTTTTCTTTTGAGAGGGAGAGTACCGGCACTTTTCAAGAGAAATGCTACTCTTTTATTTGGAGAGTACCGGTACTTCTCAGAAACAAGCAGGTACTCTGGTACAGAGCACCTGCACTTCTATTTTTCCATTTCAAACACTGTATATACCCACAGAGATGTGCACACATCCACACATGCATGCACTGATGTTTCAGAAATGCGGAGAGCTTGAGTTTGAAGAGCAAATGTCTCTGATAGTGGTTTGTGTGTCAGCAGGTCTAATGTTTGCGTGACAGAGCACGCTGCTGAGGCAGCTGGGAGAGAATGGAACATGGACACTGAAAGCAGCTTAAAGCCACGCAGGAAACACACATAATCTGTAACAAAAGGCGAGCATTAAATGGAACAGAAAAGAGATGCCTGGGCTGAATTTGATGTATGCTTAAATTAATATTGAACGCAGTCAAAAGATTAAAAGAACTTCAACACGATAACGGCTACGCAACTCCTTCATTATTTTTTTTTAATATATATCTACGTGCCTGATCTATTGCTCCGAAATTTAAAAAAAAAACATTTTAAAAAAATGTCGTGTTGCTGCAACTCTAGTTCTAAACGTATACATTGCTAAATTTACAAATTGAGACCATAATGAAACAGCACTGCGTATTAGTGAAAGAATCTACTTGTTTCGGTGGTGTGTGGCCCTTTACTGAAAATTGAGAAAGCAGTTCACCTTCTTATAAAGATCTTCCACTTCTGCAGAGACAATTTGTACAGAACAGCATCACGCCTCATACACAGAAGGTTTAGATTTTAATCTGAAACACAATTTTCGAATTCATGAATACATTCGTTATGCTTCCATATTGTTCTTTTGGCAATCATTTGAGGTAATTCAGTGACGACAAAACTGGCGTTTTCTGGAAAGCATGTTGGAGTGATAGATTATAAACCTCGTAGCATGTCTGCACCCTGGAAGCATGCTAGAAGTTATAAAGCTGTCATTGGTTGCCGAATACACTACGTGATGCAGGGAAACACATAAAAACCATATTTTGTCAACGTCTGCATATCTTAATAAACCTATTGGTTTGTTGTTAGCTGACCTCCCTTTTCTGGACTGATTGGCCAGGAGAGCAGGAGAATAGGAACATTTTCAGACTTTGCACAGTTTTTAAATAGGTAGATTTTCTCTTCGTGTTCCTTCCTTTACGCAGGAGCACGTTTGCGTCTGAGTTTCCCGTGTGACGCAGTGGCACTGACCTCTTGAGTTTGGGGATGCCAGGAATGTACAGCTTAGTAATGGATGTTGCAATTTCAGAAGGAATCCCAACCAAAATACTGCCTTTCACGCCTTTCCTGCAGTGCTTAATTTGAGCAGGTGCTTCCAGGTGCTCAGCACCAGCACTTCTTTCACTGGGCCGGGGCTACAATTTCTGGTCCTGCAGGTGGTGGTCTCAATATTAATTGCCCAATTTAAAATAAAAAGAACCACGTACCTTGCATGGTGACGGGCTGGTATGTTTTCATAGGCAGGCATACATCTGTTCAGGCAGGCATGATTGTGTAACATCACTTTAGTGATGATGTCGTCACGCCTGTCACGAATCCATGAAGGGGAAAACTGGGAAAGGCTTGGGTCCTGTCACCGTCCTGCCTGGACCACTACTATGAAATAAACAAAACAATAGCCGGGCAGCTTGAGTCTATGCAGTAGTGCGCAGCCTAGTATAATGAATTGCTAGGTTGGACAACCATTTGTGTTGGATAACTTTTTTGTTTTATAAAAAAAAAATTGAATTTTTTTTGGCATCAAAAAATACAACACAACATTTACAGAGATACAGAAATACATTCAATAAACTGAAAAGAACATATCAAACAAAATACTCAAACAAGAAAATTGTGACAAATAATTAACATGGACAACTGTAATATGCCTCAGGTCAATCAATCGTTGAGGCACCAATCCTGGATATAGACTGAACAAGTGGACTAACAGATTGAAATAGTAGCCTACTTGTTACCACCTACACAAGATACACAATAGATTTGTCACAAAGTGCTATGACTACGAATAACAGGTGAACAGATCAGCGATTTACAAGTGTGTTAAGTTGATTCCTAGCAAGCCCTAATTATTTGGTATCTTGGAGGTAAGAAAGTCGACGCGTTTCGAACCCAACCACATTTAACGGGTTCTCCTCAGGACATGCACTGGGGGGTCGTTGTCACTGTGAAATAATTTAAAAAACGGTGTCAGTGAAGGGGCTAACTTACACAAACTCCTCGCTCAGACTCAAAAACTCTGAAAATAAAGGTACCTTATTGGTGAGAGGTTCGGATCACTCCCTGTAAACAAATAGCGTAAAGATCTCAGTTAGAAACGATGATCTACTGTCTCTATTGTGCTGCACTTGTGCACTAATCAGACCGAAACATACCTCAAGGGTGCGCAAAGATTGCGGCTAAAAAGGAGGGGTGCCGGCAGCGTCAGTTGTTCATTGTGCAGATCTATGTAATCTGGAGAAAGCAAAGGGACCTCTTAGTATTGCCCGTTATACCTCTGCAATGCTAGGACGTTCGGAAAAGTTGTAAAAGTCCTACCTTCGTTTTGGGGCAAATTTGTCCTAACTGCACGCGTGTGGAGGCGGCAGCCGCCGCACGGGCTTGTAAGCTGTTGATGCAAAGAGCGAGCGTTTAGGGAGACATGATTTTCCACTCACCCGATATAGAATATGTCCCTGCGGGGTGACTTACTTCTCTACAGAGTTTTAGAGACGCAGCAGTCCGGCACCCGACTTGTTCTGGAAGACAGCTTGTTAGCACAGGGGGCGTGTCTACCTGTATTTGAATCGACTGCGGTCCTGATGTATCATGGGAAACGTAGTTTTAATTACCATATCTTGAAAATTAAGGTACAACTGGGATGTGCAGCATGAGACTCGTGTTCAAATGTGCAGGCATCTGTAGATCTAATAGAGCGTGGTCTGATGGATAATCTTTTCGCTGTGATTATCTCAAAGTTGGTACACTACGATCACATGAGCTGCAGCAAGCAGTAGCAGGTTCGCGCTGCAGACATACATATCATTATAGATTGCTGAATTCATTCAGATCATTTAGTCCCGACATAGCAGTATTGAATTTTAAAATGAGGTAAGCCTCTTTTTGTGCCAGTCGTACATCCGGGTCCCCGCCGGCACCCGCAATGTTTTTGATACTTGCCAAAATCGTCCATTTAAGATCATTGACCGAATGTTCTTTTTTCAAAAAGTGGGACACAAGAGGTGCTGTCAGTACTTTGTTATTTATCCGTGATCTATGTTGGATTATGCGTTGGCGCACTTCTTGTGTTGTTTTGCCTATATAGACTTTCCCGCAAGGGCATGTTATGGCGTACACTGCATATTTTGTTTTGCAGTTCGTGAAGTCCTCGTGCCGCCAATGTTTTATGCCATCAGTAAAGTGAGTTCCTTCCATCATCAGGCTGCACACCGAGCATGTGCCACACTTGTGGTGTCCTTTCACTGAGCCCATGTTGAAGAGGGTACTTGTTGTAATTGAAGTAGAGAGGCGGATATCAAAGTAATAATAGATAAAGGATATTTATTAAGTACTACAGAGAATAACTGGTGTTCCCATCAGAAAGCCAGGGAGCTAACTCACAAGGAAGAATCCAGGCAAAGCAAAGCACAATATTACATCAGAAACATAGAATGTGAGTCTTAAAGTGATACAGCAAAATACAAGTAAAGAGAATACAACAGTACTTTGTGTTTCTCTTTTGGTTATCGCCCGGGTAGAGGAAATCTGCTGTCCTATGCTGCGATTTTTCTTTAGCGCAAACAGTAGTTTGCCGATCTCGGGAATGATTTCCTCAACCAGATGCCAGTTGTTCCGGATAATTTTCTGCACCGGGGTCGTGTGGGGTCCAAACGTGGATACACATACCATCCGTTCCATTTGTGGTTTTACTCTCTTCTGTAGAAGATGTTCCCGAGGTGTCCATCTTGCCCTCTTCATGGAGTGTTTCAAGAGCTTGGCTGGATATCCTCTCTCTTTCAATTTGTTAGTGAGTGCTTCACCATGAGTGACAAAGTCTTCTGTTCTTGAGCAATTCCTTCTCACCCTAAGGAATTGTCCATAGGGGATATTGTTCTTAAGGCTCTTCGGGTGATAACTTTTGTAGTGCAGGAAATTGTTCTTATCAGTTTTTTTCTGGAACAGAGTCGACTTGAGACCTTCCGGTGTGGATTTGATCTCTACATCCAAAAATGGCATAGTTTTGCAATCATAAGCCAAACTGAATTTGATATCTGGACTTCGGTTATTCAGCCAGTCATGGAATTCTTCTAGAGATTGTGGTGTACCATTCCAGATACACCACACATCGTCTATATACCTCATCCACTGCCCAATATGGGCTCTGTACGGATTGTTATTGTACACAAACTTCTCCTCATACTGGGCCATGTATAGTATTGCCATCTCCGGTGCGAAGGGACAGCCCATCGCTGATCCCTTAATTTGTAGAAACATTTCATCTTCAAACACAAAGAAGTTCTTTTTTAGAGCCAGGGCCGCGAAATTGACAATCAACTTGGTGGGTACCCTGTGAGGACGAGGTCTAGTGTCCAGATACATTTCGATGACATCCACTCTATCTTGCTCTGGAATTCGAGTATATAAGGACGAAACGTCCATTGTAACTACTTCTTTGTGTTTGAAGATGAAATGTTTCTACAAATTAAGGGATCAGCGATGGGCTGTCCCTTCGCACCGGAGATGGCAATACTATACATGGCCCAGTATGAGGAGAAGTTTGTGTACAATAACAATCCGTACAGAGCCCATATTGGGCAGTGGATGAGGTATATAGACGATGTGTGGTGTATCTGGAATGGTACACCACAATCTCTAGAAGAATTCCATGACTGGCTGAATAACCGAAGTCCAGATATCAAATTCAGTTTGGCTTATGATTGCAAAACTATGCCATTTTTGGATGTAGAGATCAAATCCACACCGGAAGGTCTCAAGTCGACTCTGTTCCAGAAAAAAACTGATAAGAACAATTTCCTGCACTACAAAAGTTATCACCCGAAGAGCCTTAAGAACAATATCCCCTATGGACAATTCCTTAGGGTGAGAAGGAATTGCTCAAGAACAGAAGACTTTGTCACTCATGGTGAAGCACTCACTAACAAATTGAAAGAGAGAGGATATCCAGCCAAGCTCTTGAAACACTCCATGAAGAGGGCAAGATGGACACCTCGGGAACATCTTCTACAGAAGAGAGTAAAACCACAAATGGAACGGATGGTATGTGTATCCACGTTTGGACCCCACACGACCCCGGTGCAGAAAATTATCCGGAACAACTGGCATCTGGTTGAGGAAATCATTCCCGAGATCGGCAAACCACTGTTTGCGCTAAAGAAAAATCGCAGCATAGGACAGCAGATTTCCTCTACCCGGGCGATAACCAAAAGAGAAACACAGAGTACCCTCTTCAACATGGGCCCAGTGAAAGGACACCACAAGTGTGGCACATGCTCGGTGTGCAGCCTGACGATGGAAGGAACTCACTTTACTGATGGCATAAAACATTGGCGGCACGAGGACTTCACGAACTGCAAAACAAAATATGCAGTGTACGCCATAACCTGCCCTTGCGGGAAAGTCTATATAGGCAAAACAACACAAGAAGTGCGCCAACGCATAATCCAACATAGATCACGGATAAATAACAAAGTACTGACAGCACCTCTTGTGTCCCACTTTTTGAAAAAAGAACATTCGCTCAATGATCTTAAATGGACGATTTTGGCAAGTATCAAAAACATTGCGGGTGCCGGCGGGGACCCGGATGTACGACTGGCACAAAAAGAGGCTTACCTCATTTTAAAATTCAATACTGCTATGTCGGGACTGAATGATCTGAATGAATTCAGCAATCTATAATGATTTGTATGTCTGCAGCGCGAACCTGCTACTGCTTGCTACAGCTCATGTGATCGTAGTGTACCAACTTTGAGATAATCCCAGTGAAAAGATTATCCATCAGACCACGCTCTATTAGATCTACAGATGCCTGCACATTTGAACACGAGTCTCATGCTGCACATCACAGTTGTACCTTAATTTTCAAGATATGGTAGTTAAAACTACGTTTCCCATGATACATCAGGACCGCAGTCGATTCAAATACAGGTAGACACGCCCCCTGTGCTAACAAGCTGTCTTCCAGAACAAGTCGGGTGCAGGACTGCTGCGTCTCTAAAACTCTGTAGAGAAGTAAGTCACCCCGCAGGGACATATTCTATATCGGGTGAGTGGAAAATCATGTCTCCCTAAACGCTCGCTCTTTGCATCAACAGCTTACAAGCCCGTGCGGCGGCTGCCGCCTCCACACACGTGCAGTTAGGACAAATTTTCCCCAAAACGAAGTTAGGACTTTTACAACTTTTCCGAACGTCCTAGCATTGCAGAGGTATAACGGGCAATACTAAGAGGTCCCTTTGCTTTCTCCAGATTACATAGATCTGCACAATGAACAACTGACGCTGCCGGCACCCCTCCTTTTTAGCCGCAATCTTTGCGCACCCTTGAGGTATGTTTCGGTCTGATTAGTGCACAAGTGCAGCACAATAGAGACAGTCGAGCATCGTTTCTAACTGAGATCTTTACGCTATTTGTTTACAGGGAGTGATCCGAACCTCTCACCAATAAGGTACCTTTATTTTCAGAGTTTTTGAGTCTGAGCGAGGAGTTTGTGTAAGTTAGCCCCTTCACTGACACCGTTTTTTTAATTATTTCACAGTGACAACGACCCCCAGTCCATGTCCTGAGGAGAACCCGTTAAATGTGGTTGGGTTCGAAACGCGTCGACGTTCTTACCTCCAAGATACCAAATAATTAGGGCTTGCTAGGAATCAACTTAACACACTTGTAAATCGCTGATCTGTTCCCGTGTTATTCCTAGTCATAGCACTTTGTGACAAATCTATTGGGTATCCAACCCGTGATCTTCGTTCCAAACATCAGAATTTGCTGGTGAGCACAAAATTCAAACGCAAACGACATGGTGGGTGTCGCTTTGGACATTTGGCACCACAACTATGGAACTCACTCCCATGGGAAATCTGTTCTTGCCCCGATCTACTTCGGTTCAGAGAGCAACTTAAGACATGGCTGTTCATACAGGCACATGAGTAACCATCCCTTCAGAAGTCACGTCAGAACAGTTAACTCACAATTGCTCAAAACAGCGCCATGAAACCTTGGTCTAAGTGCGCTTTATAAATTGGTTATAACATAACATAACATAACATAACATCTTGTGTAGGTGGTAACAAGTAGGCTACTATTTCAATCTGTTAGTCCACTTGTTCAGTCTATATCCAGGATTGGTGCCTCAACGATTGATTGACCTGAGGCATATTACAGTTGTCCATGTTAATTATTTGTCACAATTTTCTTGTTTGAGTATTTTGTTTGATATGTTCTTTTCAGTTTATTGAATGTATTTCTGTATCTCAATAAATTGTGTATTGTATTTTTTGATGCCCAAAAAAATTCTTAAAAATATTTTATAAAACAAAAAAGTTATCCAACACAAATGGTTGTCCAACCTAGCAATTCATTATACTAGGCTGCGCACTACTGCATAGACTCAAGCTGCCCGGCTATTGTTTTGTTTATTTCATGAATACATTAAGTCATCATTAACGCATGGCTTGCATTCTATTCCCAGAGTCTGCTGCACCCTGTCACTGCCTGAGCCTAAGCCTCCCATTGGATAATTGTAGTGGGGGCCTGCATTACTACTATCCTCAACGTGCTCGATGTGGCTTTGGCCCACCACAACTTTTGTGCCCTATGGACTCACCTGCAGTTTCCGTGCGCTGCCTCCAAGCATGCTAATTGCTGAGTGTGCTTGAGCCCAGTAGGTGCAACAGCCATACTCACATCTCACAGGCATTGCGGCTGGGGACAGCGCTTGTGCTGTGGCAGGCAGGGTGAGGGTCACAGCAAGCTGAGCAGTGGATGCCTATGCCGTCGTCATAACTGGACCAAACTAATTACAGGCAACACTAGCAGTGACATGACCTGCTGTGCTCAAGCAGCCTCCTGACCTGCAACAAACCCAGTCAGACCACACTGATTAATATGTTCAAAAAAAGCATTTCATTTGGTGTACATTTTGTTTTTGCACTCATCTGTCGGTGTAGGTAAAGAAGTAAAAAACATGTCTTAGGGGACAGACTGCAGAGCATGGTTACAGGACAGAGACTGAGGGAGTGCGGGTGTTGAAAGTTGGGCACACCAGAGGTAGAAGTGGGCTGTAGCCTCCTTGGCAGCATTTTCAGCCCCGGCACTTCATTTTTTTTTTTTACAAATTAAGCACTGCTTTCCTGTGACCACAGAAATTAATTTCTTGGACATGGGGAAACCGATCGGTAAAAAGCAGTGCCGAAAATAAAAAAATATGATTCTTTTATCAAGTGATGGCATTTCCTTATGCCTGTCATCTGGAAGAGCATATGAGAAAAAAAGGTCACATCTTTAAAGTCCTGTTTGATCGGGACATATATAAAAAGAATACATATTTCAGACGTGCACATCTTAATTAATCAATTTAGGTATACTAAAACTTCCTTTCTTTGACTGGCTGCAGACCACCCAGATAATAAACAATTTGAGGTTTTCCGCATATTTTTCAAGAAGATATTATTTACGTCTACCTCACGCTGCATGAGGTTCAGAAATAATATTTGGAAGGTCAATAATGATGCATGTGTTGAGACCAGAGCTGCATTTAAGGTATTCTCACACTCCAAAGAGAAATGCCATAGTTTGTATTTTTTTTTTTAGATGTTAAAAATAAAGTCTGCATGACTGACTTCTGATCAGCCACAATGGACACTAGTTGATTCCTTTGCTGAACACCAATGTTTAAAAAATATATGGTTTTGTTATGTTTCCCTATGACCAAGGAGTGGTTATGGGTGTGCGAAACTAATGGACCTCTGCAAACTTTGAGAAATGGTATGGGAAAGTTACCAAATGTAATTTCAGTTGCATTTGTTTAAAACAAAACAAAGTTGGGAGACATATTTTATAGTCCTATTTATCGACGAAGGGAACATTTTCCAAAGGCAAAATTGAATTGACATGGTTTTGAAAATCTAGCAAAAAAACTGGAAACGTTACCTTTTTGGGCAGACAATGCACCAACCATCTGGTGAAAGATCCCTAAATCTATTAGGACCAACCAGCATGTTAGAAGTTCTTGCAGTCGAATGGAAGCAGGACCCATCACAGGAGGAGGACCTCTACCAGAATGATCAAATATGACCTGCATTGCAAGAGCAAACACATCAGGTCAACATCTAGTGCCCATCTAGTGTTAGCTGCTCATCATAATTAAAGAGGCCATCTTTGTTTTCAAAAGCTATAAATAAATATGACATCGAAGAATATAGAATCCCTTTGGGCCTGGAGAAGAATGACCCCTCTAACCCCCTTCCCTCCGCCTTCTGGCTGTTTGGGACCACCTCAGCCATGCTCCAATTTAGGAAACAACTGAAGATGAACTTTTGTATACAACAATAATCTATTTGTTCTTGAAGAACCTGGCTAAATCTCCTCTCACTTGTTGTCTGTATCTTTTCCTTTGACCCTATACAGCGCCCCCTACCTTTTGTTTATGTTCATGCATACATTGTTTAGGTTCATACATAAATTATACATCCAGGGACAGGGGAAGTCTCCCACTAATCAATAGATTTCGCAAATTGTGCAAAATTAGATCATGGTTTGTCATATGTCACTGATCTTGCAAGTGTAGTTATTTACAGAAACAATAGTCAAGGACCTACATACAACCCAAAATAATATTTTGAGGATAAGGATTTTGCATAGGTAGATGGCAGGCCACCTCTGTGCTTTGTCTTTTTTTCCTGGTGATGGTGGGGAAATTGGGAGTACTGGCCATATGAGTGTTGAGTAGTGTCATTTTTTTGTACTATTCCAGGTCCCCGTATGTTGTTAACCAAGAGTGACTTAGTCTCCTTGACTCTCCAGTGGTAGCTGTGGTCAGTTTGTTGTATGATCATTTACAAAATTTAAAAACAAGCGTATTATAAAACCTTTCACCCTTTCGCTGCGGCGGCTATTCCGCCGCAGCGCTAAAGGGGCGGGGCGGCCGCGTGGCGGCCGCATGCTGGTGACAGAACCGCCCCGTCACCAGCCGCGGTTGAGCTGTGCTGGTGACGGAGCGGTTGCGTCATGACCGACCCCGCTCAATACAACGGCCGCGCAGGCGCGAAATCAGCGCCGCGCAGGCGCGGCGGCCGGGCCATGGCGGACCGCTCCGTCATCAGCACAGCCCAACCGTAGCTGATGACGGACCGGTTCCGTCATCAGCAGGGGAGGGGTTAAAAATGTAAAATACAATATTTCATAGGAACACTGGAAATGACATCACATAACCCTTCCCCACTGATGACATCAAAGGAATCACATGCCATTGAACCAACCTGTAAGGAAAGACAGTGTAGGTAGGTTCTGACCCACATGAATTTAAGAGATGAAAATGAGAGTCTTCTAAGAACTGTGACCAGCTTTACCCTCACTAACATATTGTCTCTATAGCAAATATGGCAGCTAAGTACAGTGTGGACTCCTGTGCTATACAGCTTCCATACAGATGTTGGTAATTCTCCTCCTCCAGAGACACCATAGCTCTGAAAGAGTCCATGGCTGTCTTGGGCTGTCACAGTGGGTTCTTGTCCCACTGGTGTAGTTGGACATACTCTTGATGGTATCTTTTCCGCTGCCCCTGACTGCCATTTCAGTCTCTGCTTCCCCTCAGCTGGTTTGACCACGTTGCAGCTTCCTTCTCTTTGAAGCTGCTTTTTCCCCGTGGAAGGAACACTCCTGTCCACTCCAAGACTTGTAGGAGGGATAGAAAAGGGATTTTAGCTGAAGCCCTCAGGACTGTACTGGATAGCTTGCCCTTGATGGTTCAGGAGGATGTGGACAGAGGGGCAGAGGATAGTGCAGCCTGGCGATGCGCAGCTGCGGATAAGGTATCTCCCATGCGGGATCTCGTGCTGAAGAGGAAAGCTCCCTCAACCCCTTGGTTTTCGAAAAGACTGAGGTCGCACAGACAGACTTGTCGTCACTAGGAACGTGTCTGGAGAAGGAATTATGGGGAGCAAGAACGGTCATCTTACAAGTCCAAGATTAAGCACTATAAGAGATCTCTAGGAAAAAAAATCCAAATACTGGACTGCACTAATTGAGGCCACAAATTCTTCTAAAGAATTCTTCAAAATTGTTCAGCAGCTTTCCATACCTCTGGCCTCTACTGCAACTGCTAAATCACAAGAGCTATGCAATCAGCTTGCGGAGCTATTACAAGCAAAGATTGCTAACACGTATAAGGAGCCTGAATCGTCATTACAAGCAGCAAATAGTTCAGTACCCTTAAGTGGAGAGGGTTGTACGACGGTACAACGCTGGTAAATACATTGCATGGCTTTTTTGGTACACATGTTTTTACTGCGATTATACATTTATATCGCATGCCAATACCACGCATTGTTTTTATGTTTAAAAACAATGTATTTGTGGGAGGAGACCCCCATACTCCCAACTTACCTTAAATGCATGGTATTGGTATATGATGTAAATGCATAATCATGGTTAAAAAAAAATGCGTGCTAAAAATGCGATGTATTTACCTCGTTGTAAAGGCTGTTTCCCGTAGAGAGCTGCATTCAGAGCCCCATATCTCCTCTGATCTCATGAAAGTAGCCACAACAAGGCTCACAGTGTTTCCTTCTCTTACACCTGAACTCATGGAGCAGCTTCTTTATATTACTAAGTCGGGCTACCCCCTCGAACCCTGTACCCCTAAGACCTTTCACATGGTAGCGAGTGTGGTACCGCACCCCCTCTCATCCATAATGAATGATGCCATCTCCTCTGGGCGATATCCTAGAGTGTGGAAGGAGGCAGTAGTGAAGCCTCTTCTGAAGAAACCTAACCAGGACCCCAACGACCTTAAAAACGCTTGATCTATCTCTTTTCTCCCAGTTCCTGCTAAGATATTGGAAAAACATCTCAATACCCATTTGACGGCATTCGGGAAAGAGCAGAATTGATTGGATGTGTCACAGAGCGGATTACAGAAAATCACGGGAACTGAAACTGAATTGCTGTTGGCTACAGACAGTGTTAAGCAACTTGTGGATGCGGGGCAAGGCACGGCACTGTTCCTGCTGGATCCTGCTGGATCTGTCCGCTGCCTTTGATACCATCTCTCCATCTCTTCTGATTGATCGCCTATGCGGACTTGGTGTCTTATGGCTGAAACTACTCTCTTCTTTCTTCAATGAAAGATCTTAGAGGGTGGTAGTTAATCAATATCTATCAGACACTTTTTCTTTGCCATTTGGGGTGCCGCAGGTAAGGCGAGACTGGCCGTAGCGGGCACCGGGCGTTTCCCTGGTGGGCCACCAGGATGGGGGCCGGTTTTGGTCCCTGAGGTGTCAGTTTTGTTACCAGAGCTGGAAGCATCGGCCCCTGTAACAAAATCGTCCGAAACCGTCTCTAGCAAACAGCTTGGCCACAAACCTCACTGCCCCCTGGGGGCCGTCCAAGCAGTTTGCCAGGGCCGGTTTCGGTTCCTGGTCTGGCCCTGGCCACAGGGCTCATCATTAAGCCCTACACTTTTTAACCTGTACATCTCCCCCTTGGCAAGATTATTCATGCATTTGGGCTTCGGATGGTCTCCTATGCCGATGACACCCAGCTTATTGTGCCAATCAAAAAAAACACTGTAGCTGCTGCAGTCAATCAATCAAAATGTCAACCACTTCATGACAGGAGTAGCTGGGTGGATGATGGAGCAAAAATGAATGTGTCCGTCTTTAACGCACCTGGTGTTCATGTAAAGCGCTCTGATACCTTTGGGTCTAGTTCGCGCTAGATAAAACTACCATAAAAAACCGCACTGGACAGGCTCACCATGGACATTTCTAAACGGCAGTCAGTGACCAAGGACTACATGACCTTTACTGGCTCCATAAGAGAAAACATATTATGTTCAAGGCGGTCTGTGTAGTGCAGAAGGCCCTCTATCTGATCTGCCTGGCAGGGCTATGTTTCATAGCTACAGCCCTGGTAGAAATCTTTTTTCAGCTCACCTTAATCTGGTGACAGTGCCCAGATTTCAGAAGAAGAAATGGGGAGGTAGAGCCTTCTCAGTTGCGATAACAAGACTGTGGAACTCACTGCCAAGTCACTTGACTGGTGTTAGACCTCACTCCCCCTTTTGGAAGGCATTAAAGACCTGACTTTTCATGCTATAGGTTATCTTTTGTGAGATAGTGTGTTACACTTCTCATGGGTGGACCCTTATCACTGGGACTATAGTGCCTTGACGCCTTTGGGCATTTGTTGCGCTCTATAAATCCCCCTCAAAATCAAATGAAACCAAATTCTGTTCGAACATAGCTTTGATCATTTGAAAAGTTTAAGGTACAATGATTCCAATAAATCTGTGGATTATAGTGCTTCAAATAATCCACTGCCTACTTCGCAAAACAGGGTGTGGGCGAGGAGGGGTCTTAGAAGGAAGGGCTTTGGGCTTCTTTTTCCTGCACTATGTTATTAAACTTTTTAATACGCCCTAATTTAAGCAAATGCAAACTGCCTCCCTCTTGTTTAGTAGTAAAAGAATGCCATATTTGTGTAATTGAGGTTCAGTGGGCGCCTCTCATCCCTGACCCTGGTGTCACTGCACATGCTGCACTAATGACCACTAAGGGCCTGATTACGACATTGGCAGTTTGATGCACCGCCAAAGCTGTGGTAGGGCCGCCCGCCAGATTAGGAGTTTCCTCCTGTCTGCGGGCTTAGTTTTGCTGTGCCTCTAAAAATGGGCTCTGCAATGGGAACGCCATAAACAGTTCCTGCACGGCATGGACTGAAAATTCCATGCTGTGCAGAAACTAGTGTGAATGCACACAGAGGGCTCGGTAGGGCCCCCTTCGTTTCCTCTCTGCCAGGGTTTCCATGGAGGAGGAACCGCCATGAAATCCCTGGTGGAGAGGAAACTCCAAATATGCTAGGCGTGACTGCGGCGGTCCCATCAAGTATATAGATGTCTCTCAACTCTGCAACACTGCCAGGGAACTGCGGTTTCCTGGCGGCTGCAGAAGGGCTGTGGCGGTCCGACTGCCCGTCTCATAATAGGGTGGTCAGGAGATTGACCCAACCCAGCACCCCCATGAGTCCGGTGGTCCATGAACCACCAGACTCGTAATTGGGCTCCAAGTCTGTAGAGGACTCCTGAGGTATTTACACTTTAAAGCGCAATTAAATATAAGAGGTTGCTGCATGATCCAGATGTTTGCTTGTATACGTAACCATGTGCTGAGGGAAGTGATTATAGACGTAAGCCCCCATTAACAGAGACAGATAAATACATAACTTTTTAAAGGGTTTTATCCATACTAATATAATAAAGAGAGAGCCCAAACCTTTGAGGCGGGTAATCTCAGGAACCACAGCACCAATCACAACACCCAATACAGCGTTAGAAAGGGCAGTTGCAGCAGAAGGACATAGGCTATGCAGACGCCCACCAGATACATTTAAAAGGTAAAAGAACCATGCCAGCAAAGTAGTCCCTTGTGGGCGTGTCTGCGTTGTGCTGTGGGCGTGTGCTGGGGGCGTGACAAACGCTGGGGGCGTGTGGTACGTTCCGCCTTCATGTCTCATATCGTGTACTGTGGGCGTGTGCTAGGGGCATGGGCGTGTGCGGGGCGTGGGATTATGGGGGAAAAAAGCGAGCGTTCTGCCCAGTACATTCCAGCTCCGGGTGTTCACCCTGCTCCCTTTAAATACCCCTGTACCCCATAATCATAACCCACCCTTACTCCTCAAAATACCCCAAAACCCTTAAACACTAACCCATCTTAACCCTATAAATATACCCTGTACCCCAAAACCCAAACCTATCCTAAACCCTAAAAAAAACCTGTACCTCAAACCTACCCCTGAACCCTAAAAATACCCCTGTACCCCAAAACCCAAACCTAGACCTGAACCATAAAAATTACCCTGTACCCCAAAATCCAAACCTACTCCTGAACCCTAAAATACCCCTGTACCCCAAAACCCAAACCTAGCCCTGAACCCTAAAAATACCCCTATACCCCAAAACCCAAACCTAGCCCTGAACCCTAAAAATACCCCTGTATGTGTGGTAAAAGCATATAAAATGTAATGCCATGCGTTATAATGGCATTGCAGGGTCATGGTACTTTCGTAATGAAAGTATGCGGAGTGATGGTATGCGGAAAGAAAGTTGCGGAATAATGGGTGTTTACCCTCCCCCGGTAGGTACATTGGTGGCACGGCGGCCCACATCTCCAGCAACGTACTCATATTTTTTTACCACCGATTTAAAAAATGCACAGGTCTTTCTCATGGATGGTCAGCACCGACATACACTTTTAGACAGACCTCCCGCCACAAGTTCTAGAATTGCGAACTTTAGAGCTGGGGAGCTATGTTCGAATCTCGGCATCAGCTCAACATCCTGTGATTCCAGGGAGATCGCTTTGTCTCCCCGTGCCTACCACAAATGAATGTGTTCTTCTGTAATGTAAATTGTGCTCATGCCAGGTTGTCGAGTTCGCGCTATATAATATTGCAAGAAAAAATAAATTAGGAAAACTCAAGTTCACACACTACTGAACGCGCACTCTTAAGTGCATCAGCAGTGCACTGTGAATCGGAGCGTTTCACAGGCCTGTCACAGATAAGAAATGCCATCAAAACGAAATCCTACAAAACAATATACTACTGGCCGGAAGCAATTCATACCCAGACAACTTCGGGATGGGCTGCTAGTACATAAATATAAGTAGAATAGTTATTTGTGTGTGCCTTTTTTTGCTGGACTATTGCCTGCAATGGGCATGTTTTGGGCTGCCAGTAATTACGCCATATGTGATTGTACATGTAACAAAATTCCTGTGAACTTAAAGAAATCATTAAATATATTCTCCTTTGGAATCCTCTCGAACTGCCACAAGTGCCTTTCTGGGGTAGGAGACAACCCCATTTAGTATCAGTGTGCTCAGGACCGGCTTTTGGTATGGGCAAGCTGGACCCTGGACCAGGGCAGCAGTCTTCAGAGAGGGCTTAAGGAATTTTTTGCATTAAGGTCATGCAGACAGCAGAGTCCCTGTCACCTAGCTCCAGTGCTGCAAGTGCTGTTTTTAACAACCCATCAACCTCCTTTCATATTCTCCCATCTCCCTCTCGCGCCTGCTGCCACACACTATTAACCCCACTCCCTCCAACAAACAACTTGGCTCTAGCAGCTAATCTCTGAGTGATTCAAGTGAGCTGGGGCAGGAGTAAAGATGTTTTCGTTCTGAGGCCCATCACAATTCTCATGTGGGCAGCCAGGGACTGACCTCTGAGCACAGAAGGGGATCATTTTATTCAGTTCAGTTCAGTTCAACTTTATTTCGGCTAATATAGCCATAAAAGCAGGAAGTACAGACGAGAAAAAACATTTACAACCCACAGTTTAAAAGAAAAAGAGAAATGCTATTTACAACAATTCATACTATGACACATTGCAATTAATATAGTGGGACAGATTAGCAATTGATTCCGCACAATTAATTATGCATATTACATAAAATCTAATTAAAACCATAAAAAAGGTTATTTCCATATAAAAAGCCAGATAAAAACCTAGATTAAAATCCTTAAAAACACATGATTTGTACAAAAAGTGGACTCAGTGCATTCTACGATATTTAGCATTGTGGGAGAGAACTGCAGATTTCATTATTGCATTATAATTATAATTTATGTCCAAGGCGTTTCTTAATATTTTATTCACAAGCAGTGAGGGTGCCAAATTTCTTTCTGCCCAGGGCAGTATCCTGGCTAAGGCCGAATCTGAGCGTGCTCACTACATTGCCCCTGTGCATAAGACCTTCATTTTATTCTGCTATTTGCTGATGTCCGCGATTACGGGTGCTTGTTCATTTTATGCTTTTTTATAGTTGTGTATTTGTCTTTCGTAAGTGAGTTTGCTACTCCAACCAGTGGCATAACCTAAAATGATGGGGCTCCATGCAGAATGAGGTAAGATGCCCTGAGATTTCCATGTCTCATACAAATTTAAAGGACTTAGGCTGAGTGAGGCCCTTTGCAGGGGCTACAGAGGGCTGCATTATGTCCCTTGCTCCAATCTAGACCAGAGTAGCTCCTCTGCTCAGCGGCCCTAACCCTCACAAGCTGACTACAGTCCAGTTTATATTTGTGATAGGGAAGCGCACACAGTGCAAGAAAATGCTGGATGAGTAGATAGACTAAAATCAGTAAGCAGTAGGTGTATGAAAATTGGCTTTTTTGCAGTTGTCCTCCCCTACTTTCCCCCCCCTTTTTTGGTCTTTGGTGCTGATTTTCGACTCTGACAGTGCACTGAGGCCTGCTAACCAGACCTCCCTGCCAGTGCTCCTTCCTTAAAACAAGGTGAAGTCTAATTGTTCTACAGTTGGATAAGGACTTTAGTACCCCTGTAAGTCCCTAGTAAATGGTACCCATGGTACCTAGGGCGTCGGTGCTAAAGAAGTATCCCTGAGGGCTGCAGCATATCTTATGCAATCCTAAGAGTGCCACTTACAAATTCCACACAGACTGTCATTTCAGGCTGCGTGACATGGTGCAAAACCATGAGTGAAAAAATTAAATGACACGCTCCTGTGTGTCATGCCAAAGTCACTTAAACTAATATATGTAAGTCATCCCTACAGCAGGACTTTGAGCACTAAGGCAGGTCAGGGTGCATTATATTTTATGTGAGGACATATCTGCATGAGCAGATATGCCCCAGTGATGTCTAGTTCTATAACTAGATATTGCAAGTGAGCAGGGAAGCCATGCCAAGGTATGTACTGGGCACTGTTCAAAACAAGGTCCCCAGCCACATAATGGCTTCTGAAACATATGGTTTTTGGTATAAAACACCTCGTATTAATAAATCCACACTGATTCCAGTGATGAATTTATTAATACATGAACCCAGAGGGCACCTTAAAGGTGCCCCTCTGAAAACTTACCAACTACTGGTGTGCTGACGGACTGGTCCTAGCCAGTCTTCCACCACATATTAGTTTCTGACCCTCAAGGGTGAGGGCATTTGCTGTCAGGAGGTCAGGAACAAAAGCTTGCTCCATCAAAGCATGTTTATATCCACTCCCACAGGATGACCTGCAAATTAGCAAATCTGGCTTCCCTCATTGTAATTGTAATTGTAATTGTAACGGTATTTATTGAGCGCGATTGCTGCCCGTAGGCGTCCAAGCGCTGAGTTGACCAGAAAGTGACGGAAGGGGAGCTAAGGTACATAGGAGATAATGCCAACCCCTCCTGCCATGAGCCCTCTTGTGCCAGGACAGGCAGGAAAATGAGCTATGTAGGATTCGTGTTACACTGCAAAGCTGTACACACCTCTAGGGTGACCAACCCTGAAGAGAAAACCAAATTTTAGGATTTCACCATCTTGTGTGTGGTGGAATTAGGGATTCTGGGACAGGGTGATGTCCACTCCCCAAAGGAAGTGGCCATCTAGGGTGTGTAGTGACACCAGGGGTAAGTAGCCTATTGACTATCACCCTTCACTCCCCTTAATGTCCCTACATTGAGTATGTAGGTGAACCCCTGATACCACGACTTTAGACTTCAACAGACCAAAAGAAGAAGTGGACAAAGAAGCAGACTGCTGAGCCGAAAACCGAGGATCACAACTGACTAGGGCCAAACCGCCAGCCTTCCTGCTGCACCCGACCCTCATGGAGCAACTGACTTATCCTACGGCTGGGCAGACCTCAAGAAACCTGGAGGGCTGCCAGTGCTTCCCCAATTGCCAAAGAAACTCCCTTGGAGTAGAAGAGCTTGCCTCCTAGCAGCCGAAGACTGCAAAGAGGCAAGACCCGGTACACTGACCTGCCCCCTATGGAGTCTATCAAGGCAGTAGCTGCCCAGGAAGAAGTAACAGTGCTCCTACAGGTCACATCCATCCTCCCTCCAAGAGTGGAGATGCCAGGACCAACCGGAGCTGCACAAGACCAATACCTGAGGAACTGGACCCCATGCAGCAGCCAAGGTTTGTTGTATCCAGTCCGGACCCCAATGACAAGGAAGACCGACCTGCATGTCGAGGGACTTCTGGGACACTGAGGCCCACATCCTGAGTGGCCCAGCTGTCCTGTTTGCCCCTCTGCTGTGACATATAGCTTCAGGTTGACACCTGTAGCAAAATCACATGTTGAGTCTTAGTTAAACATGTTCCTGTTCACACATAGTCCCTGGGCTGCATTCGTCAGCACACATTTTATATTGCACAATGCATCTCAGTAGTGTGCATATATGCATGCTGGAGTACTCCTCTGAACAGGAACTTTGTGGCACATGATACAGGGACCCGTGCACCATGATGCAGGTTGACAACATTGGTGCCACCCAGTTTCACCTAGCCAAGCATGCACATTCCTGCATGTCAACATCTACACAGTGCAGCAACATTGCAGTGTATGACTGCCTTCCAGAAATGGGATATACAGGTTTTACAGGGCATGGGTTTGGCATTTAAAGGCCACTCCATGTGCAGACTATTGCCTTTGTTGACCTCCAATTAGACTGAATCCATGAAGTGAGGCCTACTGGTACCCCAAAGTCTTCACAGCAATTGCAAAATGAGCCTACAAAAGTACACACTGCACATAGTTCAGAAGGTTGACATCCTGTTTAGACCTGGAAAGCAATATAACCACAACCTTGCCCGTCGACATCCACATCTACATTGCGCATCAGCCAGGAATTCAGCCAATGATCTAGACAACATCATGGTTACCCAGAGTACCTAAAGAACTAAAGACAAAGAGTGAGTCTGCCACCGCTGCAACTCGACATCTCAAACCACCTATGCACCCGTTCTCCAGAACCATGAGTCCAAGGGAGGTGACAGTGACAACGGGGTCCCACAGACCCACAAGAGCTAAGCTCATCCTTGGGTTTTCCCAGACTGGATTTCTAATTGCCACCAGCAGCCTCTTTCTGCAGGCCACCCCCCAACTGACAGAAACTCAAGCACTGGATCAGACACCAAAAGACACCACTGCACTCGAGCCCCACAGGCCAAGGAGAAGTGGACCGACAAGGTCCCCGCATGCACGAGGATCTCAAAGGTCGAGCCCCCCAGGCCCAGCTTGTAGCCTCATTCTGAGCAGTCTGTTCTACTTATTGAAGTGAATGGAACATCCGACAACCAATGCCTAATTCGAGCCAGTGGTTTCCAGTGCTCAGCACCAGCACTTAATTGCCAGCACCAGTACTTAATTGCCAGAACCTGCACTTATGGCAGCTGCCACATGGTGGTGCTGCTTGTGTAACTTAAAGATGAGCAGAGAAATAATTGTTTGTTAATTCAGTATACGTTAAAACCAACTTATACCTGCTACCCAAGCCATTCTTAAGCTTTGGCGGCCTTGAACAGTCTGAATTGTCACAGTTCAATGTGATGGTTAGCAGCTGTGTAAGTACAGTGGCAACATGTGGTGCAAACTAAGGCGGTCTCCTGATGAGGGTCCTGGCAATTATTTTTTTATAAATTAAGTACTGCCGATGTCGTAGCACACCGTCAATATCAATACCACTGATACCACCAATACCAATATCACCACCACCAATACCACCACAACCACCAATACCACAACCACCAATACCACCACCAATCCAACACCACCACCACCAATACCAATACCACCACTGATACCGCCACCACCAAAACCACCACCACCAATACCACCAATACGACCACCAATACCACAACCACCCATACGACCACCACCACTACCACCACCCACCACTACCACTACCAACACTACTAATACCACCACTACCACCAATACCACCACCACCACCACCACCAGAATTACCATCACCACCACTACCAATACAACCACCACAATACCACCACCACTACCACTACTACCACTACCTCCAATACCACTTCGACCACCAACACCAATACCACCACCACCAATACCCCCACCACCACCACCAATACCACCACCACCAATACCCCCACCACCAATGCCACCAATACCAACACTACCACCAATACCATCACCAATACCACCTCAACCACCAATACAATGCCACCACCAATACCAATACCACTGCCAATACCAATACCACCACCAATGCCACCAATACCACCACCAATACCACCACAACCAATAGCACAGCCAATACCAATACATACATACAATTTATAAATTAAGTGCTGCCTGTTGTCGTAGCACACCGTACCACCAATACCATCACTACCAATACCACCACCACCAATACCACCACCAATATCACCACCACCAATACCACCCCCAATACAACAACCACCCATAGCAACACCACAACCACTACCACCACCACCACTACCAATACCACCACCACCACAATTACCACCACCACCAATACCACCCCCACCAAAACCATCACCAATACCATCACCACCAATACCACCACTACCAATACCACCAAAAATACCAATACCACCACTACCAATACCCCCACCACCACCAATACCACCAATATGACCAATACCAACATCACCACCAATACCACCACAACCACCAATCCAATGCTACCACCAATACCAATACCACTGCCAATACCAATACCACCACCACTCCCACCACCACCAATACCACCACAATACCAATACGCCACCAATACTACCACCAATACTACCACCAATATCACCACCACCACCACCACCACCAATACCACCACCACCAATACCATCACCACCACCAATACCACCACCAATCCCACCACCACTACCACTACCAATGCCACCAATACCACCTCCACCTCCACCAATACCACCACCACCAATACCACCACAGCAATACCACCACCAATACCACAACCAATACCACCACCAATACAATACCACCACCACCAATAACAATACCACCACCAATACCAATACCACCCACCAATACCACCACCACCAATACCACCACCACCACCAATAACACCACCACCAATACCACCACCAATACCAACAAAACCACCACCAATACAAATACTGCCACAAATACCACCACCATCACCAATACCAGCACCACCAATACCATCAATACCACCACCAACGCCATCACCACCACCACCACCACCAATACCACCACCACCAATACCACCACCAATACCACCACCTCAGTGTCTCTTACTCACTAGTAATAGCAGGGGCACTGTACGTGGCCGGAGCTGCAGCCGAGACCATCCCTCCCTCCCACCTTGCCTGCCTATAAAGCACAGCCCGCCCTGCACCAGGAAGTAAGCCAGGGCCCTACTACAGCTGGAGTGTTTTTATTAGGCCAAAGATAGTAATGACATTATGCAATGTCACACTGCACACTCAAATCACGGAGAGGGCAGAAATAGACCCCCCCCACTCTTCCTCCTGAGCCGCAACAGTGTAATCACAGAGCGAAAGGTGTTGGAGCGCTTTGTTAGTGTTTATAGCTCGTATCATGTGTAACTCTCAATTCACACTTTGTGTCTGTGTAATTTACAACACTTACATATCTTCTTTACTGCACTATTTATCACTTCTTTGAAGACGTCGCAGGCGGTCTCTTCCTCTGGTATTTAAAATCTAACAAGCAGTCGAGAAGGCCCTTTTTTTCAATGCAATAGGTCTTGAATTTGCGAGAGTTCAAGCTATTAGTATTGTAAATGACAATGCCTTTTATTTATGTTTGAAAACCCAAAACATAAATGAAAGGCATTGTCATTTACAATGTCAATAGCTCAAACTCGAGTGAATGCGAGACCTATTGCATTGCAAATGCTTGTTTGCTTTACCTTAGTCTTTTATCCCTGCCTATTCCATAATACATCTACCCCAACCCATGCCCTATTACCCGTAACACATCCTATACATTAATACCTCTGTTCCTTTCTACACCCCAGTATCTTTAGGCCTACCAAATTTCTGACATCCTGCCCTGGCCTATACCATAAATCTGCTATCCTTCCTCTAACAAGTAAATCGACCCCTGGATACACTCTTGTACGTCTACCCAAAAATACTATAGTATTTCTATCCCTGCCTGCCTATTCCTATCCATGCTTACACCCTACTAGTTCTACCTCCACCGCCTCCAGCACTCCTTTCTTCTCTTTCCCCAGGCACCTGTTTCCTTAGGCTGTTTCATACACCCACTTTCTACTGTTTTTAGTCTATTTTTCAAACATTGTTAATAGAAGAGATTTCCTCTTTTTTGTAAATTCACTAAAATGCAGTTGCACCAACCTGGGGTCGACAGTCTGGCATTCTTGGATTGTGTTTTTCTCTGAAATGAGGTAGTGAATGATGGTGAATATATCTGCTCAATGTAGTTCTTGAATCTTTTGGTAGCATTTGATGCTAGTGCGGTGTCTTTCATTGTGTGCAGCCGGATAGTATCTCTTTTGTTGGGTCTGTTCCGGGATAGTGGAACCTACTATTGTAGTCATTTTCAAGCATTTTGTTTTCATAGCCATTTCCTGTCACTTGCCCTGCCTCAAAGCTCCTCTGTTCCACTCACTTATTGCAATATATATATATATATATATATATATATATATATATATATATTACCTACTGGCGTCTCGCCAGTAGGTATATATAGTTAGGATTTTTTCCCTATGGGATTTCTGAAAATTCTATGCCTAATAACTTTGGCGTTTGTGGACGGAATCGGCTGAAATTTTCAGGAAAATGGCACATTTTGTTTCTGAGCAGCCCCTAAAAATTTGGGGGGGTTTCGTCAAGGGGGGCCTGAGAAAAAAGGGGGGTCCCAAAACGCATTTTTCCCATTCATTTTTCCATAGGGCGGTTGGACTCACTTTTAGCTCGAACGGCTGAATGGATTTGCACGAAACTTGGCAAAATTGTAGGGACTGTTAGCCCGATGTGCCTTTGCTAGGTCTCAATATATGTGCTTCAGTGGATTTTGAGAAATTAACGTTTAAATCAAGATATATATCTGTAACAGCGCTCCGGGCAGCGATCCGGTCCGCTTACTTTTCGCTTATCGGAACTTTGCGCGCAGAAAGCTGATTGGCTCTCCGGTGTCTGTCAACATTCTAAACAGTCCGGAGCGGCCGCCATCTTGTCTCTCGGTAGGATCGAGAGAGAAGAAGAGGTGAAAAACGAAAGGGGAATTTAATGAAAGGGGGCAAGGTATCCCCCTCTTGACCCCCTAGGAATGTTGTTGGGGTTATTAAAGGGTCCCGTGGGGAAAATAAAAAAAAAATGATTTTTCACGGTAGAAGCGCTTCACGGGCCGCGAACTGGGCCGCAAACTGGTAGCGAAACGGGAATTCGCCATTTTGTGCTTCGTTAATTAAATTACTAGGTATAAGGGGGTGCGGGAGACGTATCCTAATCCCCTATGTTTCCTGAGGGTGGCTGAGGAGGCTGATATATGTTGATACATCTCTTCCAGCGGCTGCGCCATCTTGCCTTTTTTCCAATGCCACAATTTTGTCGTGCACGGCAGCCATTTTAGATGCCAGGCTGGTCCCATGCTATCACCTAACCCTGCGGATGTAGTTTATGGCCCCAGCTGTAGAGAATTCAGACATGCCAACCCTCCCGATTCAGGCGTGTGACTACTGATTTCAGTGCTAGTCTCCCGCCTCCCGATTTCTCCAAGCAAAAACCCGGGGGCATATTACGAACAACTAGCGATAATTTTTGTCTCTAACTTGTTTAGAGACAAAACCTTGCTATTATCGCAGAAAAGTCAGCGATATTCATGTATTATCGAGCAAATGCTCTTAGCCATGTTATCCACCTCCCATTGGATAACATGGCTAAGAACTGCTCAGGGCAGGTGTTAGATTTTGGAGATATCTCCAAAAGTTGGTAATAGAAGGTAGCGATGTTAGGGACTGTTTCCAGTCGCTAACATCTTGGCACGCCACTTTGCATGTCATTAGTGATAAGTATCACTGACATGCAAAGCGGGGCCCAAGATGGTCGCTATCTCCTTTTAGCTGTCACTAACTGGTGTTAGCGACAGCTTGGTAATAGGGAGATAATTTTATCTCCGCTTTCAAGGCTTTTAAAGCCAAAAAAGCGGAGATAAACCCCCTTGATAATATGCCCCACGATTCCTTGGGGGTTTCAGCTGACAGGGCTTGGTATTGTGTTACATGGTAATTTTTCCAGGAAACGTCAGAGGGTCGATGCAGGGGTTCTAGAAGAGGTGATAAACCATTTAAGCCTCATGAACAAGCGCATGGTCTTTTAAAGATTTGTGAAGTACTCGGAGCGGCGGTGTGTGTGTTTCCTCTTTCAGGAGCGGGCGGGGGGGCACTGCCAGCAACTTGCCCGGTCAGGTAGTGTTCAACACGTGCATCACCCTTTCTCTGCTTGCTATTGCGCTCCATGCTTCGGAAAGGTAAGAAAAAGAACGTGCATTTGAGTTTGAAATGTCCGATCCTGCAGCAGCACACTTCCAAAGCCCACACATGACAATAACCCGATTCAAGGCCCCATTCACCCGTTTTTGAAAAAAATAGATAACACTCCAACAAAGTAAGGTTATAAAACTTTATTAACTATTAACTTTAACGAACGGAACAAAAACTAAAAACATTTAAACATTTCTCAACACAAAAAGCAACAATGGTTAGAAGCTGTCTTTTGTGCGAATAGTCCCAAGGCAGCCCAACGTGCAGAGTTCTGGACGGCACCCAGGTGATGTCGCCTGGGTGCCGCACTGGTTTAGGGATCCTACAATGCTGCTCCGAAAATTGGCGTGGGGCGTCCCGGGTGGGGCGGGGGGAGGCCTCGTCAGTAGCGGTCTGTTGTGCGAATAGTCCCAAGGCAGCACAACGTGCAGAGTTCTGGACGGCACCCAGGTGATGTCGCCTGGGTGCCGCACTGGTTTAGGGATCCTACAATGCAGCACAGAAAAACAGCGTGGGGCGTCCCGGGTGGTGCGGGGGGAGGCCTCGTCAGTAGCGGTCTGTGTCCAGTGTCACATGGCTGACACAACATGTACGACAGGCACCCAGGTGATGTCCAGTAAACTGCCGCACTGGTTTTGGTATCCTACAATGCTGCTCCGAAAATTGGCGTGCGGCGGCCCGGGGGGGGGGGGCGTGGGGGAGGCGGCGTGAACGGGCCTCCCCAGGTGGCGGCCATCTAGCTGAGTTGCGCCCGCTCTTGCGGTTACAGCGTCTCGCTCACCATGTTGTTGAGTTGCTCCCACTCTTGCAGTGCAGCGATAGGCGGCTGCCACATGGCTCTTAAAATGGCGGACGGCTCTTCGGTTTTGGGCCTGGTCCACTGAAATGGCCCTGGGACACTTTGGAACTCGGACGCTTGCCTGCTAGGGCTTGGGCTCCATTCTCGAAAAGCGTCCCCTCAGCCGTGAAGATTGTACAAAAGTCTTGGGGGCCCCCGACTCCCGCAGGCTTCCGGTGGGGAGCGGCTGCCATGATTGCTCGCGGAATGACCACGACGGAGCCACGAGATGGTGGTGCTCTCATGCTGACGCCAGCTTCAGTCTGAATGATCCAGAAACAAGGTGGGGCTTTCATCGTTTGGGAAAAAAAAATGTTCTAAACCAATGAAAAGTGTTATTTTTAGGTCATATGACCAAGCCTTCCATCTTTAGGAAACCAAAAGTAAAATGAACCAATGAAAAGTTTTATAAACAAGTCACATGACCTGTTATGCGGCATAGGGCTACAAAAAGCGTAGAAAATCCGTTGGCACGTGAGGCGGCGTCAGTAGCGGACCGATGTGCGAATAGGCCGAAGGCAGCACAACGGGCCGAGATCCGGATGGTACCGAGGTGGTGTCCAGCAAATTGCCGCACTGGTGTGGCCATCCTACAATGCTGCGCCGAAAGACGGCGTGTCCAGCTGAGTTGCGGTCACTGTTGCGGTACAGTGACTCGAACGCGCCGAGATCCGGATGGCACCGAGGTGGTGTCCAGCAAATTGCCGCACTGGTGTGGCCATCCTACAATGCTGCGCCGAAAGACGGCGTGTCCAGCTGAGTTGCGGTCACTGTTGCGGTACAGTGACTCGAACGCGCCGAGATCCGGATGGCACCGAGGTGGTGTCCAGCAAATTGCCGCACTGGTGTGGCCATCCTACAATGCTGCGCCGAAAGACGGCGTGTCCAGCTGAATTGCGGTCACTGTTGCGATACAGTGACTCGAACGCGCCGAGATCCGGATGGCACCGAGGTGGTGTCCAGCAAATTGCCGCACTGGTGTGGCCATCCTACAATGCTGCGCCGAAAGACGGCGTGTCCAGCTGAGTTGCGGTCACTGTTGCGGTACAGTGAGTCGAACGCGCCGAGATCTGGATGGCCCCGATGTTGTGTCCAGCAAGTTGCCGCACTGGTGTGGCCATCCTACAATGCTGCGCCGAAAGTCGGCGTGGGGTGCCCCGTTGGCTTATGAGGTGATGTCAGTAGTGGACCGATGTGTGAATAGGTCGGAACCAGCACAAGGCGCCAAGATCCGAATGGCAAGTCCTGGATGTTGAGTGCCTCAGTTGAGAGTTCTGAGCAGTGCTTGTAAGACTGTCTGAAGCTTATTTGCACCTGCTGCAGCTTCACTAGGTCCGGCGGAACTTTTTGCCTTTTCCTTTCTGCTTCTTTTCCTACAATCCGTTTCATCTGAAGACACGATCAGGTCCCTGAATGTGTGCAGGGGGACGCTATTGATTGAATGAAAATGGCGGCTTGACACAAAGCTGACTCAAGCGTTACTGTTGGTGCTATACAGACAAAAATTGGTTTTCAGTTTGTACATTCTTCAGGTTTTTTTTTTCCATCCAAGTCTGATTGAGAGTTTGTAGAAAAATGGCTTCAGATTTTCCACATACTACTCTTCAACATTCTTCCTAAATGTAACAATGTGAAACTCACTAGGAGAACGGCTGTTTCTGTTTCCTTTCAAAATGCTGCCAACAATATTTTCTGAATGGAAGACACCATCTTGTAGCATAAAGGGCCGAAAGGGGTTCTGGTCTGGCCGATGGTTGGTGGAGACATTTTGACTATATCTTGGACCTGCCCGGCCTCGCCCAAAATGGCGCCGGTATAAATGGGACTCGTAACTCCTTGCCCGCAAATGTATATCTAGAAAATGTTATTGTAAGTGGCCCTGTTCTATTTTAATTACAAAATGTATGTCCACCGATTCCGCAACTGTTAGACACCTTAGTTCTTGCAACCTAATGGCCCGCTCGTTACGTTCCTCTACAGTGTAAATGTCTCCTCATCATATACGATTTCAGTTTGCTCCGTGGCCGGCCCACGTGGTTATAGGCCCGTATTTGTATACTGACATTTTCACAATAAAGGTTTTTAAAACAAAACACGGTAGTAGTATTTACATTGGTAAAGTTTTTACTTTTAGTCACTGTTTTCGAATCAGTAAAAGGCAAGTGAAATAAAGCAGTCCAATTACATGACGGATAAAAGGTTTTATATGTAGGAACGCAGTAAAGATAAATGGTCAAGGGCAGTTGTGTTTTTCATGTCTGCAACATAAAGTGATCGATAAGAATCTGATAATCAGGCGTATCGGCGACTAAGACAGCAGGCCGAATCTCTTTTACTCAACGGCTCCGTCATGGAAGGAAGAAACGCCCTTTTTCTCGAAAAAGGAATATATTTTACTTGCAAGACAGTTGTAAATTTTCCGGGAAAGTACATTAGCCTGGAATATTATAACATATGTTTGAAAAAAAAATATTGTTCGAAAATAATAAAAAGCGTAATTTTTAGGTCATATGACCAAGCTTTTCATCATTAAATTAACAAAAGTAAAATGAACCAATGAAAAGTTTTATTAACAAGTCACATGACCTGTTATGCTTACGTTACGCGCTGCGCGCCGCGCCTCGGATCACTTCCGGGTGCGCTAACGCGGCGTGTCATAAAACGCATTACGCGACAACGTAGGTCAAGAATATAGTCTAAATGTCTCCACCAACCAGTGTTCAGAACACAACCCCTTTCAGCAGTCCAAAAAGTTCTGTTAAATGAGAACAGAGGGGACAGGCAACAAGAACCATCAGTCAAAGAGGGGAGGGCAAGTTCTTCTCTTCCGGGTCATGTTGGGGCGCTACCGGAACTGATCGAATTGGTAGTCTATAGTGTTTCTGGATGTTTCAGACTTAAGCAGGCGTCAGCATGAGACCACTACCATCTCGTAGCTCCGTCGTGGCCATTCCACGAGCAATCATGGCAGCCGCTCCCCACCAGAAGCCTGCGGGAGTCGGAGGCCCCCAAGACTTTTGTAGAATCTTCACGGCTGAGGGGACGCTTTTCGAGAATGGGACCCAAGCCCTATCAGGGAAGCGTCCGAGTTCCAAGGTGTCCCAGGGCCATTTTAGTGGACCAGGCCCAAAACCGAAGAGCCGGCCGCCATTTTGAGAGTCCTGTGGCAGCCGCCTATCGCTGCACCGCAAGAGCGGGCGCAACTCAACTACATGGTGAGCGAGACGCTGTAGTCGCAAGAGCGGGCGGTAAACAGCTGAATGGCGGAAGAGGCACAGTGTAGCAAAAGCGGGCGGAATGGCAACTAAAACGATAAAGGGGCGCCCCACTACAGCTTGTCTTCAGGTCAAACGGATTGTGGGACAAGGTCCAGAATTGAAGAGTCATCAAAAGGCAAAAAGTTCCGCCGGACCCCGGGAGCCGGCCGCCTATGTCGGGGGCGATCTCAGGCTACACCAGTGCTATAAGACTTGGGGAGGGTGTCGGAGCCATGCGTCTTCTCCGAGTCCATGGCCATCACACCGCCCCTCAGGGGCCTCCGTCAAGCTGTTTAGGAAGGTAACATATCACATTGTTTTCTAATGCAGTCAGGTCTACAAACGACACTCACTTACTTTGAGAATAGTGAAGCTGCAGTAGGTGGAAATAAGCTTTAGACAGTGTTACAAGCACTGCTCAGAACTCTTAACTATGGCACCCAACATCCAGAACTTATGCTATTTGAGAATGGCAGTGACATCGAAGCATCTCAGGGACCAAAACCATTAACGTACTTTCACGTATGAAAATCTTACTTGGGGAGGGGGCAGGAGCGAAGCGCCCCCTCCCAGTCAGCGCCACCACACCGTATGTTGAAAATCTGAAGCCATCGTTCTACAAAGTCAACCAAACTTGGATTGAAAAATCTAGAAAAATGTACAAACTGAAAACCAGTTTTGGTCTGCATAGCATCAGTAGCAACGCTTGAGTCAGCTTTGTGTCAAGCCGCCATTTTGATTCAACAAAGCACAGGCATTGAAAAAGGCTGAAATTCAGAACTCTAAACTATGGCACCCAACATCCAGGAGCTTGCCATCCGGATCTTGGAGCCTTGTGCTGCTTTCGATCTATTCACACATCGGTCCACTACTGACATCATCTTATAAACCAACGTTATGTAAATAGTTTTTTAATAAAATGTTTTACCCTGTTTCTTTGCTGGTGTGTTGTCTATATTTTTAATATTTGCATAGGGTTTGTCGTTATTTTGTGCGGGATGGGTGATGGAGCCGAGCTGTCTTGCAGCCCTCATGGTGTGGAGCTCAGTTCATCTCACTATTTTCGTATTTCTCATGAAGGGTTGTTCCTAATATTTCTATTTTAGCGAGGTCAAAAAGAGATCCAATTAGTGGCCTACTGATTTTGCTCGATTACTTTTATTTTTTTACACGATTTTTCACTATCTGCAAAGACTAAACAGAGTATTGCGACTTTGTGCTTGTTTGTAAATAGAGAATGATTCAAAGAGAACCAATTCTAAAACAGTAAATGCTTGGACAACAATCAATCAAATGGAGAGACAAGGAGGCACGACGGATTACAACGGGGGTAAAGGCCTGCGTTAACTACCCTTCAGTATCTGCAAAGAGAGAGTACTACTAAGACAAAAGATCAGCGTGCATAAATACGAAAATGTTTTTATCTATCACGTACTTGACATTTTAAAGCTTTTCATATTTGCTATTAAAAAACCAATGAAATTCATAGAAAAAACCATAGGTTATAGTGGATATATAGTTAGGAATTTGCATTTACAAAACCTTGAAAATTCAATGAAAAAACCATTGGTTTTAGGCCATATATAGTTAGGAATTAGCATTTACAAAACCTTATTTTACTCGCATAAAACCATTGAAATTCCATATATAGTTAGAAGCGCTAACTATATATCGCGCACCCGCAATCCACTGCTGATGATGTCACATATTACATCATTCATGACATGGTCAGTGACATCACTGATGACATCACTGATGACATCTCAAATGACATCACTGATGACATCACTGATGACAACTCAAATGACATCACTGATGACATCTCAAATGACATCACTGATGACATCACTGATGACAACTCAAATGACATCACTGATGACATCTCATTTGTCATCACTGATCACATCACTCATGTGATAATACAATGAACCTCTTCAGACTCTAATATAACCTTACATACACTCAGTATAAACAGACACTCACAGACTGTCACTCATCCATGGAGTTACTCACACACCTAGTCAGTCATGCAAAGAATCAATCACACCTCCATTTCCTCAACTATACAGTTATACACATCTTACTTATTCAAACATATAATAACACATATTTACTCTCTTATATAATCCCTGATACAAGCTCACAGTGATCGATACAGCCACTCACACATTCACTGGCTCTTATGTTCAGTTATTTATATATCTCAACTCTCACATGTATTGTGTTTTACATACGTACTTACTTGCACATGTAGCAATGAGAAATCCATTCACTCACCAACAGACCCATGCACAGTCAACCGCCCATATAGCTGTTTCCACATGCACTCTTGAACTCATACTCCTAGTGAATCAACTGCTTACACATCTATGCACAGAGTCACGCACCTCCCAGCCACCCACACACACACTCAGCCTCCCATTCAAATACTTGGGCAACCAATCAATAACCCATATGGCCACTCTTATAGCTACTGATCAACACATGCAGCAGCTTACACAACAACAAACATACTGATGCACAAATTAAGACAGTTTAGTCACTAACCCATGCACTCAGTGAGACACATTTAATCACTCTTTCATACAGTCAGTCATGCACCTACTAAATTCTTCATCCAGACACTTATACATCCACTCATTCTTCAATATGTAAAACATATTTAAACTTTACAGACACATACAATCACTGGATGTTGTCATCAGTGATGTCATCAGTGATGTCATTTGAGATGTCATCAGTGATGTCATCAGTGATGTCACTGACCATGTCATGAATGATGTAATATGTGACATCATCAGCAGTGGATTGCGGGTGCGCGATATATAGTTAGCGCTTCTAACTATATATGGAATTTCAATGGTTTTATGCGAGTAAAATAAGGTTTTGTAAATGCTAATTCCTAACTATATATGGCCTAAAACCAATGGTTTTTTCATTGAATATATATATATATATATATATATATATATATATATATATATATATATATATATATATATATATATATATATATATATATATATAGATATATATGCATCAGGAGAGAAACTGCTTGGTGCAGATTTCTGCTTTACTTTAAAAAAAAAACGTAGCAGAGCATTCTTTCTTCTCTTCGCTCATTTGGGCAATTACATGCCTCAAATCGTCGGGGCCTCAAAAAACTGACCTTCGACAAACTACAAAACCTGGGGGCATATTATCAAGGCGGGCGATATGAAATTATCGCCGCTTTAGCAGCCGTTTTCGGCCGCAAAGAGGTGATAATTTCATTGCCCTATTAGCAAGCTGTCGCTAACAGCAGTTAGTGACAGTTTGTAGGCGATAGCGAGTGATTTGGGGCCCGCTTTGCATGTCAGCGATATTTATCGCTAATGACATGAAAAGTGGGCGTACCCAACCTGTTAGCGACTGAAAGCAGTCGCTAACATCGCTATCGCCTATTATCAACGCAGGCGTAGCGATTTAAAAATTTGCGCTAAGCGCGAATATCGCTGAAAACGAACGCCTGCTCGGACCAGTTCTTAGCCATTATATCCAATAGGAGGTGGATATTCTGACTAAGTCCCCATTGGCGATAATGCATGAATATCGCTGGATTACGCTTACGCCGGAAATGTTATCGCATTTGAGATAAACGTTGCTAATAGCACGTTATCTCTGCGATAAAATCCGGCGATGCACGGCGATCGAAAAAATGCCGCTAAGCTTAGTTAGCGATAAATATCGCTACTTGTTGATAATATGCCCCCTGGTCCATTCTTTGAAGCTGGCTGACCACGCTTGAGCTTGGAATGTTTGACATCTTTCTATACCTGGCGAGCTGTGCTGTCTAATAAACCCATCTGCGCAGTCCAGGCTGCGGACAAGCAAGCCTGCAGCTCGAAGAAAAACCAGCCACGTCCTCCGGGACACTCCTAAACATACAACAGTCTCCACAGATACCCTTAGCAGGAGCTCAGTCATTACATTAGACAGCACGAGCCATTATTAAACTAGGCACCATAATTAAAAAACACACTTGACACATCTCTACTAACCATGCACAACTTATTAATCTACACTGGAAGGTCCCCTTAAGGAGGCGTTAATTGCGGGAGAAGTCAGTAAATGCTGTAAAATAAATCCTGAATCATCCCATGTGCAATAAGAAGCCGTTTTCATTAGCGTGTGCTTTTCCAAAACAGTAGAGCAATGCGCTTCGCTACTGTCGGTCGATGGCGATGATTGCTCGAGAGCTGGAGGATGGCAGTGGTGCTGCAAAGAGGCGGGCAGGTGGGTGGGCTGGCAAAATACAGCCCACCCCAATTTCATGTCAGTTCTTCTGCTGCCTGACCTTAAAGGCCGGTCTGCCAAGTACGGCCAGGCCTCCGAGTTTGACCCGCCACGCAAATGCCAAAGATGAATGTATGCAAAGGAGGTATGTCAGGGGACACCGGCTACGGCGCCTCCGATGGGACATGATGGGCGAGAGTGAAAGCAGACGTCCAAACAGATATTTTTCTGCACGTGATAAAGCTAAGTAATATTGACACCTTCCAAGAATACTTCATGAGCGGAGCGGGGGGGGGCGGCGGCAAGGGGGCGGAGGAGACGAAAACTGTATAAAAAGTGCGGGGGATGCTGATTGGGCTATTGATCCGCTGACAATAATTCATCCGTTCCTCCTGCTGCTGCAGTCTCGGGCGCTTGTTTCAATTTATGTCCAATTGATAAAATGTGGTCCCAGGAGCCTACCCAGCATGCAGTGCCGCGGAGAGGAAAAGGGGGGGGGGGGGCAGTGAAAAGAGGAACAGAGAGGTGTGAGGAGGAATGGAAAGATGGGGATAAACTGAGGTTAGAAAGAGGCTGAGAATCCAGAGAGGGACAGTAGCTGTCCTCGGCTGGACCATAACAGGGTGTTGCTGGCACATCACCACAGGGGACATCGGTACCCTCACTTCCCTGGCGCACTCAGGGGCAGATTTACAAGCCCCTTTCGCCACTTTTGCGTCACTTTTAACATCGGAAAAGTGACGCAAATGTGGCGCAAGGGGCTTGTAAATCTGCCCCTCAGTGTCTAGAAGTTCTACTGCATCCGGTGTCTGTCAGTTCAAGGGTGCAAAAAGTTCACGTGGACCAGGATTTGCAGCGTCCATTGGTTTAAAGGTCACATTTTATGTGGTGTTATGTTCTCAGCAATTGTATAGCGCCTTTCTACCATTTGACTCTTTTGGGTTCTAGATGCCCTTTTCAATATTGCCCATTAGTGCCAGGAATCTCTGTGCTACTCAGTGTGGGGGGCCGGGGCCTGTATCCACCAGTTCCAGGATCCGAAGTATTCTTTGGGTCATCGGGTAATAGTGCCTGTACTATTCAGTTGTTATAAACAGAGGGGTCCCCAACAGATATGGAGTAGGTGAAGAACAAGGAAAAATCGAGAAATTTTTCAAAAAATTAAAAGGAAAAAATCAAAATTGTTCTTGAAATGCAGTGTTTTATTCACCATGCATTCATGTCATCATAGTCGAGTTATTCAATAAAGAAGATCAAATTACACACTTAATTGTAATTGGTTCATGTGCCCATAGAGAGAAGGAGGAGGAAAGGGGAAGTGGTAAAGTTAACAAGAAAGTTGTGACTCACTTTACATTCAATAAGGACAAGAAGCATACATTGAGATTCTAGTATAAATTCTGAATGATCCCTATCCAAACAGGGTCATATACAATATCCAAAAAGTCTGGAAATTTTCAAAAGAGTCAAGCTCCTATGAAGCCGTACAAATCACGCCGGTGATAGGAGTTGAGGGTGGGTAGATGAACAGTCTACGTTTCGACCCAGGGTATTGTAGGATAATTGATCCTTACAGTGCGGGTCTTCTTCAGGACAAGCGGGGGAGGGGGATGGGCAAACCTCCTAGGGTTAAAGAGAGAATTTGAAGGTCAAAATTAATTATCACAGGGCAGTACGTCCCTAACAGAACCGTAGCGGGGAAGATACCGCCCGGGAACAACGTTAAAAACACTGAGGGCTAACCATGAGGACATGTTATCTGTGAGGTCTTTACCTGCTGAGAATTGCAGGTCAGGGTGTGACCAGAATGCTTAGAAACAAGCCGTGGGTTGCAATCTGAGGGTATCCAAGTTCTTTTAAGATATTAAGAGTCCAAGATGGAGCTACTTTATTTTCAAGACCAATCCGTGTCTGGAAAGAAACATGAGGATCTAATGAGTTTAAACGTCCCGAAAACGGGTACAACTCTAACGTTGCTTTGCTGAACAGGCTAAACAATAGCCAAAAGGTCCTACCTTGTTGTGATGGATGCCTCGAAGTTGAGTAGTTGCAACTGATTAAGGGTCTGAGGGGAGAGCTGCCTTGTTATTCAAAACGGCTGGGCTAGTTAAAAAATCTAGAAAGGAGACACGGAGGACTATTGAGAAAAATTGGGAAAAACGTCCCAGAGTAAGCGATACTTAGAGGTTGATTGTCAGGACGAGCATACCCAAAGGCACCTGTAATGCCTTGTTGTGAATGGTGTCTCAAATAAGGTAGCGTCTCCCGAGTCCGGGATTAGGCCGGGAGGTGGGACGCGCTGGAAGGTTTCACAGTCCGTGTCTGGGAAAAGAAATTAAAGGGCCAGTGAAATACGCGTCCAAAAGATGGACACACACCGAATTTAAGTTTCGTAAACAGGCTTACACGTAAGCGCAATGCTTTCCGAGTCGGCCGGGGTGTCTCACGGTCGATGGCGTCTCCCGTAACCAGGAAGTATCCTGGAAGGGGGCGTGGTGACCCTTAAGTACATAGCTCATAGAGATTGAGGAAGGACTCCAGAACGGTAACCAGGCAACCATCCTGGTATACAAAGTAAAGGGATACGCGAGCCGGTTCTAAAGGTTGTTTCAAAAAACGAAGCATGTGGGCAAATTAGCACAGCGGTTCCAATGTAGAACCTAATCTTCATGAGGAAAAAAGTCAAGGGTGAATGTAGATAGCCTTGAGTACATTTAAAATTGCATACATTTCAAATTACACGTTGTGGTGGTCCACATGTTAAGGTACATAGTTAAAACGGTGTCATTTGTCGGCATGAACCTGCCAACAAGGCGGTTAAATGCATGACAGCTACACCAATTTTCACCATTATACGTTGCAGTAATCCAATTATAAAGATTAAAGTAAACAGTGAGAACTTTTGGAAAGGATTTAACCGATCGGCATGAACCTGCCAACAGGGCGGTTAAGTGCACCACAACTGCATAGGTTTGTAGTCAATGCTGGAAAACAGAGTAAGAATTTTATAAGAATCACAGATTGGCCAGTTGGGCGAAAGTATTCTCAGACTCATTTAACCCATTTTTTACGGAGTCGAAGAAATTGATCCATTTCAGTTCCCTGACATTCAGGACAGGGGTTATGCTGCCGCCCCTAGGGCCAAGTTTGACCTGCTCTAAAATGACCCATCTCAGGCTTTCAGGTAAGTGGTTTTTGTCAGTACAGTGTTCTACCATTGGGGCCCCTTGTACCCTACATTTGATTCTACTACAATGTTGGAGAAATCTAACTTTTGCACGTTGCTGTGTCTGTCCAACGTAAGGTAAATCGCATGGACATATAATGCAGTATATCACATTGGTGGTATTGCAGTTAGTATGCGATTTGAGTGTGACTCGTGATTGTTTGTGAATAAATTCTTTAGTCTGTATAGTCGCAGGGCAAGCTTTGCAAGAGCCACATCTGAAGTGTCCCACAATTGGTGGGAGATTCCACATTGAGGTGATAGTGGGTTCATTAATGGTGTCGAGCAGTGAGCAGACCACATGGTCACAAATGTTCTTGGCCTTCTTAAAGGAGTGTAGTGGTAGGTCTTTGCTGTCAAGGTCCTCTGAAATCAGGTTCCAGTGTTTATTGATGACTTTCTTTATTGAGTTGCTCTGAGTGGAAAAGGTGGTTACACAAATCAAGCGTTCTTCCATTTTTCTTTTGTGCTCATTGGGTTGTAGCAAGATATCTCGATGGTTAAACCATGCTCTTTTCCTGGCTTTTGTGGTCAGGCGTTTCGGGTAACCGCGTTCCATCAGGCGTGCTTTGAGGATTTCCGATTGTTCCATATAGTCCTCTTTTTTGCTGCAATTCCGGCGTATTCGCAGGAATTGCCCAAAGGGCAAATTGTCCCTCAGACCTTGTGGATGATGGCTGGAGTATTGAAGTAACGAATTCCTTTCCGTCGGCTTCCTGAATAGGGTAGTATGTAATACATCTTCCTCAGCGATGATGGAAATATCCAAAAAATTGACAGATGTTTTATCAAATTGAATGGTAAATTGGATATCCTGCGATCTTCTATTCAACCAGATGAAAAAGTCTTGAATTTCTGTCTCTGTACCTGTCCAAATTAGAAGGATGTCGTCTATGTATCTCATCCACATACGTATGTTTGATCTAAACGGATTGATGTCATTCAGTACGAATGTTTCTTCATATGTTGACATAAAGATTATGGCTAGGTCCGGCGCAAACGCTGCCCCCATAGCCACCCCTTTGGTTTGGAGGTAGAAAAGATTCTGAAACATGAAGAAATTCTTCATCATGGCGATTCTGAGGAGTGAGATGATAAATGAAGTAGGAACCCGGGCAGGAGCCTCTCTTTTGTTCAGTGCAAGTGTGGCCACAACGAGTGCTTCTTCTTGAGGTATGCTAGTATAAAGTGACACAATGTCACATGTCGCAAGTAGCTCCTGTCTCGAATCAAAAGGGCATCCGTCCACTAAATTGATTGTGTGTGTTGTATCCCGAATGTAGGTTGCAGTGTCTTCGGCTAAAGGTTTAAGGAAGAAGTCTATATATTTACATAGGGGTTACAGTATGGAGCCACACCCAGAGACGATCGGTCGTCCTGGCGGTTGGTTCAAGTCTTTGTGCACCTTCGGCAGAGTGTAAATTGTCGGTATCCGTGGGTCTTTTTGGTTGAGAAATCCAAACTCTTGGTCAGATAGAAAGCCTTGGTCCAAGCCCTCTTGTGTGGTTCTTAGTATTTCTCCGGCCAAGTCTTTAGAAGGGTCACCGGGCAGTCTTCTGTAGCTGATCCCATCTCCTAGTTGCCTCAGGATTTCATTCTTGTAATTGTCCACGTCCTGAACTACAATGGCACCGCCCTTGTCTGCGGGTTTCACGACCACTGTTTTGTTATCTTTCAAGGATATTAGAGCCAGTTTTTCTGCATTACTAATATTGTACTTGATAAATTTCTTTTCATCCAGGATCCTCTTTACATCTCGTGTGACAAGGCTTTCATATGCAAGGATACGCTGGGTCATGGTGTGGGTTGGGGGAACAAAAGTTGATGGGATCCTGAGACCAGTCGTAGATGAGGGACGCTGGATTGGTCTGTCTTTGAAAAAGTATCTAAGTCTAATTTTTCGAAAAAAATTATGAAGTTCGGCCAAAGTGGTAAAGATGTTCGGTAAGGCGGTAGGTACGAATGATAAACCGCGGTTAAGCACTCTCATTTCATCCTCTTTCAAAGTATATTTTGAAATGTTGATCACAGGAGACGGGACAGACCTCACCACCTGTAGTTCTTTCTGCGGGTCGATCTCTCCCCGTGTTCTTCTTGGGGGGTGAAATTCACCTGTTTCGTCCCTCTTCCCCTGCCTGAATCCCATTCTTCTCTCAGGTTCTGTTGTCCTCTGCCCGACCCTCTGTTCCAGTTGTTGCCTCTGCCCCGGGGGGGTCTTCATCCACCCTGTCCTAAAAAAGAATTAGGTTGATAGGGGGGGCCGTATGCTTCCTGGTATCGATAGGATCCGCTGGGGCCGGCTTGTTCAGCGTCCTCTCCCGACCTATAAGACGAGTCCGAGAATGTTGTGAAGTTTCTTCTCCCTCTGTAGGCACCTCGTCCTCGGTTGGTGAATCTACCCTGGGAGTCCTGTCGGTAGTATTCGTCCTGGAGGTAGGGGTACGTCTTTTTCTTATAGTATAGTTTCAGGTCTAGGGCGAGTTTCTCCAATTTTTTCTTTATGGTCGTTGTCTCGAAGTCTTGTTTTGTGGAGACAAGTTTGGTGAGAGCTTCCTTCGGGTTAGTTAGGGTTGAGTCACTTGTTATCTCAGCCTTCAAATCAGAAATTTGTTTGGTTAGGATGGCAATTTGTTCATTGGCGGTTTCGATACCTAGCACCATCCAGTGTCACGAACAATTGTTCGCGACAAAGCTGAAACCTTCCCTAAACTTAGGGACGTCAACAAAGATTGCTGGTTCCACTTTAACCTGTAGGCCTACAGGAATAATGTTAGACTGCAAGCACTGTGCAAGGAAATGTCCGTGCAGTTTCGTTCTAATGAGTTTTTTCTCAAGGCGTTCTAGATTACTGATTTTATCATTGAGTGTGAAGTCAAGATTAGGTATATTAGATGAAAGGAAATTGTTGGTTGGATCTAAAAGAAGTTGTTTAATGTAGTCCTCAGTGTAAGATAAAATTTCTTTGTCTGCCATTTAGCATTGGTTATGAATCCGAAAAGGCGACGCTTAATGTATCTAAGAAAGGAGAAACCTCGCAGACAGGTGTCTGCCCGAAGTATATTACAGAACAGGGTTGAACCCGAATAGTCAAAGGGACCTGGGTATTTAATTGTTATAAACAGAGGGGTCCCCAACAGATATGGAGTAGGTGAAGAACAAGGAAAAATCGAGAAATTTTTCAAAAAATTAAAAGGAAAAAATCAAAATTGTTCTTGAAATGCAGTGTTTTATTCACCATGCATTCATGTCATCATAGTCGAGTTATTCAATAAAGAAGATCAAATTACACACTTAAGTGTAATTGGTTCATGTGCCCATAGAGAGAAGGAGGAGGAAAGGGGAAGTGGTAAAGTTAACAAGAAAGTTGTGACTCACTTTACATTCAATAAGGACAAGAAACATACATTGAGATTCTAGTATAAATTCTGAATGATCCCTATCCAAACAGGGTCATATACAATATCCAAAAAGTCTGGAAATTTTCAAAAGAGTCAAGCTCCTATGAAGCCGTACAAATCACGCCGGTGATAGGAGTTGAGGGTGGGTAGATGAACAGTCTACGTTTCGACCCAGGGTATTGTAGGATAATTGATCCTTACAGTGCGGGTCTTCTTCAGGACAAGCGGGGGAGGGGGGATGGGCAAACCTCCTAGGGTTAAAGAGAGAATTTAAAGGTCAAAATTAATTATTACAGGGCAGTACGTCCCTAACAGAACCGTAGCGGGGAAGATACCGCCCGGGAACAACGTTAAAAACACTGAGGGCTAACCATGAGGACATGTTATCTGTGAGGACTTTACCTGCTGAGAATTGCAGGTCAGGGTGTGACCAGAATGCTTAGAAACAAGCCGTGGGTTGCAATCTGAGGGTATCCGAGTTCTTTTAAGATATTAAGAGTCCAAGATGGAGCTACTTTATTTTCAAGACCAATCCGTGTCTGGAAAGAAACATGAGGATCTAATGAGTTTAAACGTCCCGAAAACGGGTACAACTCTAACGTTGCTTTGCTGAACAGGCTAAACAATAGCCAAAAGGTCCTACCTTGTTGTGATGGATGCCTCGAAGTTGAGTAGTTGCAACTGATTAAGGGTCTGAGGGGAGAGCTGCCTTGTTATTCATAACGGCTGGGCTAGTTAAAAAATCTAGAAAGGAGACACGGAGGACTATTGAGAAAAATTGGGAAAAACGTCCCAGAGTAAGCGATACTTAGAGGTTGATTGTCAGGACGAGCTTACCCAAAGGCACCTGTAATGCCTTGTTGTGAATGGTGTCTCAAATAAGGTAGCGTCTCCCGAGTCCGGGATTAGGCCGGGAGGTGGGACGCGCTGGAAGGTTTCACAATCCGTGTCTGGGAAAAGAAATTAAAGGGCCAGTGAAATACGCGTCCAAAAGATGGACACACACCGAATTTAAGTTTCGTAAACAGGCTTACCCGTAAGCGCAATGCTTTCCGAGTCGGCCGGGGTGTCTCGCGGTCGATGGCGTCTCCCGTAACCAGGAAGTATCCTGGAAGGGGCGTGGTGACCCTTAAGTACATAGCTCATAGAGATTGAGGAAGGACTCCAGAACGGTAACCAGGCAACCATCCTGGTATACAAAGTAAAGGGATACGCGAGCCGGTTCTAAAGGTTGTTTCAAAAAACGAAGCATGTGGGCAAATTAGCACAGCGGTTCCAATGTACAACCTAATCTTCATGAGGAAAAAAGTCAAGGGTGAATGTAGATAGCCTTGAGTACATTTAAAATTGCATACATTTCAAATTACACGTTGTGGTGGTCCACATGTTAAGGTACATAGTTAAAACGGTGTCATTTGTCGGCATGAACCTGCCAACAAGGCGGTTAAATGCATGACAGCTACACCAATTTTCACCATTATACGTTGCAGTAATCCAATTATAAAGATTAAAGTAAACAGTGAGAACTTTTGGAAAGGATTTAACCGATCGGCATGAACCTGCCAACAGGGCGGTTAAGTGCACCACAACTGCATAGGTTTGCAGTCAATGCTGGAAAACAGAGTAAGAATTTTATAAGAATCACAGATTGGCCAGTTGGGCGAAAGTATTCTCAGACTCATTTAACCCATTTTTTACGGAGTCGAAGAAATTGATCCATTTCAGTTCCCTGACATTCAGGACAGGGGTTATGCTGCCGCCCCTAGGGCCAAGTTTGACCTGCTCTAAAATGACCCATCTCAGGCTTTCAGGTAAGTGGTTTTTGTCAGTACAGTGTTCTACCATTGGGGCCCCTTGTACCCTACATTTGATTCTACTACAATGTTGGAGAAATCTAACTTTTGCACGTTGCTGTGTCTGTCCAACGTAAGGTAAATCGCATGGACATATAATGCGGTATATCACATTGGTGGTATTGCAGTTAGTATGCGATTTGAGTGTGACTCGTGATTGTTTGTGAATAAATTCTTTAGTCTGTATAGTCGCAGGGCAAGCTTTGCAAGAGCCACATCGGAAGTGTCCCACAATTGGTGGGAGATTCCACATTGAGGTGATAGTGGGTTCATTAATGGTGTCGAGCAGTGAGCAGACCACATGGTCACGAATGTTCTTGGCCTTCTTAAAGGAGTGTAGTGGTAGGTCTTTGCTGTCAAGGTCCTCTGAAATCAGGTTCCAGTGTTTATTGATGACTTTCTTTATTGAGTTGCTCTGAGTGGAAAAGGTGGTTACACAAATCAAGCGTTCTTCCATTTTTCTTTTGTGCTCATTGGGTTGTAGCAAGATATCTCGATGGTTAAACCATGCTCTTTTCCTGGCTTTTGTGGTCAGGCGTTTCGGGTAACCGCGTTCCATCAGGCGTGCTTTGAGGATTTCCGATTGTTCCATATAGTCCTCTTTTTTGCTGCAATTCCGGCGTATTCGCAGGAATTGCCCAAAGGGCAAATTGTCCCTCAGACCTCGTGGATGATGGCTGGAGTATTGAAGTAACGAATTCCTTTCCGTCGGCTTCCTGAATAGGGTAGTATGTAATACATCTTCCTCAGCGATGATGGAAATATCCAAAAAATTGACAGATGTTTTATCAAATTGAATGGTAAATTGGATATCCTGCGATCTTCTATTCAACCAGATGAAAAAGTCTTGAATTTCTGTCTCTGTACCTGTCCAAATTAGAAGGATGTCGTCTATGTATCTCATCCACATACGTATGTTTGATCTAAACGGATTGATGTCATTCAGTACGAATGTTTCTTCATATGTTGACACAAAGATTATGACTAGACCCGGCGCAAACGCTGCCCCCATAGCCACCCCTTTGGTTTGGAGGTAGAAAAGATTCTGAAACATGAAGAAATTCTTCATCATGGCGATTCTGAGGAGTGAGATGATAAATGAAGTAGGAACCCGGGCAGGAGCCTCTCTTTTGTTCAGTGCAAGTGTGGCCACAACGAGTGCTTCTTCTTGAGGTATGCTAGTATAAAGTGACACAATGTCACATGTCGCAAGTAGCTCCTGTCTCGAATCAAAAGGGCATCCGTCCACTAAATTGATTGTGTGTGTTGTATCCCGAATGTAGGTTGCAGTGTCTTCGGCTAAAGGTTTAAGGAAGAAGTCTATATATTTACATAGGGGTTCCAGTATGGAGCCACACCCGGAGACGATCGGTCGTCCTGGCGGTTGGTTCAAGTCTTTGTGCACCTTCGGCAGAGTGTAAATTGTCGGTATCCGTGGGTCTTTTTGGTTGAGAAATCCAAACTCTTGGTCAGAGCACGCCTGATGGAACGCGGTTACCCGAAACGCCTGACCACAAAAGCCTGGAAAAGAGCATGGTTTAACCATCGAGATATCTTGCTACAACCCAATGAGCACAAAAGAAAAATGGAAGAACGCTTGATTTGTGTAACCACCTTTTCCACTCAGAGCAACTCAATAAAGAAAGTCATCAATAAACACTGGAACCTGATTTCAGAGGACCTTGACAGCAAAGACCTACCACTACACTCCTTTAAGAAGGCCAAGAACATTCGTGACCATGTGGTCTGCTCACTGCTCGACACCATTAATGAACCCACTATCACCTCAATGTGGAATCTCCCACCAATTGTGGGACACTTCAGATGTGGCTCTTGCAAAGCTTGCCCTGCGACTATACAGACTAAAGAATTTATTCACAAACAATCACGAGTCACACTCAAATCGCATACTAACTGCAATACCACCAATGTGATATACTGCATTATATGTCCATGCGATTTACCTTACGTTGGACAGACACAGCAACGTGCAAAAGTTAGATTTCTCCAACATTGTAGTAGAATCAAATGTAGGGTACAAGAGGCCCCAATGGTAGAACACTGTACTGACAAAAACCACTTACCTGAAAGCCTGAGATGGGTCATTTTAGAGCAGGTCAAACTTGGCCCTAGGGGCGGCAGCATAACCCCTGTCCTGAATGTCAGGGAACTGAAATGGATCCATTTCTTCGACTCCGTAAAAAATGGGTTAAATGAGTCTGAGAATACTTTCGCCCAACTGGCCAATCTGTGATTCTTATAAAATTCTTACTCTGTTTTCCAGCATTGACTACAAACCTATGCAGTTGTGGTGCACTTAACCGCCCTGTTGGCAGGTTCATGCCGATCGGTTAAATCCTTTCCAAAAGTTCTCACTGTTTACTTTAATCTTTATAATTGGATTACTGCAACGTATAATGGTGAAAATTGGAGTAGCTGTCATGCATTTAACCGCCTTGTTGGCAGGTTCATGCCGACAAATGACACCGTTTTAACTATGTACCTTAACATGTGGACCACCACAACGTGTAATTTGAAATGTATGCAATTTTAAATGTACTCAAGGCTATCTACATTCACCCTTGACTTTTTTCCTCATGAAGATTAGGTTCTACATTGGAACCGCTGTGCTAATTTGCCCACATGCTTCGTTTTTTGAAACAACCTTTAGAACCGGCTCGCGTATCCCTTTACTTTGTATACCAGGATGGTTGCCTGGTTACCGTTCAGGAGTCCTTCCTCAATCTCTATGAGCTATGTACTTAAGGGTCACCACGCCCCCTTCCAGGATACTTCCTGGTTATGGGAGACGCCATCGACCGTGAGACACCCCGGCCGACTCGGAAAGCATTGCGCTTACGGGTAAGCCTGTTTACGAAACTTAAATTCGGTGTGTGTCCATCTTTTGGACGCGTATTTCACTGGCCCTTTAATTTCTTTTCCCAGACACGGACTGTGAAACCTTCCAGCGCGTCCCACCTCCCGGCCTAATCCCGGACTCGGGAGACGCTACCTTATTTGAGACACCATTCACAACAAGGCATTACAGGTGCCTTTGGGTAAGCTCGTCCTGACAATCAACCTCTAAGTATCGCTTACTCTGGGACGTTTTTCCCAATTTTTCTCAATAGTCCTCCGTGTCTCCTTTCTAGATTTTTGAACTAGCCCAGCCGTTTTGAATAACAAGGCAGCTCTCCCCTCAGACCCTTAATCAGTTGCAACTACTCAACTTCGAGGCATCCATCACAACAAGGTAGGACCTTTTGGCTATTGTTTAGCCTGTTCAGCAAAGCAACGTTAGGGTTGTACCCGTTTTCGGGACGTTTAAACTCATTAGATCCTCATGTTTCTTTCCAGACACGGATTGGTCTTGAAAATAAAGTAGCTCCATCTTGGACTCTTAATATCTTAAAAGAACTCGGATACCCTCAGATTGCAACCCACGGCTTGTTTCTAAGCATTCTGGTCACACCCTGACCTGCAATTCTCAGCAGGTAAAGACCTCACAGATAACATGTCCTCATGGTTAGCCCGCAGTGTTTTTAACGTTGTTCCCGGGCGGTATCTTCCCCGCTATGGTTCTGTTAGGGACGTACTGCCCTGTGATAATTAATTTTGACCTTTAAATTCTCTCTTTAACCCTAGGAGGTTTGCCCATCCCCCCTCCCCCGCTTGTCCTGAAGAAGACCCGTACTGTAAGGATCAATTATCCTACAATACCCTGGGTCGAAACGTAGACTGTTCATCTACCCACCCTCAACTCCTATCACCGGCGTGATTTGTACGGCTTCATAGGAGCTTGACTCTTTTGAAAATTTCCAGACTTTTTGGATATTGTATATGACCCTGTTTGGATAGGGATCATTCAGAATTTATACTAGAATCTCAATGTATGTTTCTTGTCCTTATTGAATGTAAAGTGAGTCACAACTTTCTTGATAACTTTACCACTTCCCCTTTCCTCCTCCTTCTCTCTATGGGCACATGAACCAATTACAATTAAGTGTGTAATTTGATCTTCTTTATTGAATAACTCGACTATGATGACATGAATGCATGGTGAATAAAACACTGCATTTCAAGAACAATTTTGATTTTTTCCTTTTAATTTTTTGAAAAATTTCTCGATTTTTCCTTGTTCTTCACCTACTTCATATCTGTTGGGGACCCCTCTGTTTATAACAATTAAATACCCAGGTCCCTTTGACTATTCGGGTTCAACCCTGTTCTGTAATATACTTCGGGCAGACACCTGTCTGCGAGGTTTCTCCTTTCTTAGGTACATTAAGCGTCGCCTTTTGGGATTCATAACCAATGTTAAATGGCAGACAAAGAAATTTTATCTTACACTGAGGACTACATTAAACAACTTCTTTTAGATCCAACCAACAATTTCCTTTCATCTAATATACCTAATCTTGACTTCACACTCAATGATAAAATCAGTAATCTAGAACGCCTTGAGAAAAAACTCATTAGAACGAAACTGCACGGACATTTCCTTGCACAATGCTTGCAGTCTAACATTATTCCTGTAGGCCTACAGGTTAAAGTGGAACCAGCAATCTTTGTTGACGTCCCTAAGTTTAGGGAAGGTTTCAGCTTTGTCACGAACAATTGTTCGCGACACTGGATGGTGCTAGGTATCGAAACCGCCAATGAACAAATTGCCATCCTAACCAAACAAATTTCTGATTTGAAGGCTGAGATAACAAGTGACTCAACCCTAACTAACTCGAAGGAAGCTCTCACCAAACTTGTCTCCACAATACAAGACTTCGAGACAACGACCATAAAGAAAAAATTGGAGAAACTCGCCCGAGACCTGAAACTATACGATAAGAAAAAGACGTACCCCTACCTCCAGGACGAATACTACCGACAGGACTCCCAGGGTAGATTCACCAACCGAGGACGAGGTGCCTACAGAGGGAGAAGAAACTTCACAACATTCTCGGACTCGTCTTATAGGTCGGGAGAGGACGCTGAACAAGCCGGCCCCAGCGGATCCTATCGATACCAGGAAGCATACGGCCCCCCTATCAACCTAATTCTTTTTTAGGACAGGGTGAATGGAGACCCCCCCGGGGTAGAGGCAACAACTGGAACAGAGGGTCGGGCAGAGGACAACAGAACCTGAGAGAAGAATGGGATTCAGGCAGGGGAAGGGGGACGAAACAGGTGAATTTCACCCCCCAAGAAGAACACGGGGAGAGATCGACCCGCAGAAAGAACTACAGGTGGTGAGGTCTGTCCCGTCTCCTGTGATCAACATTTCAAAATATACTTTGAAAGAGGATGAAATGAGAGTGCTTAACCGCGGTTTATCATTCTGCCCTACCGCCTTACCGAACATCTTTACCACTTTGGCCGAACTTCATAATTTTTTTCGAAAAATTAGACTTAGATACTTTTTCAAAGACAGACCAATCCAGCGTCCCTCATCTACGACTGGTCTCAGGATCCCATCAACTTTTGTTTTCCCCAACCCACACCATGACCCAGCGTATCCTTGCATATGAAAGCCTTGTCACACGAGATGTAAAGAGGATCCTGGATGAAAAGAAATTTATCAAGTACAATATTAGTAAAGCAGAAAAACTGGCTCTAATATCCTTGAAAGATAACAAAACAGTGGTCGTGAAACCCGCAGACAAGGTTGGTGCCATTGTAGTTCAGGACGTGGACAATTACAAGAATGAAATCCTGAGGCAACTAGGAGATGGGATCAGCTACAGAAGACTGCCCGGTGACCCTTCTAAAGACTTGGCCGGAGAAATACTAAGAACCACACAAGAGGGCTTGGACCAAGGCTTTCTATCTGACCAAGAGTTTGGATTTCTCAACCAAAAAGACCCACGGATACCGACAATTTACACTCTGCCGAAGGTGCACAAAGACTTGAACCAACCGCCAGGACGACCGATCGTCTCCGGGTGTGGCTCCATACTGGAACCCCTATGTAAATATATAGACTTCTTCCTTAAACCTTTAGCCAAAGACACTGCAACCTACATTCGGGATACAACACACACAATCAATTTAGTGGACGGATGCCCTTTTGATTCGAGACAGGAGCTACTTGCGACATGTGACATTGTGTCACTTTATACTAGCATACCTCAAGAAGAAGCACTCGTTGTGGCCACACTTGCACTGAACAAAAGAGAGGCTCCTGCCCGGGTTCCTACTTCATTTATCATCTCACTCCTCAGAATCGCCATGATGAAGAATTTCTTCATGTTTCAGAATCTTTTCTACCTCCAAACCAAAGGGGTGGCTATGGGGGCAGCGTTTGCGCCGGACCTAGCCATAATCTTTATGACAACATATGAAGAAACATTCGTACTGAATGACATCAATCCGTTTAGATCAAACATACGTATGTGGATGAGATACATAGACGACATCCTTCTAATTTGGACAGGTACAGAGACAGAAATTCAAGACTTTTTCATCTGGTTGAATAGAGATCGCAGGATATCCAATTTACCATTCAATTTGATAAAACATCTGTCAATTTTTTGGATATTTCCATCATCGCTGAGGAAGATGTATTACATACTACCCTATTCAGGAAGCCGACGGAAAGGAATTCGTTACTTCAATACTCCAGCCATCATCCACGAGGTCTGAGGGACAATTTGCCCTTTGGGCAATTCCTGCAAATACGCCGGAATTGCAGCAAAAAAGAGGACTATATGGAACAATCGGAAATCCTCAAAGCACGCCTGATGGAACGCGGTTACCCGAAACGCCTGACCACAAAAGCCAGGAAAAGAGCATGGTTTAACCATCGAGATATCTTGCTACAACCCAATGAGCACAAAAGAAAAATGGAAGAACGCTTGATTTGTGTAACCACCTTTTCCACTCAGAGCAACTCAATAAAGAAAGTCATCAATAAACACTGGAACCTGATTTCAGAGGACCTTGACAGCAAAGACCTACCACTACACTCCTTTAAGAAGGCCAAGAACATTTGTGACCATGTGGTCTGCTCACTGCTCGACACCATTAATGAACCCACTATCACCTCAATGTGGAATCTCCAACCAATTGTGGGACACTTCAGATGTGGCTCTTGCAAAGCTTGCCCTGCGACTATACAGACTAAAGAATTTATTCACAAACAATCACGAGTCACACTCAAATCGCATACTAACTGCAATACCACCAATGTGATATACTGCATTATATGTCCATGCGATTTACCTTACGTTGGACAGACACAGCAACGTGCAAAAGTTAGATTTCTCCAACATTGTAGTAGAATCAAATGTAGGGTACAAGGGGCCCCAATGGTAGAACACTGTACTGACAAAAACCACTTACCTGAAAGCCTGAGATGGGTCATTTTAGAGCAGGTCAAACTTGGCCCTAGGGGCGGCAGCATAACCCCTGTCCTGAATGTCAGGGAACTGAAATGGATCAATTTCTTCGACTCCGTAAAAAATGGGTTACATGAGTCTGAGAATACTTTCGCCCAACTGGCCAATCTGTGATTCTTATAAAATTCTTACTCTGTTTTCCAGCATTGACTACAAACCTATGCAGTTGTGGAGCACTTAACCGCCCTGTTGGCAGGTTCATGCCGATCGGTTAAATCCTTTCCAAAAGTTCACACTGTTTACTTTAATCTTTATAATTGGATTACTGCAACGTATAATGGTGAAAATTGGTGTAGCTGTCATGCATTTAACCGCCTTGTTGGCAGGTTCATGCCGACAAATGACACCGTTTTAACTATGTACCTTAACATGTGGACCACCACAACGTGTAATTTGAAATGTATGCAATTTTAAATGTACTCAAGGCTATCTACATTCACCCTTGACTTTTTTCCTCATGAAGATTAGGTTGTACATTGGAACCGCTGTGCTAATTTGCCCACATGCTTCGTTTTTTGAAACAACCTTTAGAACCGGCTCGCGTATCCCTTTACTTTGTATACCAGGATGGTTGCCTGGTTACCGTTCTGGAGTCCTTCCTCAATCTCTATGAGCTATGTACTTAAGGGTCACCACGCCCCCTTCCAGGATACTTCCTGGTTACGGGAGACGCCATCGACCGCGAGACACCCCGGCCGACTCGGAAAGCATTGCGCTTACGGGTAAGCCTGTTTACGAAACTTAAATTCGGTGTGTGTCCATCTTTTGGACGCGTATTTCACTGGCCCTTTAATTTCTTTTCCCAGACACGGACTGTGAAACCTTCCAGCGCGTCCCACCTCCCGGCCTAATCCCGGACTCGGGAGACGCTACCTTATTTGAGACACCATTCACAACAAGGCATTACAGGTGCCTTTGGGTAAGCTCGTCCTGACAATCAACCTCTAAGTATCGCTTACTCTGGGACGTTTTTCCCAATTTTTCTCAATAGTCCTCCGTGTCTCCTTTCTAGATTTTTGAACTAGCCCAGCCGTTTTGAATAACAAGGCAGCTCTCCCCTCAGACCCTTAATCAGTTGCAACTACTCAACTTCGAGGCATCCATCACAACAAGGTAGGACCTTTTGGCTATTGTTTAGCCTGTTCAGCAAAGCAACGTTAGAGTTGTACCCGTTTTCGGGACGTTTAAACTCATTAGATCCTCATGTTTCTTTCCAGACACGGATTGGTCTTGAAAATAAAGTAGCTCCATCTTGGACTCTTAATATCTTAAAAAAACTCGGATACCCTCAGATTGCAACCCACGGCTTGTTTCTAAGCATTCTGGTCACACCCTGACCTGCAATTCTCAGCAGGTAAAGACCTCACAGATAACATGTCCTCATGGTTAGCCCTCAGTGTTTTTAACGTTGTTCCCGGGCGGTATCTTCCCCACTACGGTTCTGTTAGGGACGTACTGCCCTGTGATAATTAATTTTGACCTTTAAATTCTCTCTTTAACCCTAGGAGGTTTGCCCATCCCCCCTCCCCCGCTTGTCCTGAAGAAGACCCGCACTGTAAGGATCAATTATCCTACAATACCCTGGGTCGAAACGTAGACTGTTCATCTACCCACCCTCAACTCCTATCACTGTCGTGATTTGTACGGCTTCATAGGAGCTTGACTCTTTTGAAAATTTCCAGACTTTTTGGATATTGTATATGACCCTGTTTGGATAGGGATCATTCAGAATTTATACTAGAATCTCAATGTATGTTTCTTGTCCTTATTGAATGTAAAGTGAGTCACAACTTTCTTGTTAACTTTACCACTTCCCCTTTCCTCCTCCTTCTCTTTATGGGCACATGAACCAATTACAATTAAGTGTGTAATTTGATCTTCTTTATTGAATAACTCGACTATGATGACATGAATGCATGGTGAATAAAACACTGCATTTCAAGAACAATTTTGATTTTTTCCTTTTAATTTTTTGAAAAATTTCTCGATTTTTCCTTGTTCTTCACCTACTCCATATCTGTTGGGGACCCCTCTGTTTATAACAATTAAATACCCAGGTCCCTTTGACTATTCGGGTTCAACCCTGTTCTGTAATGTACTATTCAGTGCCAGGTTCCCTGTGCCCCACTGCTCCTATGCCGGAGTGTCTTTTTAGTGTCAGGATCACAGTGTCTCTTAGTGCTTCAGTTTCAGTGTCTTGGTGTCCCCTTGGTGTTAGGCTCTCCAGTGTCCATTTGTGCCCAGGTCCTCAATATCCATCAGGGCTAGAATCCTCTTTGTGTTAGCACCAACACATTTTGTTTGAATTAGACCTGGGATATTTACTGCCCATAAGGATCATAATCCACAGTCTCACTCAGCCAGAGGGTTCATAGATATAGGATGCTTTAGAGGGTCAGTGTCGGAACCAGTTCAGGGGGCTTGAGAGAAAGCAGGGGCTACTGGGCCTCGACCGCTGGGGTTGAGGTCATTTGCTGCTGATGTCCCGGGCTCCCTCCTATTATGACTTTGCAAACTGGGAGAAGTACAACCCTTTCTACACCTGACTCTCAGTGGTAGTGATGGCATGCAGTCACAGAATTCCAAGGGAGATAGTGTGGGGGTGTACAACTTTAAAGCTCAGCAATCATACACAAATTCAATAAACAAATGGCCAGCCTAGTTCTTATTGTAGGAGGGTGGCTACCTGACTATGGTTACCCCAGATTTTTTGCCTTGTGTTTAGCTGGTTTTCGACTTACTTGGCCTGGTTCCCTGCTAATCAGGGTCCCAGGCTATCTGCTCTCTCTGTAAAATGGACTCCATGCACCCTATGTGCATAACCAATCTGGTACTGGACACCTTATCAGCCCCTGTACAGTGCACTATAGGTGCCCAGGGCATAGGTGCATGTTAGACGGGACCTGGAGGGTCAGCCGAGGACAAGGGGAGAGGTCTCCGGGGAGAGCCGTCTCCAGCGATCGTACAGACAAGTAACTTCCCCCCCACAGATGGACACCACACAAGGATAAGATTTAACGTTCTTTATAAGCAATCTTGAGGTACGGTAGAATGGTACAAGGAGGTCTGGACTCAGGGGTCCCCTCGATTCTAGTCTCTTGGATGGGAAAGGGGGTAGCGGGACAGTCTTATTACCAATCTGGTAGTTGCGATGAGATGATGGGTAGCTCACAATCCTCGAGCTCGGCGTTCTTGAAGGACGGGCCGCGGCAGCGCCAGCAGGTCCCGGGGTGGTCGAAGGTGGCAACGGTCCGCGGCAGCGCCAGCAGGTCCCGGCGAAGATGGTAGTTACAACGGGTCGCGGCAGCGCCAGCAGGTCCCGACGAAGATGGTAGTTACAACGGGTCGCGGCAGCGCCACCAGGTCCCGACGAAGATGGTAGTTACAACGGGTCACGGCAGCGCCAGCAGGTCCCGACGAGGATGAAGGATGCAGAGGGCCGCGGCAGCGCCAGCGGCAGGACGACAGTTCACAAGACAGGGTTGCGGCAGCACCAGCAGTCCGTCAAGGATGAGTTCTTCTCGGTGTCTCTCGACTCCAGGATACAACTGCCTTCCTGCTCTGGAGCTGCCCCAGTTATAGGTCTGGCGGCCTTTGATGTCCGGACCCTCGCACTTGGAGGTCGGGAGGTCCGGGATGAGGGAGTCCATACACCCAGCAGGGGGGTGGAGCCAGCGCCCGGGGAGGCTGGGGGCGATCGGCACCTGGCGGGGGAGAGCCATCGACACTTCTTTCTCCCATTGACCTGCCAAGTGGTCCGTTCACCTCCTGGGTGGATGGTGGTGCCGGGATGTCGGGCCTGGCCAGGCCCAGGGTTAGGGTCGAGCTGAGGCCATGCGGCCTCGTGGTGCAGTGTCCAAGATGGCGGCCGGGCCGGGCAATGGTGCTGACGGTGGCCCGGGCCCGTGATACAGAGAGGTCCGGGAGTAGGAGTCCCGTAGGGGACGGAGTGTGGGTTACTTCTGTGGGTAGCACCTGGAGAGCTGATGTCCGGGCTCTGTCATGCGGGGAGGGAGCGAGCCCTTCATGTGGCCTGTCCAACAGTGCATCCAAGGCCTACCAGGGGCTGCAGCATATCTTTTGCCACCCCTGGCTGGTCCTTAAATTGACACAACTGGCTGATCACTCAGCTGGGGCAAGGTGGTGTAATCACCCCTTGCTTAGATATAGTATACCTATATCTAAACCTATATCTGGACATATATATACCTATAAGTCACTCCTATGGCAGGCCTTAACAATCCTGGAGGCAGAGTGCTTGGTTTTATGTGAGGTAGTGCTCTAGCATGAGCTGAGCCTGTCTGCAGCTGTCGGGACCAACTCCCTTAGCTGTTCCGGGATATTGCCATACCATATACTCTTAAGTGCATTATAATCCTCGCGGTTACTTGCTAACTTTGGTTTGGCTTTATCAAAGCATGTCATGTTTGGTGTCATATGTTTTGGAATACTACCCCCTTGCCAGTCCTGGCGACGGGGGTAGCATTCCACCCTTCTTGACCGAGAAGACATGTTACTTTACTAAAACGCGGTTAACCCTAACCAGAGCCTCAGCATCACGAAATGGATGCTGCTGCCACAGACACAAGTCTGACCTCCTACTGCTGACCAAAACTTGGCAGGGGAGGCCTGGACAAAGGGTTTCCTGTCGCAGGGAGGTGCTACACCTCCCCAGACAGGAGATAGTGGATTGTAGCAGGGAGGTTTGAAATAAACCAGACACTGCCTGGGGAGCACAAGGCTTCCCCTTGCATAATCCAGTCAAACCGGTTCTGGGGCACTCCAGCCCCAGTCCTGGCGTGAAACTGGACAAAGGGAAAGGGGTGTAACCACCTCCTTCCTGGGTCCCACCCATAGGAGGGACCTAGCAGGTAATCCAGCCCACAGATTTGGAATAAAGGTGGGAGCAGTGCCAGCGCACATCAGATTATCCTGACTGAAACTTTGATACAGAACTCTGGACCCTTCGACATCCCACTCGACGTGGAAGACTGAAGAATCTCCCTTGTGGTCAAGGAGTGACCACCCTGTGCAAACAGGCACCATCCTGCGCCTCACCATTTGCTTTGTTGCAGTTCCCGCCGGAACTCGAGCAACAGAGATCAACAAGACCCAGCGTTCCTGCATTCCAACAGCCTGATCCACAGTCCCAGCAAGTCTGAGACCCGTGGAGGTGACCTGAAGCGTGGGGCCGGCCATCTTGGAAAAACCCCCAAAGTGCTAACCGTGCAGCTCCCGAGGCTCCCTTGACACTGTGCATTGGGGTTTGAGAAGCCCCAGCCCGAGCAGCTTTTGCACCAAAGCTCACTCCTCCACACTCACTGAGTGCTGCGTGGGGCCCTTCTGCATCTTTCTGCTCGACGCTCACAATCCTCGAGCTCGGCGTTCTTGAAGGACGGTCCGCGGCAGCGCCAGCAGGTCCCGGCGAAGATGGTAGTTACAACGGGTCGCGGCAGCGCCAGCAGGTCCCGACGAAGATGGTAGTTACAACGGGTCGCGGCAGCGCCAGCAGATCCCGACAAAGATGGTAGTTACAACGGGTCACGGCAGCGCCAGCAGGTCCCGACGAGGATGAAGGATGCAGAGGGCCGCGGCAGCGCCAGCGGCAGGACGACAGTTCACAAGGCAGGGCTGCGGCAGCGCCAGCAGTCCGTCAAGGATGAGTTCTTCTCGGTGTCTCTCGACTCCAGGATACAACTGCCTTCCTGCTCTGGAGCTGCCCCAGTTATAGGGCTGGCGGCCTTTGATGTCCGGACCCTCGCACTTGGAGGTCGGGAGGTCCGGGATGAGGGAGTCCAGACACCCAGCAGGGGGGTGGAGCCAGCCAGTGGCATCACTAGGGGGGTGCGGGGGGTGCGGACCGCACCGGGTGACACCCTCACATGGGGGTGACACCATCTGGTTGCGCCCCCCGCCCCCCCAGCAGGCCTCTGTACATGGCACCCCCTGCACCGCACCAAGAAGGCCTCGGAGAGACTCGATCCGCTTTAAAAACAAAAGCGAACCGAGATATTTTCTCACCTATTCGAATTAAAATGTTCTCATTAGATAAAGTTTGAAAAGTGTAGTAATGAGGGGCCCCCGCCATTTATATGGAAAAAGACACAGTGCTAAAGAGGGGGGGCCGGGAAGGGGGGGGGGGTATTAACCGCTTGGAAATTAGCTTTTACTTTAGCTGTTACATATCGTAACATTCTCACGTCTAAAAACTCGCTGGTGCCTTATACACAGATTTCCTTTTGCATCTTGAAAAGCTTTAAAAGAGAAACCACAGGGGCGTGGCCAAGATGGCGGGGTGAGCGGACGCTTCCTCCAGTAGCTCCTCCGGCCCAGCTCAGCTCGAGCCCCGATTTCTGCGCTTCTCTCCCCCCGCGGCTGCACTGCGGGCGAGAGAACTGTGCCGGAACTCTTGGGGCACATTTTGATGCCACTTTGACTTCTGTTGCCCCGGGGGAAGTCCCCGAAAAGTTTGTTCAAAACCGAGGCGAGGAGTGGAGCCTGGATCGCCCCGAGGAGAAGGGCCTGGAGGCGGAGCGTATTGCGGCGCTGTCCGCACGCCTCGGCTGGGCCGAGTGCTGAAAGCTGCGGAGCCCGAGGGAGCGGACTCGACGGACTCCGCGGAGTGCGGCGGCTTCCTGGCCGTCGCCCCTGTGGCCAGAGTCATCGCTGGACGACAGACCCCAGACCTACGTCGGCGATCTATCCCCCTGCTATGGGTGTTGGTGTGTGACGCCTTGCGGACTACGAGCCTGGAAGCGGGGGACGGCGAAGTTTGAGCGGTGACCGAACCAGGAGTACTAGCCGGTGCAACTAGGGGACACTGGTTTCGCACCTTCCCGACCCATTGCTGTTGAGGGTCGCCCATAGACTTGCTGGCCTGGGCTGCCCTCCTAGGTTCCGCCCTCCCGCCATCTTGTCGTTGAGGAGCAGGTACTGGTGACCCTCGCCCGCGCCCTTGCCATACGGGCGCCTCGGTTCATCCTGGTGCCTACGCATCTGCCGTCCTCCCTGGAAGCACGCGGCTGCAAGCCTCCGACCTGAACCTGGATTATCGCCCTGACTGGCTCGATGGTTGTCTCGCCCTGGCCCGTGCCGCCATTTTGTCGCCTGTGACGCACTACCCTTGTCCTCGGCGAGGTCTTCACATCTGGTGCCCACGAGCGGCTGAGCGCATCTGCAGCGGCCAACTCTCGGCTTCACCCACCGCGGAGGCAAGATGGCTGGGAGACGAGGTGCGGCACGGGGTGATCGCACTCTGCCGGACATGCTCGGCAGGGCCCAGCAACTGCGAGACATGACGCAGCCGTCCCCGGGGTCCTCCCGGGCCTCAACGGACGCCACCGGAGGCGAACCGCCAGTCACGAGGTCCTTCATGGAGGACTTATTCAGCTCCCTCAAGGAGGAATTCCAGACTCTCAAGACCGAGGTGGCCGGAGAGGTCCGTGAAGTGCGCAGAGAAATCGAGGGCCTGGGCGAGCGGGTCGACACTGTGGAAACAGCGGCCCAGCGTCGTGATGAAGAGATAGTTCATCTCCAGCAGGACGTTCTCCGCCTTCGGGAGCAATGTGTCGAGCTCCAGGCCCACTCTGAGGACCTCGAGAACCGGTCCAGGCGGAATAACATCCGGGTGCGAGGCGTTCCGTCCGCGGATGAGGGTGCGGACCTGGTGGCCTATCTGCAGGACCTGTTCCGCGACATCTTGGGAGAAGAAGCGGACTTCCCGATCCGCATCGACAGAGCACACAGGGTGGGCCGCCAGCGCCAGTCATCGGCACCCCCGCCTGATATCCTGGCATTCCTGCCGGATTTCCCCCTAAAGGAGCGCATTATGACAGAGGCCCGCAGGAAGCAGCCGCTCTCCTTCCGAGAACGACCCGTGGCGCTTTATCAAGACCTGTCCGCCATCACACTGCAGAAGCGCAGGTCTTTCCGCATCGCTACGGACTTTCTGCGAGAGCATGAGACGGCCTACTCCTGGGGTCACCCCTTCCGTCTTATTTTCCGATGGAATGGGGTGCTACATCAGCTGCGCTCCTTACAAGATGTCTGTGGGGTGCTGGGACTCACAGCTACAGAGGAGGAGGGGGCGACACCCGCATGGAGGCGCCCCGAGCGACGGGGCCGACGGAGATCGAGGAGGCGCCAATCGTCAGCGACAGCGAGTCGCCCTGACTCCCCTACCATCAGGGCGGATATGGCGGAGGCCCTGAGGACTGCGGCCAGGAACTTGCCTGAATCTAATGGCGTGGCCCAGACGGCCTAACTTTTCTCCGGGGGGAGAGACTCTTAGCGTCTGCGATGCTGGGTTGGGGCTGGGGGCTGGGGGTTGGGGGGGAGAAGTTGGAGGTGTGTGGCTGGACGTCCACTTGACTGGTTTCTACAGACTCGCCCACTTGGGCTAGACTGAGACAATGGGGTGTTTTTTCCTGTTTTTGGTGTTGGCTGGTTGCCATGGGTTGGTTCTGGGGGGGTTCGAGAGCTGGTTTGTTGTTGGGGGGGTCCGAACACATGCTGTCCGAACACATGCGAAGCCGATTCTGGCCTTCCCTGCGCCCCTGCCCCGCGCGCCCCTTCCGCTGATCCCCCGCTTGCTGCATAGCGCTTTGCGTCCCTGGGAGCGATGCCGTCCCTGAAAGTAGTGACCCTTAACGTTAAGGGTCTGAATAATCCTGTGAAGCGTAGGGCGATCCTTTCCCTGCTGGAAGGGTCACAGGCGGATATCTGCCTCCTGTAGGAAACCCATTTACTCTCTAAAGACTGCCATAGGTTGCGCTCTGCCAAGTTCCCCACGCAACTCTTTTCCTCAGCTGCGACTAAGACTGCGGGGGTAGCCATTCTTCTAGCCAGCTCCTTCAGGGGTGAGGTGTTGTATAAACATGCCGAGCAGAAGGGGAGGCTTCTGGTGTATCGCATGCGTCTGGGGGGAGTTGCCTTCACGGTTGGCTCCGTGTACAGCCCAAATGACCACCAGGATCGCCTCCTGGAATCTGTGTTGGTAGACGTTACTGCCTCGCCCGATCGCCACGTCATTTTGGGGGGAGACCTGAACATGGTCTTCGACTCCACCTTGGATAGGTCTGCCCAGCGCTTTCCGCAGATGGGGGAGCTTTCCAGAGCGGTACAGGACCAGATTGCGGAGATGGATCTGCATGACCTCTGGCGCACCTTGCACCCCGCCGATAGGGACTACTCATATTTCTCCCACGCACACCGCACTTACTCGCGGTTGGACTACCTCTTAGTGAGCGGGCCACTTCGCTCGGCCGCCACGGCGGCGGACATAGGGGTCTTGTCCCTATCCGACCATGCGCCGGTTTCCGGAGTATTCGCTTGGCCGGCGGCCCCCCCCTCCAGAGGGATGTGGCGGCTTCGGGACACGCTTCTCCATAAGAAATCGGTGGTGAAGCGAGTAGAGGAGGTCATTCAGGAGTACTTGACCCACAATGACAACTCCGACACGTCCCTAGCAACGCAGTGGGCGGCTTTGAAAGCGGTCGTCAGAGGGGAGTTTATCTCCATCTCCTCGGCGGAGAACAGGGAGCGGCAACGTAAGAGGGAGGAACTAACGGCGCAGGTCAGGGAACTCGAACAGGTTCACCGCCGGACGGGGGCTCCTCGAGTTTGGAGGCAGCTGAAGGCGGCGCGGAAACTCCTCTCTGCGTTGGACCTGGACCGGGCGGAGTATGCGGCGTTGCGCTTGAAGCATGCCTTTTACACCGGCGGAGACAGATGCGGTAAGCTCCTGGCCCACCGGCTCAGGGCTGCGCAGCAACGCAACGTAGTGAAGGAGCTGGTGGGAGCGGATGGCGTCCCGGTTTCCGGTGCGCGGAGGTGGCGGATTCCTTCCGTGCCTTCTATGAGGCGCTGTACGCTGCAGAGCCCTCCCCACCGGGAGAGGCTGAGGCCTATTTGGAATCGGTAACCCTCCCTGCCCTAGATCCCGCCCAGGCGGACCACCTGGAGAGGGGCATTCATGTGGAGGAAGTCATCTCCGCTATTGCACGGTTAAAGCACGGCAAGGCCCCGGGCCCAGATGGCTATACGGCCTTGTTTTACAAGACCTTCTGTCCCACTGTCGCGCCTCTCCTGGCTCGCTTGTTCAATTCCTTTTCTGAACCGGGAGCCATACCGCCGGACCTTCTCTCGGCGACTGTGTCGGTTATTCCGAAACCGGGGAAGGACCGGACTCTATGCGGCTCGTATCGGCCCATCTCGCTTCTAAATGTGGACCTCAAGCTTTACACGGGGATCTTGGCGGCCAGACTTGGTCTGCACCTGCCAGGTCTGGTGGAGGCGGACCAGGCCGGTTTTGTACCCGGTAGGCAGACGGTCGACAACACTAAGAGGGTGACGCACGTGCTAGAAAAGGCCTCACGCGTCCCGGGGGAGCGGATGCTGCTGTCGGTCGACGCGGAAAAGGCCTTTGATAGGGTTCATTGGCCGTACCTCGAGCTGGTTCTCGGGAAACTGGGGATCGGCGAGAAGTTCCGCACTATGGTTTTTAACTGTTATAGGAGGCCATCAGCATCGGTGCGTGTCAATGGACACAGCTCCGGCAGCTTTGCCATTGAGCGCGGCACGAGACAGGGCTGCCCCCTTTCGCCGCTCCTGTTTGCCCTCTATATGGAGCCGTTTGCCCAGAGGATCCGCGATAACCCGGACGCTATTGGGGTGAAGATGGGGCAATACACACATACTGTCAGCTTATATGCGGACGATGTCTTGCTGACCCTGGATGACCCCAAGCGGTCGCTCCCTGCCTGCGTCCAGGAACTGAACGCCTTTGCCCGCGTAGCGGGCTTCAAAATGAATATGTCTAAATCGGCTGCCCTGGATGTGTCACTTTCTGTCGACACCAGGCGGGGCCTCCAGCGTCTTTTTCCTCTGCAATGGTCCTCCTCCACGGTGCCTTACCTGGGGATTTTGCTCGCACCCTCCCTACCTGCAATGGTCGCAGCTAACTATTCCTCCCTGGGCAAAAAGATTAAGGAGGAACTCGGCCGATGGAACAAAGGCCTGCTCTCGTGGCTGGGCCGTATCGCAGCGGTGAAGATGACGATACTGCCTCAGATCCTGTATCTTTTTCGCGCTCTACCTCTCCAGCCCCCTGTAGGTTGGATACGGCAGGCGCAGGCTGACATCTCCCGCTTTGTGTGGCAGGGCCGTAAGCCTCGAATGAAACGGGTCCTCTCCATGCTTGCCCCGGAGGCGGGGGGTCTCGGTGTCCCGGACCTCCGGAAGTACTTTCAGGCGGCGCAACTCCGATATTTGGTGGAGTGGAGCCGGTGGGAATCGGACAAGCACTGGCTCTTTCAGGACCAGGCAGTTGCGGGCCGTACTCTCCAGGAAGTCCCGTTCCTACGGCGCACTCACCGCCCGCCTAATCTCTACGCCTCCTTTATCACCCGAGTTCCGCTGCGAGTGTGGGACGCGGTGTGTGAGCTTCGTGAGCTCACCACTTTTCCATCACCGTTCACTCCCATCGCTGGCAATCCAGACTTCACTCCGGGTCTGGAACCGGGAGCCTTTTCCCACTGGGTGAGCGCGGGTTGTAGGGCACTTTTCCAGATCTACGGGCCGGAGGGGGTGCTCCCCTTCCAGCAGCTCCGACAGGAGTTTGGCCTTACGGAGGGGGACAGACTGCGTTACATGCAAGTTCGCCACTGGGCTCTTCAACCCCCAGTGCGCGACGTTGCTGCCCGTTCGATTACGCCCTATGAGCGATGGCTGGTGACCCGGACCTCGGACGCCAAGCTTATCACCGACTTGTATAAGTTTCTCCCTTCCCCATGTTTTTTTGTACCTTAATAAAATACTTTAAACCTAAAAGAGAAACCACATGAAAGCGGCAGAGAGTGTAAAAGGGGGGGCCGGGGGTCCTGCCCCCTTCCTTCCCCCCCCCCCCCCCCCCCCACCCCCGGGTTTAATGTGCGAGAGAGAGGGAGCTAGAGGGGGTAAGAAGACAGAGAGAGAGAGAGTTAGAGTGAGAAAGACAGAGAGAGAGGGAGCTAGAGCGAGAAAGACAGAGAGAGAGGGAGCTAGAGGGAGTAAGACAGGGAGAGGGAGACAGGTAGCTAGAGGAAGTAAGACAGAGAGAGAGAGAGAGAGAGAGAGAGAGAGAGGGAGCTAGACAGAGAGAGGGAGCTAGAGGGAGTATGATAGAGAGAGAGGGAGCTAGAGGGAGCAAGACAGAGAGAGGGAGCAAGACAGAGAGAGAGGGAGCTAGAGGGAATAAGAGAGATGGAGGTAGAAAGACAGAGAGAGAGGGCGCTAGAGGGAGTAAGACAGAGAGAGAGGGAGCTAGAGGGAATAAGACAGAGAGAGAGGGAGACAGAGGGAGCTAGAGGGAGTAAGACAGAGAGAGAGAGGGAGCTAGACAGAGACAGAGGGAGCTAGAGGGAGTAAGACAGAGAGAGAGGGAGCTCGAGGGAGCTAGACAGAGAGAGGGAGCTAGAGGGAGTAAGACAGAGAGAGAGGGAGCTAGAGGGAGCAAGACAGAGAGAGGGAGCTAGAGGGAGTAAGAGAGAGAGAGAGGGAGCGAAAGGGAGTAAGACAGAGAGAGAGGGAGCTAGAGGGAGTAAGAGAGAGAGAGGGAGCTAGAGGGTGGAAGACAGAGCGAGGAGCTAGAGGGAGTACGACAGAGAGAGAAGGAGCTAGAGGGAGTAAAACAGAGAGAGAGGGAGCTAGAGGGAGTAAGACCGAGAGAGAGGGAGACAGAGGGAGCTAGAGGGAGCAAGAGAGAGGGAGCTAGAGGGAGCTAGACAGAGAGAGGGAGTAAGACAGAGAGAGAGGGAGCTAGAGAGAATAAGACAGCGAGAGAGGGAGCTAGACAGAGAGAGGGAGCTAGAGGGAGTAAGATAGAGAGAGAGGGAGCTACAGGGAGCTAGAGCGAGCAAGACAGAGAGAGAGGGAGCTAGAGGGAGTAAGAGAGAGAGAGGAAGCTAGAGGGAGCAAGACAGAGAGGGAGCTAGAGGGAGTAAGAGAGAGGGAGCTAGAGGGAATAAGACAGAGAGAGAGGGAGCTATAGGGAGCAAGACAGAGAGAGGGGGGGCTAGAGGGAGTAAGAGAGAGAGAGAGGGAGCTAGAGGGAGTAAGAAAGAGGGGGCTAGAGGGAGTAAGACAGAGAGAGAGGAAGCTAGAGGGAGTAAGGCAGAGAGAGGGAGCTAGAGGGAGCAAGACAGAGAGAGAGGGAGCTAGAGGGAGTAAGAGAGAGAGAGGGAGCTAGAGGGAGTAAGAGAGAGAGCGGGAGCTAGAGGGAGTAAGAGAGAGAGTGGGAGCTAGAGAGAGTAAGACAGAGAGAGGGAGCTAGAGGGAGTAAGACAGAGAGAGAGGGAGCAAGAGGGAGTAAGACAGAGAGAGAGGGAGCTAGAAGGAGTAAGAGAGGGAGAGAGGGAGCAAGACAGAGAGAGGGAGCTAGAGGGAGTAAGACAGAGAGAGAGGGCGCTAGAGGGCATAAGGCAGAGAGGGCGGGAGCTAGAGGGAGTAAGACAGAGAGAGAGGGAGACAGAGGGAGCTAGAGGGAGTAAGACAGAGAGAGGGAGCTAGACAGAGAGAGGTAGCTAGAGGGAGTAAGACAGTACCTAGCACCGTACATTTCCGACAGAGGTAGTCCATGCGGTAAGTCGTGAGGGGGTGACACCATGAGTTACCCGCACCGGGTGACACCAACCCCAGTGACGCCACTGGAGCCAGCGCCCGGGGAGGCTGGGGGCGATCGGCACCTGGCGGGGGAGAGCCATCGACACTTCTTTCTCCCATTGACCTGCCAAGTGGTCCGTTCACCTCCTGGGTGGATGGTGGTGCCGGGATGTCGGGGCCTGGCCAGGCCCAGGGTTGGGGTCGAGCTGAGGCCATGCGGCCTCGTGGTGTAGTGTCCAAGATGGCGGCCGGGCCGGGCAATGGTGCTGACGGTGGCCCGGGCCCGTGATACAGAGAGGTCCGGGAGTAGGAGTCCCGTAGGGGACTGAGTGTGGGTTGCTTCTGTGGGTAGCACCTGGAGAGCTGATGTCCGGGCTCTGTCATGCGGGGAGGGAGCGAGCCCTTCATGTGGCCTGTCCAACATGCGTCCCCCCCAGCTGAAGGCGGGGAGAGTCACCCATCTTCTTGGGGACTCTCCTCGTCGAGGCGGAAAAATCGTGACAGGCCATCCGCGTTGGCGTGCTCCTGGCCGGGGCGGTGTTCCACAGTGAAGTCCATCCCTTGCAGGGATATGGACCATCGCAAGAGCTTGGGATTCTCCCCCCGCATCTGCATTAGCCATTGCAGGGGGCGGTGATCTGTTTGCACCCGAAAGTGGGTACCGAAGAGGTAGGGCCGGAGCTTCTTGAGGGCCCATACCACTGCGAAGGCCTCCCTCTCGATGGTGCTCCAGCGCTGTTCTCGGGCCAACAGACGTCGACTGATGAAGGCCACTGGTTGGTCGACTCCCTCGGTGTTCATTTGGGAGAGGACGGCTCCAATGCCATGGTCGGAGGCATCAGTCTGGACGATGAACTCCCGGCTGTAGTCGGGAGCCTGGAGTACCGGGGCGGTGCACATGGCGACCTTCAGCTTCTCGAAGGCCGCTTGACAATCGGGAGTCCAGTCGACTCTTTTTGGCTGGTTCTTAGATGTAAGTGCCGTGAGGGGCCCCACAATGCTGCCATAGTCCTTCACAAACCGCCGGTAGTACCCGGTGAGCCCCAAGAAGGCCCGGACCTCGGTTTGCGTTACGGGTGGTTGCCAGGACTGGATGGCAGCGATCTTGAGTTGGAGGGGGGCCACCAGACCGCTCCCCACTTGGTGTCCTAGGTAGGTCACGGACCCCTGGCCAATCTGGCATTTGCTGGCCTTGATTGTGAGGCCGGCCTGTTGGAGGGCCTGCAGGACCTCTCGGAGGTGGCGGAGATGGTCTGACCAGTGGCGGCTGTACACCGCGATATCGTCCAGGTAGGTGGCGCTGAACTCCTCGAGGCCCGCCAATACCTGGTTCACCAGGCGTTGAAAGGTTGCTGGAGCGTTTTTCATGCCGAATGGCATCACTTTGAAATGGTAGTGGCCATCCGGGGTGGAGAACGCGGACCGTTCTTGCGCCCTGGGGGTGAGGCCGATCTGCCAGTAGCCCGCTGTCAGGTCGAAGATGCTGAGGTAGCGGGCAGCCCCCATGCGGTCGATCAGTTCATCGGCTCGGGGAATGGGGTGAGCGTCGGTCCGGGTGACAGCGTTCAGGCCCCGATAGTCAACGCAGAATCGGAGTTCAGGGGTGGTGCCGGGGGCAGCAGCTTCGGGGACCAGTACGACTGGGCTGGCCCAGGGGCTGTCCGAGGGTTCAATGACTCCGAGTGTGAGCATCTTGGAGACTTCTTCTTGGATGCAGGCACGTACCCGATCTGGCACGCGGTACGCCCGATGTCTGATGGGGGGACTGTCCCCAGTGTCCACGTCGTGCAGGCACCAGGGGGTGACCCCTGGGGTGAGGGAAAATAGGGCTGCGAACTGCAGCAGGAGAGCCCGACAGTCTTGGCGCTGCTCCGAGGTCAGGGCATCTGACAGTCGGACCCCGTCTACCGAACCATCTTTTTCACGGGTCTTCAGCAGGTCAGGGAGGGGCTCGGAGTCTTCTTCTGCCCCACTGTCTGTAGCCATCAGTAGGCTGAGCTCCGAGCGCACAAAGTGGGGTTTGAGTCTGTTGGCGTGGAGGACCCGGAGGGGGTTCCGGGAAGATTCCATGTCGATGAGATAGGTGACGGGGCTCTTGCGCTCGATCACCTTGAAGGGCCCCGTCCACTTATCTTGCAGGGCACAAGGTTCGGTGGGGGACATCACCCATACTTGCTGGCCAGGTACGAACTCTATGGAGGAGGCGTTCTGATCGTACCATTTCTTCATGTCCTCCTGACTGGCTTCAAGATTGGCTTTGGCGATTTCTCGGAACCGCCTGGTCTGATTGCGGAGGGTCAGGAGGTACTTGTAGACGTCTGGAGGGGTTTTCAGGGGGGCCATCTCCCAACCTTCCTTGACTAGGCTGAGGGGCCCTCGAACAGGGTGCCCGTACAAGAGTTCGAAGGGGCTGAAGCCGAGGGACTTCTGAGGGACTTCTCGGTAGGCGAAGAGGAGGCACGGGAGGAGCACATCCCACTGGCGGCGGAGGGCCTCTTCCAACCCCATAATCATTCCCTTGAGTGTACGGTTGAACCGCTCAACCAGTCCGTTTCCTTGCGGGTGATAGGGGGTTGTGAATCGGTAGGTGACCCCGCACTGCTGCCAGAGGGATTTCATGTATTTTGAAATGAAGTTCGTGCCTCTGTCGCTGACGAATTCCCGGGGGAAGCTTACCCGGGAGAAGATCCCCATTAAGGCTCGGCCGACCACCGGTGCTGTTACAGTTCGAAGGGGGATGGACCAGTGCTGCGTGGGGCCCTTCTGCATCTTTCTGCTCGACGCATTGGTCCAGTCGCTTGCCCATTGGCTAGTGGCCCCAGTACCGACGAACCTTTGAATTTGCTCTGCTAGTCTGGTTGCTCCAGACTGGCCCTCGCTCCCCTGAAAAGGAGCACCTGCTCTGACCTTGCTGGTCCGAGTAAGAAGCGATCTTCGAATCCTGCGTGGGTTGCCTTTGCCAAGGATTGTTAGCTCCAATCCGGAAGCCGATACCGCCGACAGCGAGAGCCTTTGTGGGACAGCTCGTGATCTACTCCTGGACATCCTTGGTGCCCCAGAGTTCACATCGCAGCGGAGACAAGCTTCATGACAACCACCTGATTGCGCCCAACATTGCCTGGTTCCTTCCTGGTTCCACCCTGGTCACTGCTGAGTGACCCAGACTCTGTCCCCTCTGCTTTCAGGTACTCTACATCTTCGATCCACCCTTGGATCCAACCGGACACTTCTTTTCTGGACGCCTGCAGCATCTTCATCTCCAGGCACCATCAGACTGCGTGACGAAAGCCGACACACTTTGGCACCTGTGCACCCGCTTTCTGGGGGTGAGGTAACTCGTGAACACCAGCACTCCTGCATTGGTATACACCTCTAGTGTCTAAGTCTAAAGTTTGGTAATTCTAGTCCAGTCGGAAGACTCCTAAAACTTACTCGATAACTTTTACGCACCATTGACTTTGCATTGGTGCATGCGTGTGCTTTAAGCGCTGCACCCGAGTCCCACAAGCTTTTCCCGACTTCACCACTGTTAGTCCCGAATAGCCCCAGCGATTCCCAAGGCCCCAGGCCTTACCACTGTTCGATTAGTGATACTTATACCACTATTTTAGTATATGGTTTGAGTGGTCCCTGGCCTCATCCATAATTGTGCAACTTTCATATGTTTTACTGTGCTTTTGTTTAAACGCTTGTGCTTCTAGACTCATAAAGAGTATAGAGGATTATTCTGAGAATAAATACATACATTTTTTATAATATATAACTTGTGTGGTGTCCTTTCATTTGATATTACAGGATTGTGTTTGGTAAAACAGCTGGCTTCACATGCCATCTTGAGTTTAGCCTGAAGGCTGCTTAGTCCATGCTACCCCTAGGATAGCTTGTCTATAAGGTTGACTTACAACCACCACCATAAGGGATTGTTTGGACTGATACAAGGTGCCCCAGAATTGGAGACATCATATATCAGGACAACTTCTCACATTGGTGTGCAGCGGTTGGGATTTGAGCTTGCTGTTGTTTTACCATTGCAATCTTTTTATCAAATTGAAAGATCACATTAAGTACCTAGGTACATATAAATAAAGCTTACATATTTAAGTTCTACTGAACTTAGTAGTTGTAGATCAAAGGGCTTAGCACACCCTGCCTACAACTCACTAGGAAGGTACAGTAGGAAAACACTTAGTGTAGGTAAGTGCACCACTTACACCTCACTAGAAGTCATGTCTGGCACAGGTGAGCATTCCATTGCTCTGCCTGTGTATGGTGACCTTGCCAAGGCACCCTCCAGCTATGACAAACTCAGCCATAAGGACTTGAGTACCTTGTGTACTGAAAGGAGGCTGAAAAAGGGTCACAACCCTACCATTCCCATCCTGATAGCCATCCTGGAGAAGGATGATCTTGAGAAAGCTAGCGTAGCTCCCTTAGGGTCAGGAGATGGAGTGAATTCCCCAGAGACTGAGAACACCACCCCAGAGGTAGAAAATGAGGAGGTGGACCCTGAATCAGAAGGTGAAGAGTCAGATCAGGATCAAGGGGACAACCAGGTACCAGTTGGGAGGCTTAGCCAAGCCAACTTGTTCCTACATGGAAATGGAGAGGGCCAGCACCTCCCCAGAGTACATAACAGAATAGGTCCAGGCAATAGAAGAGTGAGATCTCCTTTGGGGGATTCTCACATTTCTAGTGCCTCAAGGGAATCTCAAAGGGGAATGACTCCCCCCCCCAGAGGAAAGTGCATAGGGCCAGGATGAGGGCTGTCCAACTCCAATAGAGAGGGAAGAGGTAGCCTTGGTCCAAGCTAAACTTGCTTTAGCAAGGGAACAACAATTGTGTGGATTAGATTCCACTGGTGGCAGCAACATTATTCCTAAAGAGAAAGACAGGTCCTATGATACTAGAAACCTGACAAAGATTGTGCCCCCCTACAAGGAAGGGGATGACATCCACAAATGGATGACTGCTCTGGAGAGAGCCTGCATGGTACAGCAGGTTCCTCAAGACCAGTGGGCAGCAATCTTATGGTACTCCTTTTCTGAGAAAGGGAGAGATAAGCTCCTTACAGTTAGACCTGAGGATGCTAAAAACTACACTGTCCTGAAGAGTGCTATAATTGATGGGTTTGGCTTAACCACTGAACAGTACAGGTTAATGTTCAGAGATACCCAGAAGACACAGACTCAGGACTGGACTGATTTTGTAGATTGTGCTACTAAGGCTCTGGAAGGTTGGCTACATGGCAGCAAAGTACATGACTACACAGGATTGTATAATTTGATTATGAGGGAGCAGATCCTAAGTAATTGTCAGAACCAGCTTTTGCACCAGCACCTGGTGGACTCAGATCTGACCTCTCCACAAGAATTGAGTAAGAGGGCAGATAAATGGGTCAGAACCAGGATTAGGCCTAAGAATCAGGGTAATAACCAAAAGAAGGGATGGGTGACGGTACAACGCGTACCGTCACAAAGCGTGCTGTTACAACGCGTCCCTTACAACGCAAGTCGTTACCACGACTTACGTCGGGGGCGCGGATATCGAATAGTATAATTTACTATTCTAACACCAGTCCCCGTGGACACTAGGGAAGGTGTTGGAATAGTAAATTTACTATTTTTAATCTTCTAGCGCCCTCCAGCGGAAGTCGTGGTAATGACTTGCGTTGTTACGGACGCGTCGTAACAGCACCGCGTTGAAACATCCGCGTTGTAACGGATGTTTCCCAAAAGAAGGATACTTCCAAGGCTCAAGAAGAGGGTGGGAAATGTATCTAAAGACAAGTCTCCCACAGGGCCCCAAAACACCAAGGATGGGGGTGGGTCCCAGAACAACTCCACTAACCAGAAGAAACCTTACTGCCATGCCTGTAAATAGACTGGCCACTGGAAAACAGACAGCTGTTGTCCAAAGAATAGCAATAAAGAAAATATACCTCCAAGTAAAGCTCCAACACCTCCTGATACTGTTAGCAGTAATCCCCCAGGTGGTGGGAGCACCCCCAAGAATTTGGCTGGGTTTACTTTTGGAACTCAGGTGGACTCTGGCCTAACCAGGTCCCCTACTACATCTACTCTTGTCTGTGACAATGGCATGGGGTTTGCTAACTTCACTGATTGCCCAAACACTTTGAGCAAGTATAGACAGGAGCCCCTCATCAATGGTCAGAAAGTTGAGGCCTTTAGAGACACAGAGGCTAGCATCACCATGGTGGCTGAGTGTCTAGTCCCCTGAAGGCAACTTTTACCTGGTGCCACATACCAGGTGACCAATATTGATGGAATACAAACCAATCATCCCATGGCAGTAGTAAATCTCAGCTGGGGAGGTGTCACTGGCCCAAAGAGAGTGGCAGTGTCAGCAAACTTGCCTGTAGATTGTCTACTTGGAAATGATTTGGAAATCTCAGCCTGGGCTGAGGTTGAACAGGAAATCCATTCTAGAATGGTAAATGTCCATGGAAAGGTTAGTGGGGCTGTGATGGCTACAGCCCCAATCCAAGATGTCCTTCCTGATAAGGTTGGTAGGGCTGTGCAAGACTCAGCCCCATCTTTAGCAGAAGCCCTTCCTGAACAAGTTAGCAGAGCTGTTATGGTAACAGCCCATACCCAAACTGAGTCCCTTCCTGAAAAGGTTGGTGGGGCTGTGATGGCCACAGCCCAAACTCAAACTGATTCATGTGTTGTGAAGCCTGAAACTATGGATCACTCCACACAAACAGAGAGCACTGTACCATCCGTATTGACAGAGCGCACAGAGTTGGGCTGCCTCGGCGTGCCTCTTCCCCACCACCAGACATCTTGGCCTTTCTCCCTGACTTCCCGCTAAAAGAGCGGATTCTCCGGGAGGCCTGACGAGCACAGCCTCTTCAATTTCAGGGTAACCCCGTCGCCCTGTACCAGGACTTATCAGCCATTACATTACAAAAATGAAAAGAATTTAAAATAGCAACGGACTTCCTGCGGTGACAAGAAATCCCTTACTCCTGGGGCCAACAGTGAAAGCATCGCAGGGGCCCTCCAGGGGGGGCTGGCAGACAGTGGGCCGGAGGCGATCCCCTTCACACCGCTTGAAATCCGACGCCTCCATCATCACGCAAGAGCGGGCGACAGCGGTGGCAGAGGTGGCCAAAGAGACCTCTTCCTCTGAATGATCTATATTCTTGTTAGGGAGATTGCTCACAGCTCGTGCAGTGGGGGGGTATCGGGTGGGGAGCTGGGATGGCCGCCATCGGATATGACCCTTGTAAGAAACTTTATCACGGCCCTGTGTGGACTGATAGGACTGGGACTATACATTCTTTTGATTTGGGGGTTGGGGGGAGGGTGTTGTGTGGGGAGGGATGACCATTCGGATCTGAGACAATGGGTTTTGGCTTTGCATAGATGGTTTGACAGTTGGGTTGTTGGGGGTGGGGGGGTTGACGGGGGTTAGCGGGTGGGAACCAGTGTGCCGAAAGGGAATTGTCAGCGATGATATTGCCATGTTTCATACTTGTCCCCCATCGCTCCGCTTATCCCTCCGCACATTTCCAAATACGTGTCTACTCGCACAAAACACTTCATGCACACTTCCCTCGAGGGCCGAGATACCAGGGAACTCCCTCATACTGATTAGCCCGCTGCACTCTTATCCGCCAGAGGCACGCACCTTCACCTTGCGCTACCCCGCTTACTCTCCTTATTATGGCTGATCCTACTTTGAAAGTACTGACCCTTAACGTGAAAGGGTTGAACCATCCTATCAAGAGGAGAGCAATAATTTCTTACCTAGAAAACTCCGGCGCCGACATATGTTTATTACAGGAAACCCACCTTCTGCCCAAACACTGGCACAGAATGCGCTCCCGTGCCTTCCCCCAGCAATTCTTTTCCTCCCTTCCAACGAAAAAGGCTGGGGTAGCCATCTTAGTGTCCAAGCACTTCCGGGGAAAGGTGGGGGACAAGGCAGGGGAGGCCAGGGGTCGCCTTTTGGCCTACACCTTCCTGATAGGTGACAGGTACCTGACGATAGGCTCCATCTATGCCCCGAACACGGGACAGGAGGCTTTTTTTTAAAAGCGCAGTTTCGGAGTCCCTTCAGCCATCTAACACACTCTTGTTCATCGGGGGGACTTCAACTCGGTCATGGACACGAACAAAGATAGGTCAGGGCATCGTTATGGGGAAGCGGGCGCCATCACGGCGACTGGAATAGAATGGTTGCGAGAGAGATGCCTGGTGGACCTCTGGAGGGCCACACACCCTAATGCAATGCACTTTACCGTCTACTCTCACGTACACCATACCTACGCCAGGCGAGATCACTACTTAGGATCCTCCGAACTGCTCACTGCCCTTAACGAGGTTTGCATAGTGCCTGTGCCGCTTTCAGACCATGATGCAGTGGAGTTATCGCTCAACATCCCTGTGTCTTCCCGCCCCCGGGGATCGTGGTGTCTCCGCCAAACCCTCTTGCAAAGACCGGAAGTCACCAAACGGCTCCACAAATGTATTGTCGACTACTTGACTATTAACGACACGCCGGAGATATCACTGTCAGCTTTAAGGGGGGCCCTGAAATCAGTAGCCCGCGGCGAACTCATCGCAATCGCCGCAGCAGAGGCCAAAGACCGGAGGGCGAAGAGAGAAGATCTCACTGCTCAGGTTGCTGAATTGGAGAGGGTACATAGCCGCACCTGCGCTCCACGGGTCTGGAGACAGTTGAAAGCGGCCAGGGCCCAACTGGCCAGCCTGGACACTGACAGGGCAGAATTTGCTGCGCTCCCTCTTCGACATACATTCTACGTCGGGGGTAACAGAACTGGCTGCTTGCTTGCCAGCGCTTTGAAGGCTAAAACCCAATGCTCAAAAATCTCCGGCCTTACAGACGAATCTGGCGCGGTCCTCGCTGAAGAAACTTAGATTGAAGAGGCATTCTGGACGTATTATGCCTCGCTATACAGGGCCGAGGCGGTGCCCCTCGGAGAGGTCGACACCTATTTGAATTCGGCGGCAATTACCAAACTGTCTCAGGCTGGTGCGGACGCTCTGGATGCCCCCATCCGTCTGGAGGAAGTGACAGCGGCTATTTCCTGCCTTCACCCGCTTACATCTCCGGGACCTGACGGCTTCTCGGCCGGTTTTTACAAAACCTTTAGCCAGCTGCTAGCTCCTGTCCTCACCCGGCTCTTCAATTCCTTTGACGGCCCGGGCTCCATCCCCCCCGATATGCTAGCAGCCAAAGTGGTGGTGCTACCTAAACCGGTCAAGAAACCCACACACTGCTCGGCGTTCCACCCAATCTCACTGCTGAATGTAGACCTGAAACTCTTCACCGGGATTTTAGCTGCGCGCCTTGGTCCATGCCTACCTGGGATCTTGGAGCCTGACCAATCGGGCTTCGTGCCTAATCGTCAATACAGTGATAACACCAAGAGGATGCTCCACCTGATAGACAAGGCCCATTTTCAGAACTCAGATGCCGCACTGGTAGCCATTGACGCTGAGAAAGCGTTCAACCATGTCGATTGGTCCTACCTACAACAAGTCCTGACGCATTTTGGAATGGGAAACCGCTTCCAATCCTGGGTCGCCTGCTGTTACCACCGCCCCCAAGCTCGGGTCCGTTTGGGTAGTCTTCGATCGGACCCGTTTGAAATCCAACGGGGCACGAGACAGGGGTGTCCCCTGTCCCCCCTTCTATTTGCCCTTTACATAGAGCCCCTAGCGCAGAGGATCCGGGATAACCCTGACATCCGAGGTATCACCTTCGGCTGGGAACCACAAACAATCATCCTCTATGCGGACGACATTATAGTCGCTCTCGACCACCCAGACCGATCGGTGCCCACCTTTTTGGAGGAGCTAGACTCCTTTGGGGCTATCTCGGGTTTCCGAATTAACAGGGGAAAATCCCTGATATTACCCCTGGGCGAAAACGCCCACCCCAATGGGTCTGCTTCTACGTTTGGGAGTGATCTCCAGTTGGCCGCACAACTCCCGTACCTGGGGATTACTCTCACTTCCTCGACAGTCGACAATAGCTCTTAACTACAAGACCTTCACAACCCAGATTCGGACGGACCTTGAGCGATGGTCTAAGCAACCCCTCTCCCTCTTGGAGAGAGTTGCCACGATAAAAATGTCAATCCTACCTAAAATTTTATATCTCTTTCAGACCCTCCCGGTTGCGCCCCCTGCAGGCGCCATCTCAGACCTACAAGCCGCCCTCCATCATTTCATCTGGGAAGGCAAGCGAGCACGCCTACATAAACAGCTGACGCACAGGAGCATGGATGAAGAGGGCCTCGGAGTCCCCAATCTACTGCACTATTTTCAAGCTGCTCAACTCCGATATCTGGTGGAATGGTACAGGCCAGAATCCGAAAAGAGATGGCTCTTCCAGGATAGGGCTATGGCTCAGACGTCCCTTTGGAGGATTCCTTTCCTTCCCCGAAAGCACCAGCCGTGATACATCTCTAACTCACCTATCACCCGCACCGTTATGAAGGTCAGGGACATGGTCGCCATAAAAAAGGGCCTAACTACCTTTCCTTCCCCATTTACCCCCATCCTGGACAACCCGGACTTCCCGCCGGGAAATGATCCCCAAGCCTTCTTGCAGTGGCGGGGCACCGCCTGCCGATGTGCCGGTGACCTCTTTGACACACAGGGCTTTCTTCCCCTCTCGGACATTAGACAAGGCTACGAGATCGTAGACCCTCACCTTTTTCAATATTTCCAACTCCGGCACTGGCTCACCGACCCAGCCATCACTGCCCTAGTGGGCCGTCCACTGACAGCTTTCGAAAAATGGCTGCTGACAAAAGAGACGGATGGGTATCTTATCTCAGACATATACAAAATGCTTACGCCCCCACCCACCTCAGGTAAAACGGCGGGTCAGAAACGTTGGGAGGCTGAACTTGGTAGGACACTAACATCTACAATAAACAAATGGAGAGAGTAAAGGGAATTAATCCACGCGAGTGGACGGAAAGTACTCCTGGTCCCCTTGGCTAGGTATCTATATAGCAAAACAGAGGAGTACCACCATAAGAGGCTCAAAGAGCGATCTTGGTGGGATGGTTTTCTAGTGGAAAAAGAAGAAAGTCCTTCTTTGGTTTAATAAACCCCTCACTCACCGACCTAGTCGGTGACATGCTTCATCATCGGGGTCCACCTTGACAGCCAAGTGCCATCAAGGTGTGCTGCGACACCTGAAATACAGTGGAGCTGGTATATGAATGAGGAGTGCAAGAAAAAAGTAAGTGTGTTAAAAATTGTCCTGGTATGACTTGTAGGAGAAAATATTTTATTCTTAAGACTACTGGACAATATTAAAAACGTGTGTGTAGATACAATAATAGGCTAATTATGACCGTGTGTATCTGTAGATAAGTGAAAGGTCTACATGTTTCAAACCGTATTGGAAAATACCGGTTTTTCGTCAGGACCAAAAAGAGGAAGTGGGTGGTCAGGGCACACTGACGTCCTGCCATACCTACATTCCTTTGTTGACCTGTTAACCAAATCTGTTACAGGGTGAAAATGCTGTACCCCGGGGGGGGGGGGGGTTACGCACAAAATAAAAAAAGACCTGTAGGGGGGAGAAAGAGAATTTGTCACAAGAAAACTCAATACGTGCCTGCAACGTAGTGAAGTGACAAAATCTGCTGTCTCTGTGAACATCCCACACAGAATTAATGCGGACTATTTTAGTGCAGTGTGCTGCTCAATTACATAGAAATGTGGTATTGGCGCAATACAGCCATTATGGCTACCTGGCACACCTATCAATCGTTGTGTGCTTTGTGAAAAAGATTCGGAATTTTGTCACTCGCATCCGATAATTATAGGTGCGTGGCATATCCTTAAAAGTGAAAGGAGGAACGACGTGCTATCGATTCTTCTTGATCCAACAGAGACAATACAAAACAAACACAACATACAACACACAGTATGCCCGAATGGTGCTTACTCCTAAATCAGGGTCTTTAGGCTGCACAGGATTAGGGGGAAGGGTGGCCACTGTTGGAAAACATATTCTGCAGTGAAAGGGAGGGGTTGCTTAGTTCCGGGTTGACTTACAGAAGGTGCTGGAAAAATTCAAACGAAGAAACGGAAGCAATCGCGTTTCATCCAGGGAATTCAATGTTCTACTTACAGTTTTCAAGTGGTACGGTCAAGCGGTATACCTAGTTTGCCCCTCCATGCGCCCGTAGTGAGATCGCATAGTGAAGCGGGTTAAGACTCCCGCCATCGGGGTCGGGGTAGGCGTGGTCTCCTGAACGTGATGACGTCAGGCGCTCCCAGAAGGAGCGGTACAGTAGCCTGTGGCGTTCACAAAGGGGCGTTGCTGTAGTAAAGGAAACGCTACCGCGTTAGGAAAAACAAAAAGGCGCGTGGATGTTGGAAGGTGCCAGGATTAGCTCTAAATTTACGCTGACGCTCCAAAAAGTGAAGCGATCGCATTGATATTGTATATTCAGAAAAAACTGCTTATTTTGCAGGATAAAAGAAATAACGCTCCCTAGAAAAAATAATAAAAATTATATATAATAATAACCCTTGCTGAACCAATACAGAAGTATTAGTCAGGGCTCTATGAACTGCAAAGGCAGTAGGTATGGAAGCTCAAGGGGAATAGGAACCCTCCTAGTCAATAGGCATAGAGGATTCTTCCTGGACAGCCTCAATTAAGGCTGTGCTGTATTAGGGTAGTGAGAATAGAGGGTAGAAGCGTATTTGACAGTAATGTGAAGGGGCAAGCTAGGTTTGCACTAATGTCAAATGATCAATAAACCGAGGGGGCGGTTTATTTTGTGTTAAATTGGCCAGACAGATGCGGGAGGGAAAACAACAAAGTTTCGCCCAACCTACAGAAACGTCTGTATGAAAAAGAACAGAGATGGGTCTACAGACTATCAACACATATCACTGGATTGAATGACAATATCCTATGGGCTAATCTCTGCCCCCTCGGTTTATTGATCATTTGACATTAGTGCAAACCTAGCTTGCCCCTTCACATTACTATCAAATACGCTTCTACCCTCTATTCTCACTGCCCTAATACAGCACAGCCTTAATTGAGGCTGTCCAGGAAGAATCCTCTATGCCTATTGACTAAGAGGGTTCCTATTCCCCTTGAGCTTCCATACCTACTGCCTTTGCAGTTCATAGAGCTCTGACTAATACTTCTGTATTGGTTCAGCAAGGGTTATTATTATATATAATTGTTATTATTTTTTCTAGGGAGCGTTATTCCTTTTATCCTGCAAAATAAGCAGTTTTTTCTGAATATACAATATCAATGCGATTGCTTCACTTTTTGGAGCGTCAGCGTAATTTTAGAGCTAATCCTGGCACCTTCCAACATCCACGCGCCTTTTTGTTTTTCCTAACGCGGTAGCGTTTCCTTTACTACAGCAACGTCCCTTTGTGAACGCCACAGGCTACCGTACCGCTCCTTCTGGGAGCGCCTGACATCATCACGTTCAGGAGACCACGCCTACCCCGACCCCGATGGCGGCAGTCTTAACCCGCTTCACTATGCGATCTCACTACGGGCGCATGGAGGGGCAAACTAGGTATACCGCTTGACCGTACCACTTGAAAACTGTAAGTAGAACATTGAATTCCCTGGATGAAACTCGATTGCTTCCGTTTCTTCGTTTGAATTTTTCCAGCACCTTCTGTAAGTCAACCCGGAACTAAGCAACCCCTCCCTTTCATTGCAGAATATGTTTTCCAACAGTGGCCACCCTTCCCTCTAATCCTGTGCAGCCTAAAGACCCTGATTTAGGAGTAAGCACCATTCGGGCATACTGTGTGTTGTATGTTGTGTTTGTTTTGTATTGTCTCTGTTGGATCAAGAAGAATCAATAGCACGTCGTTCCTCCTTTCACTTTTAAGGATATGATTGTTGCCTAGCCACGCACCTATAATTATCGGATGCGAGTGACAAAATTCCGAATCTTTTTCACAAAGCACACAACTATTGATAGGTGTGCCAGGTAGCCATAATGGCTGTATTGCGCCAATACGATATTTCTATGTAATTGAGTAGCACACTGCACTAAAATAGTCCGAATTAATTCTGTGTGGGATGTTCACAGAGACAGCAGATTTCGTCACTTCACTACGTTGCAGGCACGTAACGAGTTTTCTTGTGACAAATTCTCTTTCTCCCCCCTACAGGTCTTTTTTTATTTTTTTTATTTTGTGCGTAACCCCCCTGGGGTACAGCATTTTCATCCTGTAACAGATTTGGTTAACAGGTCAACAAAGGAATGTAGGTATGGCAGGACGTTAGTGTGCCCTGACCACCCACTTCCTCTTTTTTGGTCCTGACGAAAAACCGGTATTTTCCAATACGGTTTGAAACATGTAGACTTTTCACTTATCTACAGATACACACGGTCATAATTAGCCTATTATTGTATCTACACACACGTTTTTAATATTGTCCAGTAGTCTTAAGAATAAAATAATTTCTCCTACAAGTCATACCAGGACAATTTTTAACACACTTACTTTTTTCTTGCACTCATCATTCATATACCAGCTCCACTGTATTTCAGGTGTCGCAGCACACCTTGATGGCACTTGGCTGTCAAGGTGGACCCCGATGATGAAGCCTGTCACCGACTAGGTCGGTGAGTGAGGGGTTTATTAAACCAAAGAAGGACTTTCTTCTTTTTCCACTAGAAAACCATCCCACCAAGATCGCTCTTTGAGCCTCTTATGGTGGTACTCCTCTTTTTTGTTATATAGAGGACACTAACATCTACAGAATGGAGTTACATATATTACAGGGCCTCACATACCACGCGTAACACGACAGGTAGAGAAGCAGGTGTGAAACTAGCAATGTACTGGCACCTAACACCGGTCCGGCTTCACAGAGGGAACCCGACCCGCAGCAAATTATGTTGCAGGGGCTGTGGGGAGCGTGGCACGCTAACTCACATCCTTTGGGACTGCTGCGAGGTCCGTGGATACTGGAAAGCGGTTCTCGATGACATTGACTCCACCTTTGACACCGAAATCCCGAGATTCCCTGCCTACACTATCCTAGGCCTGCCCAATGCACTCACCTTTCCCTTGAAATCTGTTCGGGCCGCCAAATGGGTATCACCATGCAGGCAGCTACACAGCACATCCTATCGCTTTGGGGTTCGACCACCAAGCCCACACATGTGGGCTGGCTACAGAAACTCTGGTTCACCTTGGGGATGGAACACATCCAAGCCACCCTCACACATGCCACTGCTACATTTCTAAAGGTTTGGCTTCCGTTGATATCCCTTTTGTCCAAGGAATTTAATGAAATAACATGCCCCAAATACCTTCGAATATTGCGCCTTACTGAAGCTACAAGTGAAACCCAGGGGTCTCATGGTTGATCGCAACATCCCCTATTTGATTGACTCTGAAGTTACTTCCTGCGTACGGCACACTGGTTGGGAGGGGGGGAGGAAGGAAGGGAGGGGGACGGGGGGGACTTTTGGGTTTTGTTATTCCAGTTTTGTTCTCTTACACTGCCCATCATTTGCCTTCTTGGTATCATACCGCTACTTTGGCATATCCATCTCACCTACTATTCAATGTACAGAGAAGACGGGCCTGTCTGTCTTGCTTGCATTGTTTGCATGATACATTTGCATTGTAGCGCGATGCCTATTTCTGCTCTCAAAATCAATAAAGCACATTTGAAATTAAACAGAGAGGACTGAGGAGGAAGAGAAATCTCCCTCCCACCAGACATTAGGACAGGATCAGCCTCCTCAGGGAACTGATCTTACCCCTGATAAAGGAACTGCCCCAGAGGTGGTTAGGCCTAGCCTGACAGAGCCCCTGATGGCAGTGGACCCTTCTCAGGTGGGACCCAGTCTGGAGCAGGTAACCTGCCCCTCTCTACCTTGCCTTAGCCAGCCCAGGGCTGCAGAGGTCAAGAAGGTCAGTGAGCCCCAAAGGGCCCCTTGTCAAGTAAAGCACCCCCATCAGCAGATTAGGGGCACCAAAGCTAGCAGCCCTAGTAAGGTGAAAACTTTAAAATCTCATGAGGGATCCCCCTTACAACTAGTTAGGGACCTCCCCCAAATGGACACTGTTGGGCACAGCCAAACCTGGGACCCCAAGGCCCCAAACCTGATCTGTCCCTCCAGTAAGCCAACCAAAGGGACCCAGCCTCCAGCTTTAGGTAGCCAGAGGTTGACCCTAAAAGCACAGTGCAACTCAGTCAAGGAAAGAAAGGCACACATGGTGGAAGATGATTGGAGGAAGCTGAGCAATACATTAGTGGAGCCTCACTTCGGTACTCCATCTCAACACCAGCCTTTTACTTTGCCAAAACACACCACAGGTAGTAATTCCCCATGGTGGAGACCCTCTGATACCCCTAGGGTGAGGGATTACTTGGTGGACCATGACACAGGGGGTAACCATGCCAGTGCAGGTTCCTCCTTATATGGCCACTCAGGTAATATAGGCTTACCTGGTCAAGGATAGCCTTATCTCCTTTCGTTTGGGGGGGTTATGTAGGAGGGTGGATACCTGACTATGGTTACCCCAGATTTTTTTTTTGTCAAAGTAATTTTTATTGTGGTTTCCAAAACATAGACTCAAGGCACAATTCGCCAGTATGCCTTCGCAGGGGCTCTCCGAAATTCAAAACACATTATTCACACCCACTGACAAATAGCGAATCAAAGTTCCCCCTAGCCATAGTGTACCCAAGCCTTGTCCACAACATTATTGTAGGGGTCAATTTTGAGGTAAATGGGGTGCAGTCGCTATGTCCATCACGAGGGATCATCATCAAGAGCAATGTCACTTCCATGAGTGTCTCTGCGCTGATTACTCCCTCTATGCTCCCCATTCCGCCCAAGTGCCAGTGTGTGCAACCAGCACGCAATGCCCCCGAAGAGCTCGAGGAAACTCGAAAGTGGGTAATACACCAAGAGTCAAACAGTAAAAAAAAGAAGAAAACCCCAACTCACCCCCCTACCCCCCCAAACTCCCCCTCCCTCCCCTCCCCAGTGGTGGTGTTGCAGTACAATAGAGTTCCCGACCGTATAGTGTACCTCAGACTTGGAATAGATGAAGGGCCCAGATTGTGGGAGGGCAAACCGCCGATGGCAGGCCCTTCGAGAGGAGTGAGACGAAAGGACCCCATCGGAATTCAAAGTTTTTAAAATCGTCACAGGCTATGTCAGACATGCGTTCTAGGCTCATCAGTTGCCACAGGCGGAGTGCCACTGGGACATCGCCGGTGCTTCCCTCTTCTTCCACGCTGCCGCTATAGCCAGCTTGGCAGCCCCCAGACATAGCCACATAATTCTCTTATCGGCCCTAGTTTGATGTTCCAGCATAGGGTCTCTAATGCCAAGTAGGGCCTCAGTCATGGAGGTCGGGACGGGGTACCCCAGGATGGTTTTCACCTGCGCCAGGATCTCCTCCCAAAATGGCTGAATGGAGATGCAGTCCCACCAGATGTGTTGGAAGTCCCCCAAGAGGCCACATCCCCTCCAACATCGATCCGACGCGCTGGGAAAGATTTTAGCTAGTTTGGATGGGTATAAGTACCAGTCCATCCTTACTTTCAAATGGGCTTCTCTTAGAGCTGTGGATTGATTGAACTTAAAGACATCTGTCCATAGATGGATCCAGTCTTCCTCTGAAATGTCGCGCTGGGCCATCCCCTCCCACCAGGCCATATATCGTGTACGGGGGGTAGTCTCTGTGGAGAGTAAAAGCTTGTTTAGAGCCGAAATAGCCCCCTTCATGGACTTAGTTTTAAGGAGGAGTGATTCAAACTTGGTGAGAGGTCTGGTGGCTCCCTCCCTGATCCGGGGGTCGAGAGCCCAGTGTAGCAGCTGTGCATGATGGTATCGCTCACGCTCCCCCACCCCATACTCTCTTGTGCAGTTCTCAAAGGTAAGGGGGTCATAGTTGTGGAATAAGTGTGTCAGTACGAGGCAGCCTCCTTCCCTCCAAGCATTAAACAGCCCCTCTAGGAGCGCTGGGGGGAAAAAAGAGGAGAAGTGGATAGGTGTGAGCGGTGAGGGGAAGGACGTCCAACCCTCTCTCATTGCCACGGTGTCCCACATCCTAAGAGTAGTGCATGTTGGGGTACTGAGGTATGCGTTTGGGGGTCTATCCCTTTTCTCACGCCAGATCAAGTCCCATATCGTTCTGCCTGCTACACTGCGGTCCATGTGGAGCCAATGCTTCTCCGACTCCATCTGCGACCATTCGACCAGTATACCTAGTTGGGCCGCCTTATAATAGAGTTTAAGATCAGGAAGCCCTGCTCCCCCCTCCCTCTGTGGACGTCGAAGCATGAAGAAGGAGAAACGGGCCCGCCCTCCCTGCCAAATGAATCGCAGGATCATTGTTTTCATGCGTCTAAAAAAATCCTCGTCTAGTTCTATGGGGAGTGCCTGGAATAGGTATAGTAGTTTGGGGAGAAGTGTCATCTTTATAGCATGGATGCGTCCCAACCAGGAGAGAAAGAGCGGTTTCCATCTCGTGAGTTCCGTTTGAATGCGGGAGAGGATTGGAGGAAAATTAGCTGCATACAGTTTCTCTATTTTGGATGTTAGTTGCGCCCCTAGGTATAGTATGGAAGAGGGCGCCCACGCTAAAGACGTTAGTGATCGGAGTTGTAAAGTTTCTACGTGCGAGAGGGTAAGGTTAAGTATATAGGACTTATCCAGATTAATCTTGAAGCCCGCCGCTTTCTCAAAGGAGCTAAGTACTTCCTGTAGGTGTGGGAGTGAACCTATCGGGTTAGACAAGGAGAGGAGGACGTCGTCCGCGAAGAGGGAGATCTTATGGGATTCACCGGTGAAGGGAATACCCTCAATCCCCTGGTGCTCCCTGACTGCTATAGCCAGGGGTTCTATGCTGAGGGCGAACAACATAGGGGACGGGGGGCAGCCCTGTCTGGTCCCCCTGGAATGGCACAATGAGGTAGATTGCACGCCGTTGATTGAGACTTTGGATTTTGTGTGTCTGTAATTGGCCTGGAGCATTGTTATGAATTTGGGGGAGAAGCCAAATTTCGTAAGTATGGCCCATAGAAAACTCCAATCAACTCGATTGAATGCTTTTTCAGCATCAAGGCCGACTAGGACCCCAGGAATTTTAAACTTGTTGGCTTTCTTGATTAAATGGACGATACGACGGGTGTTGTCGTGTGTTTGGCGCCCTTTAATAAAGCCAGACTGATCGGGATGGATAATAAGTGGCATGAGTTCCATCAATCACCTGGCCAGTATAGAGGAGTACAGCTTTGCATCAATGTTCAGGAGGGCAATGGGTCGGTAGGAAGAACAGCAAGTGGCGTCCTTACCTGGTTTGGGGATCACTGAGATCACCGCTTCTGCCATAGGGTCAGGGGTGTCGCCGTCCAAGGCCGTCCGATTGAAGAGCCGGACCAGGTGGTGACTAATGTCCGCCGCAAAAGTCTTATAAAAGACCGCGGTATACCCATCAATACCAGGTGCCTTATGGGGTTTCAGTGCTTTAATAGCTGTTTGTACTTCCTCAAGAGTGATAGGAGGAATGAGAGCTTCGTTCCATTCCGGGGAGACCTGCGGGATTGGCAAGTCCTTAAGGAAGGCTTGCTGGTGTTCAGTGTCAAGAGCGTCAGCTGAGTACAGGGAGCTGTAAAAGGACCCAAAAAGTCCCGCCTTGTCTTCGTCCCTATGGAGTAGCTTCCCTGACCCGTCTTGAAGACCCCCTATGTATTCCCTCTCTCTTTTGTCCTTCAATTGTCTGGCTAGGTGTTTCTCCACTTTGTTGCCCTGAGTGTAGGGCAAGTTTGCGCAATTTGAGAAGGGTGAATTCTGCCCTGTTATTATATATGGCCCGTAACTTGCCCCTGAGTGCCGTGAGTGTGCGAAGTGTCTGCCTAGTGGGTGTAAGCTTGTAGGTCTGCTCAGCCGTCTCTAGTTCCTCCTCTAGGCCTTCCCTTTCCTTCGCCCGTTGCTTATTCAGGGCTGAGTTGAGCGATATGCATTTGCCTCGCAGAACCGCCTTGAAAGTGTCCCATGTGTTATACTCAGAGGTCTCGTCTGGGCTATTAAAGGTGAAGAATTCAGTGATAGTCTCCCTTAGCTGTGCAATCGATTCCTTGTCCCTCGTTAAGGCTTCCAGGAAGTACCAATGGGCAGGCTTCAGGGCATTACCCAGCCATGAAAGACACACTGTGTACAGACCATGGTCAGACACCGAAATGGGTAATATCTTGGCATCCTGGAGATTACCCTGCAAGGATTGACTTAGAAAGATGTAATCCAGTCGAGAGTATGACTGGTGCACATGTGAAAAGAAGGAGTAATCTCGTGTGAGTGGGTATAAGGTTTGCCATGTGTCCAGGAGGCCCATGTCCCCAATGTGTGTCTGTATGGACTCGGGGAAGTTACCCATGTCAGAACGACGTGTGTGCGTGCTGTCAAGTGCTGGGTGCCAAACCAGGTTGAAATTCCCCAGAAGGAATAGGGGGCCCTCTGCAAAGTCGGTCACCTTTCCCAACAGTAAGTGCAAGAAATTCTTTTGCCCAGTGTTGGGGGCATAAAGTGCTACGAATGTGCACATCTTACCCTTCATACGGCCCTTGACCATTAGCTATCTCCCATCTTTGTCGCTCTGAGTGGCCAGGGGTTGGAACTGAACGCCCGGGCTAAAGAGGAGAGCCACCCCCTTCTGTTTAGTGGAAGCCGAGGCTTTATAGATGAGGGGCTATTTTTTATGTTTAAGACGGTGGTCTTCAGTTTTCAATAGGTGAGTTTCCTATAGAGCCACTTTATCTAAATGATGGTCCAGAATGTATTACCAGACCTTCTGGCGCTTCTGCGGGGAGTTAAGCCCCTTGACATTCCAGGTTCCTATAGTAAGCGGCATGTTAAATCAAACCATGTTGTTTCCTCTACAGAAGCTGATCTCTGCCCCGGTCCCCCCCGTGGAGAGCCCCCCCCCTCTCAACTCCTCCTGCGGTTGCCACCCAGGTCCCTCATTGATGTTGATGAGGCCTCCCAGGTCTCCACCATGTCAGTTCCTCGCCTCCGGTGCCCTTTATAAACAGTCCACAATATGTCCCTCAAAAGACCTACGGTGAGAATTAGTACGGTATCCACCCCACCCCTCCCACCCTCCCCCCATACACCCCGTAAGGACAAAATAGGCATATTCCCAAACCAAGAACCCCAACTGTTGAGCATTGTCCCAGGCCTATGGAAAGTCTGTCCAGGCCTGCGGTATAGGAGGAAATATGAAACCCCCCGCCCCGTCCCCAAATCGTGTCGCCATACTTAGCTGAGCATGACCATCGCTTCAGTTTTTCAAGAGTCGGCGCCAGTGTCTCTGGAGACCTCCTGAATCGCTGCAGCTTTTTCTTGTGCCATTGTTTCCGGATTCGGCTTGAGGTGCTTCCTGGAGGGGCGTCCTCTTCTCACCTTCTGCCAGCCGTCGCCCGGCGCCCGAAGGGATCCGGACAAGGCCCCTGATGATTTCCCCCTCTCCTCATCGTCTGGTCGGTCGTCCTCATGCGGAATGCCCAATAGGGTACATGTGTCCAGCAGGGATCGTAGCTGGTGGAGGGCCCCGTTCCATTTAAAGATCAACCTAAAGGGGTGCCCCCAAGAGTACGGGATCCCTTCGTTTCGGAGGAAGGAGGTGGCCATTTTGAATGATCTTCGCTTTTGTAGGGTGATAGCTGAAAGATCCTGGAAAAGTTCCACAGCGTGGCCCTGAAAGCGAAGAGGCTGTTTGAGACGTGCTGCTTTCAGTATGCGTTCCTTGAGAGGGTAATCTGGCAGGAAAGCCAGAATGTCCGGCGGGGGACCTTGAGCTCGGCGAGCTGGTCCCACCCGATGGGCTCTATCAATGCGGATCTCAAAGTCCTCGCTTTCGTCGAGTACTGTTCGGAACAGGGCTTGTAAGTATCCTGTCATATCGTCCCCCTCTGCTTTGGACGGCACATTGTAGTTCTGTAAGTTCGAGGGTATGTGGTTCGGTGCTTCCGAACCGTTCAATAAAGGTCGTCGGATATAGACGATTTTGGTGTCAGCGGACCGCAAATCATGAGTGCGGTGTGTACGAGTGTTTTCATCTTAATTGATCAATGAGAACACTACGTATTCAGGGATTTCGTTTGAACCCTCGGGTTCCATTTTGTGTACGGCAGCCATTTTGTGTGGTTGCCCTCACATAGGCCGATGACTGCGGCCGAACGAGTCCTTGGGACACGTACACCTTAGCTGACTTCTGAATGACCTGGCCGAACTGACTCCCTTGCCCGAGGCTGACCTCGCTGAGCCAGTTCTTTGTTAAGCAGCTGGTCAGATAAAAATCAAAGAGCAGGACATGCCGAAGTTTATAGTACACTGCACCCAACTTTCTATCTTGCTTCTCATCTGTTTCTGCTCCTTCCTTTACGACATAATCACTGATTTGGGTTGAGGTTTTATGATGGGTTTGTCCGGCCTGATCGAACAGGATATGCTTGGTCATTTCTTGTGGGCTGGACAACGGAAAATGGGATTGTCGTCATGCGCTACTTTCGAAATGTCACACTGTGATTGGTTAGTTTGTATGTTACCGATGCTACTTTGGAATGTGATTTTTGGCATAAAAGACCATGCTTTGCTCATTGAAATTGTGCAGTCTCTAACGAACCACCCGTGTTGTGCTTCATAGACCTCTGTTCCTGGTTGCAACCAATAAACTTTGGTCTTTGACGTCATGGAGAAGTGTCCCGTGTCTCTGTTTGCCGAGGCAGGGGAATCCGAAGACTTCGAGCGTTTTCCCTGGCGCTGCTGGGTTCTAAAACCCGGTTCTTCAACATTTCGGACCCGGATATTGTTGCGCCTCGAGCGGTTTTCGAGGTCCTCTGTGTGGGATTGGAGGTCAGTTTGTTGTTCATTGAGCCTGATAATTTCTTGTCTCAAGTGTTCCATTGCTTCGCTCCTGGTTTGTCCCGCAAGCTCATTTGCGGCCACCCTCTCCCCAAGGTCATCGACATCCCGACGCAGTTCTTTATATTGCCCCGCCATTTCTTGTCTGAGGGTTTGGAAGTCCTCTTTAAGGGAGGTGAAGAGGGCCTCCATGAATGCCTTGGTCGCCGGGGCCTCTCCCTCGTCGCGATCTTTCCCTTTAGGTGGGGGCGCCTGAGTCGGTTTGTCAGGGCTTTTGTCGGCCTTAGAAGGGCCTTTGCCCAGCAGTTCGGTTATGGTGCGGCTCCCTTTACGATTGGAGGAAGCCATCCTCTCCCCTCCGGCCAGTCCTGCCGTCTCCCCTCCGAGACGCATTGTTCGGCGGGATCACAGTCAATTTATGGCAGACGAGCAGGGGGGTGATGCCTCGTGATAATGTTATGTGTCGTCGTGGGGCGTGTGCCCCCTGGCTCCGGGACCCGGGCCGCGCTGTCTCGTGGCACTCTGAGGCAATCCGCACTCTCGTGGTCCCGTGGCCGCGCTTTTTCCCCACGGTCCCTTGTCTCCGTCCGGCACTGGGAGCCCGCGTTATGCCCCCCGAGCTGCTACCCCCAGCAGTAGAGTCCGGTCCCGCCTTGTGCTTCTCCGGGGGATCGTTGACCTCCCCCAAGTCAGCTCCCCGACGTGGTAGTCTCCCTAGTGTACTCACCCTCAGCTCCCTCTTGTGTGTCCTACGGCTCTAGTGGCTCCTCTCCTTCACCTAGGGTAAGGGCCTTCGTCGGCCGCGGTGGTATATTGCTCAAGCTCTCGATGCTAGGGCCCCTCAGTCTGTCACAGATCTTGGCCCGGGGCTCTCCCCGGGGGCCCGATCAGTGCCCCCGATCTCGCTTGATTGCTCTAGGCTGCCACCTTCGCTCATCCTCATAGGCGGCGCCCCTGCACCGGCCGGCGGCCCAGCTATAGTAGGCCGTGTGGCGCTGCTGCCGAAAGCGTGGCCGCGTGTCCCTGGGCTCTTGCAACGTTCGTCAGGATCTCTGGGTGCTAGAGGCACCTGTGGATGCCCCCGGAGTGGTGCTCCCTGGCTTTGCTACGCCGCGTTCCTCACCTCTGGGCGCAGCCTGTGGCTGCCGCGCCGTCGCCGAGTAACCCCAAGCCGGGGCCTTGAGTGACCCTCAGTGCCTCCTTTCGTGGGTCGCCTCCCTGGGCCCCGCGGACGAACTCCGGCGGATACCCCCTCCGGACCACTGCACCAGTCGGGGGGGACCCCCGGCGCGGCCACTCAGTCTTGTGGTCTCGGGGTGGGGCCCGCTCGCTCCCCTCGCTGCGGGAGCCGGATCACTGCTCCCCGCTCCACCAATCGGTCTCCGCCAGCAGCGCTGCCTCGGTGGTCACTCCTTCGTCCCCGAGTCTCGCCGGGGCCTCCGATCACCCCGCGGGTGTCTCGTGTGCCTTTGGCTGTCGGCACAGATGCTTAGAGATGAAGCGGTCTGCTTTTAGGCCCGGTCGGAGGAACGGGGACGGGGAGCCTCCGGAGAACACGTCTTGCTAAGCCGCCATCTTAGCCACGCCCCCTACCCCAGATTTTTTGCCTTGTATTTAGCTGGTTTTCGACTTAGTTGGCCTGGGATCCTGCTAATCAGGGTCCCAGGCTATCTGCTCTCTCATTAAAATGGACTCCATGCACCCTAGGTGCATAACCAATCTGGTACTGGACACCTTATCAGCCCCTGTACAGTGTACTAGAGGTGCCCAGGGCATAGGTGCATCCAAGGCCTACCAGGGGCTGCAGCATATCGTTTGCCACCCCTGGCTGGTCCTTAATTTGACACAACTGGCTGATCACTCAGCTGGGGCAAGGTGGTGTAATCACCCCATGCTTAGATATAGTATACCTATATCTAAACCTATATCTGGACACATATATACCTATAAGTCACTTCTATGGCAGGCCTTAACAATCCTGGAGGCAGAGTGCTTGGTTTTATGTGAGGTAGTGCTCTAGCATGAGCTGAGCCTGTCTGCAGCTGTCGGGACCAACTCCCTTAGCTGTTCCGGGATATTGCCATACCATATACTCTTAAGTGCATTATAATCCTCGCGGTTATGTGCTAACTTTGGTTTGGCTTTATCAAAACATGTTGTGTTTGGTGTCATACGTTTTGGAATACTACCCCCTCGCCAGTCCTGGCAACGGGGGAAGCATTCCACCCTTCTAGAGGGAGAAGACATGTTACTTTACTAAAACGCGGTTAATCCTAACCAGAGCCTCAGCATCACAAAATGGATGCTGCTGCCACAGACACGAGTCTGACCTCCTACTGCTGACTGAAACTTGGCAGGGGAGGCCTGGACAAAGGGTTTCCTGTCGCAGGGAGGTGCTACACCTCCCCAGACAGGAGATAGTGGATTGTAGCAGGGAGGTTTGAAAGAAACTAGACACTGCCTGGGGAGCACAAGGCTTCCCATGCATAATCCAGTCAAACCGGTTCTGGGGCTCTCCAGCCCCAGTCCTGGCACGAAACTGGACAAAGGGAAAGGGGTGTAACCACCCCCTTCCTGGGTACCACCCATAGGAGGGACCTAGCAGGTAATCCAGCCCACAGATTTGGAATAAAGGTGGAGCAGTGCCAGCGCACATCAGATTATCCAGACTGAAACTTTGATACAGAACTATGGACCCTTCGACATCCCACTCGACGTGTAAGACTGAAGAATCTCCCTTGTGGTCAAGGAGTGACCACCCTGTGCAAACAGGCACCATCCAGTGCCTCACCATTTGCTTTGTTGCAGTTCTCGCCGGAACTCGAGCAACAGAGATCAACAAGACCCAGCGTTCCTGCCTTCTAACAGCCCGATCCACAGTCCCAGCAAGTCTGAGACCCATGGAGGCGACCTGAAGCGTGGGGCTGGCCATCTTGGAAAAACCACAAAGTGCTGACCGTGCAGCTCCCGAGGCTCCCTCGATGCTGTACATTGGGGTTTAAGAAGCCCCAGCCCCGAGCAGCTTTTGCACCAAAGCTCACCTCTCCACATTCACTGAGTGCTGTGTGGGGCCCTTCTGCATCTTCCTGCTCGACGCGTTGGTCCGGTCCCTTGCCAGTTGGCTAGTGGCCCCAGTACCGATGAACCTTTGAATTTGCTCTGCTAGTCTGGTTGCTCCCGACTGGCCCTCACTCCCCTGAAAAGGAGCACCCGCTCTGACCTTGCAGGTCTGAGTAAAAAGCGATCTTCGAATCCTGCGTGCATTGCCTTTGCCAAGGATTGTTAGCTCCAATCCGGAAGCCAACACCGCCGACAGCGAGAGCCTTTGTGGGACAGCTCGTGATCCACTCCAGGACATCCTCGGTGCCCCAGAGTCCATGTGGCAGTGGAGACAAGCTTCACAACAACCACCTGATTGCGCCTGACATTGCCTGGTTCCTTCCTGGTTCCACCCTGGTCACTGCTGAGTGACCCAGACTCTGTCCCCTCTGCTTTCAGGTACTCTACATCTTCTATCCACCCTTGGATCCAACCAGACACTTCTCTTCTGGACGCCTGCAGCATCTTCATCTCCAGGCACTATCAGACTGCGTGACGAAACCCGACACACTTTGGCACCTGTGCACCCGCTTCCTGTGGGTGAGGTAACTCATGAACGCCGGTGCTCCTGCATTGGTATACACCTCTAGTGTCTAAGTCTAAAGTTTGGTAATTCTAGTCCAGTCGGAAGACTCCTAAAACTGTAACTCAATAACTTTTATGCACCATTGACTTTGCATTGGTGCATGCGTGTGCTTTAAGCGCTGCACCCGAGTCCCGCGGGCTTTTCCCGACTTCACCACTGTTAGTCCCGAATAGCCCCAGCGATTCCCAAGGCCCCAGGCCTTACCACTGTTCGATTAGTGATACTTTTACCACTATTTTAGTATATGGTTTGAGTGGCCCCTGGCCTCATCCTTAATTGTGCAACTTTCATATGTTTTACTGTGCTTTTGTTTAAACGCTTGTGCTTCTAGACTCATAAAGAGTATAGAGGATTATTCTGAGAATAAATACATATATTTTTATAATATATAACTTGTGTGGTGTCCTTTCATTTGATATTACAGGATTGTGTTTTGTAAAACAGCTGGCTTCACATGCCCTCTTGAGTTTAGCCTGAAGGCTGCTTAGTCCATGCTACCCCAAGGATAGCTTGTCTATAAAGTTGACTTACAACCACCACCATAAGGGATTGTTTGGACTGATACAAGGTGCCCCCAGAATTGGAGACATCATATATCAGGCCAAGTTCTCACACTTATCTTTATGAAAAAGAAAAGTACTCTTAATACACACTATAATACATGGTATTCTGTAATCCTTGTATAAACTCCAGTCACTAATTTCTTTATAATCGGGACTTGTGACGCACAAATTCACCGATAATAAACAAATGACATCAGAATTTGACTAATATATATGACTGGATCGTAAATACTCCTCTGGATCGTAAATTATTCCACCAGTTCAGATGTGGCTCGCTGCCTCTAGGGGATTTCACTAAAAAGTGGGGTTCTGGTGGGACAGGGCACTGTCCAAACTGTCTTGGCCAAAGTGAAAGTTTAAACCACTTTTTGTTTGTGTGTCCTCTGTATACAGCCCCAAGAGCCAAATGGTTTATTTATTTATTTATTTATGTGGTTTATAGAGCGCACAGCTACCCCCGAAGGGGGTCCCGGCGCTAGAACCTGAGCCTCCAGGGGAGAAGAAGGAGCATAGAGCATGGAGAACAGCAGGGTAAAATCAGAGTCCAGAGAAGAGCCAAGTTTTGAGTTTGGCTCGGAAGATGGATTCGGTAAGCCCGGTTTGTAGAAGCCTAGGTACCCGCTCGGCTGTCGAAGCAAGCAGAATTTTAAAAACTAACCTGACCCCAATAATTGTTGTGGGGGTAGCTAAATATTTGGGGTGGGCCTGGTTGCTTAGAATCAGGTTCATCAAAAGTAAATAGCTGGGGGTTTAATAATGTTTGTTTGCTTACCTGTTAATGACTAGTTTACTATATCTGATGCTCGTTGGTAATCCATGGTGTAATGCCAATTTTGTACTCATTCATAGAAGCCTGTATAAGTAATTTAATATTGGTTTTAGATGTTTTTAATATGTATTTACTGTATTTTACGTATTTTATGATGCATCAATCGAATAAAGACTTCTTGAACTGAACTGAACTAATGTAAAGTTATTACAGTCGAGTTCTGATGTCACAATACCTGCTGCCAGAGCCAGAAGCCAAGGTGAAAGGGAAGTCAGATCACAGAGCACAATTGAAGCAACTGTTTCAAGCAACAAATGAACATTGCTTTTCTTTCTTCTATTCTATTTTAATAGTTTATAATGATAAGCAAAGAGAATATGTGTATTTTTTGCACTCCTATACAGAAAAGCTAGAATCTTCCTGCATATTTCTACACGGCCTAAGCTACTGCAGGTTTTTTTTTAAACTGACTTGTATTGAAATGTTTCTAATATCTGTTTGCAACAAATATCTAACAGGCTTTTGATGTGTTTAATTATGCACTAGAGGTTTAATTTGTATTTTTTATGTTTGTGAACAAAGCAGACACTCACCCCCAGTCACAGATCTGGGTTGAATCCATCATCGTTCTTTAGCTCACCTCGCCAGCCCAGTTCAGACACAGCTATATGCTACTCAGTCTTGACCCTGTGCCTCATGGGAACAGTCCAGCCCGAACTGCCAATCTATGTCTTCCCTGGACCAGAAACATGCACCCTGGGACCGGTTTCAGGCTAACAGCCCTCATCAGCCAGGCTAGCTTGAATCCAGTGGCAAACTGAGTAAGGGACCCACATCTGGGCATATCCTGCCAACTTAGGGCGAACAAAGCAAACACAAGGAGATGATGGATGGAGCACTGAAACTTTTCAGGCACTCACCACCAGTCACAGATCTGGGTTGAATCCTTCATCGTTCTTTAGCTCACTTTGCCACCCCAGTTCAGACACAGCTATATGCAAATCATTCTTGACCCTGTGCCTCATGGGAGCAGTCCAGCCTGTACTGCCAAGCCATGTCCTCCCTGGACCGGAAACAAGCATCCTGGGACTAGTTTTGGGCTAACAGCCCTCAACAGCCAGGCTAGCTTGAATCCAGTGGCAAAGTGAGCAAGGGACCCACGTCCGGGCATACCCTGCCAACTTCGGGCATACAAAGCATACACAACATTATCCACTCAGAGTTTGAGATATATATTGTGGAGTGCTTTGTGCTCTGGTATTGTAAGGCAGTATCATACTATGCATTATTACTGTATGATCTGGGCCTATTCCTGCTCTACCCGGTCATAGGGGAGAGTGTTGTTAAGTAACGAATATGTGTAGTGTTAGCTAAAGGGACTTTGGTGATAGCACATTTACCTGTGCAGTTCACACCATGAATTAATTTAATCTGACTTTGTTGGGCCAGTTATACAGGATTTTGTTTTAATTTGAAAACCAGCCCAAGGACATCTTATTACTGATTTTTAAAAATCAAGTGGCCTCTTTTCCCGAAAACAGTCTGGGACTGTGTTCCTGCTGGACAAGTGTAAGCACTTTACAAGGCACTTTACCTATGTGTTATGTGCAGTGTGCCCTCTTCCATTGCATATTCCATCGTGTGGGCGGGCAGTGGGGTTTAACACAGTTCAGTAAGTTTTCACTCAATTCAGTCACAGGGTTTGTACAAGTAATGTTGCTAAATGTTAAGCCTTGTTCTAGCACCATAAGGTCCAAACTTTATTTTGACAACCAGGAAGTTAGAATGAAAGTTGAAGTTGGTGATGCCGGGGTTCTATTAGGAATGCGTCATGCTTTAGCACATAGGCCCAGAACTGGTCTATGCACCTGTTCTTCCTGAAATTGCACTCTCCACAGCAAATACTAGGAAACAGAGAACAATGATTGCCTCTTCATGTTTTTGAATGGTACCGTCTATAGCTCATAGTCTATCTTGTAGGATTTTTGAGTTAAAGTAAGTGACAAAAGTAGCAAGATTTTAGCAATCCTGGCACACAAACCCCTTCTGTGCCTATGCATGGGAACGGAAGATGTTGATATTATGGGCCATGGCCCTTCTCTATGAGGGGATGTGGCTCACATCGGAATACTTTTCAAGTCATCACAATCAGAGCCGGACTGAAAATGCAAACCAGCCCTGGCAATTAAGTCGGACCGGCATGTGGGGGTGTTGCTGCTGGGAAACACTGCTGCTGCTTTTGTTACAGGAGGCAGATATTGCAGCACTGCTGCAAAACACCCTCCAGTAAGAAAAACAGCCCCTCCGGTCCAAAACCAGCCCCTACCCTTCCAGCCCACTTGGAAAATGCCCAGTGCCCACTATGGTCAGTCCAGCCCTGATCACAATGTAAACCAAAGAACAGAATTGTTGAGTGCTGTGTTTTATGGGAGGACATTGATTCAGGTGACTTTTGTATGCACAGTCATCTTTGTTGCACAATCCTGGTAGCAGAGCTTTGAGAAAGCATAATTCTTTAACACTCCCAGTGAAGGAGGATATCATGGAGGTGCCGCTTGCCCAGGGCTGAGACACTGCTCAGAGTTGGCATGGATCCTGCTGCTCACTACACAGTGATCCAAAGCCACATGAGGTGAACAAAGTTCTAAAAATAGAAGTAAAGTATGTCCTCAGAGTTCTGGCCCCTTGAAGGTCATCACATGGGCATATTAAGTGGCTTACCATAGCCCAACTAGTTCATTGCAGGAGTATCTATTATAATCTAGCATGTGTTATGCATCTTCCTATGCTTCCCACCTGCTCCTCTGTTTGCCCATGATGATGTCATCGGAATGTTGAGTGGGTTGAACAGTAAGAAGAAGTCAGTTGGTATGAGGGGCTGAGCAGGATAACTGCTCATGTTTTGGAACTATTTATAAATGGATTTGGAATGTTTGAAGATTTAGGACTTGGAGGTTGAATCGTTGTGTTATTTGACCTTTTATTCTGAATCTTCTTGACATTTTTCTTGTGCTATTTCATCTTTGCACTTTTACTTATTGTGAGTTATATTGTACACGTACATTATGACTCATGTTTCCTTTGTGATTTTGATGAAAGGGGTATGTGTTATAATCTAGCATGTGTTATGCATCCTCCTATGCTTCCCACCTGCTCCTCTGTTTGCCCATGATGATGTCATCGGAATGTTGAGTGGGTTGAACAGTAAGAAGTAGTCAGTTGATATGAGGGGCTGAGCAGGAGAACTGCTCCTGGTGGGGTCTATCTCTGGTCTCTACATTACATCTTATACTATGGATCTAAAGTGAAGAATAAAGCTATGATCCTGGATTACACTTATGGACTACGGATCTTTCTTAACTTTAACAGTATCCATGACAGAAAAGAGCTTAGAGGTTGGGGCTGCGTTTATACCATTTGGCAACAGAGGACACCAAAGCAGTTAAATCTCTGTTTTCCAGTTTCTACTGAAAAACAAATATTCCCTTCATTGGTGTTATATCAGTCATAATCAATTTGAACTGAAAACCATAAACCCTGGGTGCAAGGAAGTAGCGTGATTTAAGCTCAGGAGCAATTTATATCACTCCAAAATAGGTGCCCTCAGTGTCAGCTAACATTCACAATTCACAGTCCTATCACTCAACAGTGACAGCAGTACTGGCCTATCAGCTCCCTATCAGCTCGACTGTGAGTGTCTCTGAAGTTGGGTACTTGGTGATAGGTCTACACCAGACCTGACTGGTCCGTTATTGGGCCTGAGTAAGCCAGATGACACTCAGCAAACAAGCCTTCTTCTGGCTGGTCGCAACATTCACAGATGCAGCCTTGCATGGACCAGGTACAACAGGCAATTGCAGATTCCGCACAGCCTGGTCACATCGGGCAGTCTAGACCAGTGACAGGCCGATCGCTGCACTGGGAAGTTATGACCATTCACTGGCCAATCACACTACTGAGCAGTTACAGCCACATAAACACCAATCACAACACTTGCCAGCTGTAACCACACAGTATTTGTGGCCTTGCATAGGCCTATCACAAAGCTGGGCTGATGTGGCCTCACAGAGGCAGATGTTCTGATTTGATGATAGCGCTCTCAAAAAGGCTGATCCTAACTTGAGCAGGTACTGCCATGAACAGGCTGATTGATCAGCTGGTGGTTGCAGCTGCGCTGAGACCAAATCTGACACACAATCATAGCCTGGACTGAGCTCCGAAAATTGTAGTCACAGGATGGCGGTTCCCACCAGAAAACAATGGATAGAGACTGTGGACCTGCTGACACTGGAGTCCAATAGATCACTCTTCTCAGTTATCTCTTTTGGGTGACCACAGATACCTGGGAAATTCCTCACCTTACTCCTCCCTGACAGACAATCCTCTTGCAGGGTTAGCTGGCTCCTTCCCTCTCTCGACAGGCAGGAAGGCTGGCTTCTAGACACATTAGGCCCAATTCACAGAATGAACTTAAGAATCAATCCTAAACTTACTACTATTTTGGTATTCACAGAATGAACTTACTACTTTTGGTATTCACAGAAGTTAGGATTTTGTCTTAAGTTTGTCTTAAGACAGACTTAAGACAGACTTAAGACAAAATCCTAACTTCTGTGAATACCAAAAGTAGTAAGTTCATTCTGTGAATGCCAAAAGTAGTAAGTGCATTCTGTGAATACCAAAATAGTAGTAAGTTTAGGATTGAGTCTTAAGTTCATTCTGTGAATCGGGCCCACAGGGACAGATACACAGCTCTCCCAGCTAGAGATCTAGGCTCAGGTGATGTCCCTTCATCTCTGGGAGACTGGCTGTCAGACAGACACCAGCCCTGGATGTATAGCAATCCTCTGAGCTCTCTGCTTAACATTCCTTCCTTGGCTATAGAGGACATGGACCTGGAACACCATGTGGATTAGTGGAGTTCCATTTTTCATACACCATTTTTCGACCCTCTGTCTAGGTCCACTCTCTCCCCGCAGCTCTGCTGTGCCGTCTCTTGCCTCTTGCCTCCAGACCCGACCTCCTCCGTGGGAGGTTTGATGCTGTGGCACGCTCCTGCGCCTGCTGCCCACTCCAGCTGGGACCAGACTGCCTGCAACCAAAGTAAGTTTTCGCAGCAATTTTTTTTCTTAATTTGTTACTGTTGTGCCACTGTTATTGTGTCCATCTGTACCTTGCTCTTATTCCACCACTGTTTTCATTTTCTCATGCCTGCCTGTTCCTTTCGCCTTTTTCCGCTGCTGCCCCTGCGGCCCCTCCCCCCTGGAATTCCCCCTGGAATTCTCCCCGGAATTCCCCCGCTCCGGCCTTCCAGCCTCTCCTCCCTCCCACCTCCCCTACTTAATGGCGCCTGCTGCTCGGGAGCGCGAGTAAGACCTCGGACCCTCGGTCTAGGTCCACTCTCTCCCCGCAGCTCTGCTGTGCTGTCTCTTGCCTCCAGACCCGACCTCCTCCTTGGGAGGTTCGGGCTGCTGCCCGCTCCTGCACATGCTTCCCGCTCCAACTGAGACCAGACTGCCTGTAACCACCGTAACCTTTCTCAGACATTTTTTTTCTTAATTTTTCCCTGTTGTGCCACTGTAATTGTGCCCATCTGTGTCTTCACCGAAGGCAAGCCCGTCTGTGCCCGTCCACGACCCGACTGCAGCAAGCGCCAGGAACCCTGGACCTCCCACTACACATCGCTACAACACCCCCACCCTCCTCGCACTCAACACTGGAAGACTTACACGACACACGGCCAGTTCTCCTGCCTCCACTGCCGCCAGGGAAAAGCAACAGGAGTATAACCCATAGACCATATTGAGATCTGGATGTACATATGTTTTCAACAACAATATCTCAATCAGATTCAGTAAAATGGCAGGTATATATGCATGTACAAGACATTACAAAAACGCGGAAGAAGGAAGAAAGACTCAGGATTTCAGTTTTAGAAAGTGCATTTAGCATCATATATTTAAGAACACATTTTATACAAGACAGTTAAAGTAGCACTGCAGGCATAAAATGATAAGGCAACCCCACGGGGGCTTTGTGCACTAGGTGATGGTGAAGCAAAGAGTGACGACGTGAGTGACAAGTGGGTGAACACAGCAAAGGACGCAATGTGACATGGTGAAAAAACACAATATGTACAAAAGCAATGGTTCATTCTCAATAGATGAGTAATTAATATTTATTTGAGAACCAAGGTTGATGATGCGCCATGAGTCACGCTGTATGGAGGGTCAACGCCGTTTTGATCCTATCTAGTCAGAATCTTCATCAGGACTGGGTTGCCAGTTTAGTGGGTGGAAGTTAGTAAAGCGTAGGTACAGAAACGGAGCCCCGTTCTGGCCCGTAAAACATCTTGTTGGGGGAAGAGGTCAGGAGGCGGGGTCGGGGCTACTCGATCCGCTGCCTGTGTCCAGTCGTAGGTACCTAATGGTCTTGGCGTCCACCGTCTCAAACCGGGGGCCGATGGGCGGTTAAGGATCTGGTCATTATATCGGGATATGCCAGACACTAACCACCATCCCGGCCTCCAACACCGCCAACGCCAGCACCAGCGACACCCTAAAATGCATCTTCCTCAGCGTACGCTCCGTACACAAACACCCCAGGGAAATCTGGAACCTACTCGACTCTCTCTCGCCTGACATCTCCTTCTTCACAGACACCTGGACCAAGGCATCCTCCGCCCCGACATCAGCACCGCCATCCGAGATGGATATAAGATCCAGAGGAAAGACTGCCCCAACCACCCAGGAGGGGGCCTCGCCATCGCCCACAAGAACACCCTCCACCTCACCACCTCCAGCGAAACCTTCCCCTCTGCCGAACACCTGCACTTCCAGATCCAGACCACCCCCAAAGCCACATTCTGAGGAACCCTCGTCTAAAGACACCCCCGGCCCCCGGACACCCTTTGCCACCACCATCACCGACTTCATCGCACCCCACGCAATCCCCTCAGCAAACTACATACTCATTGGAGACCTGAACTTCCACCTCGACAATCCCAGCGACCCCAACTCCACTATCCTTCATGACAACCTCGCCAGCATCAGACTTAAACAACTCGTCAACACACCAACCTACAGAGCAGGACACACCCTCAACCCCATCTTTGCGGCAGGAAACAGCATCCAATTCAGCCATACAACACAGCCGCCATAGACCGACCACCACTACGTACACTTCGCCATCAACAAACCCAAGGCACCCAAACCACCCCCAAGCTCCCCATGAAGGAACTGGAGCAAGGTTACCGACGAGCAACTTAACTCCACCCTTACCCGAGACAACCACACATTGGCACCAGACGCAAACGACGCAGCCAGGGAACTCCACACCGGGATCTCCGGCTGTGCATACAAGCTCGCCCGCTGCGCAACCCTGACAGACAACGCCCCAGGAAAGCCACCTGGTTCACCACCGCTCTCCAAGAAGCCAGGCGCACCTGCAGACGCCTGGAGAAGAACTGGAGAAAAACCAAGACAACCGAAAACCAAACCACCTACCAGGACGCCATGATGGACTACCACAACCAGATCAGAGCCACCAAGAGGAACTTCACCCACAGAAAAATCCTGGCCAACTCCATCAACTCCAAGGAACTTTCAGTGTCATTCAAGAATTCACCAATCCACGCAGCGAAGCCACAGATGTCAACCCATGCCAAGACCTATGCGACTAGCTTGGAACCTATTTCCACCTCAAGATCAAAAACCTTTACGACAACTTCATCGACCATCCACCAAGCGCCACAGATGGGCCCCTACCTCCCAGAAATACCAGCCATCCCACCATCTCCAACTGGACTATGATCACAGCTGAAGACACTGCCTCAACCATGAAAAGCATCCACTTGGGGGCCCCCACTGACCCTTGCCCCCCTCACATCTACCACAGAGCCACGGCTGCCATTGCACCCGAACTACAACGCACCATCAATACCACCTTCAAAACAGGCACCTTCCCAGATGACTGGAAGAGCGCAGAAGTCAGACCTCTGCTCAAGAAGTCCACAGCTGACCCCCACTATCGGCCCATCTCGCTCCTCCTCTGCACAGCCAAAGTTGAAGAGGAAACAGTCAACAGGAAACTGACACGATTCATTGAAGAGAACGCCGTCCTCGACCCGTCCCAATCCAGATTCTGAAGCAACCACATCACAGAGACCATCCTACTCGCGGCCACAGATGACATCCGCACCGTCCTGGACCAAGGCTACTCTGCAGCCCTCATTCCACTCGACCTAGCAGCGGCCTTCAACACCGTCTCCCACTGCACACTAGTCGCTAGACTGCACGACGCAGCTATACAAGAAACAGCCTTTGACTGGATCTGATCATTCCCCACCGGAAGAAGCCAAAGGATCAGACTCCCACCCTTCCTCTTCGACCCCACAAAAATCGCCTGTGGAGTCCCACAGGGTTCATCCCTGAGCCCCACCCTCTTCAACATCTACATGGCCCCCCTCGCAGCCATCATCCGACAATACGGCCTCAACATCGTATCCTACGCCAACGACACCCAGCTCATCCTCTCCCTCACCAAAGACCCCACCACTGCCAAACTCAACTTCCAGAAAGGAATGCAAGACGTCGCAGTCTGGATGACCAACAGCTGCCTGAAGCTCAACGCTGAGAAGACAGAAGTCCTCGTCCTCGGTACCACCCCTTCTGCATTGGACAGCACCTGGTGGCCGACCACCCTCGAAAGCCCACCTACCCCCTCAGACCACGCCAAGAACCTCGGCATCGTACTCGACTCATCACTCCCCATGAACCGACAGGTCTACGCCGTCACCTCCGGCTGCTTCAACACCCTCCGCAAGACCTTCAGTGGATCCCCCTGAGTCAAGGAAGACAGTCACCCACGCACTCATTACCAGCAGACTGGACTGTGGAAACGCACTCTACGGCGGCATCAACAAATCCCTACTCTGCAAATTCCAGACAATACAGAACACCGCCGCCAGACTTGTCCTTGGCATCCCCGACACAAACACATCAGTCAACACCTTCGAAGTCTCCACTGGCTCCCCGTGAAGAAAAGAGTCACTTTCAAAATCCAAACTCACGCCTACAAATGCTTACACAACAACAGACCCAAACACCTCAATGACAGAATCAACTTCCACGTACCCAAAAGAAACCTCTGATCTTCCAACCTCGCACTGGCCAAAACCCCGCACATCCACAGCGCCAGAGCAGGCGGAAGATCCTTCTCTCATATTGCAGCCAAGACCTGGAACAAGCTACCGGCAGACATCTGACGCGTTCCCTCCCTGAACACCTTCAGGAAGACCCTCAATACCTGACTCTTCAGATAAAAAGATCTGCGGACCCATCCCCCCCTTAGCACCTTGAAACCCTCTTGGGTGAGTAGCACACTTACAACTTCCTGATTACAATTCCTTGATTGATTGATACCCCAAAATCAGACAAGTGGTGTATCCACGTCCTGCAACTGTCGAACCAGTTTAGGTTCTCCTTTTAAGTGTCACTTATAGGCTGCTCTACAGACACAGTAAATATAGTGGTGCTTCTCACATAAGGACAATCTACAACCTGGCGCACCCACAGTAGAGGCACATAGAAGTGAGACGTTTCTGCACCTGACTGTCATCAAGCTACTGAAGAGTAATCAGGGAAAGACAAAAGGGCACGTCTTAACGAAAGGTTTTATCACCTTTCACAACAGTCTACAATCCTACCACTCAACCCTACCATCCACTAAATAGTAGTGTTTAGGAAGAGTATTCAGATTTTACTAAGCAAACAGCCTCGTTCAATTTCTAAAGGAGTCCTGCTGCCACTTTACTCACTTCAGTGTCTATCTCTCATCCCTCCAGCTTCAGGAATATAAACAATACACCTCCATTGTCGAAGAAACAGCCCATACCTTATGCTTGTGCAAAGGCCAGGCCAGTAGTATGCAAAATGTCTCACTCACACCCATCAAGCATGTACCACATGTAGGCAGAAACATGCACAAATTGAGCTTGAGATGTTAGAACTAGGAACTGGGTAAGTGCAAATAAATAGAACTTAACATGGATGGCCAGTATGTCTCCATTCCAGTGGCACAGATAAAAACATCTGGTCACAACTATGGATTCACAAAACACAGTATGCTGCCACTACACAGGAGTGTTCATTGACAGTTTCACACTGTCACACAGCAACTTGTGCTGAGTCACCAATGTTTCCACATGGTTGTTCTTGATCTTGCTGACAGCCGTGGTTGGGACAGCAGTATGTTTGGGTGGGTCAGGGAGTCAGCCTGCCATAACCCTCATTGAAAACACTTACCTAGCTTTCTTTGGGTGGGAAACAAAGCTGTGGAAGCTGCAGTGAGGAAAAAGAGTCAATGGTTAGCTGAGGCAGCCACCGTAGGTGCAGGTAGAAGTCTACTGCAACCGTGGAAAGAGGTGGCAGGACTAGTGCTCTTTTTGGCTGGCACAAGCCTGCCATTCACTTCACAAAGTGTGCGAGAGGACATCATATTCCCAGAAAGGTCTGGGAATGGAGGAGCTGCTTTCAAAGCTGTACCACACCTTTTGTATGTGGTAAGGGAGAGCTTGAAATAATGTTCTGAACACTGATAAGAAAGATGAAAATAAAAACATCTTTGTTACTCTGAGGGTTTGCCATCAATGCAGAGATGGGCATTACATGCCCACAATCTCCAATTACAGGGCACAGGGAAAGAGGAGACTCAGGCCAGCAGCAGCCAGGAGAGATTCCTGTATTTCATTGGGAGGCTTCTGGGAGGCAGGGTTAGTGGCTGAGCATAATTGGAGACTTGTTAGCAGGAAGGGAGATGCTGTGAAGCAGGGCTGGTGACAGGGAAGAAGGACTGAACCCTGTGAGAGAGTCCGGGGCAAGCTGGAGAAAAAAAAACCCTATGTGTGACTATTGGAAAGCACTGCGGGGAAACGAAGGGCAGAGCATCTAACTCCCTTTCAGGGTCTTGGTTCCAAAATCATGGTAAGGCAGACATTGGGTCCCTTGCGCATGTGCGAGTGGTCTGAAAGACTGTGTCCTCGGGTATACGTCACAATTTTCCCTGTTGCAGCCCATTTGCACTAGGCCTCAGCAGGAACCCAACAACCTTTCCTGTGCCGGACAGAGCATCAGAGATGAGACCCAAAGGAAGTGGCAGCTTCCATACTCCTTATCTCATGATAGTATAATCACCCAGGTACTGCAGTTACTGCAGGAAGCGTACTCCTGTAGAGAGGAAGGCTTTCCATGATCATTTAACAAGCCGCTGCACATATGGCGATGGAGATACTTAGAACATGGGGAGACACTTTGCAGGGGTGAAGGTATCCAAAGACATTTGTTGGAGAGCAGGGGAGATTACGAGTCGCGTAGGGCATTTGAGGGGTTTGCTCCTAAATCCCCCTTCTCTAAATCAGGCCATATTAAAAGATATAACTGAGCTAGAGTTTGAGTATATCAAGAGCCATTACTAATTATACTGTATTTGAGCTCTAATCACTGTACCACCTCTGGGAGTAAGCCTTGACTGTTTGCTATTCTAACTTTTGAGAGACAAGTTTAGAACATTAATAACTCGGGTATATAAATGGAATGAAATAGTCTAAAGCTTCAGTGGTGGCTGCCACCGAGTAGTACGAGTGGGGCATGGGCAGAGGGTAGAAAAATAAATAAAAGTGACTTACCTGGCTGCCGGTGGCTGCCTTGCCTCCTTCCTATTCTATTCCTACCAGAAGCAGGAAGCATATACTGGCTCCCTTAAGCTAATCACAACGCTGCTGTCACCAGCATGACAGCAGCGCCGTGATTGGTCTGAGCTCCGTGGTTCAGCGCTCAGACGTTCTCCACCCTAGCTGTGCAATAAAGCCAGGTGGAGAAAATGCTAAGTGCGCATGATGGTTTGGCCGGCCCAAGATGGCCTTTCCTGACCATCGTGCTCACTTAGGTGCCCTAACCACTCCTCCCCTGCTGGCTGTGACGGCAACCTACCCAGTAAACCTGCTTCAGTACAGAAACATAAAATGATAATAACGTTGTACTGTTATAATTTTATTTTTCCTTTTTCCACCGCTCAAAGAGCAGTGGGGCGGCACTCCTCTGCCTTTACATAGGAGCCGCCGCTGTCAAGTTTTAAAAGGCCAATTGTAAATATCAGTACCTGCCATTCATATTGCCAGTCGACATCTTCTGCTACAGGAATGGGTCCAGTATGTACATTTTAGCCGTGGAGCCAAGGTACGAGACATCTAATGCCAGCATAACCGCTTCACCTAAATATGATGGACATTAGCACTGTATTTTAAATTTGCGAACGGCCACAACACAGTGCCATTTCCCTGGAAAGGGCGCACCTTTACCTTGCCATCAGAATCACTTCCACCCCAGTTGTGGTCTAGTGCAATAATTGGAAACGTGGAACCAGGAGACACCATTTTCACTCCCTGCCTCCAATGTGGCTAAATTGTGCAAATCTTTTTGAAAACTATAACTCTGCTTGCATTTTTGAAAGGTTGGGTGTAATTACAATCAATGTAAAATCTACTAGTGAGCATCTGGTCACAAAATGGACTGGGTATTACCTGGAGGAGGAGAGAAGTGCCCACTCTCATGGTGCAGTCACCAATACACGATGTGGTGGTAAATGTATAGCCTTTTCACTACGTAGAGTGCACTGCAGTCTCAGGTCTGCTGTTTCACAAACCTGTTTGATCCTGGGCAAATCATACTCTCCCGTTGCCTCTATTCATGATGTGTCAATATGTCAGCACCTTGTAACTAGCCTAATGAAAGAACCCAAGACATACTTAAGGGATAGGACCCCAGCATGGTTTTAAGGGCTGAGTGCATCTCCATAGCTGAATGTGCTCTTGAAGGATTCCTCCTGTTCGGCAGCTACTTTGAGACAGCAGCTTGGCACCTGTTTTACAGCTCACAGTGGGCTGAACGAGTGAGAGTTATCTGTCCTTTGAGAGAGGTAAAGTGGGGGGAAATCAAAACGTAGGATAGAGAGTACCCATAGCGCCTCTGCGGGCTGCAGACTGGAGCTCCGACTGTAGAATAAATCTACAAAAAGGGGGTCAGTGCCCTGATAATATTTCAGGTGCTGAGACAGACTGTCAGCTCTCTCCTAAAAAATTAATGAAGTTCCTGATTGATAGCGGTTCTCACCCCCTCGCAGTGTATGTGTAGTGTGTGCCATGTGTGTAACATGTTGCATGTGTGTTTTGTTGGCTTGGAAACCATGTGCAGTGTGGATGAAGTCATCCAGAGGACAGAGTGAATGTTAGTTCCAGTTTATGAATTCCCTTGAGGTTAGGTTGTCTATTGTGCCTTCCTGTGGATGCTGCAACCGGGATGCTTTGGTCCCTGGAACTCTGCCTTAGAGAAACTGTAGATATCTGGTGATAAAAGGCAAAATACACATGATCCAGCCAGTCAGTTCCTCCCTGTCACAGTAACTGAGCTCTCTAACCCCTCTTTGGCCCCGATCCTGTTGGGTCTGCTAACATAGAAGCAGGCACAAGCTCCTGAGAATTACAATCTGGGCATACATTGCACACTATAGTGGTGCCAGCCACCTGAAATTCAGCAGGCGCAAATGGAGCGGCAAATCTTGCACCCCAGATTACTTGCATGGCTCAGATTGGAGACTGTTAAGTGGTGTTTGCACTATATCCCCCATTCCAGCTTGCCTCAATTGGAAGGAGGTGCAAATTGTCTATCTGGTAAATATTAGACCCTGCACAATCTATATTTACAGAGGTTGTGCTCGGAAGGCTGTGCAATTTGTGAGAATCAGAATCTAGGCCTTTGTGTTCTTCTGGTCATTACATATGTAAAGAGGAGGTCAGAGAAATACTAACACATGGTTACTCTCCGACTTAAATATTTACTATCCACAAAAAACACGTCTAACATTTATAAGTGGGAAGATTAATATTTGATCTAAGGCTGTATTATGTCCTTAGTCTAAAAACCATCATGTGTCTATACTGAAAACACATTCACAGTTGTAGTCCACTGTCAGGTTAAAGACCATCATGATACATTTAACAAAAGGTGTAAAAAGGAGAAAAGTACCTCACAAGCCCTTGTAGGTATTGAATGACCATACTCCTGCACATTATCCGCTACGGGGTCATCATTAACACCTCATTCCGCATGGACATACATAAAGGATATCAACGCCTCAAAGGGAGGCTCTCCCTGTTTGTATTTGCTGTAGCCACTGTCCCTAATTTTCAAAAAGCGCTGGTTTTGATGCCTCATACATGGTCCCTGAATTACACTATGCCTTAAAGTAGCATATGTTAGTATGTTAGTCTTTTGATTTTCAATTCTAAATCAAAAAATATGAAAATTGTGTCAATTATCTATTCATATCGAACTTTGGGCTAGATGTAGGTAAATCAGATTTACCGATTCATAAATACCGAATTTTACCGATTCTGTATTCATGAATCGGTAAATCTGATGTAGGTAATTATTCGGTAACAAATACCGAATCGGTAGGATTCGGTATTTTCCGATTCGGTAATTACCAAATCGGTATTTGCCATTGATTCCTATGGGGCTTGAAGCCCATAGGAATCAATGGCAAATACCGATTTGGTAATTACCGAATCGGTAAAAATACCGAATTGCCAAGCGGGACAGGGTGTTACTTTGACACCCTGTTGCACCCCTGTTTCTGGCTTGTGTGCCATGTGACACATATACATGCCCTAAGGGCATGTATGTGTGTCACATGGCACAGGTGTACATGCACAGATGTGCATGTACACAGGAATTCGTTCTTTACCATGCAATAGTATTACATGGTAAATAACAAATTCTTAGGGGCTTGTGGCACTGTTTGCAGTGCCAACTACATCTGGATTTACAGAATCGGTAAATTTACCGATTCTGTATTTTACCGAATCGGTAAATGTACCGATTCTGTAAAATAAAGGCCCCCTACATTTCAATACCCAAATATCGGTCGGTAACGGCCGAAATCATCCGTTACGGACCGGTATTTGGTCTCCTACATCCGGCCCATAATTCAATATTGGGCACTTCACATATTAAAATCTATCTGTACCTCATAACTCCATTTGATGCAATGGGTCGATATGTTTCAGCACATTGAACATTTTTATGGTGTTTTCATCAGGACCAACAATGAGGTATTTTTAAACACCCCTCATTGATAAGGGTCTTACCGTACCATAAACTAGAGATATACTTATCTCTTCAGATTTGACTCAAATCCTCTCCAACTGCCATATAAAAGTTATAAGTAAGATTAATATATGTGTAATATCTTACCAGGTTAACACAACTCATAGGTCAAATTCATTTTGTATGAATAGTTTCATGTTTTCATAATTGCCCTCAATTTCAGGTTCAATTTGGCATGGATATATTATCATATTTTGATACATTAGTTTTGACTATTCCATAAATATAGACAGCACAACAACTTTCTGGAAGCACATCAGGACCCTAATTTATTGCTATCAGCAAGAATACTGTTGGAAAAGGTGCTCACATCAAGCCCTTGTATTTGACATGATTCTCTCAAAATACGGGATTCATCTCCGTTAATAAAAAAAGAGACGGAAAAAGCTAGAGCAGTGCAATGGTAGATAAACCAATTCAGCATAGTGACAGTAAAGAAGAACACATCATTACAGCAATACTCCATAGAAGGAACACCATTTCCCCCATATTCTGTCACGCTTATGGGGACATCCTCGTGGAGCATAAATGGATTTTTACTGTTGCGCGCCCCAGTCCACTCCTGTGCGCCACCTCGGGATTGAGGGAATTGTATGCTGATTCCACACTCGGGCCACATCAGTATGGTCACCACACAGGCCACCGCGATAAGGATCCACTCAGCCCAAGCAGAGCAGTTCAGGGGTTTAAATGAAAGGAATGACCCAAGACCACCAAAAGCTCTCGGTCCACCCCGGCCCAAAAGGGATGCAGTGTAGGACAACACAAGCTCCCGTTGAAGAAAGGGGTGGTCACGGAAAACCTTGGGCCCTGTGGCGGGCAACTCTTGGTGCCTGCCACATTGTGCATGGTTGGAAAAGGGGGGACCCATGGGTACCCCCACATGCCCCAACCGGTGTCCTCCGGGTGAAGGGGTGCCTGCTACGGGCCCCCAAAATCGGATTCTGCCAGCCGTCCGTGTCGGACGGACCAATTCGGAACGGCTGTACAAATCCGTCATCATAATCGCTCAGTTGGAAACGCAGTCCGTGGAGATGTGCGAGTCGGCTTCGACTGACTCGGAGTCTCCGAATGCCAGTCGGACATGAGTCGGACACGAGTGGGAACCGAGTCGGACAGTCAGACGGTTTCCAACCATTGTAATCGGTCGGTCAGAAATGTTTCCGCATCGGTCGGGAACAAGGCTTCCAGACGAACCGAATGCCGTTCAGAGCCTTTCCGACCGTCATCGTAAGTGGCCCCTATGTGTAGACCTCTAGGTACCCTCCCACATTCCAAATATTTTGAGCGTGATGTCATTTCCCACCACTGATATGATTCCATTCTCCTTGCTTTTTCTAATTCCTTAATTATTTTGGTTGATATCCTGTTTGTTTGCCCATGGGTATCCTTCTCAGTATTTATATTTGTTGTGTCACAAAACGTGCCCTTCAGCAGCCAACTTCCATGTTAGTTTGTCTGTCCTCCACGCTCAGTTAACAGTTTAAAGTTCAATCCTATTTGAATCATGTTTTAGCATTCTGATTAGTACTGTTCGTTAGTACTTTAAGCTCTTTATGTATTTTTATTTTCTTATATTATAACATTGTCCTTGTATTCCCAAGTTAATATATCCTCATATTTTATTTTCCAATTTCAAACCACCAATGAAAGATATGTTTATCTCCTATACAGTTTCAAAGGCCTTGATCTCCGAACATTCAAGTCAAATTTAATTCACGTATATTTTCATCCTATTGGACTGAATCACTCCCAGATTAGGTCCTGCGTCGTCATCCCAATTCCAGCTTTTGGGATCCTTAGATTCCTAGCACTGACTTGTATTGTTTGCTGCATGTGACAGACTACATCAATACAGCTAAATGAACTGTAGGTTTGGCGGGCCCGTTAGGTGAGAGCCCGCAACTCCCTGTGCGCAACTCCTGTGCTCCGAGTAGCCGACTCCCTCGCCACCCACTGAAGCCCACACTTTACTGTTATGGCCCAGGTCACGTTTTCCTTTGTTCCGTCGTGGTGGTAGAGGGCAGCAGCAGAATTCCTTTCCAAGTCAGTTCCCCGTTTCCTATTGCTGCACACCTCTCATCCCTGTGCCTCTCGTTTTCCATTCGGTGAAAGAACGCATTACGGGGCATATTACCAAGGCGGGCGATATGTGATGATCGTCGCTTTAGCGGCCGTTTTCGGCCGCTGAGCGGCGATAATTCTATCGCCATATTAGCAAGCTGTCACTAACAGCAGTTAGCGACAGCTTGTAGATGATAGCAAGCGGTTTGGGGATCGCTTTGCATGTCAGCGTTATTTATCGCTAATGACATGCAAAGTGGCCGTACCCAACCTGTTAGCGACAGAAAGCAGTCGCTAACGTCGCTATCGCCTATTACCAAGGCAGGCGTAGCAATGGAAATATTCACGCTAAGCACGAATATCTCCAAAAACTAACGCCTGCTCAGACCAGTTCTTAGCCATTATATCCAATGGGAGGTGGATTTAATGGCTAAGACCCTGTTAGCAATAATGCGTGAATATCGCTGTATTCTCAAACAAATGTTTAAACATCCATTGTTATAACCTAGATCAGTCATTGGTTTCTAAATATTTGGAGTCCAATTCCACCTGAGCCTATAATGTGAAAGAATAATTATTTGCTTTCTGCTTCTATGGTTCAAAGAGCTGCAGTGGTGTTGGTTAGAGAGCTAGAAAGCAGAAGAAAAAAACTCTGATTATTATATAAATATCCCTAAAGTGCACAGTGCTATGCCTGGAGGTATAACACTCAGTCTGGAAAGCAAAAGAAATACCTTTTACCATTGCATTCCTAATCCTCAAAGTGCATTATATTGTATCTAGAGGTATAACCCTGGGAATCCAACTCATAACTCGTATAAATTGCACTATGAATGTGTCCCAGACCGAGGGCAATGGGAAAGGGAGAGGGAGAAGTGAGGTAGCTACTGTATTTTATTGCAATGATCCATAACAAAGTGAATTGTGCTTTTGCCACATGGAGAAGGGACATTTTATTCCTATTTCACACCTAGTAAAGATGTAAATATCATATTACACTGATCAGTAAAAGAAGGGCTGTATAGTGCTCGTCTAAGGACAATATTTATGTTAATTATGCTGGTTAAAGCAGAGGTAGTTACTGTCTATCATTGCCCTAATCCATGGAAAAGTGCATTGTGCGTTCCCCAAAAGGAGAGAAAAAATGTATTCCTGATGCATACCTAATCAAAGATGTACATGTTATGTTGCACTGATCAGAGAATAGAAAAAAGGTGCATTATACTCCTTGCGGACCGAAATTGTATTTACTGTACTGGCTAGAGTGGAAAGTGCAATTGTCACATAAGGTGTGAGATTCCACAAGTACATGATATTTGTAATGTCCCCTAAGCTGTTACCCTTATATTTTAGATTCTTAATTATTCCACAAAGAGATGAGGTCCAATTTGTTTGCTTCTAATGCACTAGGGAATGCCAAATAGTGCAATGAGCTGTCCATGAAATAAGGGATGATGTTGAACAATGTACCCCAAACTGAGAACATTGTTATGACTTTCACAAAAATATAGTATATATATATATATATTCACTGAAAAAACCATAGGTTATAGACCATATATAGTTAGGGATTAGCATTTAAAAAACCTTATTTTATTTGCACAAAACCATTGAAATTCCATATATAGTTAGTTGCACTAACTATATATCGCGGACCCGCAATCCACTGCTAATGATGTCACATATTACATCATTCATGACATGGTCAGTGACATCACTGATGACATCACTGATGACATCTCAAATGACATCACTGATGACATCACTGATGACATCACTGATGACAACACCCAGTGACTGTATGTTTCTGTAAAGTTAAAATATGTCTTACATATTGAATAATGAGTGGATGTATAAGTGTCTGGATGAAGGATTTAGTAGGTGCATGACTGACTGTATGAGAGAATGATTAAATGTGTCTCACTGAGTGTATGGGTTAGTGATTAAAGTGTCTTAGTTTGGCAATCATTATTTATGTTGTTCTGTAAACTGCTGCATGTTTAAATCAGTAGCTATATCAGTAACTATATGGGTTATTGAATGGTTGCCCAAGTATTTGTATGGGAGACTGAGTATGTGTGTGGGTGGCTGGGAGGTGTATAACTCTGTGCATAGATGTGTGAGCAGTTGATTCCCTAGGTGTATGGGTTCAAAAGTGCATGTAGAAACAGCTGTATGGACAGTTGACTGTGTGCATGAGTATATTGGTGAGTGAATGGATATCTCAGTGCTACATGTCAAAGTAAGTACATATGTAAAACACACTCCATGTGAGAGTTGACATATATAAATAACTGAACATAAGAGCCAGTGAATGTGTGAGTGGCTGTATGAATCATTGTGAACTTGTATCAAGGATTGTATAAGAGAGTAAATATGTGTTACTATATGTTTGAATAAGTAAGGTGTGTATAACTGTATAGTTGAGGAAATGGAGATGTGATTGATTCTTTGCATGACTGACTAGGTGTGTGAGTAACTCCATGGATGTGTGACAGTCTGTGAGTGCCTGTTTACACTGAGTGTATCTAAGGTTATATTAGAGTCTGAAGATGTATTATCACATAAATGATATCATCAGTGATGTAATCAGTAATGTCAAATGAGATGTCAGTGATGTCAACAGTGGTGTCATTTGAGATGTCATCAGTGATGTCATCAGTGATGTCATTTGAGATGTCATCAGTGATGTCATCAGTGATGTCACTGACCATGTCATGAATGATGTAATATGTGACATCATTAGCAGTGGATTGCGGGTCCGCGATATATAGTTAGTGCAACTAACTATATATGGAATTTCAATGGTTTTGTGCAAATAAAATAAGGTTTTTTAAATGCTAATCCCTAACTATATATGGTCTATAACCTATGGTTTTTTCAGTGAATTTTCAAGGTTTTGTAAATGCAAATTCCTAACTATATATGGTCTATAACCTATGGTTTTTTCTGTGAATTTCATTGGTTTTTTAAAAGCTAATATCTATAGCTGTAAAATATATTCTTTATTAAGTGACGTATCACGTAGCCCGTGAGACGCCTCATGATGCATCGCATAACCGTGACGTATCATCTCTGCAGCGCAAACCAAACCCAAAACGTAAGCGCGCCAGAACACGCTTAAAGATATATATATATTTTTTTAACCTTAATTAGACAAAATCCACACGTGCACATATCACAAACGTTCAAAAAACACAATATGTCGGACTCCCGTTATGCTGCCGGTTAGCTGCCCGGTTAACGTACCAGGAAGCACCTTTACCGCGAAAAATCGCAATTTTTTTTTTCTTTTGCCCCGCAGGGAACTTTAATAGCCCCCTCATCAATCCTAGGGGTTCAGGAGGGGTCTGCCTTACCCCTTTCATTCATTTCCACCTTTTTTTTTTCCACCTCTTGTCTCTCGATCCTACCGAGAGACAAGATGGCGGCCGCTCCGGACTGTTTACAATGTTGACAGCCAATCAGCTACTCCTCAGACTCCCGTTACACTGCTGGTTAGCTTCCCGGTTAGCTGCCCGGTTAGCTGCCCGGTTCGCTTACCAAGACGCGTCTCTACGGCGAAAAAATCGGATTTTTTTTTTTTTGGGGGGCCCCGCGTGGCTCTATAATATCCCCCTCATCAATCCTAGGGGGTCAGAAGGGGTCTACCTTGCCCCCTTTCCTTCATTTCCCCCTTTGTTTTGGCCTCCTCTTGTCTCTCGATCCTACCGAGAGACAAGATGGCGGCCGCTCCGGACTGTTTAGAATGTTGACAGACACCGGAGAGCCAATCAGCTTCGCTTCGCAAAGTTCCGATACGCAAAAAGTTCGCTAACCGGAGCGCTACCCGGAGCGCTGTTACAGATATATATCTTGTTTTAAACGTTCATTTCTCAAAATCCACTGAAGCACATATATTGAGACCTAGCAAAGGCACATCGGGCTAACAGTCCCTACAATTTTGCCAAGTTTCGTGGAAATCCATTCAGCCGTTCGGGCTAAAAGTGAGGCCAACCGCCCTATGGAAATTAACATGGGAAAAACGCGTTTTGGGACCCCCCTTTTTTCTCGGCCCCCCCTTGACGAACCCCCCCCCAAATTTCCAGGAGCTGCTCAGAAACAAAATGTGCAATTTTCCTGAAAATTTCAGCCAATTCCGTCCACAAACGCCAAAGTTATTAGGCATAGAATTTTCAAAAGTTCCATAGAGAAAAAATCCTAACTATATATACCTACTGGCTATCGCCAGTAGGTAATATATATATATATATATATATATATATATATATATATATATATATATATATAAATATATACACATATAGTAAAAGTTGTAGATATGAATATGATTTTGAGTTTTGAGGCGTATGTTTATATATTAATGTCTATAACATATATATATATGCCTGCAATTTCAAAGGAGCAGGCGAAGGAACAAATGCATTATCATGTGTGAAGATGGGTCACTGTACCACAATCTGACTGCTTGGTTTGTTTGTTCCACATTGCAGGACTTGGTGTACTGTGCCCGAGGTCTCGTGGTTGGGATTACAGCGACATTGATCATCGGAGAAACTTTCCCTGTCTGCTTTCTACATCTATGAGTCCCAGCCAATGATAACACTCGGTGTATTCAAACAGCAGCCCCGCGAAATGAATCACCATGACAAATTCAGCACTTACCTGGCACTGATGAGGCACACGCTGAAACGCGTCTGCCAGACGCTGTAATAGTGGACATCGCGACGTTGGCTAAAGTGCACCGGTGGCAATAAAATTCAGTTTGGCAACCCGAGCATGTGTCAAACCTGTTTTAACTGAAAGCAGGATTGGAGGAATATATATATATATATATATATATATATATATATATATATATATATATATATATATATATATATATATATATATATATATATATATATATATATATATGAAAGCTCCAGTGTAAAACACTTGCAGCACTCACAGAGTTCCTTTGTCCATATATTTCAGCGAGGACGCGTTTCGGCGGTTTGCCTCATCAGCTCGCATGTGGAAATAAAACAGCGTGTTTGTGGCGGTACTTGAACTGACACGTGGCTTCTCATTGGGCGCAGCATGTAGAAGGGAGGAGGGGATTGGCTGATGGTGTACCAATAGGATTACTCCGCCTTCGTTGTTTCAATCAGGACATACTCGGGAAAGTTCAATGTTAGTTTTTCATCTTGTGCCGGTATGGCGCCCCCAAAGTGTCCATTATTTTTCCTCCCTTTGCCACAGTCCGTTCAAGGGTGCCTTGTTGGTAGTTCTGTTGAACTATGTGGAGGAGCCCCTTCGTCGAACCCTGGGCTCAATGGCATCCCGCGTGGGGATCGGTATATGCCCGGTTCCCACCAGCATATATCTGGCGACTATATCGACGCCGATGCCTCAGGTGCCCAGTGGTGGTGCAGAACGCCAATATAAATCTCGCTCCAAGTTCCACCTCGGCGCATCCAGCACTCTTGCCGACGGGTGCCGTCGGCAAGAATGCTGGATGCGCCGAGGTGGAACTTGGAGCGAGATATATATATATATATATATATATATATATATATATATATATATATATATATATATATATATATATATATATGCATATATATATATATATATATATATATATATATATATATATATATATATATATATATATATATATATATATATCACCTACTGGCAGTCGCCAGTAGGTAGTTATAGTTAGGACCTAGTTTCCATAGGAAATCCACAACATTCTATTAGGAATAACTTTGGCGCCGGTAGATGTATCTTCACGAATTTCTCCAAGAAAATGGCCTGCTCAGGTCCTCTCCTTCCCTGAAAGTTTGGGAGTGATTCGTTAAGTGGGGGCCAAGAAAAAAGGGGGATCCCAAAACGTGTTTTCCCCATGCAATTTTCCGTAAGGACCTTTAGCCAGGGCTACAGCCCGAACGGCTGAACAGAATTACACGAAATTTGGCTAGAGTTCTGTTCGCTTTTTTTTTAAATGGTGTAAATCCGTTCAGTAGTTTCTGAGAAAATTGCAAGTAAAATCATAGCACTATCTAAAGACGGAGTTCAGCACGCGTACTGAAATCTGTTCAATTACGAGCGCGAGCTGCATGCTGATTGGCTGTGAACTCTCTGTCAACACTCGAAACCAGGAAGTGTTGGTGGCCATCTTGTGCCTCGCTAGAACCGAGTCACAAGAAAACAGTAAAACAAAGTAGAGAAATAAGGGAAGGGGGTAGGGTAGAGACATTCTGACCCTCTAGGCTTGCTCAGGGGGTCGTACATGGATGTTTAGGCTCTTTGTTTTTAATTTTTATTTTTTAAAGAAAAATCGCGGCGTACATGTATGGAAATACGTACAATTACGAGCAGGAGCTGCATGCTGATTGGCTGTCAATACTCCAAACCAGGAAGTGTTGGCCGCCATGTTGTTTGTCGGGAGAGGAGAGTCACAAGAAAACAGTAAAACAAAATTGAGAAATAAGGAAACAGGGCAGGATGGAAAGATTCTGAGTCTATAGTTTTATTTTGAAGTATGCGCGCGGGGGGGGGGGGGGGTTACGGTCCTACTCCCCGCAGTCTCCGTGAGTCTTGGGTCTTTTTAAAAAAAATAAAAATTTGAGCTCTCTCTCTCTCCCCGTACACGTTGCGGGGAACGCCACATTTCTGGGGCAGTGATATGTAAAATGACCTTCCAGCTCCGGGTACCTGCATTGTCTGGAGTTTTCTATTAATGTTGGGAGGGTGGGCTTGATAATACGTCCATGTAAATTCCCATAGAAGCCTATGTTCTGGTGTTAACATGGGCCTCTATGGGAAATAACAAGGCCGTATTATGAAGTTCATTATCGCCGTTTTATCGTCAGTTTCCTGCCAATAAAACGGCGATAATTTTAACACCGGTCCTTGATAATATGCGCCTAAGTTTACTGGTCAAAAAAAAGAGCAATCGGCCAAATTATCAACAAAAGGCGATACATTATCGTCGCTTTTATAGGCAGGAAACTGCTGATAAATCGGCAATAAAGGGCTTGATAATATGCCCTTGTGAATAACCATAGCAGCTTAGGTTAACATCAGACCTTGGGCTGCTATGCGAATTTACAAGGGCCTATGGTTTTTTATTGATGTTGGGAGGGTAGGCTTGATATTACGTCCTTGTTAATTGACATAGAAGCCTATGTTCTAGTGTTAACATGGGCTTCTATGGGAAATAACAAGGCCATATTATCATGTTAATTATCGCCGTTTTATCGGCAGTTTCTTGCCAATAAAATGGCGATAATTGTAACACCGGTCTTTGATAATATGCACCTAAGTTTATTGGTCAAAAATAGCAATGAGCCATATCATCCACAAAAGGCGATACATTATCGTCGTTTTTATCGGCAGGAAACTGCCAATAAAGCGGCGATAATGGGCTTGATAATATGCCCTTGTGAATAACCATAGAAGCCCAGGTTAACATCAGAACTTGGGCTGCTATGGGAATTTACAAGGGTCTATGTTTTTTTTATTAATGTTGGGAGGGTGGGCTTGATATTACGTCCTTGTTAATTGCCATAGACGCCTATGTTCTGGTGTTAACATGGGCTTCTATGGGAAATAACAAGGCCGTATTATGATGGTAATTATCGCCTTTTTATCAGCAGTTTCTTGCCAATAAAACGGTGATAATTGTAACACCGGTCTTTGATAATATTCCCCTAACTTTACTGGTCAAAAAAAGAGCAATGAGTCCTATTATCCACAAAAGGCAATACATTATTGTCATTTTTATCGGCAGAAAACTGCTGATAAAGCGGCGATAATGGGCTTGATAATATGCCCTTGTAAATAACCATAGGAGCCCAGGTTGATACCAGAACCTGGGCTAATATGGGAAGTTACAATGGACTATTATCAAGCCTATTATCGCCGCTTTATCAGCAGTTTCCTGTTGATAAAAGCGGCGATAATGTATTGCCTTTTGTTGATAATATGCTCCTTCATTTCTATGATAGTATGTAAAGCTTTCCTTTTTTTTTGGTGTAGCAGTTGTACTCTCTTCGCATGCTCAGAATCATTTCGAAGCCCAAGTTTTCTTTTTCTTCAAGTTCAACAAGCAAACCTTTCTTTGAATCAGTTAGAAAATCTGTTGCTTTCTTTTCCTGGTTCATGTGTGTCATCCGCTGCTGTACTTTTGTACAGTATTAATAGTCATATTTTTTATATATTTATTTGAAAGGTAGTGCCAAGGCGGCAAACGTTGATTACGTACTCCGTCCATCGCCACTTTCGTAGATTCTCACCGTTGTATTTATTATATCTGTTAGTTAGAACTCAGTAGTTTTCAATCCTAGTCTTGAATATCTTACTATAGTATTTCAACAATATTTTTATTGTGGGCCGTCATACCCCTCCCCCACAAAATAAAAGAAGTATGTAGTTTTTTTTAATTAACTTTTATTAAACAATACATATAAACGAAACTCAATTATAACTATATTAGAACGGGAAAAATAACGGAAACAATGTTATAAACAAATTGTGAAATGGATTCCAAAAGGTGTCCAATTGGTAATCTGCAAAAGAAAAAAGAAAATGAGAGTTTAGAATTATGTAGATGTGAGTAAATGAGCTGAAGCATTACGGGGCATATTATCAAGAACGGCGATAAAATTATCGCTGTTTCAGCGGCAGGAAACTGCCGCTAAAGGGGCGATAATGGGCTTGATAATATGCTGTTGGGAATTCCCATAGCAGTCCAGGTTCTGATGTTAACCTGGGCTATTAGGGGAATTCAGAAGGGCATATTATCAAGCCCATTATCGCTGCTGAAACGGCTATTATTTTATCGCCGTTCTTGATACTATGTCCCTACAAGTTTTGGTAACTCTACAGTTTTACGTGTGCATTGTGATTCGTACATTCCAGTTCTGTTAAAGTGCCGCGTTCAAGTGGTGTCTATATGGAAGTGCCTACTGCGTTACTGACGCCCGTTATGGTGACTTATTTCTAATGCATTCCTATGAAGGCTTTTTACATCTAGGCCTCTGTGCTTACCGTTGTATAAACTTTGCGGGTAAACATTTCAGGCAGTTGGTGTCACAACTTATTCTGAACAATTCTTCTACACGTCCAAGCCAGTAGTGTCTAAGTTTAAGAGAGAAAGAGAAATTATGTCACAGAGAGTGAGAGAGAGAAAGAGAGAAAAACAACATTAAAACTGTGTCGCAGAGTCTGGAGTTGAGATTTTTTATTGAAAAGTGAAATGCAGATTTACTAGCTCCTTGCATCACTTTACCCATGTTAAAAGTGACCTCAAAATTGGCGTAATAAGGTTGTGGATCTGTTTGTCAGACTGTTGTAACCTATCTGTTGTCATTGCTCAGAGGTAATTATAGATTTTATAGAGAAGGTGCTGTACACTATGCACTCTAGGTCATTATATCAAGCCAGGGCGACAAAATTATTGACACTTTATCGGCAGGAAAGTGTCGCTATAGTGGCGATAATGGGTTTGATAATATGCTCTATGGAATTCCTATCAAAGCTCATGTTAGATGTCCTTCACGTCTAACATGAGCTTCGATTGGAATTGAATAGAGCATATTATCAAATCTATTATAGCCACTTTAGCGGCAGTTTGCTGCCGATAAAGTGGCGATAATTTTGTCGCCAAGGCTTGATAATATGTCCCTCTCTCGTTTCACAAATAAAGCTAACACTACAGTTTTACGAGTGCAGTGTACCTGGTACATTTATTTGTTATAGTGCTGCTTTCAAGTGGTGTCTATATGGAAATACCTACTGCGTTACTAACGCCCATTATGCTGAATTATTTCTAATGCATTCCTATGAAGGATTTGTAGATCTAGGCCTCTGTGTTTACCGTTGTATAAACCTTGCGGCCAAACACATATGGAAGTAGGCTTCACAACCTGACTTCAACAATTCTTCTACACGTCCAAGCAGACAGCAGTGTCTAAGTTTAAGAGAGAAAGAGAAATTATGTCACCGAGAGTGAGAGAGAGAAAGAGAGAGAAAACAACATTAAAACTGTGTCGCAGAGTCTGGAGTTGAGATTTGTTATTGAAAAGTGAGATGTAGATTTACTAGCTCCTTGCATCACTTTACCCATGTTAAAAGTGACTCAAAAGGGGCGTAATAAGGTTGTGGATCTGTTTGTCAGACTGTTGTAACCTATCTGTTGTCACTGCTCGGAGGTAATTATAGATTTTACAGAGAAGGTGCTGTACAATACGCACTCTGGGCCATGATATCAAGCCTGGGCGACAAAAATATTGCCACTTTATCGGCAGGAAAGTGTCGCTAAAGTGGCCATAATGGGTTTGATAATATGCTCTATGGAATTCCAATCGAAGCTCATGTTAGATGTCCTTCACATCTAACATCAGCTTTGATTGGAATTCAATAGAGCATATTATCAAACCTATTATGGCCACTTTAGTGGCAGTTTGCTGCCGATAAAGTGCCGATAATTTTGTTGCCAAGGTTTGATAATATAGCCCTCTCTCCTTTCATAAATAAAAGTTACACTACAGTTTTACGAGTGCAGTGTACCTGGTATATTTGACTTGTTATAGTGCTGCATTCAAGTGGTGTCTATATAGAAGTGCCTACTGCGTTTCTAACTCCTGTTATGCTGAATTATTTCTAATGCATTCCTATGAAGGATTTGTTGATCTAGGCCTCTGTGCTTACCGTTGTATAAACCTTGCGGCCAAACACTTCAGGCAGTTAGATTGACAACTTGATTTCAACAATTCTTTTACACGTCCAAGCAGACAGCAGTGTCTAAGTTTAAGAGAGAAAGAGAAATGATGTCCCAGAGAGTGAGAGAGAGAAAGAGAGAGAAAACAATATTAAAACTGTGTCGCAGAGTATGGAGTTGAGATTTTTTATTGAAAAGTGAGATGTAGATTTACTAGCTCCTTGCATCACTTTACCCATGTTAAAAGTGACTCAAAAGTGGCGTAATAAGGTTGTGGATCTGTTTGTCAGACTGTTGTAACCTATCTGTTGTCACTGCTCGGAGGTAATTATAGATTTTATAGAGAAGGTGCTGTACACTACGCACTCTGGGCCATGATATCAAGCCTGGGCGACAAAATTATCGCCACTTTATCGGCAGGAAAGTGTCGCTAAAGTGGCGATAATGGGTTTGATAATATGCTCTATGGAATTCCAATCGAAGCTCATGTTTGATGTCCTTCACATGTAACATGAGCTTCGATTGGAATTCCATGGAGCATATTATCAAACCCATTATCACCACTTTAGCGGTACTTTACTGCCTATAAAGTGCCGATAATTTAGTCATCCAGGCTTGATAATATGGCCCTCTCTCGTTTCACAAATAAAGCTAACACTACAGTTTTACGAGTGCCGTGTACCTGGTATATTTCAGTTGTTATAGTGCTGCGTTCAAGTGGTGTCTATATGGAAGTGCATACTGCGTTTGTGATGGCCGTTATGGTGACTTATTTCTAATGCATTCCTATGAAGGCTTTGTAGATCTAGGCTGCTGTGCTTACCTTGTATAAACAGTGCGGCCACCGGAGTTAACTATTCGACTTGAATTCTGCTTCTGTACGTCAAAGTATATTCAATAAGTTGCAGAGAATTCCATTGCTGTTGCTCGATAGGCCGTGGTTGCTTCTGAACGATGTTTGCTGAAGGAAACAAAGGGACATTTTGATTAGTCATCGTAAACTGAGTTGCGTAACTATCAAAAGTGAATTTTAATGTGGATTCTTAATATTCCATAGTTAAGACTGTTGCAGCTCCAGCAAACAAAGGAAGATCAATAAGTTAATAGATGCCTGGGACGGCCTTAAGACTCAGACAAAAACATACTATCATGGACGCCCAATTAATAATAATAGAGGCCTAAGCATGTGGCGTAGTACAGAAATACGACACAGAAATGTATGCACGCATAATTTTTAAGATTAGAGGTATATAGGACCTCGTGACTTATAAAGAAATATTTCAATTATGTAAGTACAATTTAAAACCATTGAGGGGTAGGAAAGCTATATGAAGGATAAAAAAATAGCATTTTTCATATACAATTTACAATGGAGGCTGATGTTGTGACGTCTTCTCTTACCTTTGCTTCTGTCGTCTTTTATTGTGTCTTGAAAGGCTGCAGTTTCGCTGAGTCTGGGGTGTTTTCGACAGTCTGTCTGTCACCGCAGCAGAGGCAGGCAAAAGAGAGCGTGCTCACGTCAGTGCCCGCATTATATGGGAACCGCGGGGCTGACCAAACCAAGCCCAGGGCCGTCATTGGTAGCGTTTTCGCGGTCTGCAAGAATGATGGCCCTGGGGGACATGCCATTGGGTAATGTATTGGTTTGCAGGCTAAATGATAGCAAGCATGCTAGGTGGTGGCATGTGGGTAGTGTGGGCGTGCATGCACCGCGCATGTGCAAGTATGAGTGTGTGCACTAACAATTAACAAGAGAGAGAGATGGGGCGGTGTTATAATGTATGCAGAGGCAGGCCCAGAATCGGATCTGCAATGAGTCTGCACTTCTAACCATTCTCCTTAGTGCGCCCTGAGCTCTGATTTGTCACTGAGAGGGTGATCGCACCATAGTTTGTACATCTTATCATACTCAGCATGTACCCGCGCATGCGGTACGAATATGCTTTGACTTTACGCGTTGCATTAAAGTTTCAGTGTGACGTCATGTACGGCGTTCTGTATGCAAAAGGTGGCAATGTTTCTACTTGGTTTAAAACATGTATGTATTTAATGTACATACTAAGGGCAGGCATTTGGGATAACTATGATTTTTTTAATACTTGTAATAATCATATATTACTTTTAAAAAGAATTACACAAATCGCGGTAGAACATCATGCGTACTCGTATTGAAAGAGCTGCGCAAGCGCATCATAAGCGTACGCAAAGCCATGTGACTTTAAAAGGAGAGATTTGATTGGTTCATAACTTTTCCTATTGCGACTGTTAAAAGTTCCGTCCCATAATAATTATTCGACTTTGACTTTCTAAGAAGAAGCATTTGTTCTGAGAATCTTATCAAATAGAAGGAAGATCACCATAATAAGAGCAATGGAGTCATCTTCCAGCAGTTCTTCAGAGGGAGATTTTATTCCTGAAGAACGTCCAAAGAAGAGGAAAGAAGCTCTAATTTGGAAGTTTTTCACTTTTCCAGAAGGTCAAAAAAAGGTTAATGCTCCAAAAGTAACCTGTAAAATTTACGAAACAACTCTTTCAAGGGGTGATCCATGTAAAAAATACTTCTTTGGCACAGCAAATATGGTGCAACACTTGAAGAACTTGCACCCCAAGAACTTTGCTCGAGCTGCAAGACGGAGGTTGCACGAGAACCCATCTGCTTCTGCACCAAGCACATCAACTGCGGCAGCAGTATTTTCAGCAAGCAGTCCACACCCACATATTGATTCTGACTTTGCTAAAGTTAAAATTCTATGCATTTATTGCGATAAACGTTTGTGTTATGGGGAGCAGTCTATAGACTTGATGAAATGCAGGATGCAGGATCATTGCTTTCCTCGAGATTAGTTGTTCTTTTTTTCATTCTTTTGTTCCGCTTGGAATTTGTTGAGAAAACACAAAAAAAATACAAAACAAAAAAAACTGTTCTTTTTAGAACTACCTTCACTGGTCAAAGAAAGAACTATATTTCTATATTAGTGTGTAAAAGTTTGTCAGAATGAATGTGTAGTTCATAAAGGAATGAATGAATATGTTACTAGTGTATGGAGAATGTGAAAGTGCAGAACTATAAGGAACTGCTACAGCATAAATCTATAAGGTGTTTATCTATAGTATACCTTAGTATGTCCGAAGCACTTGAATGTATCATATGTACATAAATATGTTACAAGTCTATGTTTCAATTTGCGCTGCTGGTGAAAGTGCCTGGGTGAATTTGTATGTGTTAGGGGCAGATTTACAATCCCCTTGTACCGCTTTTACACAGCAGTTGCGTCACTTTTGTGACAAAGCGGTGGTGCAAAAGATGTGCCATGGTGTGTGCTATTAACAATGTGACGCATCTGGAGGGTGTATTACATTGTAAATTGCTGCACCAGAAGAGGCTTTCTTGTGCAGAAGGGGGTGCAGCAAGGCCTCTTAAAAGTGACTGAGTGAAATGTATAACATTTTATTCAGTGACTTTTGAGGTTATGCTGCATCAAAACCTTGCACATGCTTGAAGCAGGCGTAAGGATTGATACAGCATTGTGAGCATAGGGCCCCAAGAGAATTGCTGGAGCTGTGTTATACTTGCAAACGGCGTCACGCAATAATTCCTTCAAAAATTACTTTGCGATTTAGTTTTGTTAATATTTTATAATAAGAATATGAAATATAATCTAAAAAATAAAATAAATATAAATATTTATATTAAAAATATAAGAAATTAGTATAACCCCTTTGATGCTCATGACAAGCTCAGCTCGTCATGCAGTACACTGCTCGTGTGCTCATGACGAGCTGAGCTCGCCATGAACAATGGGAAAGAAGGATCTGCAGCACAGAGGAGGAATTGCTGCAGCACTGATGATGATAAAAAGAAAGACATAATAATTAATACATTTATAAATTATCATTTACAAAACCTATGAAATTCACTGAAAAAAACATAGGTTTCACACACGTTATAGTTAGGAATTAGCATTTAAAAACCTTGCAAATTCATTGAAAAAAACATAGGTTTCACATGTTATAGTTAGCTGAACATTTCTCGCATACAAAACCTTTGAAATTCCTCCGTTATAGTTAGCTCAGCTAACTATAACTTGCGCGCCCGCAATGCACTGCTGATGACGTCACATATTACATCACTCATGACATGGTCAGTGACATCAATCATGATATCACTGATGACATCTCATATAAAACCCGTTACATTCAAGTTAACACTGGTAAAAACCAGGTAGCACAGAGTAAAAAACAGGGCTAAAAAAACGTAATCCTAAAACCAAACTCACATCCTTCTAGACGGAGTATTCATGTATCACATGACACATCAGTCACAGAAAAGTGTGCATATCCTCCCCCGTATTGAGGCCATTCAGCATCTTGGTGTCTAGTAAGAAAATATACTGAGACTCTAGCTGGCGAGGTTTCTTTTCCCTATTGCCGCCGCTGGGTGACTTCGGTACTGAGTCAATAACAAAATAGCTCAGATCATTCAAATTGTTATTGCGAACAAGTTAAAAATTTTGAGCGACAGGGTAAATCTGAATTGACCACCACACGAAGATGTTGCAGTATATGATTAAATAGTTGCCGCTTGGTGCTGCCCACATATTTTAGATTGCAAAAAACACAGTTGATGGACAGAATGTAGAACAATGTCATACATTCACCCCAGTACAAGGATCTTGGCCTAAATCCATCGTTTTTTTGCACTCCACACCACCCTGGGTTAGACACTGGCTATATGCAAATCAGCTCTGACCCTGTGCCTCGTGGGAACAGTCCAGTCCGAACTACCAAGCCATGTCTTTCCCAGACCAGAATCAAGCATCCAAGGACCGGTTTCTGGCTATCAGCCTTCATCAGCCTGGATAGCTTGACTCCAGTGGTGTGGAGAGCCTGGGATTCACGTCTGAGTATAACCAGCACACTCGGGGTGAAAATTGCAAAAAACACAGTTGATGGACAGAATGTAGAACAATGTCATACATTCACCCCAGTACAAGGATCTGGGCCTAAATCCATCGTTTTTTTGCACTCCACACCACCCTGGGTTAGACACTGGCTATATGCAAATCAGCTCTGACCCTGTGCCTCGTGGGAACAGTCCAGTCCGAACTACCAAGCCATGTCTTTCCCAGACCAGAATCAAGCATCCAAGGACCGGTTTCTGGCTATCAGCCTTCATCAGCCTGGATAGCTTGACTCCAGTGATGTGGAGAGCCTGGGACTCACGTCTGAGTATACCCAGCACACTCGGGGTGAAAATTGAAAAAAACACAGTTGATGGACAGAATGTAGAACAATGTCATACATTCACCCCAGTACAAGGATCTGGGCCTAAGTCCATCGTTTTTTTGCACTTCACACCACCCTGGGTTAGACACTGGCTATATGCAAATCAGCTCTGACCCTGTGCCTCGTGGGAACAGTTATTCCGAACTACCAAGCCATGTCTTTCCCAGACCAGAATCAAGCATCCAAGGACCGGTTTCTGGCTATCAGCCTTCATCAGCCTGGATAGCTTGATTCCAGTGGTGTGGAGAGCCTGGGACTCACGTCTGAGTGTACCCAGTACACTCGGGGTGAAAATTGCAAAAAACACAGTTGATGGACAGAATGTAGAACAATGTCATACATTCACCCCAGTACAAGGATCTGGGCCTAAATCCATCGTTTTTTTGCACTCCACACCACCCTGGGTTAGACACTGGCTATATGCAAATCAGCTCTGACCCTGTGCCTCGTGGGAACAGTCCAGTCCGAACTACCAAGCCATGTCTTTCCCAGACCAGAATCAAGCATCCAAGGACTGGTTTCTGGCTATCAGCCTTCATCAGCTGATTTGTCACTGAGAGGGTGATCGCACCATAGTTTGTACATCTTATCATACTCAGCCTGTACCCGCGCATACGGTACGAATATGCTTTGACTTTACGCGTTGCATTAAAGTTTCAGTGTGACGTCATGTACGGCGTTCTGTATGCAAAAGTTGGCAATGTTTCTACTTGGTTTAAAACATGTATGTATTTAATGTACATACTAAGGGCAGGCATTTGGGATAACTATGATTTTTTTAATACTTGTAATAATCATATATTACTTTTAAAAAGAATTACACAAATCGCGGTAGAACATCATGCGTACTCGTATTGAAAGAGCTGCGCAAGCGCATCATAAGCGTACGCAAAGCCATGTGACTTTAAAAGGAGAGATTTGATTGGTTCATAACTTTTCCTATTGCGACTGTTAAAAGTTCCGTCCCATAATAATTATTCGACTTTGACTTTCTAAGAAGAAGCATTTGTTCTGAGAATCTTATCAAATAGAAGGAAGATCACCATAATAAGAGCAATGGAGTCATCTTCCAGCAGTTCTTCAGAGGGAGATTTTATTCCTGAAGAACGTCCAAAGAAGAGGAAAGAAGCTCTAATTTGGAAGTTTTTCACTTTTCCAGAAGGTCAAAAAAAGGTTAATGCTCCAAAAGTAACCTGTAAAATTTACGAAACAACTCTTTCAAGGGGTGATCCATGTAAAAAATACTTCTTTGGCACAGCAAATATGGTGCAACACTTGAAGAACTTGCACCCCAAGAACTTTGCTCGAGCTGCAAGACGGAGGTTGCACGAGAACCCATCTGCTTCTGCACCAAGCACATCAACTGCGGCAGCAGTATTTTCAGCAAGCAGTCCACACCCACATATTGATTCTGACTTTGCTAAAGTTAAAATTCTATGCATTTATTGCGATAAACGTTTGTGTTATGGGGAGCAGTCTATAGACTTGATGAAATGCAGGATGCAGGATCATTGCTTTCCTCGAGATTAGTTGTTCTTTTTTTCATTCTTTTGTTCCGCTTGGAATTTGTTGAGAAAACACAAAAAAAATACAAAACAAAAAAAACTGTTCTTTTTAGAACTACCTTCACTGGTCAAAGAAAGAACTATATTTCTATATTAGTGTGTAAAAGTTTGTCAGAATGAATGTGTAGTTCATAAAGGAATGAATGAATATGTTACTAGTGTATGGAGAATGTGAAAGTGCAGAACTATAAGGAACTGCTACAGCATAAATCTATAAGGTGTTTATCTATAGTATACCTTAGTATGTCCGAAGCACTTGAATGTATCATATGTACATAAATATGTTACAAGTCTATGTTTCAATTTGCGCTGCTGGTGAAAGTGCCTGGGTGAATTTGTATGTGTTAGGGGCAGATTTACAATCCCCTTGTACCGCTTTTACACAGCAGTTGCGTCACTTTTGTGACAAAGCGGTGGTGCAAAAGATGTGCCATGGTGTGTGCTATTAACAATGTGACGCATCTGGAGGGTGTATTACATTGTAAATTGCTGCGCCAGAAGAGGCTTTCTTGTGCAGAAGGGGGTGCAGCAAGGCCTCTTAAAAGTGACTGAGTGAAATGTATAACATTTTATTCAGTGACTTTTGAGGTTATGCTGCATCAAAACCTTGCACATGCTTGAAGCAGGCGTAAGGATTGATACAGCATTGTGAGCATAGGGCCCCAAGAGAATTGCTGGAGCTGTGTTATACTTGCAAACGGCGTCACGCAATAAGTCCTTCAAAAATTACTTTGCGATTTAGTTTTGTTAATATTTTATAATAAGAATATGAAATATAATCTAAAAAATAAAATAAATATAAATATTTATATTAAAAATATAAGAAATTAGTATAACCCCTTTGATGCTCATGACAAGCTCAGCTCGTCATGTAGTACACTGCTCGTGTGCTCATGACGAGCTGAGCTCGCCATGAACAATGGGAAAGAAGGATCTGCAGCACAGAGGAGGTATTGCTGCAGCACTGATGATGATAAAAAGAAAGACATAATAATTAATACATTTATAAATTATCATTTACAAGACCTATGAAATTCACTGAAAAAAACATAGGTTTCACACACGTTATAGTTAGGAATTAGCATTTAAAAACCTTGCAAATTCATTGAAAAAAACATAGATTTCACATGTTATAGTTAGCTGAACATTTCTCGCATACAAAACCTTTGAAATTCCTCCGTTATAGTTAGCTCAGCTAACTATAACTTGCGCGCCCGCAATGCACTGCTGATGACGTCACATATTACATCACTCATGACATGGTCAGTGACATCAATCAGGATATCACTGATGACATCTCATATAAAACCCGTTACATTCAAGTTAACACTGGTAAAAACCAGGTAGCACAGAGTAAAAAACAGGGCTAAAAAAACGTAATCCTAAAACCAAACTCACATCCTTCTAGACGGAGTATTCATGTATCACATGACACATCAGTCACAGAAAAGTGTGCATATCCTCCCCCGTATTGAGGCCATTCAGCATCTTGGTGTCTAGTAAGAAAATATACTGAGACTCTAGCTGGCGAGGTTTCTTTTCCCTATTGCCGCCGCTGGGTGACTTCGGTACTGAGTCAATAACAAAATAGCTCAGATCATTCAAATTGTTATTGCGAACAAGTTAAAAATTTTGAGCGACAGGGTAAATCTGAATTGACCACCACACGAAGATGTTGCAGTATATGATTAAATAGTTGCCGCTTGGTGCTGCCCACATATTTTAGATTGCAAAAAACACAGTTGATGGACAGAATGTAGAACAATGTCATACATTCACCCCAGTACAAGGATCTGGGCCTAAATCCATCGTTTTTTTGCACTCCACACCACCCTGGGTTAGACACTGGCTATATGCAAATCAGCTCTGACCCTGTGCCTCGTGGGAACAGTCCAGTCCGAACTACCAAGCCATGTCTTTCCCAGACCAGAATCAAGCATCCAAGGACCGGTTTCTGGCTTTCGGCAGGTACCCGACTTCCATTGGCTCTTCGGCTGGCCTCTTTCTGGTGCACATGCGGACAATGTGGCCCCATTCGCCACATTCGAAATATTGTGGATCCCGAATAGCTGGAATATCCATTCTAGTGTTCCTAGGTCTTGGGGGGTCCATCATGGGTTTTGTCTTCTTCTCTATTTTAGCCGGCGTGGGGGCTTTGTGTAGTTTATCTACGTCCCACCCCATTGTCCGGGGTTGTGCCCCGGCGTAATTTGTGGCCATTTCCATGGCCTGTTCGACTGAGAGGTTGGAATGCTGTTTTAGCCACCTTTGAGTAGCGTATGGTAGGGCCTCCATAAACTGCTCTAAAAATATATTTCGCCATGATTTCTTCTTTGGTGATAGTGTTCGGTTTTAACCACTTGGTAGCAGCCATTTTCAAGCGAAAAAAACAAAGTTTTGGGGTTCTCACCAGGTGCCGCTCGTTCTTTCCTAAAACGTACCCTGTAGGCCTCAGCATCTAATCCAAGGTGGTCCAGTATCACCTCTTTGATTTCTTGATAACGAGTGTCTCCAGTAGGGTTGGCTACTTGGTAGGTGAACTGTGCTTCGCCGATCAACAGTGGTGCTAAAAAGAAGGGCCATTTGTCCTCGGGCCAACCACACACTCTGGCAGCCCTCTCAAATTTAATAAAAACGCGTCTGGATCTTCCCCGGGTACATTTTTTTGGAGTGAAATTCCAGATGGATTGGGAATGTGTACTCTTCTTTCCATAGGCACAGGAACGCTAGGGTCGGAGGTGACTTTTTGCAGACTCTCTATGTGTGCAGTAATTATGTTCTGAAAGAGTTCGCGGTCTGCCTGGGCTGATGTCATCTGTCTTTCGACAGCCCACTTAAGCTTCTCTTGTCCTTTGATCATATGCTGTATCAGGGCGTCCATCTCGTTTTGGCAGATGGACTGGGATGGAGATCCCACTTCTGACACCAGTTGTGGCGGGGTATCAGAAATAGACGGTAGACCAGGTCGTTTTAGAGAGGGTTTTATTTAGCCCAACACTTTTCTCTGCCTGCTCATTAGTCTTTCTCTGGCGAATGTTGCGGGATCCGTCTTCATTCTGTGAGTGGAAGCCACAGTAGAGGGTATTCATGTCAGTCCTGGCCTCCAAGGTTGGGTGTTCTGTGGCGTTCGCGCAACCAAAAAAAAACACACAAAAAAGAAATATCAGGACAACCGTCCTATAATCTGGTTCCTATGCCAGGGACCAGGTGTGAGGAGGTTATAACTCCACAGTGCTCAGCGTGTAATATCCTCACTAATGCGATGGATGGTGCTCGAGTGCTCATGATCGAAGGGACCAGGAAAAGGGTTGTATTTACAGGGGATATGTACCAGGAGTAGCGATTGGTGGAGGGGACTCGGTTTTATGCATTCGGGCGGTCTTTGCTTCCTACCCAGCACGCTACCTTGCCCCGTACCTGTTCCAGCCACGCTCCTCCCCTGGGAACGTGGCAGGGCGGCTCGGGATGTCGTTGGCCTCCCGTCTTTGCAGCGCTGTTCTTGGGACCCAAACCTCGCTCCTCGTCGTTTGCTTCTTCCTCGCTATTTCGGTTTCTCGCTCTCGTTCTCCACTCCAAACCTCCTTCCTCGCTGGTAACGCTGTACGTCTTCTCCCGGAGATTTCCTTCCTTTGACGATCCGAGCGTGGTGACATCATCCGAGGGAGGAGTCTCGTCCTGGAGGAAGCTCCAGTTAAAGGTACCCGCTCCTTGTTCTGCGTCGGTGCTTAATAAAGTTTGATTTTGTGGTAGCCATGTGTCCTGCTGAAAGGGGACAAGAGGGGGTAAGATAGAATTCGCAGACCACCAGTCTCGTTTAGCTTCAGTTTCCTCATGGTGCCGACCCGCCCCGTTACAGCTTCATGATTCGATGAAATGTGCTGTATAACTATGCATGTTAAAGTATGTTTCCACTAAGTAGCAGATTTTCAAATGTTGTTATGCACAATCCCTTCCACCCGCAAATGTCTTTGTTGTCACAATTGAACCAGCTTACTGCTACGAAGCCCGACTAGCTCCTCACCGTCCTCCGAACCACCGAAACTCTGTAGGACAGCACAGCTCACTGTTTCTATCAGATCCTGACTGCGGGAGGCTGACTCGGAAAATACTCCTTCCGGGTTAGGCATCAATCTCATCCGCGATGTCGGCTGCGTACCGGTCAACCACAGCTTGGAGGGAGGGTCCGTAAAAATGTAGACAGCTGTACTTCGCCTCAATAAGATGTAGAAACCACAATCCTAAACCATCGGCAATTTGGCGAAGATCAGGTACGGACCACTGCATGCATATTCAAAATGAAGTGCTTTATTCCAGTATTAGTGGCATTGAATCAAAATACAAAGGCAAGTGCCCAGCGTTACGTGTTTTGACCGCATTGCTACGGTCTTGATCACATAGCGTGCTGGACCTCATTACGTCATTATATACTAACCAGGTGAAATTAGTTGAGACACTCCCTCTGCACTATAGAGCTAGAAGACATACTACACATACTCACTGGTTAAAAACAACCACCTTGGTGTCTAAAACTCATAGAGTTAATGGATCATGATTATACGATTAAGGATTAATACAATAAATACAAAGTGTATAAGATGCCAAAAATATATATATAGAGAGGTTATCCCCCAACATCATTATTCAGGCCATCTCGAAATCTATGAGCATGACTAGGGAAGAACTCCTCAGAGACCACCAACCACACAAAGTCTCAAACCCATCAGGGACTAGCCAGATCACAAATGAATTTTGCATGATCTTGGGCTATAGTCGACAACACAAGGCCATTCAGAAAATTTTACAATCTAAGTGGCCCCGCGTTTTCAATGACCCTGTGACTGGACCCCTGCTACCGCAGAGGGTGTCCATCACATACAGTAAAGCTCCATCAATGAGAGATAGTCTAGTCACAAGCAACCCTTAGATCATTGACAACCACATGGTAACAGACGCACAAGGGATTTTACAAATGCAAGACTTGCAAACCATGTATTCATGGAATTAATACCAATACATACTCCACCCCTTTTAGCGACAGGGAAAACAAAATTCAAAAACTTTTAACCTGCAAAACTGAATTTGCAATCTATGTACTCATGTGGCCTTAAGTACATAGGCAGCACAAAGTTATAAGTCCATAAACGGGTTCTTCAACATCTATGTGCAATCACAAACCAGGACAATACATATCCAGTAGCTTGACATTTTAGGGAGTTCCACCAATCCAACAACAAAGATCTTAGCTACTTTGTGATTGACACAGTATTTCCTTAGCAGACGTGGAGGTGACAGAGACCACAAATTGCGAAAACTGGAGACTAGGTACATTTTACAACTTGATACCAAATATCCAGGAGGTCTCAATGTCACTGAGGATCTGTACAAGTCTTTAAACAATATTTTAAGATCAGATTTAGGGGTGGTATAATGTGGTTTTTGGTCTGATTTTGATATTGCTGTGCTTTGACATGTATAGACTTGGTCTCTATATGAGCTGGGAGACTAATCTATGATATATACAGCCTTATCACACTGTGTTTTAACTAATTTTATAGGGATGCATTTATGTGCCAACTTCATATTTTTATATTTATATTTATATTTATACTTATATTTATGTATGTATTTATTGAACAGCATGTGTATTTACCTATGATGAATGTTTACACAGGATGTGATACTGGGTATTAGCATCTTTGCGCAGCATATTTGCACAGCAATATTTGTACTCCACCTTGAGTTCTGTACAGACGTACACACCCAATAGACCTTTAGGTATTCCATGTTCCATCTCAACTTTGACATTTAGACCAATACATCTCGGGTCATCTGACATCAGGATAGTCACCCGCTATGGTTGGAGGAACTCTTCCTCCAGCCCATTGTTCTATGAGATGACGTCATATACCCTACTTGAGTCTAGCTGGCTCCCACCAGAAGCAACCTAAGTAATCTGAACACATATTACAGCTCCATACGTGACCTACCTGTACGAGTTAAATATTATACCGAGTCAGCCTAGTAACCATCACGCTGATAGTATAAGAGATAAACTCAGCAGTTCACTTGCAGTAGATATTCAATGTATCAATAGTGATATACTTTCACACAGCTCTGCAGGCTTATTTCAGTTGAGGTGACCAGACACGAGTCATTACAAGATTGACACGCCACAGCGTATTTTGATATCCACCCAAAAAAGCGTCAGTCATTATCAGCAGCTCAGAGGGCAACCCGAACATTTAAGTAACTTACAAATAGCTTTTTTAGTAAAATATTTACATAACATGTACATATGCATCCTGACATAATTCACATTATGAAACATATTGGAAACCCTAGCGTTATGTGGTATTTTACCGGAAATGTTATATGCTTGAAAGGTGTTTTGTATTTGTCGAGATTTTCTCTATGTTCATCAATTGCTGGTCACGTGATATTTTAACCCTTTTGCACTGTCACTTTAAAAAGCACAGAAATTCCGTACCATCATGTCATGTCAACAAGGTTCGTCAGAGTAAAATAACATTAGCGCTTACTTTGGGTCCGTGTCAGTTTTTCAGTACGATTTATCCTGATACAGAAGAAAAGTGAAAGATATATATATATATATTCACAGAAAAAACCATAGGTTATAGTGGATATATAGTTAGGAATTTGCATTTACAAAACCTTGAAAATTCAATGAAAAAACCATAGGTTATAGGCCATATATAGTTAGGAATTAGCATTTACAAAACCTTATTTTACTCGCATAAAACCATTGAAATTCCATATATAGTTAGCTAACTATAAGCGCTAACTATATATCGCGCACCCGCAATCCACTGCTGATGATGTCACATATTACATCATTCATGACATGGTCAGTGACATCCCTGATGACATCACTGATGACATCTCAAATGACATCACTGATGACATCACTGATCACAACATCCAGTGATTGTATGTGTCTGTAAAGTTTAAATATGTTTCACATATTGAAGAATGAGTGGATGTATAAGTGTCTGGATGAAGAATTTAGTAGGTGCATGACTGACTGTATGAGTGAGTGATTAAATGTGTCTCACTGAGTACATGGGTTAGTGACTAAACTGTCTTAATTCGTGCATCAGTATGTTTGTTGTTGTGTAAGCTGCTGCATGTGTTGATCAGTAGCTATAAGAGTGGCCATATGGGTTATTGATTGGTTGCCCAAGTATTTGAATGGGAGGCTGAGTGTGTGTGTGGGTGGCTGGGAGGTGCGTGACTCTGTGCATAGATGTGTAAGCAGTTGATTCACTAGGAGTATGAGTTCAAGAGTGCATGTGGAAACAGCTATATGGGCGGTTGACTGTGCATGGGTGTGTTAGTGAGTGAATGGATTTCTCATTGCTACATGTGCAAGTAAGTACGTATGTAAAACACAATACATGTGAGAGTTGAGATATATAAATAACTGAACATAAGAGCCAGTGAATGTGTGAGTGGCTGTATCGATCACTGTGAGCTTGTATCAGGGATTATATAAGAGAGTAAATATGTGTTATTATATGTTTGAATAAGTAAGATGTGTATAACTGTATAGTTGAGGAAATGGAGGTGTGATTGATTCTTTGCATGACTGACTAGGTGTGTGAGTAACTCCATGGATGAGTGACAGTCTGTGAGTGTCTGTTTATACTGAGTGTATGTAAGGTTATATTAGAGTCTGAAGAGGTTCATTGTATTATCACATGAGTGATGTGATCAGTGATGACAAATGAGATGTCATCAGTGATGTCATTTGAGTTGTCATCAGTGATGTCATCAGTGATGTCATTTGAGATGTCATCATTGATATCATTTGAGTTGTCATCAGTGATGTCATTTGAGATGTCATCAGTGATGTCATCAGTGATGTCACTGACCATGTCATGAATGATGTAATATGTGACATCATCAGCAGTGGATTGCGGGTGCGCGATATATAGTTAGCGCTTATAGTTAGCTAACTATATATGGAATTTCAATGGTTTTATGCGAGTAAAATAAGGTTTTGTAAATGCTAATTCCTAACTATATATGGCCTATAACCTATGGTTTTTTCATTGAATTTTCAAGGTTTTGTAAATGCAAATTCCTAACTATATATCCACTATAACCTATGGTTTTTTCTGTGAATTTCATTGGTTTTTTAATAGCAAATATGAAAAGCTTTAAAATGTCAAGTACGTGATAGATAAAAACATTTTCGTATTTATGCACGCTGATGTGCTTTGAACGCTGCCCCCCCCCCTCCCCTCTTTTGCCTTAGTAGTACTCTCTCTTTGCAGATACTGAAGGGTAGTTAACGCAGGCCTTTACCCCCGTTGTAATCCGTCGTGCCTCCTTGTCTCTCCATTTGATTGATTGTTGTCCAAGCATTTACTGTTTTAGAATTGGTTCTCTTTGGATCATTCTCTATTTACAAACAAGCACAAAGTCGCAATACTCTGTTTAGTCTTTGCAGATAGTGAAAAATCGTGTAAAAAAATAAAAGTAATCGAACATAATCAGTAGGCCACTAATTGGATCTCTTTTTGACCTCGCTAAAATAGAAATATTAGGAACAACCCTTCTTGAGAAATACGAAAATAGTGAGATGAACTGAGCTCCACACCATGAGGGCTGCAAGACAGCTCGGCTCCATCACCCATCCCGCACAAAATAACGACAAACCCTATGCAAATATTAAAAATATAGACAACACACCAGCAAAGAAACAGGGTAAAACATTTTATTAAAAAACTATTTACATAACGTTGGTCTATAAGATGATGTCAGTAGTGGACCGATGTGTGAATAGATCGAAAACAGCACAAGGCTCCAAGATCCGGATAGCAAGCTCCTGGATGTTGGGTGCCATAGTTTAGAGTTCTGAATTTCAGCCTTTTTCAATGCCTGTGCTTTGTTGAATCAAAATGGCGGCTTGACACAAAGCTGACTCAAACGTTGTTACTGATGCTATGCAGACCAAAACTGGTTTTCAGTTTGTACATTTTTCTAGATTTTTCAATCCAAGTTTGGTTGACTTTGTAGAACGATGGCTTCAGATTTTCAACATACGGTGTGGTGGCGCTGACTGGGAGGGGGCGCTTCGCTCCTGCCCCCTCCCCAAGTAAGATTTTCATACGTGAAAGTACGTTAATGGTTTTGGTCCCTGAGATGCTTCGATGTCACTACCATTCTCAAATAGCATAAGTTCTGGATGTTGGGTGCCATAGTTAAGAGTTCTGAGCAGTGCTTGTAACACTGTCTGAAGCTTATTTCCACCTACTGCAGCTTCACTATTCTCAAAGTAAGTGAGTGTCGTTTGTGGACCTGACTGCATTAGAAAACAATGTGATATGTTACCTTCCTAAACAGCTTGACGGAGGCCCCTGAGGGGCGGTGTGATGGCCATGGACTCTGAGAAGACGCTTGGCTCCGACACCCTCCCCAAGTCTTATAGCACTGGTGTAGCCTGAGATCGCCCCCGACATAGGCGGCCGGCTCCCGGGGTCCGGCGGAACTTTTTGCCTTTTGATGACTCTTCAATTCTGGACCTTGTCCCACAATCCGTTTGACCTGAAGACAAGCTGTAGTGGGGCGCCCCTTTATCGTTTTAGTTGCCATTCCGCCCGCTTTTGCTACACTGTGCCTCTTCCGCCATTCAGCTGTTTTCCGCCCGCTCTTGCGACTACAGCGTCTCGCTCACCATGTAGTTGAGATGCGCCCGCTCTTGCGGTGCAGCGATAGGCGGCTGCCACAGGACTCTCAAAATGGCGGCTGGCTCTTCGGTTTTGGGCCTGGTCCACTAAAATGGCCCTGGGACACCTTGGAACTCGGACGCTTGTCTGCTAGGGCTTGGGTCCCATTCTCGAAAAGCGTCCCCTCAGCCGTGAAGATTCTACAAAAGTCTTGGGGGCCTCCGACTCCCGCAGGCTTCTGGTGGGGAGCGGCTGCCATGATTGCTCGTGGAATGGCCACGACGGAGCTACGAGATGGTAGTGGTCTCATGCTGACGCCAGCTTTAGTCTGAAACATCCAGAAACACTGTAGACTACCAATTCGATCAGTTCCGGTAGCGCCCCAACATGACCCGGAAGAGAAGAACTTGCCCTCCCCTCTTTGACTGATGGTTCTTGTTGCCTGTCCCCTCTGTTGTCATTTAACAGAACTTTTTGGACTGCTGAAAGGGGTTGTGTTCTGAACGCTGGTTGGTGGAGACATTTAGACTATATTCTTGACCTACGTTGTCGCGTAATGCGTTTTATGACACGCCGCGTTAGCGCACCCGGAAGTGATCCGAGGCGCGGCGCGCAGCGCGTAACGTAAGCATAACAGGTCATGTGACTTGTTAATAAAACTTTTCATTGGTTCATTTTACTTTTGTTAATTTAATGATGAAAAGCTTGGTCATATGACCTAAAAATTACGCTTTTTATTATTTTCGAACAATATTTTTTTTTCAAACATATGTTATAATATTCCAGGCTAATGTACTTTCCCGGAAAATTTACAACTGTCTTGCAAGTAAAATATATTCCTTTTTCGAGAAAGAGGGCGTTTCTTCCTTCCATGACGGAGCCGTTGAGTAAAAGAGATTCGGCCTGCTGTCTTAGTCGCCGATACGCCTGATTATCAGATTCTTATCGATCACTTTATGTTGCAGACATGAAAAACACAACTGCCCTTCACCATTTATCTTTACTGCGTTCCTACATATTATACCTTTTATCCGTCATGTAATTGGACTGCTTTATTTCACTTGCCTTTTACTGATTCGAAAACAGTCACTAAAAGTAAAAACTTTACAAATGAAAATACTACTACCGTGTTTTGTTTTAAAAACCTTTATTGTGAAAATGTCAGTATACAAATACGGGCCTATAACCACGTGGGCCGGCCACGGAGCAAACTGAAATCGTATATGATGAGGAGACATTTACACTGTAGAAGAACGTAACGAGCGGGCCATTAGGTGACAAGAACAAAGGTGTCTAACAGTTGCGGAATCGGTGGACGTACATTTTGTAATTAAAATACGACAGGGCCACTTACAATAACATTTTCTAGATATACATTTGCGGGCAAAGAGTTACGAGTCCCATTTATACCGGCGCCATTTTGGGCGAGGCCGGGCAGGTCCAAGATATAGTCAAAATGTCTCCACCAACCATCGGCCAGACCAGAACCCCTTTCGGCCCTTTATGCTACAAGATGGTGTCTTCCATTCAGAAAATATTGGTGGCAGCATTTTGAAAGGAAACAGAAACAGCCGTTCTCCTAGTGAGTTTCACATTGTTACATTTAGGAAGAATGTTGAAGAGTAGTATGTGGAAAATCTGAAGCCATTTTTCTACAAACTCTCAATCAGACTTGGATGGAAAAAAAAAACCTGAAGAATGTACAAACTGAAAACCAATTTTTGTCTGTATAGCACCAACAGTAACGCTTGAGTCAGCTTTGTGTCAAGCCGCCATTTTCATTCAATCAATAGCGTCCCCCTGCACACATTCAGGGACCTGGTCGTGTCTTCAGATGAAACGCATTGTAGGAAAAGAAGCAGAAAGGAAAAGGAAAAAAGTTCCGCCGGACCTAGTGAAGCTGCAGCAGGTGCAAATAAGCTTCAGACAGTCTTACAAGCACTGCTCAGAACTCTCAACTGAGGCACTCAACATCCAGGACTTGCCATTCGGATCTTGGCGCCTTGTATTTTTGTTTTGTTTTTGATGGAGGGGAAACAACAAAAAACAGACATTGAAAAAGGCTCAACAGTGCAGGGCGCCTTGTGCTGGTTCCGACCTATTCACACATCGGTCCACTACTGACATCACCTCATAAACCAACGGGGCACCCCACGCCGACTTTCGGCGCAGCATTGTAGGATGGCCACACCAGTGCGGCAATTTGCTGGACACCACCTCGGTGCCATCCAGATCTCGGCGCGTTCATTCAATCAATAGCGTCCCCCTGCACACATTCAGGGACCTGGTCGTGTCTTCAGATGAAACGCATTGTAGGAAAAGAAGCAGAAAGGAAAAGGCAAAAAGTTCCGCCGGACCTAGTGAAGCTGCAACAGGTGCAAATAAGCTTCAGACAGTCCTACAAGCACTGCTCAGAAATCTCAACTGAGGCACTCAACATCCAGGACTTGCCATTCGGATCTTGGCGCCTTGTGCTGGTTCCGACCTATTCACACATCAGTCCACTACTGACATCACCTCATAAGCCAACGGGGCACCCCACGCCGACTTTCGGCGCAGCATTGTAGGATGGCCACACCAGTGCAGCCACTTGCTGGACACCACCTCGGTGCCATCCGGATCTCAGCGCGTTCGAGTCACTGTGCCGGAAGAGTGACCGGAACTCAGCTGAACACGCCGTCTTTCGGCGCAGCATTGTAGGATGGCCACACCAGTACGGCAATTTGCTGGACACCACCTCGGCGCCATCCGGATCTCGGCGCGTTCGAGTCACTGTACCGCAATAGTGACCGCAACTCAGCTGGACACGCCGTCTTTCGGCGCAGCATTGTAGGATGGCCACACCAGTGCGGCAATTTGCTGGACACCACCTCGGTGCCATCCGGATCTCGGCGCGTTCGAGTCACTGTACCGCAACAGTGACCGCAACTCAGCTGGACACGCCGTCTTTCGGCGCAGCATTGTAGGATGGCCACACCAGTGCGGCAATTTGCTGGACACCACCTCGGTGCCATCCAGATCTCGGCGCGTTGTGCTGCCTTCGGCCTATTCGCACATCGGTCCGCTACTGACACTGCCTCACGTGCCAACGGATTTTCTACGCTTTTTGTAGCCCTATGTCGCATAACAGGTCATGTGACTTGTTTATAAAACTTTTCATTGGTTCATTTTACTTTTGGTTTCCTAAAGATGGAAGGCTTGGTCATATGACCTAAAAATAACACTTTTCATTGGTTTAGAACATTTTTTTTTCCCAAACGATGAAAGCCCCACCTTGTTTCTGGATCATTCAGACTGAAGCTGGCGTCAGCATGAGAGCACCACCATCTCGTGGCTCCGTCGTGGTCATTCCGCGAGCAATCATGGCAGCTGCTCCCCACCGGAAGCCTGCGGGAGTCGGGGGCCCCCAAGACTTTTATACAATCTTCACGGCTGAGGGGACGCTTTTCGAGAATGGAACCCAAGCCCTAGCAGGCAAGCGTCCGAGTTCCAAAGTGTCCCAGGACCATTTCAGTGGACCAGGCCTAAAACCGAGGAGCTGTCCGCCATTTTAAGAGCCATGTAGCAGCCGCCTATCGCTGCACTGCAAGAGTGGGAGCAACTCAACAACATGGTGAGCGAGACGCTGTGGCCGCAAGAGCGAGCGCAACTCAGCTAGATGGCCGCCACCTGGGGAGGCCCGTTCACGCCGGCTCCCCCACGCCCCCCCCCCGGGCCGCCGCACGCCAATTTTCGGAGCAGCATTGTAGGATACCAAAACCAGTGCGGCAGTTTACTGGACATCACCTGGGTGCCTGTCGTACATGTTGTGTCAGCCATGTGACACTGGACACAGACCGCTACTGACGAGGCCTCCCCCCGCACCACCCGGGACGCCCCACGCTGTTTTTCTGTGCTGCATTGTAGGATCCCTAAACCAGTGCGGCACCCAGGCGACATCACCTGGGTGCCGTCCAGAACTCTGCACGTTGTGCTGCCTTGGGACTATTCGCACAACAGACCGCTACTGACGAGGCCTCCCCCCGCCCCACCCGGGACGCCCCACGCCAATTTTCGGAGCAGCATTGTAGGATCCCTAAACCAGTGCGGCACCCAGGCGACATCACCTGGGTGCCGTCCAGAACTCTGCACGTTGTGCTGCCTTGGGACTATTCGCACAAAAGACAGCTTCTAACCATTGTTGCTTTTTGTGTTGAGAAATGTTTAAATGTTTTTAGTTTTTGTTCCGTTTGTTAAAGTTAGTAGTTAATAAAGTTTTATAACCTTACTTTGTTGGAGTGTTATCTATTTTTTTTAAAACGGGTGAATGGGGCCTTGAATCGGGTTATTGTCATGTGTGGGCTTTGGAAGTGTGCTGCTGCAGGATCGGACATTTCAAACTCAAATGCACGTTCTTTTTCTTACCTTTCCGAAGCATGGAGCGCAATAGCAGGCAGAGAAAGGGTGATGCACGTGTTGAACACTACCTGACCTGGCAAGTTGCTGGCAGTGCCCCCCCGCCCGCTCCTGAAAGAGGGCACACACACACCGCCGCCCGAGTACTTCACAAATCTTTAAAAGACCATGCGCTTGTTCATGAGGCTTAAATGGTTTATCACCTCTTCTAGAACCCCTGCATCGACCCTCTGACGTTTCCTGGAAAAATTACCATGTAACACAATACCAAGCCCTGTCAGCTGAAACCCCCAAGGAATCGTGGGGCATATTATCAAGGGGGTTTATCTCCGCTTTTTTGGCTTTAAAAACCATGAAAGCGGAGATAAAATTATTTCCCTATTATCAAGCTGTCGCTAACACCAGTTAGTGACAGCTAAAAGGAGATAGCGACCATCTTGGGCCCCGCTTTGCATGTCAGTGATACTTATCACTAATGACATGCAAAGTGGCGTGCCAAGATGTTAGCGACTGGAAACAGTCCCTAACATCGCTACCTTCTATTACCAACTTTTGGAGATATTCGCGCTAAGCGCGAATATCTCCAAAATCTAACACCTGCCCTGAGCAGTTCTTAGCCATGTTATCCAATGGGAGGTGGATAACATGGCTAAGAGCATTAGGTCGATAATACATGAATATCGCTGACTTTTCTGCGATAATAGCAAGGTTTATCTGCGATAAAAATCGCCGATGTGCGGCGATAATTTTTGTCTCTAAACAAGTTAGAGACAAAAATTATCGCTAGTTGTTCGTAATATGCCCCCGGGTTTTTGCTTGCAGAAATCGGGAGGCGGGAGACTAGCACTGAAATCAGTACTCACACGCCTGAATCAGGAGGATTGGCATGTCTGAATTCTCTACAGCTGGGGCCATAAACTACATCCGCAGGGTTAGGTGATAGCCTGGAACCAGCCTGGCATCTAAAATGGCTGCCGTGCACGACAAAATTGTGGCATTCGAAAAAAGGCAAGATGGCGCAGCCGCTGGAAGAGATGTATCAACATATATCAGCCTCCTCAGCCACCCTCAGGAAACATAGGGGATTAGGATATGTCTCCCGCACCCCCTTATACCTAGTACTTTAATTAACGAAGCACAAAATGGCGAATTCCCGTTTCGCTACCAGTTTACGGCCCAGTTCGCGGCCCGTGAAGCGCTTCTACCGTGAAAAATCATTTTTTTTTTTTTTTCCCCACGGGACCCTTTAATAACCCCAACAACATTCCTAGGGGGTCAAGAGGGGGATACCTTGCCCCCTTTCATTAAATTCCCCCTTAGTTTTTCACCTTTTCTTCTCTCTCGATCCTACCGAGAGACAAGATGGCGGCCGCTCCGGACTGTCACGCAGCAAAAAAAAAAAAAAGCTCACGCACAGCCGCTGGAAGAGATGTATCAACATATATCAGCCTCCTCACCCACCCTCAGGAAACATAGGGGATTAGGATACGTCTCCCGCACCCACTTATAACTAGTAATTTAATTTACGAAGCACAAAATGGCGAATTCCCGTTTCGCTACCAGTTCGCGGCCGCGCTTCTACCGTGAAAAATCATTTTTTTTTTATTTTCCCCACGGGACCCTTTAATAACCCCAACAACATTCCTAGGGGGTCAAGAGGGGGATACCTTGCCCCCTTTCATTAAATTCCCCCTTCGTTTTCCACCTCTTCTTCTCTCTCGATCCTACCGAGAGACAAGATGGCGTCCGCTCCGGACTGTTTAGAATGTTGACAGACACCGGAGAGCCAATCAGCTTTCTGCGCGCAAAGTTCCGATAAGCGAAAAGTAAGCGGACCGGATCGCTGCCCAGAGCGCTGTTACAGATATATATCTTGGTTTGAACGTTAATTTCTCAAAAACTACTGGAGCACATATATTGAGACCTAGCAAAGGCACATCGGGCTAACAGTCCCTACAATTTTGCCAAGTTTCGTGCAAATCCATTCAGCCGTTCGAGCTAAAAGTGAGTCCAACCGCCCTATGGAAAACTCAATGCAAAAAAAGCGTTTTGGGACCCCCCTTTTTTCTCAGCCCCCCCTTGACGAAACCCCACCAAATTTTCAGGGGCTGCTCAGAAACAAAATGTGCCATTTTCCTGAAAATTTCAGCCGATTCCGTCCACAAACGCCAAAGTTATTAGACATAGAATTTTCAAAAGTCCCATAGGGAAAAAATTCTAACTATATATACCTACTGGCGATAGCCAGTAGGTAATATATATATATATACACTGTTCAGGTCCCACAAATTGGACACGAGGGAGAGGAGCAGAGTTTCACCCGGCGTGCTATGTGAGTGGCATGCTGGGACCTGTAGTTTGCCGACGCTGCTGCAGTATCCTGAGTGACTCTGTCCCGCCCCACCTGAACACTCCACCAATGGCTGAACAAAAGGCATCATTTACGGAGCAGTGGCGCCAAGCTCTGTTTGTTTCACAGCAGGCATCTGAGGAAGTCAATTACGACGAAACGCGTCATGCCCAAGCTGTTTCCTGATGAAATAAACCACTTACCTGAATCCCCATGGTGTCCCTCTGATTCTTCGTGTGGTTGGATCTTCGATGTTATATTGTGCGCGCAGGCCCGTGGCGCGCTAGAGGGAACCGTCTTGTAAAGAGGACAGAGGCAATCAAGGCACCGCTGCACCCGTGCAACTTCTGTTTCCAGGCTACTGGGAGCTCTCTGTTCCGCCACACCCACATCGGATAACAGCGTCGCTGCAGCCAGCAGCATTGTGTACTTACACATGGAAATTGAGGGGCCACAGCGTCCATGATTCCAGGACTGTCCCGGTGTGGATATGTGTGGTCAAGGCGATATGGGGACCCAGCGAGTGGTTGTTTGTCAGCAAGCCGGGTTTCACCACTGTTGCTGTACCGTGTTCGTAAACACTGTTCAGGTCCCACAAATTGGACACGAGGGAGAGGAGCAGAGTTTCACCCGGCGTGCTATGTGAGTGGCATGCTGGGACCTGTAGTTTGCCGACGCTGCTGCAGTATCCTGAGTGACTCTGTCCCGCCCCACCTGAACACTCCACCAATGGCTGAACAAAAGGCATCATTTACGGAGCAGTGGCGCCAAGCTCTGTTTGTTTCACAGCAGGCATCTGAGGAAGTCAATTACGACGAAACGCGTCATGCCCAAGCTGTTTCCTGATGAAATAAACCACTTACCTGAATCCCCATGGTGTCCCTCTGATTCTTCGTGTGGTTGGATCTTCGATGTTATATTGTGCGCGCAGGCCCGTGGCGCGCTAGAGGGAACCGTCTTGTAAAGAGGACAGAGGCAATCAAGGCACCGCTGCACCCGTGCAACTTCTGTTTCCAGGCTACTGGGAGCTCTCTGTTCCGCCACACCCACATCGGATAACAGCGTCGCTGCAGCCAGCAGCATTGTGTACTTACACATGGAAATTGAGGGGCCACAGCGTCCATGATTCCAGGACTGTCCCGGTGTGGATATGTGTGGTCAAGGCGATATGGGGACCCAGCGAGTGGTTGTTTGTCAGCAAGCCGGGTTTCACCACTGTTGCTGTACCGTGTTCGTAAACACTGTTCAGGTCCCACAAATTGGACACGAGGGAGAGGAGCAGAGTTTCACCCGGCGTGCTATGTGAGTGGCATGCTGGGACCTGTAGTTTGCCGACGCTGCTGCAGTATCCTGAGTGACTCTGTCCCGCCCCACCTGAACACTCCACCAATGGCTGAACAAAAGGCATCATTTACGGAGCAGTGGCGCCAAGCTCTGTTTGTTTCACAGCAGGCATCTGAGGAAGTCAATTACGACGAAACGCGTCATGCCCAAGCTGTTTCCTGATGAAATAAACCACTTACCTGAATCCCCATGGTGTCCCTCTGATTCTTCGTGTGGTTGGATCTTCGATGTTATATTGTGCGCGCAGGCCCGTGGCGCGCTAGAGGGAACCGTCTTGTAAAGAGGACAGAGGCAATCAAGGCACCGCTGCACCCGTGCAACTTCTGTTTCCAGGCTACTGGGAGCTCTCTGTTCCGCCACACCCACATCGGATAACAGCGTCGCTGCAGCCAGCAGCATTGTGTACTTACACATGGAAATTGAGGGGCCACAGCGTCCATGATTCCAGGACTGTCCCGGTGTGGATATGTGTGGTCAAGGCGATATGGGGACCCAGCGAGTGGTTGTTTGTCAGCAAGCCGGGTTTCACCACTGTTGCTGTACCGTGTTCGTAAACACTGTTCAGGTCCCACAAATTGGACACGAGGGAGAGGAGCAGAGTTTCACCCGGCGTGCTATGTGAGTGGCATGCTGGGACCTGTAGTTTGCCGACGCTGCTGCAGTATCCTGAGTGACTCTGTCCCGCCCCACCTGAACACTCCACCAATGGCTGAACAAAAGGCATCATTTACGGAGCAGTGGCGCCAAGCTCTGTTTGTTTCACAGCAGGCATCTGAGGAAGTCAATTACGACGAAACGCGTCATGCCCAAGCTGTTTCCTGATGAAATAAACCACTTACCTGAATCCCCATGGTGTCCCTCTGATTCTTCGTGTGGTTGGATCTTCGATGTTATATTGTGCGCGCAGGCCCGTGGCGCGCTAGAGGGAACCGTCTTGTAAAGAGGACAGAGGCAATCAAGGCACCGCTGCACCCGTGCAACTTCTGTTTCCAGGCTACTGGGAGCTCTCTGTTCCGCCACACCCACATCGGATAACAGCGTCGCTGCAGCCAGCAGCATTGTGTACTTACACATGGAAATTGAGGGGCCACAGCGTCCATGATTCCAGGACTGTCCCGGTGTGGATATGTGTGGTCAAGGCGATATGGGGACCCAGCGAGTGGTTGTTTGTCAGCAAGCCGGGTTTCACCACTGTTGCTGTACCGTGTTCGTAAACACTGTTCAGGTCCCACAAATTGGACACGAGGGAGAGGAGCAGAGTTTCACCCGGCGTGCTATGTGAGTGGCATGCTGGGACCTGTAGTTTGCCGACGCTGCTGCAGTATCCTGAGTGACTCTGTCCCGCCCCACCTGAACACTCCACCAATGGCTGAACAAAAGGCATCATTTACGGAGCAGTGGCGCCAAGCTCTGTTTGTTTCACAGCAGGCATCTGAGGAAGTCAATTACGACGAAACGCGTCATGCCCAAGCTGTTTCCTGATGAAATAAACCACTTACCTGAATCCCCATGGTGTCCCTCTGATTCTTCGTGTGGTTGGATCTTCGATGTTATATTGTGCGCGCAGGCCCGTGGCGCGCTAGAGGGAACCGTCTTGTAAAGAGGACAGAGGCAATCAAGGCACCGCTGCACCCGTGCAACTTCTGTTTCCAGGCTACTGGGAGCTCTCTGTTCCGCCACACCCACATCGGATAACAGCGTCGCTGCAGCCAGCAGCATTGTGTACTTACACATGGAAATTGAGGGGCCACAGCGTCCATGATTCCAGGACTGTCCCGGTGTGGATATGTGTGGTCAAGGCGATATGGGGACCCAGCGAGTGGTTGTTTGTCAGCAAGCCGGGTTTCACCACTGTTGCTGTACCGTGTTCGTAAACACTGTTCAGGTCCCACAAATTGGACACGAGGGAGAGGAGCAGAGTTTCACCCGGCGTGCTATGTGAGTGGCATGCTGGGACCTGTAGTTTGCCGACGCTGCTGCAGTATCCTGAGTGACTCTGTCCCGCCCCACCTGAACACTCCACCAATGGCTGAACAAAAGGCATCATTTACGGAGCAGTGGCGCCAAGCTCTGTTTGTTTCACAGCAGGCATCTGAGGAAGTCAATTACGACGAAACGCGTCATGCCCAAGCTGTTTCCTGATGAAATAAACCACTTACCTGAATCCCCATGGTGTCCCTCTGATTCTTCGTGTGGTTGGATCTTCGATGTTATATTGTGCGCGCAGGCCCGTGGCGCGCTAGAGGGAACCGTCTTGTAAAGAGGACAGAGGCAATCAAGGCACCGCTGCACCCGTGCAACTTCTGTTTCCAGGCTACTGGGAGCTCTCTGTTCCGCCACACCCACATCGGATAACAGCGTCGCTGCAGCCAGCAGCATTGTGTACTTACACATGGAAATTGAGGGGCCACAGCGTCCATGATTCCAGGACTGTCCCGGTGTGGATATGTGTGGTCAAGGCGATATGGGGACCCAGCGAGTGGTTGTTTGTCAGCAAGCCGGGTTTCACCACTGTTGCTGTACCGTGTTCGTAAACACTGTTCAGGTCCCACAAATTGGACACGAGGGAGAGGAGCAGAGTTTCACCCGGCGTGCTATGTGAGTGGCATGCTGGGACCTGTAGTTTGCCGACGCTGCTGCAGTATCCTGAGTGACTCTGTCCCGCCCCACCTGAACACTCCACCAATGGCTGAACAAAAGGCATCATTTACGGAGCAGTGGCGCCAAGCTCTGTTTGTTTCACAGCAGGCATCTGAGGAAGTCAATTACGACGAAACGCGTCATGCCCAAGCTGTTTCCTGATGAAATAAACCACTTACCTGAATCCCCATGGTGTCCCTCTGATTCTTCGTGTGGTTGGATCTTCGATGTTATATTGTGCGCGCAGGCCCGTGGCGCGCTAGAGGGAACCGTCTTGTAAAGAGGACAGAGGCAATCAAGGCACCGCTGCACCCGTGCAACTTCTGTTTCCAGGCTACTGGGAGCTCTCTGTTCCGCCACACCCACATCGGATAACAGCGTCGCTGCAGCCAGCAGCATTGTGTACTTACACATGGAAATTGAGGGGCCACAGCGTCCATGATTCCAGGACTGTCCCGGTGTGGATATGTGTGGTCAAGGCGATATGGGGACCCAGCGAGTGGTTGTTTGTCAGCAAGCCGGGTTTCACCACTGTTGCTGTACCGTGTTCGTAAACACTGTTCAGGTCCCACAAATTGGACACGAGGGAGAGGAGCAGAGTTTCACCCGGCGTGCTATGTGAGTGGCATGCTGGGACCTGTAGTTTGCCGACGCTGCTGCAGTATCCTGAGTGACTCTGTCCCGCCCCACCTGAACACTCCACCAATGGCTGAACAAAAGGCATCATTTACGGAGCAGTGGCGCCAAGCTCTGTTTGTTTCACAGCAGGCATCTGAGGAAGTCAATTACGACGAAACGCGTCATGCCCAAGCTGTTTCCTGATGAAATAAACCACTTACCTGAATCCCCATGGTGTCCCTCTGATTCTTCGTGTGGTTGGATCTTCGATGTTATATTGTGCGCGCAGGCCCGTGGCGCGCTAGAGGGAACCGTCTTGTAAAGAGGACAGAGGCAATCAAGGCACCGCTGCACCCGTGCAACTTCTGTTTCCAGGCTACTGGGAGCTCTCTGTTCCGCCACACCCACATCGGATAACAGCGTCGCTGCAGCCAGCAGCATTGTGTACTTACACATGGAAATTGAGGGGCCACAGCGTCCATGATTCCAGGACTGTCCCGGTGTGGATATGTGTGGTCAAGGCGATATGGGGACCCAGCGAGTGGTTGTTTGTCAGCAAGCCGGGTTTCACCACTGTTGCTGTACCGTGTTCGTAAACACTGTTCAGGTCCCACAAATTGGACACGAGGGAGAGGAGCAGAGTTTCACCCGGCGTGCTATGTGAGTGGCATGCTGGGACCTGTAGTTTGCCGACGCTGCTGCAGTATCCTGAGTGACTCTGTCCCGCCCCACCTGAACACTCCACCAATGGCTGAACAAAAGGCATCATTTACGGAGCAGTGGCGCCAAGCTCTGTTTGTTTCACAGCAGGCATCTGAGGAAGTCAATTACGACGAAACGCGTCATGCCCAAGCTGTTTCCTGATGAAATAAACCACTTACCTGAATCCCCATGGTGTCCCTCTGATTCTTCGTGTGGTTGGATCTTCGATGTTATATATATATATATATATATATATATATATATATATATATATATATATATATATATATATATATAGATATATATATATATATATATATATATATATATAGATAGATAGATAGATATATATATTTATATATTTATTTTACCTGCTGGCAGTCGCCTTATAGTTAGGACCTGAATTCTATTAAAAAGCTGTTTTTCATTTGCCAATAACTTTGGCATCACTTGATGAATCCTCCCAAAGTTTCCCAAACTAATATGCCATTCACTTCGGCTGCAGTCTTGAAAGTTTCGAGGTGATCCGTCAATCAGGGGCCAAGAAAATAGAGGGTACCAAAACGCTTTTTCTCCATGTTAATGTCCATAGGAAACTTTATACGTGGCTACAGCCAGAACTGCTGAATGGAATTACACCAAATTTGGCAAAAAGGTAGCTCTTGGTCCAGAAAGCACCCTTTTTGTCAAATGGGATAAATCCGTTTAGTAGTTCCTGAGAAATTGAAAGATTTCTCAGATATACAACTGTGGCTGGGTGATTCCACTACCCCTCCCAATCTCGTGCCTGAGATCTGATTGGCTGATTGCCTGAGATCTGATTGATCCAAGAAGTGTTGGCAGCCATCTTGTGACTTGGTTGAACCGAGTCACAAGAAAAAAAATTAAAAAGAGAAAAGGGAGCAGGGGAGAAACACCCTGACCCCCTAGGCCCCTTGGAGGTGTCCCACAGCCCCCCCCCCGAGCAAAAGAAGCAGTAAAAAATAAAAAAACGCAGGAATCACGGTGGATCCCTGAATCCGGCCAATTAATCTTTTTTAAAACAAAACTCGGGAACCCGGGGTCAATTAAAAACAATGATGGGGGGCCACATGGGCCCCTGCAGCCCTGGCGACTGTCAACTCCCCAGGGCTGATGACAAAGGAAATGCAGGGGGTGCCACGTGGCCCCCCGCAGCCCTGGAGAACGCCACCTCCCTGGGACTATACTAAAAACAAATGCATGAGGGGGCTCCAGATCCCCCGCGCAGCCCCAGGGACAGCCACCTTAATTTTTGTTGGAGGGGGCCGAATTACCCCCTGTTGGAGCTGTTGAAGGCCCTAGGGACCAGCACACACAGGACTAGCTCCAGCAATGTCCCAGGGTGCTCACCCCCGGGACATTGTAGTTTGCTATGGCTTGGCGAGAGCACTTCTCCGGCCAAGCCATAGAAAACTCTAGTCCACTTCATGGAGCATTGAAAAGCGGAGCAGAATTGTTTTTGGAAAGAGGGAGCTGCATGTGAGCAGCTCCCTCTGTCCAAAAGCAATGCCAGCTCCCCCAGGAGGTGGGGAGCCGGCAGGGAACATAGGGGCCTGTAGGCTCCCCCGCGATCCCTAACAGGGTAGACATGCCCTGCGGGATGGGGTCCCCGGGGCAATATCGGCCCGGGGAGGGAGGTCCCGTTAAAAAAAAAAAAGATCAAGGCCTGGCCCCGGGGATGGTGTCCCCGGGGCTGAATTAGACCTGGGGAGAGGGGCCACACGACCCCCTCCCCTTTTTAAAAAGATAAATGAAGGCCTGGCCTCTGGGGATGAGGTCCCCAGGGACGAATATGGCCTGAGGAGGGCCCCCCTCCCATTTAAAAAATAAAATAAAATTAAGGGCAGGCCCCTGGGGATTGGGTCCCCTGGGCTGAAATTGGCCAAAGGAGGGGGGGGGGGCTACGCCACTCTACAAATGCACCTCCTGGCACAATGGTGGTTGGAGAATGAAATCCCCTTAAATGTGAGCGTCTTTGGGGACCAACAAGCCCTCTTGTTACCTCCAGTAAGTCCTAGAGAGCAGGATTGCTGAGAAGACTTGAAGGCCACGCCCCCTTTCTCTACCACTCTGAAAACACGCCTCCTGGCGTGCTTCTGGTTGTGTAATGAAATCCACTTTACTCCAGAGGGCGTCGGGACTAAAGTGGACAACTTCCCTCAACCAGTAGTGCATCAGGAGGCTCGTTTACAGAGGGGTGGAGAAAAGTGGGTGTGGCCTCTGACAACCTTCCAGCAATCCAGCTGTGTGGGTGTTACTGGAGGTAACAGGAGGGGTAGTTGGCCCCCAAGGACCCTCAAGAGCCAAGAGGACTTCACCCCCCAACTAGTAGGGCACCAGGAGGTGCATTTGCAGAGTGGGGAAGAAAGAGGTGGTGGTCACCGAACATCTCTCAGCACACCCACTGTGTGGGACTTATTGAAGTTACCAGAAGGGATAGTGGGCCCCCAAGCATCCTCTGGAGCCAAGTGCACTTTACTCCCTACTAGTAGTGCGCCAGGAGCCGCGTTTGCACAGTGGTGGAGAAACGGGGAGTGGCGTCCGACCACCTCTCAGCAATACGGCTGAAGGACATGATTAAGGGCCAACTACCCCTCCTGTTACCTTCAGTAAGTCCCACACAGCGGGATTGATAAGAGGTCTTTGGAGGCCACGCCCCCTTTCTCCACCACCCTGTAAACGCAGCTCCGCTCTTGGTGCACTACTGGTTGTGGGATGAAGTCCACTTTACTCCTGAGGGGCCTTAGGGGCCACAAAACCCTCTTGATACGTCCTGTAAGTCCTACACAGCGGGATTCCTGAGAGCTGGTTGGAGGCCCCGCCCCCTTTCTCCACCACTCTACAATTGTGATTACTAGTTCAAACAACCATAGAAATTCACTGAAAAAACAAAGGTTACACCTCTGCTATAGTTAGAAATTAGCTTTTAAAAAACCTTAGAAATTCACTGAAAAAATCAAAGGTTACAGGGATGTAATAGTTAGCAAATAGAATTTAAAGAAACTTAGAAATACCTTGAAAAAACAAAGGTTACAGGGATGTTATAGTTGGGAAATATGTAATGAAATGAGCAACCCAATATATTCTCGAGGGTTCAGGCCAATTGAAATAAAAAATATAGTTAGGAAATAGCATTTAGAAAACCTTAGAAATTCACAGAAAAATCCAGATGTTACAGGGGCGTTATAGTTAGGCTCACGTTTTATTTGTACAAAGCCAGAGAAATTCAGCAGTTATAGTTAGCTGAGCTAACTATAACTTGTGCCCCCGCAATGCACTGCTTATGACCTCACGTATTACATCATTCATGACATGGTCAGTGACATCACTGATGATATCACTGATGACATCTCATATGTAAGCGTAGGCGTAAAATCCGTTTCGCGGGCTAATTTGCGAAGTTTTGCCAATTTTGCGATCCGCGAATCGCTCGAATTTGCCCAAAAATCCACAAATTCGCAAGCTGCGAATTATTTTGCTTGGTCGCGCTTGAAAAATACAATATTGCGCGCGCAGCATTGACTTACCATGATTCTGAGTCCGCCGAGTTGTTTTTCTCCCGGTTTGCTTGTGCTACGCCATTTTCGATCTTGCTGCGTGATCACGTGAGAGTTTTTTTAACTCATTTACGTCATCGCGGCTCGCCATCTTGCACAACGAGAGTTTGACAACGCGAGTACGTCATAAGGGCCCGCGATCACGCATTGTGGGAGTAAACAATGGCGAACACGTAGATGCGGCTCGCAGCTGACTTCCGGCGGGAGATTTGAACAGCTCGCGTTCCTGAAATTTCAAAAATTGCAATTCTGCACAAGAAATCCACCGCAGGAAGCATGAACCTTCTATAAATGATGATTTTGATCAGAATAACTCCTCAGATTGACATTTGGCTGCACTTTTTGGTGCAAGGAGTCCATTTTTGGGGTGGGGGGGGTGGGAGGAAGGAAGTGCCCCAGAGTCTCCAACTTCCTGTTCCTGTCCAGCAGGCTCCTCCCAGTGCTTTGTGCATGTCCTGGGCACTTTTGATTTGGATCTGGAGCTGGAAGGATTACTTTTTGTGGCTGCTGCTGGATATTTGTATTTGAGGACTTTTTGGACTTTGGAGTTTGGATCACTTTTGGACTTGAGATTTTACAAGTAAGTTGGTGTTGCTTGTTTGGGGCATTGCAGTTGAGGCAACTACAGTTTTAAAACTTGTTTCACAACTTTAAAAAAATATATATTATGGGTAGCCACAGTATCCAGTAGGCCCAGGGTTAGTCATGGGTGCATGATGCAACTGTTTCTGTGATTTTTGTTAACTTAATTCTCATTTATGTCATGGAATTTTAGCTCACTGTTATATGTTGATTTTTTTTTTAATTTTGAGCTGCCTGTAAAGCCTCACTAGCCAGTAGGCCCAGGTGTAGTGAGTGGTGCATGGACCTAGTCTTTCTGTGGGGTGTCTTGAATTTAAACATCCTTGAGGGCATGGATGGCATTGGATTGTGATGATTTTTGTGTGTTTTTCGACTTTTTGGGGTGTTGTTGGGGCCTGGCCATGTGGATGGGGGCCATTTTAAGGCCTGGTACAGGCAGGGCCTGGCCATGTGGTGGGGGTCAAGGGGCCATTTTGAAGCCAGGCACTGTGCTCAGGCCTGCACCCAGTTTGCCTTGCTTTCAACCATTATGCCCAGGGGTACTCAGTGGTGCATGGACCTAGTCTTTCTGTGGGGTGTCTTGAATTTAAACATCATTGAGGGCATGGATGGCATTGGATTGTGGTGATTTTTGTGTGTTTTTCGACTTTTTGGGGTGTTGTTGGGGCCTGGCCATGTGGGTGGGGGCCATTTTGAGGCCTGGTACAGGCAGGGCCTGGCCATGTGGTGGGGGTCAAGGGGCCATTTTGAAGCCAGGCAGTGTGCTCAGGCCTGCACCCAGTTTGCCGTGCTTTCAACCATTATGCCCATGGGTACTCAGTGGTGCATGGACCTAGTTTTTCTGAGGGGTGTCTTGAATTTAAACATCCTTGAGGGCATGGATGGCATTGGATTGTGGTGATTTTTGTGTGTTTTTCGACTTTTTGGGGGTGTTTATCTGATGTTCCTCTGGCTTCCATTGCTTTTAGGTGCACAAGAGAACCACCAGTGCCAGGAAGAAGTCCTGCAGCGGTGTGTGCAGCACAACGTCACGTGACGTCACATGTGGCCACAGACAAGACAACTCTGCAACCCGTGCAACTGCGGCCTGCTGTTCTGACATCTGAAGAAGATGGCCCCAAAGAAAGGTGGCCGTAACGCCTCAGCGAAAAAAGTTGCCAGTGCCACTGCCAGTAAGAAGGAGCAGAAGAAGCAAGTTGCACCACCTACCAAGGAGACTGGTGTGCTCACCGACACCTTTTTTGGGAAAAAAAACTACACCTGCAGCAGCAGCGGTGTCCGCCGGGGACCAAGCTGGAAGCAGCACCTCCGCTTCATTGGGCTCAGTGCCACCACGCCAAGTTAGGTCCAAGACCATGAGTGCTGCTGCGGCAGCCACTTTGGTTGTTCAATCACCATCGACCAGTGATCTTGGCTCATCACAAGAAAGTACCATCCAATCAACGCCGGGTGTAACTCAGCTGACGAGTGTTCAACAACCACAGCCGCAATGATAACCACAGGTGCAACTAGCACAAGCGCAAGTACATGGGCAAGGAGAGGCGCAAGGAGAGGCACAAGGAGAGGCGCTAGGATAGGCGCAAGGAGAGGCGCAAGGAGAGGCGCATGGAGAGGTGCATGGAGAGGTGCAACTAGAGGTTCATGGAGCGGCACAACTGCCTACAACGCTTGTTCCTCCAGAAGTAGGGGCACATCAGGAAATTGATATTCAAGCGTTATCATCCGAGGAAGCCACTCCTCCTGAGGATGATCCATTGTCTTCCAGATCCCCAGCAAGAAAAAGGTCAAGGAGAGCTACTACTACTACAAGTTCTTTTTCAAGCCCCCTTCATTCTGATGACCTTGATCCTGATTGGAACCCACAAATGCAGTCTGAGAGTGAGGCAAACCATGAGCCGACAAAGGTAGCTAAGCCTAAAAGGAAGGTTTCCGCAAGGCTTCGACTTATGTGTGATGGCGACGAACAAGAAGTGGTGTCTTCTGCTGCTGATGAACAGTCTGACGACGACCCAGTCATCACAGTCGTCACTCCAGCCTCAGCGGGCATGCAGCAGACAGACATTTTGACCCTATCCCGAATGGCTGCTGAGCGGGATGTGGGCGGCGTGGCACTGGTACCACCACCAACGCAGTTAACTACAACACCAACACGACCTACAGCTTCCATCTTTTTTAGTCAGAAGGCCCGGCAGGGACCTCCATCCAGCTCGACCTCCATTACCTCAAGTAGTGGTGCTGTAAGTGAACAACAGAAACGAATTCAGCCACGCCCATCCTCCACTTCATCTGGCATTGAAAGTCAAAGTAGCACCTCCACCACCAGCAGACATTTCCAGTCCCCAGTTTGGGACTTCTTTACTGTTAGCGAAAAAGGCAGAAAACATGGTCGTTTGTTCGATTTGTAAAGTATTCGTTAGTCGGGGTAAGCTTGGTACCAACTATGGTACCGGAGGCCAGAGAGGTCATCTCAAAAAACACCACCCTATCCAGTGGTATACGCACCTACGTAAGATCGAGGAAGTCCAAAGTAGAACTGATCCAAATGTATCCATTCACATTGCATCTGATGCTGACGAGGGGCTGATTGTGCAGGGGGGAAGTCAAGAGCTGAGCGACATTTTTTCTGGTACACCCAGTACCCCTGGCAGCAGCATTGCAGTGGTAGCGCCCACACCCTCTACCCCTGCAACATGTATGAGGCAAACTAAGAGTCTGGGACAGACACCAATGCAAAAAAGTCCATCAATGAGCCTAACTTGTTTGAAGTCTGCACCATCATCATCATCATCATCACGTAAAATGGTCCAGCCCACCATTAGAAGCATGCTTTGGTCGGAGGTGCCATTTGAACGCAACCACCCAACGGTAGGTCTGTATAACGCAAAGCTGGCTAAAATGCTAGTGCTGGACCTTCTCCCTTTTTGTTTCGTGGAAGGGGTGGGGTTTCTAGAATTTGTGGCAACAGTCTGCCCTAAATGGAAGGTTCCTAGCCGGTCCTATTTTGCCAGAGTTGCGGTTCCAGCACTACATCAAGATGTGCTGGAGGTGATTGGGGCAGCTTTGCAGAAGAGTGTTGTTCACACTATCCACTTGACAACAGACATGTGGACCAGTTGTCAAGCCCTTGATTACATGTGCATCACTGCACACTGGGTCTCTTTTGCAGTGGTTAGAGACAAGTCAAGTGCAGGTGTTGACCCGGACACACTTTTTCAAGCTACTCGGAAACATGCAACATTAGCCATGTTTGCCATGGAGAAAACTTTTGGAGGAGTTTGCTAGGAAGGTCTCTGAATGGCTGCATCCAAGAAATCGCAAAGTTGGTTATGTTTCCACGGATAATGGCAGTAATATAGTTAAGGCAATGCAGCAAGGTGACTATTTCAGAGTGCCGTGTTTGGGGCACAGTATTAACATCGTGGTGCAAGATTTCTTGAAAAATGAAAACACAGTCAGCAAGTTACTGACCACCTGCCGAAGAATCTGCACACATTTTAGCCATTCTTTTAAGGCCCGGAAGCAGCTGAGGGGCATTCAACATGAACGTAGACTGCCAGTCAAAGGACACATCCAGGAGGTGGCAACACGTTGGAACTCAACATTTTACATGCTTGAGCGTCTGTCTGAGCAGTGCATGGTAATCAATGAGTATGTCTTTCGACGGGGTTCTACTATGAAAGACATGGAGCTAGAGTTGGAGGAATGGAAGCTAGTTAAAAGTCTGACAGACAGGCTTCTTCCTTTTGAGGTCTTCACGCTTGAAGTCAGCAGGGAGGACTGTTCTTTGGGCAAAGCTATCCCATTGTTGGTCATGCTAGAGCACCAACTGAAGGCGCTTTCTTCACGTTCAGAGATGATGCTGAAAAGCAAGACGCATATCAGTTGGCGGAGAGGTTATTAAGCCGCTTAGTTGACAATGAAAGGATTAAAAACATACATACAGAACAACATTACATTTGTACCACTATTCTGGATCCACGGTACAAAAAAGCAGTGGCCGGGGGCGTGGCTAGCAGCTAAACATGGCGGTAGCAGAGCCGTGAGGCTCCGAGAGTGAGGCGACTTCCCCACAGAAATCCGTATAGTTATCTGCTAATTCGAAGCCTCGACCTGGAGGAACCTGGATCCAGGACCGAGCGGAGTCCGCCCCAAAGAAACCCTGGTTAAAATCGGGTGCCGGGAAGTGACGCTGTGGACTCCGTCTGCTGAGGGCCTTCATCGAGGCTGACACACCGAGCACCAGTATCCGTGGAGCCCGGGCGGAAGTGCGGGTAAAGCGGCAGAAGGCGACCGGAAGTCAGCGCTGGCTGGACACCCCGAGGCACCTCGGCAAAGCCAAAAACCGGAATCCTCCCTTACTCCTCCCGAGTGCCTTCTGAACTCTAACGGCACCAAAGCGGGGTGTACAGACGGAAGCGGACAGCGGAGGAGTGCCTAAAGTGAGACTTGTTGGAACGCATGATAACTCGCGCCCCTGACGCATCACAACAGCGATGGGGGAATAAAAGTAAAACACCCGACCCGGTGGAAATTGCCAGCAAATAGTTTTATTTATCACCGCTGAGACCCAAGGCGGACCGCACAGTGCACTTTACTGCTCCGAACTCCGGAGAAAGGGGACATAATAGACTGCGTTCATTACTGACCCCGCCCCCTCGCACAGCAACCGGGGACAGGGGGCGAGCCATACCGCACCACTATAGAAGCACCACACGGCACTCTTGGGCAGCAAAACTTCGCCCTTGCCCACGCCAGAGTGGTGAAAGGGCACAAGAAGACGCAGCAATTGTTAGGGCTCGAGGCAGAAGAATACGAACGAGGTAGACGGAGCTCAGGGCGCCCAGAAGCGGAAGGAGAGCCTGCAAACCTACCCAGCGGCCGGAGTGGGAGTGAACTGGAGAGATCCCACGGGCCATGGGCAGTGCTGACAACATTAACTAAAGAAGAGGCCTTGACCAACCCTGGTGTGGTGGGAGACTGCAGCCAGAGAACATAAAAACGAAAGGGCGGACGAGACCTGCGGCGCCGGACACCGACAACAGTCTGCTTCACCACCGGTAGTCAGGATTTCCATGCGTTAAGGTGGCAAGTAGGCATCACAACTGCGGTACGGCCTGGAATTAAACTAGTAAAGGCGCCCCCTGGAAAACACACCGCGGAGACAGTGACCAGCAGGCACCCCTGGTAGAACCATGGCAGGCAGAGGCCCAAGAAACAATGCATCACAGTCCAGGTTAGAAAAATTCGCCTTTGACAAACATGCCCCTTCTCAATCGGAGCCTCGCACGTCCACGAGGAAGACACCGGAGGGCGAGGGAGCCAATAAAGCAACGCTTGAAGACGTAATGAAGGCATTGGCACAGGTACGGTGGGGTCCACAGCCACAGATGTCTCCCTGCTGTGGGCTGACTTTCAAAAAATGGGCGAGAGAGTGAAGCAGGTCGAAGTGGTCACAAAATCCTTAGTGGAGGACGTATCGGAACTACAAATAGCGATGGAGCGTGTGGCGGCGGAGAATAAGGCGCTAAAAGAGAAGCTGGATGATCAGGAAGGGAGCTCCAGATGAAACAACGTAAGAATTATTGGGGTTCCGGAATCGGAAGGCACCCGCGCCATGGACTTGTATGTGGAGGAACTGATCAAGACGCAGCTCAAACCAAAGGGGCTATCGCAATTTTTCTCCGTAGAACGAGCGCATAGAGTCCCCGGGGGAAAACCTAAGCCTGGACCCCCCCCAAGATCAATACTGGCAAGACTCTTTAACTTTTGTGATCCCGATGCGATCCTGCAAGCGGCGAGAGTAGCCACACCAATACAGATTCAAAACTCCACACTCGCCTTCTTTCCAGATTATACTGCAGAAGTATTGCGTCGGAGGAGGACCTTCCTTGAAGTCAAGAAGGAGCTGAGAGCCAAGGAATTGCCGTATTCTATGCTGTTTCCAGCACGACTGAGAGTGGTAGCAGACAGTAAGGTTTGGTTCTTTGACACACCAGAGTCGGCCCGGGACTGGCTGGAGGGATGGAGACAAGTAGGATTGCCCCGCCGCTCTCATAGGACTAACCAGACCAACGAGGAGACAGCCAACCGAGATCGCAGGCTTCAGGCAGAGATGGCTCGCACAGGAACACCTTGGTGCAGAGGACGGAGTGGAATAATGAACTCCCGGCACGTCGCAAGGTGACACTTTAAAGAGACTTTACCGGTGGGACTGGGCTTGGACACTGACCCGGGTGAGACCAGAGAGGGCAGGTGAATAGTCTGCTCTGGGGGACACTTCACCCAGCAAGCAAGTAACTGTTCATGGGATGGGTAAAGCACTCTGCTGAGTTGGGGGGGGCGGGCAGTTCCTCCAGGTCCGTTAAGCATGGAGGCAGGGAATAGGGAGGCATGGGGGGATTGTTTAGTTGTTAAGTGTAAACTGCAAGTTAAAACTGAAAACACAGTTAGTCACACTAGGAAGGGGGTAGAGGGGGGGATTTTAGTTTTGTTAGTTTTGGCTCAAACTTTGCACTCTATGGTACACCATGTCGCTCTCTATCCATGCGGATCCACAGACAGCAGCAGACACAAGTCGCCACAATTCATGCGACAACCAGACGTGATCCTAAGACTACAGGATGGCTCACCAGACCCACACAACAGACACTGACGATGTGACGCGCTCCAGGGCGGTGCCCCCCTTTCGAATACTCACATGGAATGTTAGAGGATTGGGGGACAAAATAAAGAGAATACTGGTCCTACAAGCGATTAAACGCCAAGGTCCCGCGATAATATTACTACAGGAAACACACCTTACGGGGACAGCATGCTGTGCTCTCAACAGACGAGGCTACAAAATGGCGGCGCATGCCGAGTTTACGGCAGGGTCGCGAGGGACGGGTATTTTATTGAAAAACTCTTCCCCCTTCATTGTGATACAACACAAGATAGACTATCAGGGCCGCTTTGCGGCTGTCCATGGGCAATGGGAGGGTAAACTCTGGAATGTAGTGTCCGTATATATTCCTCCAGCACTTCACTCCATAACACTGCCGGCACTAGGAGAATTCCTTTTGAATCTCCCAATGGGAGATACGATCATAGGGGGGGACTTCAATGCCATCATAGACCCCGCGCTGGACAGGCTTCCCAGCAGGACACGCGCATCGGGCTCCGCTGCCCTCCCAGGTTTCATGAAGGCAATGGGGCTGAAAGATGCCTGGCGCCATATCCACCCCACGGCGACGCAATACACATATCACTCTCAGGTACACAATAGTCTGTCCCGTCTAGATTATTTTTTGCTCCTCGGTGATGGGATGAGAGACGTGGACACCATAACCATACTGCCGAGAGGAATTTCAGACCACTCTCCTGTATTACTATCCCTCACCACTAAAGAGAGAAGCGCGCGAGAATCTATCCCATATATCCCAATTATCTCACTATCCCCCAGATCAAAAAAGACCTTAAAATAGCGACCAAATACTACTTTGCAGAAAACACAAAGTCAGTGTCCTCCCCCTTGATTCTGTGGGAGGCGTATAAAAAGGTCCTGCGGGGGCGCGTGATTGCATCAGTGGCGGGACATAAACAAGCATACCAGCAAGAGCTCTCGGAGCTGGAGCTGGCACTCCAAGAGGCTAACATGACACACATGGCTAATCCCACAACGGAGACTGCGCATGTACTGAAACTGCGCCAACAACAACAACAATACCGAGCCCACCTCGAGTCGAAAGTCAGGGATAACATTTCTAGCACCGCACATAGGATTTATGACGTCGGGGACAAGGCAGGGAAAATGCTGGCATGGCTAGACAGGAGGAGAAGTGGTAGCAGAGACATACAACACCTGCATACTCGGGAGAGGCAGCTGCAAACACACCCAGAGGATATAGTGCACACTCTGGCGGAACATTTTCAGGCAGTGTACACCCCAGAACAGGAAGTCACGGCACAGGCAGCAATGGAGTCCCTTAATAACGTAGAGATTCCCACACTTCCGCCAGAGGCAATGCAATGCAAGAACTTGAGGCGGATCTGACGGGAGAGGAAAGACAAAGAGCAATCCAGGCGATCCAATTGGGGAAGGCACTGGGCCCCAACGGGATACCCATAGAGTGGTATAAAAGCATGTCAGGGACCCTTAGTGAGCCCCTATTGGCAATGTATGTAGACAGCCTGGAAAGGACAGAACTTCCATTAGATCAACGCACCGCGACAATCGTAGCCATACCGAAAGCCAGAAAACCACCGGCGGAATGCTCCACATATCGCCCCATATCCCTACTTAACGTAGAAGCAAGATTCTAGCGAAGCTACTGGCTAACAGACTGTTGAACCACTTGCAACTGTTGATACACCCGGATCAATCGGGATTCATGCTCCACCGGAGCACGGCCTTTAATCTTAGACGGGTACATGGAGTGATGGCCCGAGCTCACTCCCTGTCGGAAGCGGCGGTGATCCTCTCTCTAGATGCCAAGATGGCGTTTGATCTGGTGGAGTGGGAATACCTCTTTGCTGTCCTGGCCCGTATGGGCTTTGGCCCTAAGTACACTTCTTGGGTCAGACTACTTTATACCAAACCAGTTGCTCAGGTAATCGCCAATGGTCACATCTCGCAAACTTTCCCGCTGGCACGGGGAACTCGACAGGGCTGCCCCCTGTCCCCCTTGCTCTTTGCCTTAGTACTGGAGCCGTTGGCGATACTTATTAGAACGACACCGTTGCTGAAAGGGATAGGATGGGCGGAAGGCTGGGAGGACCGAGTGTCCCTCTATGCCGACGACATGCTGATTTACTTAACGAATCCCGAAAGCAGCATCCCGGCGCTTTTAGCGATATGCGACATGCACAGAAAGACGTCGGGCTACACACTGAACTGGGCAAAATCAGTGATTTACGTGCTGAGGGGACCAAGGCCGGTGCTGACGCCGGACTGCCCCTTTGCACTAACGTCGGACTCCTTTAAGTATCTAGGTATCCATATCACAGACAGCACCTCAGACTTCTTCGACAAAAACCTGAAGCCCCCCTTGGAACGTCTCCGAACAGATGTCAAGCACTGGGCAACCCTGCCGTTGACCCTCCTTGGGCGCGCGGCGCTGTATAAGATGATTGCATTACCAAGACTTTTGTATGCCCTGGAGAATACACCATACTTGGTCCCGCTGCGTTACTTAAAGCAAATAAGAGCGTTAGTGTCCAACCTGTTGTGGAGTAATGGCCCGGCACGCATCGCACATGATAAATTGACAAGAAGCTGGTACGAGGGGGGCATTGCCTTACCAGGTATACATTTTTATTACTGGGCGGCGCAACTCAAAATTGTGAACCAGTGGGTACACGTGCCAAGAAATGACCCTGCGTATAGAGCCGATTGGGCACAGCTAGGAATGGACTGTATGCTATCACCGCTGTACAACAAACAACAAGTCTTGTCACTGTTAGGGCCCGCAAAACACACAATCACTTTATGGCATGCTGCGCAGGTGAAGCTGGGGTGGAAGGGGAAAATTACCAAATTAACCCCTCTTTGGGACACGAAGGCCCTCGGGCAATTGAGACACAGTAAGGGATTTACACAGTGGGATAATATCGGTATTTCCACGGTGGGGGACTTATGGGGAAAAGACAATGTAATCACGTTCGCGCAGCTACAACAACAATATGGACTAGGCCAGAACGAAACCTATAGGTACATTCAAATTAGGCATGCGCTACTACAAGCGATACCGATGGGCACAGAAGTACCAGACTCCTCACCACTGGAAGATAGGTTACTTACCGACTACATGCAGCAGGGAGCTACCTCACTTACATATTAGAAATTGATCAACAATCTGAAAGACCCCACAGTAGCGTTACGAGACAAATGGGTGGGAGACGTAGGAGATATTGACGACTCAGAATGGAATGAAGCGCTAGCCTCCCCAAAGGAAGTGGGCATATCGGCGAAATTCAGACTAGTGCAGCTCAAAATCCTACACCGCATGTACTACACACGGTGCATGCTACACAAGATACATAGCGCACCGCACCCCTTCTGTCTTCGTGGCTGCGGAGAAGAGGGTACACTGTACCACACACTTTGGGAATGTCACCACATAGTAGAATTTTGGCGACAGGTCATGCGTACCATCTCACAAACACTGCAAATCTCCCTCATCCCTGAACCACGCAAATGCCTATTAAACATTTGGGAACCGAACGACCTAAATAGATATGGACTCATATGGGCCACGTTAGCTATCATGGTGGCAAAAAGAGACATTGCACAAAAATGAGGAGCCTCAGAAATACCTAAGACGTCCATGTGGATTAGGAACATGGACTTATTGATGTTTACGGAGAGAGCGGTATATGTGCGTAGGGCCTGCCCCCGTAAATGGAACAAAGTGTGGTCCGATTGGAATAAATACAGAGGAGAGTTGTGTGAACCTTTAGCTGAGGTCGACGAAATGAGCTCGGATGAGGACGAATAGTGGGCACGGGTGGGCGACACAGCACATAGAGGAATTAAGAGAGTAACTGTGAGTGAGACATGACTGGTGGCTACATCAAGGTACACTAAGATGTTAAGCAGTGGAGGGAGGCAGGCATGGAAAAGGCAGTTGGGTGCAAATAACAATTTGAGCCGCAGTTTTGAGTTATGTTCAATGAAAACAGACAGCATAAAGATATAAAAAATGATAAGACCTTCTAACTGTAAAACACGATTTAGAGGATGATATGTAGGAAATGACCTTTATGATGTGCCGCCGGACCCCAGGGTTGCCGGCCTTACGGCTGTGTACTAGTGAACAGTTTGGATGTTGAATACGTCTGAGGCGGCCGGTCCGATGGGTTGTAGGCCCTGGTATGTATCTATTTCCTCTGTAAGTACATTCAATAAAGGTCTTTAAAAAAAAAAAAGGCAGTGGCCAGCAAAGCATTCATTCCTTTTGATGAAGCAGATGTTTCAAAGTACAAACATTGGCTAGCTGTGTCAGCCACTCAGTTCGAAAAAGATCGGCAGAAATTTCAAGGAGCCGGCGGAAGTCCAACTGAATCAGCAGGCCATCCGGTGTCAAGTTCCACTTCTGAATCTATGGGCGAAGGGAGCCACTTTCCCTCACAGCCGTTAACGACACCAGCAGCAACCGTATCATCATCCTCACCTGCACCAGGCCCAGCCATAATATTGTCGGAAGCGGATTGGCTAACTCATCAAGGGTTTACTCGTTCCAGTGCTGCAAAGGCCACAGATGGTACGCAAAGTGGAGCAACAGTGGAGAACCTTGAGTCGATGGTGCAGGCCTATCTGGATGACCCAACAGAGGTCTTTGTTAATAAGAACCCATTGCTGTATTGGTACAGGAAAATGCCTCTATGGCCACTGATCACCAACCTGGCTATACATTATTTGTCTTGCCCACTCGCAAGTGTGTCTTCTGAACGTGTTTTCAGTGCTGCTGGTGCCATTGTAACTTCAAAAAGGACCCACCTCTCACCCAAAAATGTGGAGAGGTTAACACTGATCAAGAAGAATCAGCACTTCAAACCACCAGATTACAAAGTACGTGAATGCACACAGGAAGAAGAGGACACCGACTTGGGTGACCGAAGTTCTTCTCTGTTAGCTGACCTACTCCCGTCTCAATTCATGGAGTTTGAGGACAAGCTCTACTTCCCTGACACCGAGGCCTGAAAATGACTTCCTTTTTTTCGTCCTTATTCACTTTTATTCCTGTGTGTCTTTCTTTTTTTTAAGAAAATTATTTCACGCCTGCACTCTGAAATTTTCTTTTTTTTGCAACTTTTACCACAACAAAACTCTAATCACCTAATCTCAACAAGTCCATCAGCAGCACTGCCTTCATCTTATATTCCTTATTGATTTGAAGGTGCTGCAGTCTGCATTCCTGAGGTTCACAAGTTCACAACTCAATCATGCTCCTCTGTACTCCTCCTCCAGACTCCCCCTATCCATTTCCCTCAAGGCAGATGGATGGATTACGACGAGTCCCCTCAAGTGGGACTGAAATTACTGACTGACTACATGCTTGCTGATTGCTGACAGTTACTTCTGATATTGACAGGAGAGGCTGCCCTGTGGGCCCTCACTTTCCGAAGAAGATGCGGACAAAAAGTAGAACAGGTAATGAATAATTGAGAAGATGGCATGCAGTGGGCAGCAATGGCTGTCTGGCTCTGATGAAACCAATTGCTGTTTGTTTTTTGTGAATGAAATGATGAATCATATGTCTTGTCTTAGTTATTATTTAATCTTTTACACAGTAATTGTAACTCATGTCAACTACTCTGTTTTTTTTACCTTGTTTAATTCAAATTGTACTTCAAATTCAGGGGCCACTATGTTGCCTTTCACAATATGCAAAATGTCCTTGGAGCGGACTTACTTGCCAATATACCATGATGATTGATTAAATAATATATCTTTTTTCTTTACAGTCACTCACTGGGATGGATGGATCATGAGCGTCGGTTTACGGAAGAACTATGGCCAATTCATGAGTGGTAAACAGGTAAACCAGTCTACAACAACTACTACAACAGAACTACATGTAGTGGTCGAGGACGAGGCAGTGTACTGCTGTTGTTATGCAAGGCAGAGTCCACTCCAGACAGCAGTTCATGTAAAATTGGGGCTCTGTGGCTTGCTGCATACAATTAGATATGCTTTGTCAAAGAGCCTAGGTATGCTACATCAGGTTGCTTCACTCAGTGGGGCCTGCCTTGACCGTCTGCATGGCACTGCCTTCAGCTTGGGCCAAACATCTGTTATGTTTGCGAAATTTGCTGTTTTTCGGTATTTCGCAAATCTCGCGAAATTACTGAAAAATCGCAAATTCTTGAGCGGAACGGATTTTTGGCCATGCTTGCGGCAGGGCCATGCAGACAGTCAAGGCAGGCACCACTGAGTGAAGCATCCTCCTGATGTAGCATACCTAGGCTCTTTGACACAGACAGACAAAGCATATCTAGGGTTTAGGGTTCAGTGCGATTTACTAGGGTTTTTGGGTTTCAGTTGGTAGGGTTCCCACTGAGTCTAGGGCTCAGGGCCCTATGCAGGCTCGTTCATAATAATGTTGGCAAGGCTTTAGGGGGGTTTGGTGTTCTTTGGTCCATAATTGGCAGAATTTTGGCCTTTTTTGTTGTTTTGCGGGCGCGAGTGTTTGGGTGAAAACTAGTCATATACCTTCTATATCTTCTTCTTCAAAGAGCGCAGTGGTTCGATTTTGTTCTGCCTTGCTGAGATTCTTGGGAATTGCTGGAACGGGTGTCCAGGTAAGTTTCAAGATGATCGAAGTAGTGGAAGTGCTGAAAACAGCAATTTTTTATGAACAACGCAATTTGCCATGTTTTGAATATACCAGTATTGAATGTTTTTGGGGGCTGTTTGGGTGTGTTCTAGATTTGTGGGGGTGGGTCGGGGGGTCTTCGAGCCCGGTTGGGATAGTCTAATTTTGATTGCAGTTGTTTTTCAGAAAAACCATGATGGAAAAGAGGAGTTAGGGCCTAGCTGCAGAGCGCATTTGGACTGAATTGAAGGTAGGCCCATTTTTGCTTTTTGCCTGTTTGGGGGTGTTCTGTTTTTTTGCGGGTGGGTTCAGGGGTCTGGGGGCATAGCTGGGAAGGTCTAATATCGGAATCAAGTGGTTTGGACAAAATCCATGGTGAAAACGTTTTTCACTTTTCAGACTTTTCGCTCACTTTCGTGTTTTCGGGGGGGCTGTTTGGGGGGGTTCCTGGTGTTTGGGGGTCTTGAAGCATTGCTGGGCATGCCTAATTTTAGTTGCAAGTGGTTTGGAGAAAATCCATGATGGAAAAGGGGAGTTAGGGCCTAGCTGCAGAGCGCGCATGGAGTGATCTGGGAATTAGGCCTACATTTTTATAAGTGTCCGTTTTGGTGAAAAAGTTTTTCACTTTTCAGACTTTTCGCTCACTTTCGTGTTTTCGGGGGGCTGTTTGAGGGGGTCCCTGGTGTTTGGGGTGGGGTTGGGTGTCTTGGAGCAATGCTGGGCATGCCTAATTTTGGTTGCAAGTGGTTTGAATAAAATCCATGGTTGGAAAGGGGAGTTAGGGCCTATCTGCAGAGTGCGCATGGAATGATCTGGGAACTAGGCCTACATTTTTCTGTGTCCGTTTTTGCATTTTTGCTTTTTGCCTGTTTGGGGGTGTTCTGCTTTTTTGCGGGTGGCTGCCGGGGTCTGGGGGCATAGCTGGGAAGGTCTAATATCGGAATCAAGTGGTTTGGACAAAATCCATGGTGAAAAAGTTTTTCACTTTTCAGACTTTTCACTCACTTTAGTGTTTTCGGGGGACTGTTTGGGGGGTTCCTGGTATTTGGGGGGGGGGGGGGGTTGGGGGTCTTGGAGCAATGCTGGGCTTACCTAATTTTTGTTGCAAGTGGTTTGGAGAAAATCCATGGTGGAAATGGGGAGTTAGGGCCTAGTTGCAGAAAGCGTTTGGCACTATTTTTAACTTAGGGCTCGTTAGGGTTAGCAGTATTACATGTGTTTGGGGGTGTTCTAGATTTTTGCGACTGGGTTCTGGGGTCTTGGAGCACTCGTGGGAATGTCTAATTCTGGTTGCAAGTTGTTTGAAGAAAATCCATGGTGGGAAAGGGGGGTTTGGGCATACTTTCTGAGTGCGTTTTGGCACGATTTGAAATTAGGCCTCTGCGAGGTAGGCAGGTAGCAGTATACTGCACGTTTTTTGGAGGGTAATGTGGGGTGTTCTAGATTTTGGGGAGTGATACTGTCACCTCTGAAACTGAAAGTGTTATTTTTGCACTACACAGCGTACATTATATTGTTTTTAATCCGTGGTGTTTTTTATCACTTACTGTTGTGTTTTTCCATCAACAATTACAGGCAGGCTTTTACCCTGTGCCGTCGAACGATGAACTCAGGCTTACCATTAGCGATCCGCAATTCCGCATCAGGCAGGCAGTGGACAGTGTGTCTGGTCACCAAGATTGATCGACGGAGCATCCGATGGAATGAAGGAGTACCGCGAATAAGAGGAATGGCTGGATGCATCAACTTCACACAAATTCAACAGGACAACTACAACATACAGTTACAGTATCCTCTTAAATTCTCCTTATCTTTTAAATGATATTGTTGTGAACTTGAACTTACTTCTACGAGTGTGACTCTGTGCGTTTGTTTGATCTCTGCTTCAAATTCACCCCTCCAGCTATTTGATACGTCTTTGCTATTTTTAAAACTAATTTAATGTTCTAATAATAAGTCTTTATTCTCTCTGAGGGCAGAGAGGCAAGTGAAATTGCGTAATTACTGCAGCCCTGTACTGTCAACTTGTTTCTTCGTAGTTACTAGTAAGATGCAGTAAGTAGTAGTACTACTTTTCAGTAACCTAACCATCCATTTAGCAAACAACTTCATGCATGCAGTAGTGCACTTCCTTTATGTCCCTAAGATTTAACAATATCTTCAAATACTAAGATTTGTTTCTCTTCATTTGTTGTTTGTCTATGCTGTGTTTTTTTCCCTCTCTACTAAACTTTCCCAAAAAACCCCATTCCCATCCAATTTACAAACCCTAACCCTCTTCCCCCGGGCTGTGTGGTATTTCATTGAGGTGTGACTGACAACAACAACAACAAATTCCACACACTTGCTGGGGAGGATAAGGTCAAAGCAACCAAAATCATTCCAATCAGAAGTTCGTGTGCGCCATCGTGGATTGATGATCATCAAGAACATCCTCCTCCTACACGACGTGAAGAATCAAATGCTTAATGCTTACGTTACGTTGATGTGTCCTTTGCCTTAATTTCTTATAGCAGTCAAACTCCACGCAACTACTACTTATATTTTCATTAATTTAGCACTGCTTAGGCTACAATTTATGGCACTGTTCTCTACCGTACTATCTATACGCAGGTGAGTGTGACCCACTTGTGGGACACCCCCGCGCCGCACGGCCACCAGCTGCTGCGTGTGCCCCCAGTGCCTGCCTCTGCCTCAGCGCCGTCCTCGCTGCTGCCTTGAGCGCTCCCCTTTGGTTTTTGCCCGTTTTGTCGGAAATTTGTGCTTGTTTTCTTTCTGTGCCCGAGATCGTGTTTCCACTGTTTTTTCCCCGTTTTGTCCTGTATTATTGCCTGCTTTTTCTGTGACGTTTTCTCTTCGTGTTTTTTACCTCCATTGTGCCTGCCTCCTTCCTGCTTGCCCGCCTACCTCGCCGCTCTCCCTCCCCGCTCCCGCTTCCCGCCACCGCCATTAGCCCCGCCCCTTTTTCTTCTGTACCCTCCCCGCTCCCGCCTCCCAGCTGCTCCGCCCACCCGCGCACTTCGCCTTAAATGGCGACCGTGCGAACGCGCAGCGGTCACGCACAGCGGGCGCGCCGTTTGTGCGCCGAAGGCGCGCCAAAGGTAAGCCCGTCTGCGCCCGTCCGCGACCGGATCGCGACCAGCGCCAGGACCCCTGGCCCCCGAAGAGCCCGACCTACCCGCCTGTCGTACTCCGCCGCCACCCTCAACGCACTCAACACCGGCCGACTCCCAGAATGCCACCTAGCCGCTCCACGAGGTACCCACGGACCTTTCAGCTGCCACGCCTGCAAGTTCTCCTGCATCCGGACCTGCCTCGCACCAGCACCCGCCAAGTCGAACACCAGCAGCACCCACCTCAAGTGCATCCTGCTGAACACCCGCTCCGTCCACAGACACGCCATCGAACTCTGGAACCTCCTAGACGCCACAGCCCCTGACGTTGCCTTCCTCACGGAGACCTGGATGAACGCCTCTTCAGCCCCCGACATCGCCATCGCTATCCCTGAGGGCTACAAGATCGTTCGGAGGGACCGAAACGCCAACCAGATGGGAGGAGGCATCGCCATCGTCCACAGGAGCACCATCCATCTCACGACCAGCACCGACAACACCCTGACCAGCGCCGAACACCTGCATTTCCAGATCCACACCAACCCGAACACCACCCTCAGAGGCACCCTGATCTACCGACCCCCTGGACCACGCACGCAATTCAGCGAGGACATCGCCGACTTCGTCAGCCCGCACGCCCTCCCCTCTGCTGACTACATCCTCCTAGGAGACCTCAACTTTCACCTGGAGAACAACAACGACCGCAACACCAGCACCCTGCTCGACAACCTCGCCAACCTGGGACTCAAGCAACTGGTGTCCACCCCCACCCACCTCGCCGGACACACACTCGACGCAGTCTTCTCTTCCAGCACAGACATCGACTTCAGCCACGCCACAGAGCTTCAATGGACGGACCACAGCTGCGTCCACTTCACCTTCAAGAGAACGACGACCCACCACCACCAGAAACAGGCCGCCCGCAGAAGCTGGAACAAGATCACAGCAGACCAGCTCGCCACCTCCCTGAGCCAGCACCCTCCTGCCAGCTCAGCGAACCCCAGCCAGGCCGCAGACAACCTCACGAAGTGGATCAACAACTGCGCGGACGAACTCGCCCCACTGAGGACCCCGCCTAGCAGACCCGGCAGCAAGAAGGCCCCATGGTTCACCGACGAACTCAAGAGCTCCAAGAAGAACTGCCGAGCCCTCGAGAAAGTCTGGAAAAGGGAACCGACACCGGACAACAGGACCTCCTTCAAACTTGCCACCCGGAAACACCACCAGCTGATCCGCGCCGCCAAGAAAACAGCTTTCAAGGACCGGTTGGACAACAACGCACACAACTGCAAGGAACTCTTCAACATCGTGAAAGAGCTTTCCAACCCCAGCGCAGGAAACAACGACATCACCCCATCGCAAGACCTCTGCAACTCCCTCGCTTCATACTTCCACAACAAGATCGCGGACATACACAACAGCTTCAACAACCAACCAACGCACACCATGACCGAACAACCACCCCCCACCACCACCCTCCCTGCCTGGACCCCGATCAGCACCGAAGACACCATCCGCACGATGAACTCCATCCACTCCGGATCACCGACCGACCCCTGCCCTCACCACGTCTTCAACAAGGCCGACGCTGTCATCGCACCCCACCTGCGAGACATCCTCAACACATCCTTCGACACCGCCACCTTCCCCGAGAGCTGGAAGCACGCCGAACTCAGCGCTCTTCTCAAAAAACCCACAGCGGACCCCACCGAACTCAAGAATTACCGCCCCATCTCGCTCCTCCCGTTTCCAGCCAAAGTCATCGAGAAGACCGTCAACAAGCAGATGGCCGCCTTCCACGAGACGAACGGATCCCTCGACCCCTCACAGTCCGGCTTCCGAGCCAACCACAGCACAGAGACCGCCCTCATCGCCGCCACCGATGACATCCGAGCCCTGATGGACAATGGAGAAACAGCGGCCCTCATCCTCCTAGACCTCTCCGCGGCATTCGACACGGTCTGCCACCGCACCCTAGTACGGCGCCTCAGCAACATCGGCATCCAGGACAAGGCGCTGGAATGGATCGTCTCCTTCCTCGACGGAAGAACACAGAGAGTCCGCCTACCACCGTACAAGTCAGAGGCCTCCGAAGTCATCTGCGGCGTCCCCCAAGGATCATCTCTGAGCCCCACCCTCTTCAACATCTACATGAGCCCCCTCGCGGCCATCGTACGCAAACACAACCTCACCATAATCTCCTACGCCGACGACACCCAGCTGATCCTCTCCCTGACCAACGACCCCGCCGCCGTCAGAGCCAACCTGCACGAAGGGATGAAAGAGGTAGCCGAGTGGATGACGACCAGCCGCCTGAAACTGAACTCGGACAAGACGGAGGTCCTCATCCTGGGCTCCTCACCCTCCGCCTGAGACGACTCCTGGTGGCCTCCCGCCCTGGGCACCGCACCCAAACCGACAGACCATGCACGAAACCTGGGCGTCATCCTGGACTCCTCCCTCTCCATGACCAGGCAGGTCAACAACGTCTCCTCGGCGTGCTTCAACATCCTACGCATGCTAAGGAAGATCTTCTGGTGGATCCCCACCGAGACCAGAAAGACCGTCACCCAGGCCCTCGTCACCAGCCGACTGGACTACGGCAACGCCCTCTACGCCGGTACCACCGCCAAGCTCCAGAAGAGACTCCAGCGGATCCAGAACGCCTCAGCCAGACTCATCCTCGACATCCCACGAACCAGTCACATCTCCGAACATCTGAGAGACCTTCACTGGCTCCCCGTCAACAAAAGAATCACCTTCCGCCTCCTCACCCACGCACACAAAGCCCTACACGACCAAGGCCCGAGCTACCTCAACAGCCGAGTCAACTTCTACGCTCCCAAACGCCACCTCCGATCAGCCAACCACGCCCTCGCCGCCGTCCCCCGCATCCGAAGAGCGACTACAGGAGGAAGGTCCTTCTCCTACCTGGCCGCCAAGACCTGGAACTCCCTCCCTCCCGACCTGCGCCTGACCCAAGACCACCTCTCCTTCAGGAAGAAGCTGAAGACCTGGCTGTTCGAGCAGTAGCGGCACCCCCCCCCCCCCCCCCCCAGCGCCTTGAGACCCTACGGGTATGTAGCGCGCTTTATAAGTGTCAATGATTGATTGATTGATATATTGTACTGTTTCTAATGCTACGCTCAGGCCACTCAATGTTTCATTTCCTTTTTTTTCATATGCTGCTACTGCCAGTGTGTACCACTACTGCTACCAGCACAACAATGATATTGCATCCATTGAGGATTCAAGTCAACAACCAACCTTAATCAACATTTGCAAAGCAGGCAGCCCTGTGGCTACCCCTATTCTCAAACACGAATCACAGGTAAGATAAACATTTTGGAGAGGTAGAATAATGGGCTAGGACTGGGAGGAGAGCAGAGACTGACAGTACTACCAGTAAAGTACAGAAGTAGGGCTACTGAATTCACTAACTCAGTTATTTGCATTTTGGTACATTTCAGGACTAGATGTTTCATTCATGCTGGTAAGTTTGAAGAAACCAAACGTCCAGTAACCACCGCCAACCCCCACACAAAATAATATGAACGTGTGTACTGTGTTTTGGTATGAAAACTATAATTATTAAGAAATATATATTATTGATGTTGTTGTCACAAAAATAAAATAAATTACCCCAACTCACCCCCCCTCACTAACCAAACCAATGTCCAAAAATCCAAAAGTCCCCTTTCCCAAAACCCAATTCCCACCCCCCCAACAGTCTTTAAAAAAGGGGCAAGGGACAGTCACTTCCTCCGGTGGTGTAGTGTGGACAGCTGGTGCTGCACGTCCCGCAGCTCTTTGCAGAGGTCCTGGAGCTGGCGCTGATGTTTTTCGCCCAACCGCTCCAGGTATTTCACTCTTTTACGGAGCCGGCGCTGATGTACCATCCAGGATCTGGGGGGCAGCTGATTTTGTTGCTGCTGTGCGGCGGAGGCTGTCGGGCCACGGCTCCGTTTGGCTGGAGGCTTGTGGCTGGTGGACCCGGGGGCACTGGAGGAGGATGTAGTGGTTGCTGTCTCCTCCTGCTCCCGAGCCCACAGCCGCCGATACTCGGCACAAATAGCCTCCAGCTTACGGGCCCTGGCCCGGACAGCCATCTCCTTGCAGGTGAGCTGTTTTGGAGTAGCATCTATGAAGAAAGAAAAATACTGTAGCCAAAAGTCTTTAACATAAAGTTAAAATAATTCAACGGAAAGTTTACTCTCAGTAACATCAGCAAGTAGCAAACACAGTATAACATTTTGGCATGTATCTTTCCACCGTCTTTGTAAGCCTGTGACATTACTGGGAGTTTCAGGAATTCCACTAGCAGCACCATGGGTGGACTCACTACTACATACATAGTCAGAGAGTACTAAAAAAAGTACTGTTTTACTTTTTTCTCCTGTTTTGCAAAAGAAATTACTAGCACGTGAACTTGTGGTAGCCGGCATAATGGCAGCTCACTCAGCTTGCACCCAAGAAATACAGACACAAGCCATGATGACGCAGTACTTTAAGCAGTACATGCAGGTGGGGATAGGAAGGTCTTAGTTTTCTATAGGGTTGGCACTGCCACTGGCCATACTTCATCCACTCAGCGTCTGCTCTACTACATCATACACCTCTGCTATCGATGAGGAAAAAGAAGATAACATCCAGGCTTCCAAAGTACATCTATGATTCTTCTTAATGTCTCAAATGTACAAAAATTTCTTTTTGTCAACAACCAACTAACACCCTTTTCATTATATTTTGGAATCCACCGTCTTCTTATCTTGACTTGCATTCAAAAAAAACATTCTTTACAGTCATAAATATTAAGACTTGCTCGTCCTTCGTTTCACCCTTCTTTCACTTTTCGTTCTTCACATCCCTAAACTACATCTGATATGACTTGGCTTCACAATAAAAATTTGCCAGCTGGGTTGAAGTGAAATAGAGGGGGCCATTGCTTACCCGAGAAGTACCGCCGCTAATGCTATTACAAGTCAAGGTTGACTGTCTTCTCCGTGATAGCCCAAAAAGTAGTTCTAAATTAGTAACTGTTCTTAACAGTACAGTGTACTTATACTAGTGTACTGTGTACTACTGTACAGTACATCATTCACTCCTTTGCGAGCCTACTCAAACAAAATTAAATAAGTAAGGAGTATAATAACTGACCCCCGTCCGCCGCCACTGAGTCTTCCCCCCAGCTCCTCCTGTTGGCGCCGCCGCATCCAGCCCTAGAGTGGACCCCTCTCTACTGCTGGCCCCGGCACTGGTGGTCATCTGTGCCGCATCAGATGTTGTGACGTCTAGGAAAAGCATGTCATATTTTCAGATGCCATACACAACCCCCTATTTTGTCTTGTAATGGAAGAAAATGTTACATAACAATTTTTTTTATTACTGGGATTGAAAAGAAAAGTAACGGTTTTGGGATGGGTGTTAACCTTTTATATGCTTATTCCATTAAATGCTACACTTCTTATGACAACTGATGAATGCTTGCTTAACGTGCACAATTTTTCAAATTACAGAAAGAAGATTCCATTGCCCTTCTGCCAACAGAACGATTCACCAACTACTAGTAAGTCATCACCAGCAGTACTTTAAGTACTTTAAATAAGGTGGGGGCTTCCGCACAGTTATTCTAATAATTTCATGTGTCTGTTAACTATTATTAAGTTTGAGTAATACTAATTTCTTTCATGGGAATGTTGTTTAAACTTTAACGTCATCTTCATCCATCACCATTGCTCGCTCCGAATACTACACTATTAAAAATAAAGAAATCATGTTTTCATTTCTTAATTGAAAATAAAACTTTAAAACTAACAAACACTGTGTGGTTTTTTTTCACGAGTGAGTGAGCGGAAGGGTTTGAACTACTGCACTTGGCAGTCATATTTCAGTGACTCAGATTGGTCGGGACTCGGCGGTAGTCTTCTTCTGTTCTTTTGAGTCGTAAAATCATTGGTCAGACACACTAGATAGTCGGTCAGGGGATTGGGGGTTCAACTTCTGTTCAGACTGAGGTATGTTGAAAGTTGAACTGCACCTATCATCAACAATGTCCAATTTCTCTTGTCCATACTTCTTTAAGTGCAGAATAGTCCCTGAAACACTAGCGGTATGGGATGTGCTCCTCTCAAATCAAAAAGGCAACTGCTACCTTTTACTTGGTATAAACAATGACATTTTGTTGTTGGAAATTGTCAAAGCACTTACATTAAGAAGACTGGAATAGACAGCAAGGGCAACCCAGAGGAATGCACTGAGTGCCTAGTGCTATTGCTGGATCACCGTTTGCCGACTGGGCAAGCTTAGCTACCTACACAGACCGACTCATAATCGTAAATAGTAGTAGCACAGAGAGTGATGGTAGAGGCAGGATAAGAATGTAGAAAGTAGTCTAGATTAGAAGAAGATCAAAGACTATTTTGTAAAACATAGAATTAGGAAACAGTTTGTAATGAATAGGAGCTGTAAAAGTTAGGGAAGTATAAGTATTAATATAACAATAGAACAACTTACTGGGGCCAGCAGAAGAGACTGCAAGGGATCGATCCTGTCTACCTTCATCCACCGGAGTCTCAGTCGCCTTGCCCCTGGGAGGTGCTGATGATCATGAAATAAAGAAACACAACATGGATGATTGTTTTTTTGAAATATTTGATTTCTTTGAACAGAATCTAAAATTATCTCTGGGAAACAAATTAACAACAATTGCATCTGATCTGGTCAACTAGGAGGATAGTAGTTCAGTATTGTAGGATTCGCAGACCGTCTAATAGGAAAGTTATGTAATTCACTAACTACACCAACAACAAAAAGGTTCTACTACGACTGCCATCACTCAGCAGCACGAGACGTCGCGTGACAGACACAGTCCGTCATCATGATTGCAGACCACTAACAAATGTCCTATAACAAGTAATAAATAATATACTCAACGTATCAATCTACCACTATCTCTTCGAAGTGGCAGCAGCAGGAGTACAAAGAAGGACTAGACTTGAGTCTACTGTCTCTAGCATTACGCAGTAATGCTCTCCAATGAGCAAAAAGTTGCAAACAAGTAAGCATAGTAGCAACACCAATAACCAGGCGAGCACCTGCAATGACAAAGCTATTTAAACATTAATTTACCTGTAATGCAATCGAATCAGCAGCATTCGTACTCTTCAGGAAAAAAATAGATTAGCAATATAACAGAGCAGAAGAAAACAAAGTAGTTATTAAATAGCTACTCACCAAGGTCAGGGATCTCAAATCCTAGCAGGTGGAGCATGTCCTGCTCCAGGTCGAGGATGTCAGACCACTGGTGCGTCGCTTGCTGGTAGGTGCGCGGACCCCAGACTCCCTATGCATGGCCCGGCACACCTTCTCCCACAGCTGGCGACCCTCCCGGAGGCCATAACCGGAAGCAATCCTCCTACCTGCTGCCACGGTCTTAGGGAGGTGTCGCTGAACATAAAACATCAAGGCGGACACCTCCTCCGCAGAGAAGATCTCCCTGGCCTGGACTTGCGCCCCCCTCAAATGCCCGCAAGGGAGCTGGCTACGGGGTGCTGGGCCCTTTCCCTTGCCCTTGTCCGCTCCCTTTGCCATGGTCCTGGGCACAAGAAGTAAAGAATAGGTGTGAAAATGAAATAAAATAAGAGAGAGAGCTGAACAAATAAAGTAGGTAATAAAGTAAAAAAAGTTGAAAAAAACACAAAATATAGATGTAGGAAAATAGAGAGATAGATAATAAGCAAAAAAGTGCAAAGCAAAATAAAGTTCAGAAATACAAAGGATTGAAAGATTAGAGATCGATTGAAAGGATAGCATGCCCAAAACCATAGAAATGAATGAAAAACAAGAGGGCCGCGCCCATAGAGGACCGCGTGGGTAAGTTCGCGCGATATTTCCCCCGCGAGCACGCAAAAACACCCGCAAACCCGTAAGCGCGCCACGCGCACAATGCGCATGCAGAAAGCCCCCGGAACCGGAAATACGCAACGATAACAAGATGGCCGCGCCCATGTAAGACCGCATGGGTAAGTTCGCGGTCGATGCACTGCAAGCGGCCCGCAAATACGCAAAAAACCCTGCGAACACACAAAAAAAATAGAAATCCGCAAATTTGCACGAATTCACGAATTTTGCGGATTGTGAATTCAATTTCGCGTGAATTCGCGGACCGCAAATTCGCAAATTTCACCCATACTTACTCATATGACATCACTGATGACATCATACAGTGACTGTGAGTGTTTTAAAAAAAAGTTTATGAGTGTTAAATATACATACCAAGGCATAGTGGTGAATCAGTGGGTGTAAGAGTGCCTGATTGGATGATTCAGTGGGTGCGTGAGTAACTGTATAAGTGAATAAATAAGTATCTCAGTGAATGTATGGGTGCGCGACTTTTGGAGTAATTCTTGTCACATCACAACTGTGACAAAACATTTTCCTAAAGTATGCATAATTTATATGCTATTATTAGAATGCTGTATAAATCTGTTTGTGTATTTAGAACTGCATAAAAATGCTCCCTACAATGACAATGTTTTGTAAAATGGAGCTAACCCACATGATGTACATCTGAACAAGGTGTGTGTTGAGATGTCTGACTTATTTTCTTCCTTTAATCTTCAGCACCAAATTGTGGTATTGTCCACAGCATCACTTTAAAGATAGACAGTGAAAGGTTTCAGCTGAGATAATCTTTATTCAGGCACCTCAGCCACCATCAGCTGCCTCATCTCTCATCCCCCATTCCATAAAATACATCCCTAACATTCCACAAACATAACCATGGCTACACAGCCACCTGAAATGCCACAGCGGCCTACTGTATAGTTGGTAGGAGTGTCAAATGAAATAAGGGACTAAAGTCAAAGAACACTGATACCCATAACGAAACCATAACATACTCCTATCAAGAAGTAAAATATTATTTTTAGATTATCAGTACATACCTATACAACTGCAAACAAATATATTGAACTAGAGTTTATGACTTTTACTTCTGTAGAATAACTAACTATATGTTATGTAACACACAGTTCAGATATTTGGAGCGGAATTCTAACCTAAAATGTGTTACTTAGTTGTCTGAAGCAAAATAATGTTTCTAATAACATCAAAGCCTTTCCATACCAAGATGGTACATTAATAGGATGTTTGGAGTAGGTGTATAATATAGTATAGTTGGTGGATTAATGCACATATAAGCTATGTGGACACAATAGGTAGGAAACTATAGGAAGATTTCAACATAAATGGTAATTTAATAAATGTATGAAAAAGTTCTAAGTGACCGCCTGTGTTTAAGCACTTATCATATGCGTTAGATAAACATACAACACATAACCAGTGCCATTGGAATTATGCAATTGTGTTGCCGCTGCGTTTTTTGCATAGTTATGGATTTGCCACATAATCCATCACCAGATGCATAATCTGCAGATGTTAACAAAAAAAGAATGTTTTATCACTCAAACAGTTAAAAATTTACTAAAAACACAATGGCAAGTATTGCCAACCAGTGGAACTCTCATTGGAAAGGTTGACTGGTCACCTTTTGTTATAAGCACCAATCTAGGCCTAGGTAGCTATACGACCTTTTACCTACATTGTCCTACCTTGCTCTGCATAACAGTTCCAGCACTGACCTATTACCCAGTTATGTGCTGAATACATTTCGATCAGTCTCTTGGAAATAATCCTCATTTATTATGCATGAGGATTTTGGGAAAAAGTCCCTGCACATGACATACATACCAGCATGAACATACTCTGTTTAAAAGTTATGGTCATCGTCATCCTAGGGTGAAGCAACTGCTTTGTATAATCGTGGGTATTGTTCTAGGCTCATTTTCATAATCATATTGACAACACATCGTTTATGTAAGGTACCATGAGGCCATCTTTATAGTATAAAAGAACCATACCAAGACTAGATAGGCAGAGGAGAAAGCTTCCACGCTGACACGAGACGTTGAGGTCCTGCACGCAGTTCTAGCACGCAGTAATCTGTCATCCCTTGCGGGGTATCCAACTCGAGACCAAGATGGGGTCCTTCATTCTCTCCCATCAGGTAATGGGGTTGGCTCTTTCCTATTGGATTCTTGGCTTAACATCCACATACATGCTAGGTACACTTATGTACATTTAGGAGTACGCCTGATTACTGTCATGCTTATATGCCTGCATATATATTCACTGTTTTAGCACCATGGTAGAACCCTAAGTTTTATTTACTCTGTTGGTGCTCATAATCTTTTACATTGGTGTCTGTCTAATGAATTTTGCAGCACAGACGTTTTACACTAGAATTACGCGGGTTCAATAAATGCTTATTGAAAACATCTCCATTGCGCGTCCTGTGTGTTTCTCTGAGACTAAGCTAGCATGAGTGACTGACCGAAAAGTTCTGCTATGTTTCCACGATCCCTGAAGGGTTTGATAGTTGTCATGTTCAGTGGTTGCCAGAAACTATTCGCTCCTTGGTAAGGTTTGTGGGCTGAAAGTGGCACTGTGAGCTAGCTGGTCTATAGGCCGACATGTCCTGCGGGGGTGTCTGGAATCAACCTAGACACCAATACTTTAGTTTATGGTGTCCAAACAATGCACAGATCCTGCAGATTTGTAGGAAATACATGACACTTTCTGTTGCTTATTGCTATATTTAGGTGTCAAATTTGTACCGATGAGGTACTAGCTATGCCAAGATAGTGTTAGGAATTATATAAATGTTGAAAGAATGAAATTATACTACCACAAAATGTGCTTCATTATGCTGCATAAATCACCTTTTCCTGCCACATAATTTAGTCAACACTGCCACATAATTTGTCTCGCCTGGCTGAAAAATTCCAGTGGCCTTGCACATAATCGAAGCACAACAAATTCTGTATGTATAGTTAGAAAAGAACATACAATTAATCCTGTTGTTGAAAATGTGCTATCAACATAAGTGTAGGTCCTGATGCTGATGTTGTTTGATTACTTCATCCATCAGTTAAGTTTAAAATATTCTGTCAACCTTAATGTAAGTGGTTTATATCATATGATAGCTGCAAAGTGACTGATACCATATCATGGTAGATAAAGTGAGCAACCCAGTAAACCTTTGGGGGCTTGGGTAAAAACGTAGTAGGATGGGTAAAATTGCCTCCAAAGGAGTTTGTTATACTAAAGAAGTTGATTTAGTTATGTAACTGAATTGAATGCAGGTAACTTAATTAGCCTGGGTGAAATAATTATAATAACTTCAATGAACATTCATATACTTAACTAGACATAACAATACTTGACATTAAGACAAAAACGAATAGACATGTGTATAGGCAAAAAAGTGAATTTTATCAAAATTGGATCATAAAGGGAAAAATACAAAGCATAAAGAATGTGCAGAACAGGAATACAGGATAAATATCACGAAACAAATCAAAAAAATCTCTGTAAAGCCTGTGAGCGGCCTATCCAAAATAAAGATTTTAAGGAATTGTCCTTTGGATAAGGCTGAGGGTCGACGTTTCGGTCTTTATGGGTAACTCTTCAAGACCATCATCAGGACAGTAGACAATTAATATTGTAAATCCCTAATAAAAATAGAATAGAACAATATAACTATGACATAATAACTGAATTAGACATTCATTATTGGGCTATACACATATATACAAACAGAAAACATCTGACCTAGCTAAAATATAGTCATTATAATATATGACCTATACTAAAATATTCAACGAGATAGTGACAATTAGACGATAGTAACAATGACGACAACACAGTGAAAAAATTCTGTACAGAGATAGCAATAAAGCTTATTTACAATGTATCTACTCATTGCAACATGTATTTTTTCTTGCGCCCAGAATTTGATCTGAATCAAAATACAGTCAAAAGAATTGCCCACATTGCCCACATTGATAACAGTTTAACACATATAAAACAGTTAACCTATGATACATTCATTTAAAGATGCAGACACACACGGAAGATATCGTGTGCCTAGAACTCATAGGGCATTCTTGTTATTGCATGCGAATGTATCTTTCATGGCTTGGTTGCTATAATTAAGTTGGTACCTTGAATCGATAACCTTAACTCCGCGTGGCGGAGGCAGATGATATGCAGAGCCGGGACAGAGGTTGATCTGTAACATTTAACCAATGGGGGTTGTCAATACCCACTACTGTGCCATTAAATAAGGTAATTTGACATTTAGCATGGTTCTATCATTACCTATGGACTCACGTAGAAGTTAGCAATTAGGGCTTTTCTTATCGCTTAGTCGAACCGCACCCACTTTGTAGAGGGAATCGCAAAGAAATTCGGGTCGTCAGAGTTGGACGATCTATGAGAATGAAATGGGTCAGATATTAGAGTCCATAGTTAAAAGGAATGCAAAAGGGTCCAGAGACACAGTGCATAAACCAGCAGCATTTACCTGTAAAAGCATTAGGCAGAGCAGGAAAGTGAGCAATTAAAGCTCTGCTCTTTTCATGTCACTCCTCGCAAGCTTGTCAAGGGGATCTCAATTAATAGCCAAGTCGCCAGGAATGAGCGATCTAAGTGAATGAAATGGGTGAAAAAATTATTACAACCCAAATCGAACATGGCAGGGTTTAAATAAGTCCAAAGAGACCAAACGCATGGACAGGGAGCATTTACCTGTTCAAGTTTTCTCAATTCCGAGATAGCAAGAAGTGTCCGCCGTCACTCTGCAAGCAAGAGGCTGCAGTGCGCGATTGCGTGAATTTAAACATGAATTGTTTGGAGATCAAAAGGGGACTATACTACCTATTTGGGCGCCATCTTATAGTGGTAAAAAGGTCCGTGTAAAAGCACACTCATTTATCAGACATTGAAAACTTACTAAAGTTTGTAGTCTATTGTTGGAAATATGCGTGCTGCTAAAAATGAGTATTTAACCATGATGTAACCATGATGTAAGGGAACAACATCGCGACAACCAGATAGTGTTCTTGGCAAACAAAGTTTAACAGAATTCAAAAATAGAACGAATTTGTTCATGTATATACATTTTTATCAGACAGCTTACTCAGATAACATATTTTAAAGTTTAATAAATCATATGCAGCCAAAGAGATTTCAGTTCTGTATAGAGAATTATTTAAAAAAATGTATAATTTTCATCCAATCAGTAGTACATAGACCAAATTCATCATCACTCCAAATAGTGACTATTTATTTACACTGTGGATGGATGATTAGGTCACATATGTGCCTGATATGGTATCAGGATGGGTAAAATTGGCATGCCTAACATAGGATTTTGGTTCCCCTCAATATTATTCTGCCCGTCTGTTGAGAAGTCAATATGCTAAAATACCGATTGGTATGTGATGCAGTATATAATGACCTTCAATACATGTTGTCATCTGGTTCAATAATTTTCGACCAACTTGTATTGTTCTGATTGGATGAAAATGATACATTTTTTTAAATAATTCTCTATACAGAACTGAAATCTCTTTGGCTGCATATGATTTATTAAACTTTAAAATATGTTATCTGAGTAAGCTGTCTGATAAAAATGTATATACATGAACAAATTCGTTCTATTTTTGAATTTTGTTAAACTTTGTTTGCCAAGAACACTATCTGGTTGTCGCGATGTTGTTCCCTTACATCATGGTTAAATACTCATTTTTAGCAGCACGCATATTTCCAACAATAGACTACAAACTTTAGTAAGTTTCCAATGTCTGATAAATGAGTGTGCTTTTACACAGACCTTTTTACCACTATAAGATGGCGCCCAAATAGGTAGCATAGTCCCCTTTCGATCTCCAAACAATTCATGTTTAAATTCACGCGATCGCGCACTGCAGCCTCTTGCTTGCAGAGTGACGGCGGACACTTCTTGCTATCTCGGAATTGAGAAAACTTGAACAGGTAAATGCTCCCTGTCCATGCGTTTGGTCTCTTTGGACTTATTTAAACCCTGCCATGTTCGATTTGGGTTGTAATAATTTTTTCACCCATTTCATTCACTTAGATCGCTCATTCCTGGCGACTTGGCTATTAATTGAGATCCCCTTGACAAGCTTGCGAGGAGTGACATGAAAAGAGCAGAGCTTTAATTGCTCACTTTCCTGCTCTGCCTAATGCTTTTACAGGTAAATGCTGCTGGTTTATGCACTGTGTCTCTGGACCCTTTTGCATTCCTTTTAACTATGGGCTCTAATATCTGACCCATTTCATTCTCATAGATCGTCCAACTCTGACGACCCGAATTTCTTTGCGATTCCCTCTACAAAGTGGGTGCGGTTCGAATAAGCGATAAGAAAAGCCCTAATTGCTAACTTCTACGTGAGTCCATAGGTAATGATAGAACCATGCTAAATGTCAAATTACCTTATTTAATGGCACAGTAGTGGGTATTGACAACCCCCATTGGTTAAATGTTACAGATCAACCTCTGTCCCGGCTCTACATATCATCTGCCTCCACCACGCGGAGTTAAGGTTATCGATTCAAGGTACCAACTTAATTATAGCAACCAAGCCATGAAAGATACATTCGCATGCAATAACAAGAATGCCCTATGAGTTCTAGGCACACAATATCTTCCGTGTGTGTCTGCATCTTTAAATTAATGTATTATAGGTTAACTGTTTTATCTGTGTTAAACTGTTATCAATGTGGGCAATGTGGGCAATTCTTTTGACTGTATTTTGATTCAGATCAAATTCTGGGCGCAAGCAAAAATACATGTTGCAATGAGTAGATACATTGTAAATAAGCTTTATTGCTATCTCTGTACAGAATTTTTTCACTGTGTTGTCGTCATTGTTACTATCGTCTAATTGTCACTATCTCGTTGAATATTTTAGTATAGGTCATATATAATAATGACTATATTTTAGCTAGGTCAGATGTTTTCTGTTTGTATATATGTGTATAGCGCAATAATGAATGTCTGATTCAGTTATTATGTCATAGTTATATTGTTCTATTCTATTTTTATTAGGGATTTACAATATTAATTGTCTACTGTCCTGATGATGGTCTTGAAGAGTTACCCATAAAGACCGAAACGTCGACCCTCAGCCTTATCCAAAGGACAATTCCTTAAAATCTTTATTTTGGATAGGCCGCTCACAGGCTTTACACAGATTTTTTTGATTTGTTTCGTGATATTTATCCTGTATTCCTGTTTTGCACATTCTTTATGCTTTGTATTTTTCCCTTTATGATCCCATTTTGATAAAATTCACTTTTTTGCCTATACACATGTCTATTCGTTTTTGTCTTAATGTCAAGTATTGTTATGTCTAGTTAAGTATATGAATGTTCATTGAAGTTATTATAATTAATTTCACCCAGGCTAATTAAGTTACCTGCATTCAATTCAGTTACATAACTAAATCAACTTCTTTAGTATAACAAACTCCTTTGGAGGCAATTTTACCCATCCTGATACCATATCAAGCACATATGTGACCTAATCATCTATCCACAGTGTAAATAAATAGTCACTATTTGGAGTGATGATGAATTTGGTCTATGTACTGCAGCCACATTTTTTATACTCAGCAAATGTGCCTGCTAAATGTGTTATCTTATGTAAATAATTCACAGATAGGTGTATGCATTACTCTTTTAAGAATACTCCCGAGCTTGTGAAGGAGACGTTGGACAAGAAGGTGGAGAACCTGATGTCCACTGTGAATCGGAAGATAGTGTTACCAAAAAGGAGGTACGCAGCTGCACGAAGGTAGAGGTGGATGGAGAGGAGGTCATAAGTTCATCAGACTTCTAGGCCTCCACATCAGATCAGCCCTCAAGTGGTGGTGGGCCCTAATTCATCTCATGGACTTCCATCATCATCCACTTCAACCAGCAAGATCATCACCCTCCCTCCTGTTCCCCCCAATGTTGGCCAACACCCAGCCTCTAAAAAGACTAGGGTCTCCCTTCCCCCAGGCACCTCAGCTCCTGTCCCTGTCCACCCAGCAGTGATGTCTGGGGAGGTTTTTGAATTGTTGTGAAGTCTCTCTGTAGGCCAGACTGCACTGTTGTGTACCATCCAGGGGGTCGATCACTAATTGACACAATTACTGGCCTTCCAGGATGGGATCCCTCAGTGCAGTGTGTGATATACAGAGAGGCATGACCCACATCAGATCCCCCCAAGATATCATAGCCTCCCACCCACCAACACCTTTTTTTTTATGACTCCTACTGCAGTAATGCAGTGCTATTTGTGAGAGACATTTTCATAAGCGAAGACTTTCCAGGACACACCATCTCTGACAACGAGGTTCAATTTGTGAACTCTGACATGGACAAATTCCTAAAGGATTCTGGGGTCAAACATTTAAAGAGTTCGCTCTAGCATCCTCAAAACAATGGTGTAGGGTAAAGGATGAACAGTGTGGTTGTGGAATGCATAAAATGGGTTAAGACCAATTGCTATAACATTGAGGAAGCCGTGAAAGCAATGCTTTGGTTTTATCACACTACTCCTCATTCTCTCACTAAGGTGTCTCCTTTCAAAATGGTAAGAGGTTGTCAACCCTTGTCTGTACTTTATTCTGCCTGTTTTTCTAGAATGGTTTGCATCAAATTTGTTAGGAATGTGGACCATAAAGCTATCTTTATTAGGCTGGAAGGTGTGCAGAGGAAAGTAAAAGTAAGATACGGTCTAAACAAATGCACTAGACTTTCTGATATCCGAGTGGGGGACAAGGTACAAGTGAGAAACCCCAATTTTGTAAAGGAAGCCTGTTATGGTGAACCGGTGATGGTGGAAAAGGTGTCTGGTAATGCTGTGATGGTTACAGGTGGCTATTGGTGGAATGTGGGGAAAGTGGTGAAGGTTTGGGGCACGTGTTTGGGCTGGACCTCAAGCTCAGTTCCCGAGGACTTGACTTCCTCATCGTGTGTGCCTGGACAAGGTTGACCCAATTGACAAGGGTTCACGTAGGTCAACTTGTGAAAAATGTATACAGTGGAAATTTAGATAAAGAGATATTCTGCAAGCGATGTAAATGATTTCACAAACCCCCAAGGTATCACCTGCTGCAAGAGTGGAAGTCATGGTTGCATAGAAAATTATGTGCAAGTCAATTTTGTACCTTTGTCTCAGGACAGGCTCTTACAAGCAACTTAAAAGGCGTGCGTTGCACCGTTATTCACAAAGTGCAAAAATGCAATGTTTCCTGTAAAATTATCTTTTTCTCCTGCATATGTCACTTCATGAAGAGCTGGAATGGTACCCTCATGCACAAACTAGGTGAAGAACAGGGCCCAGAAATGGCTTCTTGTTGAAAGGAAAGCATGATAAAAATAGAGTGTCAACAGATCCAAAATGGTGGCGAAGCGGAGAGCGACATTAGGAAATTGGAACGCATTCAAACTATCTCTCTATAACTCTCAAAATTTCGGTACAACATAAAAAGTGAACCACTAGAGCACCTAGACTCCTAAAACAACAGTGATGCATAGAACAAATCCCAAAATGTCGGCACAGCGTCATAATGTAGGACTTCTAGATCTGATGATATGCGCTTCACCGTTAGCATCCCACAAGATAGCGGGCACGTGAAACAGCACAAAACTTCCCCCTTGAGCAGCACAACTTTGGGTAGACTCTTCCCTCAGATGTGCCAGCCCTCCGACCCCTTGTAGCTGCAGATAAAAACATATTTGCTGAAGGTCGGCGATGAGGATAGCTTCCAAGTAGGTGGACCCCCCCCCACTACTCACCTTGGGCTAAAGTTCAGTTCCGATGGTCCCTAGCAGGACGTTGGAATTCTTCACAGTAAATCCTGTGACGGGGACTTCCAAGCAGCGTTGCAGCAAGTCCCCTTGCTGGGGCACATAGGCAACAAAGATGCAGGCTTGGTACTCTGGCAGGTCAGCATTTCACCACACTGTGAGCCAAACTGCATGTATTCTGTGCAGTGGCTTCCCCTTGTCTCCGTCATTTTGTGGCAAGGTTACCAAAACGTGGGTAATAGTGGGTTTATAGTTGTATTTATTGTACACCGGGTACAGTACAGGAAGCCACCACTGTCTGCTCATCAGGCTGCGCTCCGACTTTCACCTAGTGGAATGTTACCTTCATGAGCACAGCAATGGAATATCATTACAACAATCTACTAACATCACACTCTGGAAAAGCAGGACATAACATAACAAATCCAGATGATGGAAACAAGGCTAGATCATATTAAATGTGGTACATGAGAGAGAAGACCATGCAACTCAAGTGGTCGTCTTTGAATGCTGAAAGAAATCTGTCGATGACCAAGTAGAGGGTTATGAAAACAGATCGAGAAGGAACAATTTAAGGATCAGAGGTGTAGACATCAAGATTTCTAGTACTGTTTAAAAGGTTGTGGTCTAAATAAACAAGGTTTCTTTCTCTCTCTAATACTGGGTTAAAGAAACATGTCCAAGCTCTGTTCTGCTTCCTATTCCATATCTCTGAAGATGCAAAGATGCAATTAGACTGAACAAATAGCGTATATTTGAAATTTCAACAATGGAAAGTGACGCCTGATGTTCTGACAGGCATGCACTTCTTCAAACAAGAAGAAGGGAATCTCAACACTTCATGGAAATGAGACACCGTTGTCTTTGCGAACAATGCCATTACAATCGTCAAGAATGTCGCCTTCATGACTCTGGACAAAAGGAGAGATTTTAGAGGCATTACACAACACTTGTGCAAAACGAAATTACTTACAAATGTGACATCTGATGGCGAGTCCTGATCTGACAACTGAAGAACAATGCAGCAGCACGGCATGCACTACGTTTTTTCAGCAGTAGGGGGCAATTTTTATTTTTTAATGTCACAATAGTCAACAATTGTATGGTTTCAGTGCCAATGGATGTACCCAGGGCCACTGGGATTATGTGGCAGCCGAGGGCTAAATTGTGCGTCAGGGTTGACCCCATTTTGTGGCAAGATAAAGCAAATTATACCTACCCAACGCCCTGACGGCGGCAGTCAATAAATGCATACCAATGAATCCGTGGTTAGGCATCCCCAGTGTGGGACAATGGGAACTGAGGAGACTATGGCACATTGAGAGACTTGCACACACACAGGCATATTTATTATAGACGCGCATCGCCCATGCACCACGTAAATGGGGTGCAAGAGCAACGCCAATCTTAAGTTAAATTTACCACGGCATTCAAGGCCGTCTTGCATGGGTTGATAAATCTAGAGTAACGCAAATCGCTGCGTTGCTTTACTCTGCCCCAGGCAGGCGTTCCATGGGTGGAGCATGGGTGACACGTCCACCCATGGATTTTGGCACATTCCCAGATTTACCATTATTGGTTGGCCAGGGAATGCATCAAAATGCTACACCTCCCTAGGTGAGTTGTAACAAGGACAAGTATCTCTATTTCTCCTTGTTACTTCCTCTTTCTATGTGTGCTGCAGTTCTGCAGCACACATAGAAAGAGGAAAATGCCTCTCAGGATTGATTTTGTGCAGGAAGGTGTCCCTTCCTACACAAAAACTATCCTGCTTACAACGCAGGCACCATTTCACCATAGTGCAAAAGTGCCTGGGTTGGCGCTAGGCAGCACATGGTGTGCCAGAACAGGGAAAAGACAGGTATGTGCCGTATAATCTTAGATATGGCGGAATCCTGCCCTTTCCCTATCATGCATTACAGCGCAGCAAAGTGACTCGCTGCGCGATGCTGTTTGAATCTTTAATAAATATGCCCCACAGTGTGCCTCAAGGCCCCTGAGAGGCGTGCATTGTGATTTCTGCTACCCACCAACCAGTGCAGGCTGGATACTGAAGATGGCAGAACTAAGGCACTCTTAGAGGGGTTGATGTATGCCATCTTACACTTATTCAAACACATAAATGAAGACCAAACAGATGAGGCTCTGTAGGCCTGGATGAAATTTCTGTTACGCTTTATTAATCTGCAATTTTGGAAATTTCATATAATGCCTGATACGCAAAATTCCTGAAATTAGACTACTGCATCACATTGTGTAATTATGCACCGTTCTCAACAACACAAATGACTAGAATGACAGCTCTTGCGGTGTGGGGCTGCTGCGCTTTTTGCACTTTTTTTTAGCACAAAATGCATCCTCAAGGGACACAAGGACGTATTTTCTGATCAAATACAATGGTAAATGTTTGTTTTGTATTTTGCCTAATTAAACATAATTTCCATAACGTTTCTGAAATTTTGCTGACGTGTAAAAATGCTAATTTTGCTAATTTCCCACACCCATGTCCTATCACTACAAGGCCACAGAGCTACTTCACTAGCTAAGTAGCTAGCTGCATTAGGAGATTTTTATCCAAATCAAACTCTAGTCACTTTTTTCTGTCGAGACCTGAAATTCATAGACATCTTTCAGCCAGCCTTCTCCACTGCAGCGCTAAATCTCATCCCAAGTAGTTTTTGTGTTAAATACTTTGTTGAAACATGTTTTTTCTCTTCCAGGTGGCTGTGGTTGTGGAATATCAAGAAGGGAATATCAAACTTTCTCAATATCGCGACCAGAATATAGAGAACCAAAATATTGGTAGCTAGGTAGGTATATATTTTCTATACCTAACCCCACATATACTTAACTTGATAATATATCTTCAAGGTACATAGATGTGGAGTTCAGAATAGTACATCTATACTCTCTTCTCTGTGCACTTACCTTCTCAACAGTCTGGTCCTAGATATTTTAGTCATGATATTATGTGACCTCAATATTGCCTCCTCGATATGCCATATTGCAATCTCCAGGCGAAAGGGAACTTAACATGGTGCACCAAAAAGACGAAAATAATACAGCCTGCACCACTTTCGTCATAATAGTCTGAGATAAAAAAAAAATGACTCTTTATAATCCTCTGTATTTACCTCTCGGGATAACCATTGCTGGGGGTCCTGTTAATTTCAGAAGGGAGGATTAAAATAAATTATAAATGGTTGGAAATAACATGGGGGAATTTACTGAGCCAAATCCCACATGTTTCCCCCTGGTCCTCAAACCAGGATGGTCAGTGACTAGCTGTGTTCCCCCTTAATATATAATCCTAACGTGGCCAGTAATTTCCATTACCGGGCCAATCAGAATTAATGGGCCACTTATAATGAGGCCCTTGTGCAACTCGTTTACACTGGATCAGAAGGTACTTCCTTTTTATTCAGAATATGAAATTGTACCTGGCTCCATTTAGATGTTTTTTGTTGCAAGAAAAAATGACAATGTATTAAGTAAACTGAAATGCAATAAAAACGCAAGTAAAAAAAATCACATTGATGTTTGTGCCTTTCTACTCTTCATTCAGGAATTACTTCTCTTTTTTTGGCAGAATACTTATAGACAAATGCTTAATTTTTGAGCCCTGACTTTTTTAAGCCTCACAAAAGATTTTTTTTAAATCACTACGCAGTCCTTTTTCAAACATCAATAAACACTTTGATTTGAATTTACAACCATTATTTGTGAAATGTCTGTTTTCCTGTGGTTGTGGCACAGTAGTCGATTAAGCTGTTTTCGGTCACACAATGTAATACTGAGTGTTTTTTCCATTTCTACGTGGACCATTTCACTTAAGCACAATCATATGTCACGCAAATGCCCTTGCGGGTCCTCGCTTCTCCTATGCACAGTAATAGCTTATCCTTTCAAAGCCTTAAGAGGCTTTTCACAGAAATGTAATGAAATAGCATGTTTTTACTACCGCACTAATATTATTGTGCTAAAAGTTTATTATAGAGGTTACACAAATGATACAATTCTGAGTCAAAAATAAAAGGGCGTGATCATCCTACTAAAATGGACATTCTATAAACTCAAACAAATGCATTGAACAAATAAGGATGTGTTCCTCAGGTGTCGACAACCAATATTCGAATTTAATACCAAAGAGATCTGTGTAAGAAGCTAAAGCAGACAAAACGATGGGTGTGCTCGACATTTCACTCCCCATCGCCACATCGGCAGTGTCATAATTGCATTATAAACTTTCTTACATTTTCACCAACTTCTCTCTCCAAATTAACTTTGAAAATGTCAATTGGCTCCGCTGTTTTTTAAAATAAAACATTCTTGCTCGCTCGCCATGTTAACCTTGCCCCAACATTTATGTCCCACCATTCTTAAGTCTCTAGCTGTCACTGTAACGCAGTAGGAACACCTGGAACCGTACTAATAAGGAATGTTTTATATAAACATTTACTTAACAGAATGGATCTATGACATTTTAATGTTGGGATCAAGCTTTATTGCTGTGGAAGAGAATGCTAAATCTTTAGGTGATATCTTTGATTTAAGGGCCTTATTACGAGACCGACGGACCAGGGATTGCAGCCAGTCTGACTAGGAGCAGAACCCATATGATGAAGCATGACATCTATCTTGCTAGGTGTGTGAGGGTTTTAGTTCCAACAAGGGTATTCCCCTTCTTTGGCTTTTCTCTCCGTCTCTTTTTCACGCTTCACTCGACATACTCTAGTTTTCCACCACTCCACCTTGGGGAACTTTGTACATTGCTTTGTGACTAAATAAAATTTGTTCGCAAAATGTTAAACAAATATATGAAAACAATAATATGAGATCACTAAATATACTTTTGCAAAAATACCAAAAGAAATTTTAAAACAATCTCCATCCTTTTCTACTATAAACCTAGTATTCTGCCACTAAAAAGGCATTGGTTTTTTAATTACACTACCACACTGAAAAATACATAAGAGAACCCAAATAATATAACAAATATTTTAAAATAAAATATTCTTTGCCTTTCTGCTTGATTTTCTTTTAAAGATACCCACCCCACACCCATACAAAACCAACATCCTGCTCCTAACTTATTACAACACTTTAATAAAAAAGTATGAAAAAGTAACAATTACAATACTAAAATAATATAGAAAACATTATTATATATATCTAGATTCAAAGTTGACAGTAAGGTTATTGAGAGTATTCATTCGTACGGTACACAGACAAAATATCGAGTTTTAAATATCGATATACAATAATATCGAAGTTTAAATATCGATGGGACAAAATATCGAAGGTAATATCGACAGTCTTAATATCGATATTAGTATGATATCAGTAATATCGAAGTTTTAAATATCGATGTCAATATTATCGAAATAAATAACTTCGATGTTACTAATATCAATTTTTCAATAAATTTAGTGTATATTATATTGTATTTATTATGTTTTATTATTTATTTTTAATGTAATTTAATTAAATATTGTCTTTTACTACTGTAGCGGGTTGTGGGTTTATAGGGGAATAGGGTGGGAAGTAATTTAATTATGTTAAATTAATTATTAATTAGTAGGAATTATTAATTAATTAATTGAGAAATAATTTTTAATTAATTTTAATTAATTGATTAATTGATAAATATGTTCTGTAGCGGGTTATGGGTTTATAGGGGAATAGGGTGGGAAGTAATTTAATATTAATTAATTAATTAATATATGTTTGTACATATTTTAATTAATAATTAATTGGTAATTAATTTATATTAATTAGTTCATTAATTAATATAATTTTGTACATATTTTTAAGTATTAATTAGTTGGTAATTAATTGATATTAATTAGTTAATTACATTAATTATAGTAAAAAATTTTATATATAATTTTTTGTTATTCTTAATTAATTAATTGGGAAAAATAATATTAATTATTAAATTAAATTAATTACAGCTAATGTGCTAATATATTTACTTTGTTGTTATTGTTAATTAATAATTAATTGGTAATTAAATAATATTAATTAATTTTGGGTAAAGGAGTATTTTTAGGGTTCAGGGTCAGTTTTCAGTTTTTGGGTAAAGGGGTATTTTTAGGGTTCAGGGTCAGTTTTCAGTTCTTGGGTAAAGGGGTATTTTTAGGGTTCTGGGTCAGTTTTCAGTTTTGGGGTAAAGGGGTATTTTTAGGGTTCAGAGTCACTTTTCAGTTTTTGGGTAAAGGGGTATTTTTAGGGTTCAGGGTCAGTTTTCAGTTCTTGGGTAAAGGGGTATTTTTAGGGTTCAGGGTCAGTTTTCAGTTTTTGGGTAAAGGGGTATTTTTAGGGATAAGGGTCAGTTTTCAGTTCATGGGTAAAGGGGTATTTTTAGGGTTCAGGGTCAGTTTTCAGTTTTTGGGTAAAGGGGTATTTTTAGGGTTCAGGGTCAGTTTTCAGTTTTTGGGTAAAGGGGTATTTTTTGGGTTCAGGGTCAGTTTTGGGTTTTTGGGGTACAGGGATATTTTTAGGGTTCAGGGTCAGTTTTGGGTTTTTGGGGTACAGGTGTACAGGGTAAAAACAAAAAATATTATATTAAATCAATTAAATAACATAAAAAAAATTACATTAAAATATTAAGTGTTTTATTTATTTTAAATGTATATGTATTAGTTTTATTTTTTAAAAATATTTTTATTTAATATTTGTAAAATTATATGTATTTTAAAATTATTTTTACATTATTATTAATACATTTAAAAAAACGATATTTTTAATTCCGATATTTTTGTACTACGATATTTTTTTTCCGATATTTTTGTACTTACCTTTATGAAGATAGGATTCCGATATTTTTGATGTCGATATTTTTGTTCCGATATTTTTGTAGTTCGATATTCTGTCTGTCGATATTATGTCAGACATTCATTCGTACAACATCCTTTATATAGGTTGTCTAAACCTACCATCAATAAGGATCGTTTGGACTGGTGCAAGGTGCAATCATATGCCAGGCCAACTTCTCACATTGGTGTGCAGTGTGTGGGATTCCAGCATTGTTTTACCAGATAATCTTGAGAATATCATTTGAAAAACCACTATAGGTACCATAGGCACACATAATACAAGTGTATAATACAGTAAGTTCTAATGAACTTAGAGTTGTGTGTGTCAAGGGCTTAGCACACCCTTACCACAACTCAAGAGACGTTTAGTAGGAAACCAAATAGTGTAGGTAGGTACATTCACCACACCTCACTAGTCATGTCTTCAAAGGAGGGGCCCAGTGGGTCTGTCCCAGATGTCAGTTAGGTACAGACATCTAAGTATGACACATTTCCTTTCCAAGAGTTTAGGGGTCTATGTGCCATGAGAAAATTTAAGCCAGGACAGAATCCCAATGCTCAACGCCTTATAGAGGTGTTATTGCTGGATGACTTTAAGAAAGCATCAGATCCTGAAAGGGTACATCAGAAGAAGAGAACACTGGTGAGTTACCTCACCAGGACTCTGATGATGATGAAGACCAGGTAGGTGACAATGACGACAATGACCTAGACCTGGAGAATCCAGTAATGTAATGTAAGAACATTTATAGAGCGCACTGTAACCCTACGGGCATCCTAGCGCTGTGACACCTACGTTTCTGACTAGGGATGTTGCCAACAAAATAGTCCTGCCTGGAGATGAGGAAATATATATATAGATAATAATAGATAAAGCAAGGTGTAAATATGTGGTTGTCTCACAGGAACTCATATGGTGTTGTAACAATTGCACTGCATTGTATCTTTATATATTAGGTCTGACATCTTCATGTGTGGAGAATAAAAATAGAAACTGTCCTGAGGAAGGAAGCCTTTATCAGTTGTTGCTTCCGAAACGCGTCGACGCAAACCTACAAGTCATATTCGGCGTTGACAACAATTAATTCAATCTAAAGGAATACTATTCCTCTTGTTGTTGCCAAACTATGTTCCGAAATGAAATGAAAAAGACAGATAGGAGTGTCTTTCTAGATTAATTTTCTCCACGTCCACACTAGGTGGTTTTTAATTTGTGTTTCAAACTGTGTTCATACTTGTGTATTCCTGCGTTATATATGTTTTTTAATTGATCTGTATAGTTATCTTGTGCAATTAAGTTTTTAATAAATTGTATACTTTTTTAAAAAATAGATTTTGTTTGAGCATATTCCTTTTTGGTAAGTGTTCTCCAGGTCCACATAATGTATGGTGTGAGTGATGGTTGTCAAGTGTAAGTCCTGATTTAAGAGCAGGAAACAATATACCCCATCGGGAAAACTCTTTTGTTTTACTTTTAAGTATATTGGCGCTCTATTTCCCGTTGGGTCATTAAGAGCCCCTCTCTTTCTTTTATACCGACACGGTACAGCCTTGTGCTGGAGAGATCTCATTGATCGCTGTTTAGCGACTAAATCGTCATCCATTTCTGCAACCTTGCAAAATGGATCCCTTTAAAACCTTTGCATTTACAGAAGACCAATTTACTAAAATAGTTGGTTCTTCATCTAACAACACCAACAAAATTGTGGTAGTTACCGGCAACAATGACAAATGGGGTAACATACTGAACCTTAAAAAAAAGGCAGTAAGAACTGAACTTCATGCCGAGTTCTTAATACAATATGCCAGAACAGGCGTCATCCCCATGGGACTACAAGTTCGCAATGAACCAGGTCTCTTTACAGACAACATAAAGTTTTTAGAAACCTGGACACACATTGCAAACAGATGCAGTAGGGATTGGATCCTTCTAATCATTGAGACTGCACAAGAAAGGGTAATCTTAGAACGTAAAGAAATAGAGAAGCTAGAACAGGCCCTGCAAGAAATGTCAGCAGTAGATGATGCAAAAAAAAGGTTAGACGAAATAAATGCAGAAATGGATGGATATAAAGATTATTTTTGAATAAAAAAAACATCAAACTCAAGAAAGATGTCAACAAATACAGCATAGAGCTAGTCTACCCGTATATTAATAAAGACTATTACCAACAACCAAGAGAGGAGAGGAATACTGAAAACCGACCAATATACAACAGAGGAGCAAAGAAAGGGGTTACATTCTCTGAAACCTCTGGCTCAGGCAGTGAAGATGAGGGATCAATACAGGAAAACATTGGCTATAGCAATGAACAAACTGGAGGCAATCGTTTTTTAGAGAACCGCCAGAGGAGAGGTGGGAAAACATACCCATACAGGGGACAGTTCCAAAGGAAACCATACCAGACCCAAAGGGGAGGTTACAGGACAAACTATCAGCACAACCAGGCCCCTCAGGATTATCCCAATACAAGGAGCCAGCGGTACCGTCAATAGGGACTAATAACTCCAATAAATTTCCAATAATCAATCTTTCAGACTATGATTTAAATAAGGTTGAGGTGGAGGTTTTGGAGAAGGGTTTCACCTTTGCTCCCACTGCCAATGTAAACAAATTTAATCTTGAAAAAGATCTTAAAGCATTTTTTCGCAAGATCAGACTAAAAGAATTTTTTAGAGAAAGAGAATATAATCCTCCGAACAACATTTCAGGACTTAAACAAAAGTCAACTTTTACTCCCACCCTTTCCCAAGTGGGCAAAAATGTGGAAGTATTCGAAAAAGTAGTTGAATCTAAAATAAATAAAATTCTACAACAAACCTTTCCTGATAAGAACAACATGTCCAAAGAACATAGAACAGCAATGATTGGCTTGAAGAATAACTTGCAACTAACCATTAAACCCGCTGATAAAGGCGGTGGTGTAGTTGTATTTAATACGGAGGATTATAATAAAAAGATGTTGGCTTTATTAGAAGTGAAAGAACACTACCAAAGAGTTCCTTTCTCCACTCTAGAGGCATTGAACAAAAAAGTCGGTGAAATAGTAAAAAATGCTTTTGATAGAAATCAAATCTGTAAGGCAGAATTTGATTTTTTATACAGTAAGGATGCAAGAACACCTGCAATATATGGACTTCCCAAAATACACAAAAGTGAAGCAAATCCCCCCATGAGACCAATTGTTAGCTGCATCGGTTCGCGCCTCGAACCTTTGAGTCAATATGCGGACACTTTCTTAAAACCTCTTGTATTAAAACAAGAATCATATGTGCGTGATTCTGCACATATGATCTCTATAGTAGAGGGCTTAGTGTACAATTCCAAAACCCAGATCATGGTAACCCTCGACATAGAGGCATTGTACACAAATATACCGCAAAATGACACAATCAATGTGGTGGAAGAAATTCTAGGCAATGCAGACCTCAGAGGTGCCAACCTAGAATTTATAATGCAATGTATAACCCTTGTCTTGAAAAGCAACCTATTTCTGTTCCAAGATGAGTTATTCCTACAACGTAAGGGCACCAGCATGGGGGCCACCTGCGCGCCGAGCTTGGCATGTTTATACGTTGCCAAATTCGAGGAAAAACATGTGTTCAATGAAGCGTCGCCATTCTTTGAAAACATCTTGATATGGCGGCGTTTCATCGATGATATTTTCTTTATTTGGGAAGGTGAGGTTGACACGTTGAAAGAATTCCTTGAGTGGCTAAACCTGGGGGATGAGAACCTCCGCTTTTCAGCAGTGTTTGACCGAGAAGCTGTAAATTTCTTAGACATCACGATTAAAAACACAGGGGGTAAACTGGAAGTGGAACTCTACTCCAAACCCACTGACAAAAATACCTTACTGCATTATAGCAGTTATCATCCCCGTTCACAAAAAGACAATGTCCCTTTTGGGCAGTTTCTTCGACTTCGAAGAAATTGTTCGACCTTGGCAGATTACACGAAACATGCCAACAAACTCAGTGAGAAATTAAAGGAAAGGGGGTATCCCAAAAAACTGATTAACAACTCTAACAAAAGGGCGCGATTTTACAACCGCGACACAATGATACACCCAGATCCTTCCCAGGTGAAAAAACCGACAAATGACTCAAAATTAGTCTTTGTCAGTCAATTCTCAAACATTAGTAACAAACTAAAGAACGCCATCCATTCGAGCTGGCACGTCTTAAACGATGGCAAAGAAGTAAAACTGGCCAAACCAATTTTCGCATTTAGACGGAATGAAAACATCCGTCAAAATCTGGTCCACACTTACAGAGAGCAAAATAACCACAATCAGTCAACAATAAAGGGCAGCAAAGCTGTGGGCAACCACAAGTGTAGTAATTGCTCGGTATGCGGAAACTGTATTGTAGGAAAATCCCTAACATACAATGACTATACCATAACACCAAAGACCCTAAACAACTGCAGAAGCAGTAACCTCATTTACATAATCTTATGTCCCTGCAAATTGGCCTATGTGGGAGAGACTGGCAGAGAATTAAGATTACGTCTGTTGGAACACAGGTCTGCCCTGAAAACCAACAAGGAGAATGCCCCCATGGTTGACCACTTTAAAGCTCTACAACATAAACACACAGAGTTCTCGTGGTTTATGGCTGAGAGGATAACCATCTCAAAAAGAGGAGGCAATGTGGAGATAAAACGTAAAAACAGGGAACAGTGGTACATCTCCAAGTTGGAGACGGTCAACCGCGGATTGAACACTAAAGAAGACTGGATGAGAATAGTGCAGTAAAGCTAGGATACACCAATACCTAAAATTAAAAACGATGAAATAGATAGGAAGAAACATCTCTTACTTGTACCTTAGCTTAGGAATATAAACGTCTCACGAACTAAATATATCCAATAGAGGGACACAGTTTTGGACTGGAGGTATAATTCCGCCTTCATACAAGAGTATTTATATTTTACTCATAGAGACCAATGCCATGTTCTTCCGATTGTACATTATGATTCGCCATACATGTGGACCCTCAAATAATATATTTATAATATATAACAACAAATATACATAACATTGACATAACCCCAAAATCTAGGAATAGAGAGGGCGCTCCGGTCTTTATACGTTAAACCTTCCATATGCTCTTTACATAAATAAGTGCACTACAAGTCACAGAAGGAATAGTAGCATGTTGAGCCCCTCACAGGGAATAAATAAAGCTTTCCGTCATCGATCTCGGAGACATAATTCAGTTCCCGAACCTCGTGTTTTTAAGTATGCACTGAGGACAATAAAGTGCCGCAGTTCAAAAAAAAGGAAATAAAACACGCATATCTCGAGCTCTGCGAAGGGAACCATAAAGTTTTACATGGCTGGAAACTTTAAAAAAAAGGAAAAAAAGGGGAAAAAAAGGGAATAATACCCTGATCTCGCAACTTTCGCGATGACTACTAACATGAGTCACATGATTGGTTTTAGAACCACGTGACCCGGTGACGTGGCATAAAAGCGACTCCCACAATTGGGTTGGTCGATTTCTCAAAACAAGAAGCGGTGATCTATGAGACGCCACGTTGAGCAGTTCCGGGAATCCCCACCGTGCGCAAACAATAGGTAAGAGACCGACTACGCCAATCATTGCCGGCAGTAACACGGGATGGTTTACATTATTTAATTAAGCCTCCATCCCGAACCCCATAGTCCACGAGAATGCGAACTAAAAACCCTAAGCCTTTGCACGTTTATTTTTTCATGCAGCCACGTGTGATTGAAATACCCGGCTGCAGCACAGAACCCCCGTTATGGAAACCGGATCAGTTGCTTAAGGTAAAAGCCCGCTATAAATCTAAATAGAGAGACCACGATTGGACTAGGTCCTCATCTTAATAAAGAAATACGCTTTACTTTTTGAAGAAATAAGGTGAAACCACACCCTTATCCAAACAAATACAAATACTGTACCTCTAAATGTTTTATAGAAACACAGACCCAAGAACAGAAGGGAAACGCCATACTCGGTACGCCCGTCTGCACAAATAATCAGGTAAACACCCTTATGAGATTATATGAATAATATAGCCAAGAGACTTTAGCTATCAGTGACAAATAAGCAAATTCACCTTTTTAAACTCATGCAGGATTGTGCCAGACCCGCATCGGAAAAATCTTTACCCGGTACGCTCGTCTGCACAAATAATCAGGTAAACAGTCCATGATATCATGTGAATAATATAGCTAAAAGACTTTAGTCACTAGTAACAAATAAGCAAATTTACCCTTTTAAAACTTATGTAGGATTGTGCCAGACCCGCATCGGACTAATTTTTAAAGAAACAAATGGTGAAATAAAAGCGCATGATCAGAGATTAAGGTAAAACAACTTTGGCGCAATATCACCCTAACAATAACTTGAATAATTAAGGTATACCCTTATATTTACAAATTACATTCCTCCCAATTATAGAACGGAGGGTACAAGCCTGACGACTACACAGGCAATAATCGGTGGATCACTACAGATTGTATAGACCGCCACAAGTAACAGAACCCCCACGGTCAGTTTTTTATATATTATTGTGTATGAATGAATTTAGTGTGGTATATTGTGAATATGAAATAAGAGAATGTGGACAACACAGACCAAAAGGTTAAAGCTCACTATGTTGAATAGCTGGAACACTGTGTACAGATACAGGTCCCCCCCCGCTCCCCTTTTTTAATTAGTTTACCGTTGGTAGAACATATTGTGCAATGTAACATAGAACTGCTTCCCCGAAAAAACCACTTTGAAAGGAAAAATAATGTGAACAGACAAGATACGCTCAGAACAAATGTAGACACCTTATGAATAGAAATAGACAGTGGGTGGTGTTGAAAAAAATGTTGATAACCAATGTAAATCAACTAAAGGCTTTTTTGGTTCATTAGGATGAATATATTGTACATACTCATAACTATATGAAATGCTTGGGAAACCAACCTTATGGGTAAACGAATAATAGATAAAGCAAGGTGTAAATATGTGGTTGTCTCACAGGAACTCATATGGTGTTGTAACAATTGCACTGCATTGTATCTTTATATATTAGGTCTGACATCTTCATGTGTGGAGAATAAAAATAGAAACTGTCCTGAGGAAGGAAGCCTTTATCAGTTGTTGCTTCCGAAACGCGTCGACGCAAACCTACAAGTCATATTCGGCGTTGACAACAATTAATTCAATCTAAAGGAATACTATTCCTCTTGTTGTTGCCAAACTATGTTCCGAAATGAAATGAAAAAGACAGATAGGAGTGTCTTTCTAGATTAATTTTCTCCACGTCCACACTAGGTGGTTTTTAATTTGTGTTTCAAACTGTGTTCATACTTGTGTATTCCTGCGTTATATATGTTTTTTAATTGATCTGTATAGTTATCTTGTGCAATTAAGTTTTTAATAAATTGTATACTTTTTTAAAAAATAGATTTTGTTTGAGCATATTCCTTTTTGGTAAGTGTTCTCCAGGTCCACATAATGTATGGTGTGAGTGATGGTTGTCAAGTGTAAGTCCTGATTTAAGAGCAGGAAACAATATACCCCATCGGGAAAACTCTTTTGTTTTACTTTTAAATGGAGATGAGGAAGGCCAAGGTGGCCCACTCTTTGTCCCCCCAGGTAGGGTTGGTGGTGTGCCCAGAAGGGAAAGATCTCCTTCCCAGGAGTCTAACCATTCTGGTACATCGGTAGGGTCCTCTGCCTCTTCTCATAGGACGAATACCTCACAGGGGAAGAGGTAACATCAGATGAGAATGGAAGAAGCTCAGCTGAGGATAAGGAGACAAAGAGTAGCCTTAGAAAAGGAAACCCTAGCTCTTGAAAGAGAGAGGAAAAAGATGGGGATAGAGCCCCATGGTGGCTGCAATTTCCCTAGTGGCAGGGATAGGTCTTATGACCATAGAAACCTTAACAAGATTGTCCCTCCCCATCAAAATGGGGATGACATCCACAAATGGATTACTGTTCTGGAGAGGGCCAGCGAAAGTACATAAAGTACCCCAGGAGCAGTGGGCAGCAATCTTGTGGCTCTCCTTTGCAGACAAAGGTAGAGACAAGCTCCTCACTGTAAGAGAAGAGGATGCTGATGATGACAAGGTCCTGAAGAGTGCTCTAATAGATGGGGTTGGCTTAACCACTGAGCAGTATAGAATACAGTTCAGAAGCACCCAGAAGGCACAGCCTCGGGACTGGGTTGACTTTGTAGATTGTGCTACTAAGGCTCTGGAGGGCTGGTTACTGAGCAGTAAAGTGTGTGACTATACAGGATTGTATAATCTGATCATGAGAGAACAAATTCTCAATAACTTTTAGAACCAGCTGTTGAATCAGCACCTTGTGGACTCTGATCTGACCTCTCCCCAAGATTTGGGAAAGAAGGTAGACAAATGGGTCAGAACCAGGGTGAAGCAGAAGGTATAGAACCAAGGTGGTGACCAAAAGAAGCAAGATCAAAAGGGTGGGGAGAAAGGTAAAGACCAGAAGTCTTCATAAGGTCCCCAAAAAGCTTGTAATGGTGAGAACTCCCAATCTTCCAAAAAGAAAGAAGGGCCAAAGAAACCATGGTGCAATGTTTGTAAGAATATTAGTCACTGGACCAGTGACTGCACCAAAAATGAGACAACTCCAGCCACCATTGCCCCTAAGGAAACTGTTCCCCCTAGTAGTTCAGCCACAAGTGGTGGTTCTCAGCAGAAGGGTGTAGTAGGGTTAACCCTGGGTTCTGAGATAGACTCTGGCCTAGTCAGAGTTCCAACTCAGGTTTTGTTAATCTGTGATGGAGGCATAGACATGACCTCCTCTATGAGTCCCAGTAACTTGGGCAAGTATAGACAACAGCCTTTGATAAATGAGAAAAAGGCCGAGGCCTACAGGGACACAGGGGCAAGTGTCACAATGCTGATACCAGACTTTGTGAACCCTGGACAAGTCATACTTGGTGAGACTTACCAAGTGATCAATGCCAGCAATGTCAGGACCACTCATGCCCTGACAGTTGTTGATTTCTCCTGGGGAGGGGTAACTGGCCTTAAGAAGGTTGTGATCAGTGTGCAGACCTCCCTGTAGAATGCTTGCTTGGCAATGACTTATAGACTTCAGCCTGGTCTGAAGTGGAGTTGAGGACCCATGCAGCAATGCTGGGGATCCCTGCACATATGTTTGCTGTGACTAAGTCACAGGTCAGAAAGTCTAACACTGGACAGGCACTGGATTCTGTAATAATGGATCAGTTGCCTTCCAAGAAAAGGAGCAGTAGGGTTAAGGCAGTGCCTTCCCCCCTGACTCAGAGTGATGGTCAGTCTTTTGAGGAAGCTGATTGTGAGCTTGAAGAAGGAACTGTCCCAGAGGAGCTTGAGCCTGATCAGGTTGAGTTCTTAGGGACAAGGGGCCCTTCCAGGGCAGATCTGAGTCAGGCGCAGCGGAACTGCCCTTCTCTTGAACCCCTCAGACAGCAAGCTGCTGCTGAGGCTGCTGGGAATGTTAGTGGCACCCATAAGATCTATTGGGATGATGGACTCCTGTATTCAGAGAGTAGAGACCCCAAGCCTGGCGCAGCCAGGATGTTGGTCATACCTTTCGCATTCAGGGTCTTCTTATTGACACTAGCCCATGATATTACCTTAGCAGGACACCTAGGCCAGAACAAGACTTGGGAAATAATTGTCCCTCATGTTCACTGGCCCCACATGTCTGAAGACACCAAGTAGTTCTGTCGCTCCTGTGTAACCTGTCAAGCCAATGGTAAGGCAAGTGGCACTACAAAGGCCCCCCTTATACCACTACCTGTGGTGGGGGTTCCCTTTGAAAGAGTGGGGATTGACATTGTTGGACCAATGGATCCTCAAACTGCATCTGGGCACAAGTTTATCCTAGTGGTAGTGGATCATGCCACTAGGTACCCAGAGTCAATCCCCCTTTGGACCACTACATCACCTGTTGTGGCAATAGCCCTCTTGGGAGTGTTCTCAAGAGTGGGGATTGCTAAGGAGGTAGTATCTGACAGAGGTGCAAACTTTATGTCCAGCTACTGGACCGGCAATGTGGAAGGAATGTGGTGTCAACTATAAGTTCACCACACCCTATCATCCACAGTGCAATGGTTTGGTTGAAAGGTTCAACAAAACCTTAAAGGGTATGATTAAGGGTCTCCCAGAAAATCTCAGGCGGAGATGGGATATCCTGCTACCCTGCCTTTTGTTTGCTTACAGGGAGGTTCCTCAGAAGGGGGTGGCTACAGCCCATTTGAAATTCTGTTTGGACACCCTGTCAGAGGACCACTTTGTCTGGTGAAGGAGGGATGGGAGTTACCTCCAAACCCCCTAAACAGGATATTGAGGACTATGTACTTGGTTTCCACTTCAGGCAACTAAAAACCTTGAGGCTAGCCAGGAATTACAGAAAGCCTGGCACAACCAAAAGGCTGTACTGACTTTTTACCAGCCAGGGCAGAAATTGTGGGTGTTAGAGCCTGTGGCCCCAAGCAGCTCTCCAAGACAAGTGGAGTGGACCCCATACTATTGTTGAGCAAAAGGGAGAGGCTACCTATTTGGTGGACCTTGAAACTCCCAGGAGGCCCCATAGGGTGCTTCATGTCAACAGATTGAAACCATATGTTGACAGGGCAGACATAGGCTTGCTGAAGGCTGCTGATGAAGAAGAGGAGGAAGAGAGTGACCCTCTCTCAGACCTGCTCTCTCTCAGAACCCTGATGATGGATCAGTTGATGGAGTAGCCTTGGCAGGCAGCCTCACTGATCGGCAGCAAACGGATTGCAGACAAGTTCTCCAACAGTTCAGACATATATTTTCTCTGACTCAAAGTCAGACTACCTGATGCACTCACGAAGCGGACACTGGGGAGAGTCTGCCTGTTAAAAGTAAGATTTACATGCAACCTGATCATGCCAGGGACTGTATCAGGACAGAAGTCTAGAAAATGTTGGATCTGGGAGTAATTGAAACTTCAGATAGCCCTTGGGCTAGTCAGTAGTCTTGGTACCAAAACCTCACACCCAGGGTGGTAAGAGAGAGATGAGATTTTGTGTTGACTACAGAGGACTCAATACAGTCACTATGACAGATGTCCATCCAATTTCTAGAGCAGATGAGCTCATAGATATGTTGGCCTCTGCCAAATTTCTGAGCACATTTGATCTAACAGTTGGCTACTGGCAGATCAGACTAGCTGATGATGCAAACCCAAAAACCTGGCGGGAAAGGTAAAGTTACAGTGATTCGTACTCGATTACTATCCGTGTATGTTCAAAAGAACTATGTATATTTACTGTTCTAATTACTTGTATCCCTAAAGATGCCAACTGTTATCGAAAGAAGACTGTTGTCTCACCGTATAATCAACATTAAGAATGACAGTTTTTTAGTAATACCCACAATGAACACAAGACCTAGTTTTCAAAAAGGATGTACATAAGTCAATGTATTAAAAAAATGTTTAAAAAAAGGAAAAGTTTACCACACCATGAGTTACTCTGTTACACATTTATTATACATACAAATTTTAAAATTCCATCATTACAAAGTATACAATTAATTAAGGAAACAACGTTAATACATTTGCATAAAAACCATTTAAAAACAAAGAATCACAGGTTTTTAAATGGTTTTTATGCAAATGTATTAACGTTGTTTCCTTAATTAATTGTATACTTTGTAATGATGGAATTTTAAAATTTGTATGTATAATAAATGTGTAACAGAGTAACTCATGGTGTGGTAAACTTTTCCTTTTTTTAAACATTTTTTTAATACATTGACTTATGTACATCCTTTTTGAAAACTAGGTCTTGTGTTCATTGTGGGTATTACTAAAAAACTGTCATTCTTAATGTTGATTATACGGTGAGACAACAGTCTTCTTTCGATAACAGTTGGCATCTTTAGGGATACAAGTAATTAGAACAGTAAATATACATAGTTCTTTTGAACATACACGGATAGTAATCGAGTACGAATCACTGTAACTTTACCTTTCCCGCCAGATTATTGGCATGCTTTATAAATTTGTTTCTTGAAAAATGGAACATTCACCCTAGATTTCAGGCACCAGGTGTGAAACACAGTCCTAGACTGTCTTCTCGTGGGGACGCCCTTGTCTCTCATTTTGAAGATTTACTATCCCCCCAGTCCCCTATTAGTCTGTGTGGGGTCCTCCTTTCCTTTTTAACGCAAACCCAAAAACAGCATTTTCAACCCCTAGTGGACATTATCAATTTGTGGTAATGCCCTTTGGTCTGAAAAAAATGCACCTGCCACATTTCAAAGGTGAACAAAGTCTTAACAGGCCTGAAAGACTATAGTGCAGCTTATCTAGATGATATTGCTGTCTTTAGCTCCACCTGGGAAGAACACCTGGTCCACCTAAGAAATGTTTTGGAGGCCCTGCAGAAGGCAGGCCTAACTATGAAGGCTACCAAGTGCCAGATAGGGCAGAGTCAGGTTGTGTACCTGGGCCACCTTGTAGGTGGAGGCCAGGTTCAACCATTGCAGAGCAGAATCCAGACCATATTGGACTGGGTTGATCCAACCACCCCGACTCCGGTCAGAGCTTTCTTGGGCCTGACTGGGTACTATAGAAGATTTGTCAAGGGGTATGGATCTAATGTGACACCCCTGAATTACCTAACTTCTAAAAGAATGCCTAAGAAAGTTCAGTGGACAGTCAGCTGTCAAAAGGCATTTGATGACCTGAAGCAGGCCATGTGCACTGCATCAATTCTGCAAATTCCTAACTACTCCAAAGAATTCATTGTCCAAACAGATGCATCTTCGATGGGGGTAGGGGCTGTGCTGTCACAATTGAATGATGAAGGTCAGGACCAGCCAGTAGCTTTTATTAGCAAAAGGCTGACCCCTAGAGAGAAACGTTGGTCAGCTATAGAGAGGGAGGCCTTTGCTGTGGTTTGGGCTCTGAAGAAGCTGAGGCCATACTTGTTTGGCACTCACTTCACAGTTCAGACAGACCATAATCCCCTCTTATGGCTTAAGCAGATGAAGGGTGAAAACCTCAGCGTTTTGAGGTGGTCCATTTCCCTACAGAGATGGACTATACAGTGGAACATAGACCTGGGAGTAACCAGCCAATGCAGATGGCCTCTCCAGATATTTCCACTTAGAACATGAAGACTCAACAACTGGTCAAGGTTAGTTTAATTTCCCTGCGGTGGGGGGGGTGGGGTGTGTGTTGTGTAGGAGAGTAGGATCTGCTTACTACGTTTACCCCCACTTTTTGCTGTGTTTCACTGGTTTATCAACTTTAGCCTGGCTGTGACCCTGCTATTCAGGACCACAGCCTAGCTGTTCTCTCTCTAAATTGTTTACCTGTACATTAGGCACACTCCAGATTGGTTACTGGGTTACCCTTGTAAGTCCCTAGTATATGGTACCTTAGGTACCAAGGGCATAGGTACCCCTGAGGCTTACCAGGGGCTGAAGCATGTGTTATGCCAACCCTGGGGCGCCTTCCAAAATGGCATCACAGGTCTGCACTTGCAACCTGGGTAAGGTGGTGTAAGCACCCCTTTCTTAGATATAGTATACCTATATCTACCTTTTAAAATAGACACATATAAACCTATAAGTCACTACTAGGCATTGCCAATCCTGAAGGCAGAGTGCTTGGCTTTGTGTGAGAGGGTGCCCTAGCATGAGCTGAGCCCCCCTGCAGCTTTCGGAATCCCTTCCTCATAGCTGTTCTATGATATAGCCATACCATATACTCTTAAGTGCATTATAATCCTCGTGATTAATGCTAACTTTGGAATGGCTTCATCAAAAGATGTCGTGTTTGGTGTCAAACACTTTGAAATATTACCACAGCCAATTCTAGTGGCGGGGGTAGCATTCCACCCAGTGCTTAATTTGTGAAAAAAGAAGTGCAGGTGCTGAAAATGTTGCCAAGGAGGCCACAGCTCACTTCTCCCTCCGGTGAGCCCCACTTTCAACACTCTCACTGACTTACTCTCTATCTTCTAACCTTGATCTATTGTCTGTCCCCTATGTCTTTGCTCTAAGAGTCTATCTTCTCAATTCTCTAATTGTTTTCTATCATCGTTGTCACACCTGGTGTGTTACCTTATTCCCTGCATTTCTGATTTGCCCTCTATTTATTCCACCCCTGCCCTTTTTCCTCTTCACTTTTATCCATGCTCTGCTCTCTCTCCCCTCGATCTTGTCTCTTTACGATCACTCTTCTAGTGGTGATTAGCTGTGTCTCCGTTTTATCATTTGTCTGATTATGTTTCCTCTGGCCTCTACATCATTTCATTCTGTCTTCTCTCTTCTTAATGCTCTCTTCTTCACATCATGCCTGCTTTCTCTTTGTATCTGATTTGCTCTCCTTTTCTTCTACTTAGCTTTGTCTTATCTCTCGCCTCTCATGTTGTTTCTTTCTCCTCTTTACTCCTGCTCTCATCTATAACACTGCTGCTGCCTTTGAGCCCTGTCGCCAGCCTGTACATGTCCCTGCTATTTTGAACTCTTTTTCTTGTTGTCTTTCCTAAAGAAGAGGAAGATGACATGTGTTTTACTTTCTTACCCGAGTGCAAAAACAAAATGTACACCAAATGAAAATATTTTTTTTGCACATATTAATCAGTGCAGTATAACTGGGTTATTTGCAGAACAGGTAGCTGCTCAAGCACAGCAGGTGATGTGACTACTAGTGCTGCCTGTAATTAGTAGGTCCAGGGATGGCGTTCGGCATTGACATCCACTGCTCAGCTTGCTGTGACCCTGCCTGCTACAGCACAGGTATTGTCCCCAGCTGTAATGCTGCCAATGCCCATATGTATGGCTGTGGTGCCTACTGGCTGTGGTGCCTACTGGACTCATGCACGCTCAGCAATTACCATGCTGGGGTGTAGCGCACATATTCTACAGGTGACGCCATGGCGCACAAAAGTTGTGTTGGGCCACAACCGCATTGAGCACGTTGAGGATAGCAGCCATGCAGGGCTGCAAGATATGCTACTCTGGTTGCACAGCAAGTGGAAAGTCCACACTTACTTTTGTTTATTCTTCCTCAAGCGCCCTCACTCCCAAGTTCCAAATGCGCTCTCGCAGCTTCTTTGCCTTTACTCACTCTTGAGCCAGCCCCCAGCTACAATTATCCAATGGGAGGCTTAGGCTCAGGCAGTGGCATGGTGCAGCAGACTCTGGTAATAGAATGCAAGACATAGTTTGCGATGACTTCTTGAATTTGTGAACGGCGAGATGACATCACTAACTTGGTAATACACAATCATGCCTACCCAGACAGGCATATGCTGGCCTGTCTATGAACATTTACCAGCCAGAAACCATGCAATGTATGTTATTCTTTTTATTTTAAATTTGAACAATTAATATTGAGACAACCACCTGCAGGGTCAGAAACTGTAGCCCCGGCCCTGTGAAAGACGTGCAGGTGCTAAGCACCAGAAAGCTCCTGCTTAAATTAAGCACTGATTCCACCCTTTTAGAGGAAGAAGATATGTACACACTGGTAAACCCGGTGGAAGTTAAACAAAGCCCCAGCATCACAAAAGGGATGCTGCTGCCAGAGACACGAGTCTGACCTCCTGCTGCTGGATGAAACTCCGGCAGGGGAGGCCTCGACAATAGGTTTCCTGTCCAGGGTGGGTTGCATTCAGTTACTGCTTTTCAGACAGTGCCTGGGGCACACAAGGTGTCCCCGTGCATTTCCCAGTTCAAACCAGTTACTGGGACACTCAGCCCCAGCTTTGGCGCAAAACTGGACAAAGGGGAAGGGGTGTAACCACCCCTTCCCCAGGTCCTCCCATAGGTGGGACCCTAGAGTTAGTCCAACCCCTAAACTTAGTATAAGTATAGGAACCCAGTCCCTAGGACTTTAGATTACCCTGGACGAAACTCTGAAACAGAAATCTTGGACCTTTGACATTCCATATCGACTGGAAGACGGAAGAAATCTCCCTTGGGGTCAAGCAGTGACTACCCTGTTCAAACAGGCACCAAAGAAGCATCTTGCTGGTCTGCATTTTCAAGACTCCCAACAGGTCCCGATAAATCTGCGACACAGGACCCAGACTTCCAGACATCTCCGAGGCTGACACAAGTCCCCAGCGAAGCTGAGACCTGTAGCTATCACGAGAGACGTCTGGACATCCTGCACATTTGCTAGTGCATCAACTTCCCGAGCTTTCCCGAGGTTGTGCATTGGGCTACTTGTATTCCAAGCCCTGAGCACCTTTTGCATGAAGATTGTGGGCCTACACTCCACGAGTGTTCCGTGGGATCGCTTTCAGCATTTCAGCTTGAGGCGCCTTCGCAATTCCTAGTCTGTTGGCTAGTGGGTCCCCACGAAGGAATCTACTTTGTTTCTTGGGCTTCCAAAGGGTGAGTCCCTCAGACCTTGCAGGTCTACTCCGAAGCCAATCTTGTCATCTTGCGTGGGTTGCTGTTGCCAAGGCATGTTGGGTCCAATCCGGATACTGACGCTGCAGCATTCGACATCTGACATGGGACATCTAGAATCCAGCCTCCTGGTTGTCGTTGACGCCTCCTGGACCTCGTGGCTGAAGAGTCAAGCTTCACCTGCATCACTTGAAAGGACCTGACATCGGCTGGCATCTTCTTGTCGCCTTCCTGGTCACTGGCTAGTGACCCAGACTCTGTCCCCCCTGCTTTCAGGTTCTTCAGATCTCCAATCCACCCTTGGATCTATCCGGGCACTCTTCACCTGGACGCCTGCAGCACTTCTTTGCAGCTCTCCATTGAAATCGACGACAAAACCCGACACGAAAAGACACCTATGCACCCGGCTTCCCTGGGTGAAGTAACACGAGTACTTTGGTGCTCCTGTGGGTCTTGACTCTCGAAGTGTCCAGTACTGAAAGGGTTTCACCGTAGTCCACTCCTAAGTGTCCGTATTCTTTAAAATTGTAACTAACTTTCTCCATAGAAGTCAATGGTGATTCGTGGCTGTGTTTAAACACTGAATGCGTCCCCCGTGGGTCTCCTGCGTCCCTACCTTGGGTGGTTCCTGGTTGCCCCAGCTGTTCTACAGGCTCTAGGCCTGGTCGCTATGTTGAGAGTGGTACTTATACCACTTTCTGAGTATATGGTTTGTGAGGCCCCTTGGGCAACACGTATACTGTGCTAGTTTACTGTGTGCTAACTAAGTTCCTGTATTGTACTTTTGCCTCTAGCCTCATAAAGAGACTGGAGGGGTGTGTGTAGAATAAATACATATATTTTTTATATATACCTGGTGTGGTGCTCTTTTCATTTGATCATTCAAGAGATTATAGACTGGTAAAACAAGCTGCTTTACATACCTTCAAGACTTAGCCTGAAGGCTGCTCTCCACTGCTGCCACTGGGATAGCTTTCTATAAGGTTGACTTTACAACCTACCATCAATAAGGATAGTTTGGACTGGTGCAAGGTGCCCACTAGAATAGTGGACATCATGTGCCAGGCCAACTTCTCACAAGGCCGACCTCCGAAAAGAACTATAAGTTGTAATTCTGCACCCATGCGAAGTCCTAGACCTACGGGTGCCGATTTAAACTTTGACTTTTGGTAATAATTGGTTCACCTCCTTTATTACCTGAGTAGTGGTGCTTGGTTCAGCCTTAATTTTGGCTATTGTGAAAATATTGTCTTTGCAAATGTATTTAAAGAACTCGAAAATATGTAGCATTATGGATTTTTGTATATACAATAAACATATTTACTTTAAGGCCATGCAGGTCTCAGCGCCGGCTGCAGCAGTGTGGTCCAGCATATCTGTGGGGGGAAACATCCTTTACAACGCAACTTTTACCACGCAGTGCTTTTACATCGCAACTTTTACAACGCAAACCATTACAACGTATTGCGCTGGGGGGCGCTCTAGGATAGGGAATAGATTTCATTTACTATCCAACACCTTCCCTACTATCCACAGGGACTTGAGTTGGAATAGTAAATTAAACTACTCACTATCCAGCACCCCTCAACTCTATGCGTTGTAAAGGCATGCGTTGTAAAACTTGCGATGTAAAGGCATGCGATGTAAAAGCATGCGTTGTGATGTCATACATCCATCTGTGGGTCATAAATGTCCCGTAGAAACCCTGGTTCTGAATCGAATGGTGTCACATAATTCCCTCGTTACTAAACTGATAATGACTGCCACTCCACAGGCGTTTTTCACAAACACGATGGATTCCGGGCTGTCTACTCAGCAGTAATGACTTTTTTTCTCGATTTCCAGGCTTAAGTGAAGTCTTGAGTGATTTTGTGTGATCTTTTATAAAGAGCTCACTGCAATGTAAACCACCTCATAGCTCTCCCCGTGACTGCAAGGGTTCACTCTCCAGACCACTTAATCTCAAACCAACAATTTCTCCTACATTTATAAATAACTCAGCGTTGCTGCTTTTTTTGTACTTAGTTCTACCAGAAATGTACAGGAATTTTTAAAAGTGCAGAGGAGTGGAATATAGTGTAACCATGTGGTGATATATTCGCAGCAGCTGGAAGATAATTTACACCTAGATTATGATCAGTTAATCAGCTCGCTTTATGATTTTTCTGGCCTCTCCTGCTACCAATTGTAGGTGCTATTGAACTGTCTGTGTGCCAAAAGAATGTAAGTGCAGAAGGTTTTTCCTTTACAGTGCTGCGTAACTGACACATAGAATCCCTGCTCCATTTTTTTAGGTCTTGCTACAACAAGCTTGAGGTATTCCAGAGCTCATGTCAACAGAATACAACAAGCATCTACAATGCAATAGGTCTCGCATTTACGCACGTTTGAGCTATTGGCATTGTAAATGACAATGCCTTTTATTTATGTTTTGGTTTTTAAAACCAAAATAAAAAGCATTGTCATTTACAATGCCAATAGCTGAATCTCTCGCAAATGCGAGACCTATTGCATTGCAGATGGTTGACTCTCCTGACTTCCTGCAGTAAGAGAAACTCTTAGAAAAAAATAGTGCTTACAGAGTAAGTAATAGGTACTGGGTAATAACCGAAGTAAAAGGGCCAGTTCTCATGGTAGGGTACAAAAGAAGACAAGGCGGTACTGAGGAGAGACTAACAAGCCTGTTTATGAATCAGAAGCCAAGATTTACGAAGGACAATGACACAAGCCAATGACAAATATGGGTGGAGAGTGGGCGGGGCTTCAAGTACATACTTCAATACAGCATGGCTCACAGAGCAGCAGATGCGCTGCCCACGCTCGACCTCCAAAGTGGTTGAGGGCCATCCCTTCAGCCATTTGATTGATTGTTGTGTCTCTTCTTAAACTATTTTTCACAGAAGTATTGAGAGATTATTCATTCTGCATTCAGTGAAAAATAGTAACAAAATAAATCAATTTCGTTGTAATTCATGAGTAGGGCGGGACTGACTGTTGAGGGCACTTGGGATCAGTCTCCACTCCTGCCCTCCAGGTTCTTAAGTTATGCCCATACCCTCCTTGGCAGGGTTAGTTACTGACATGTGCATGACAGACATGTGTCATTGGGGGGTTGGGGGGGTGGACCATGGGATGAAGCATGACTGCCATACATGCTTTATTTCATCTATTCGCTCAGAGGGGAGCCTACACATCTCACCCTGCAGCAGTTTGGTATTATTTTTAAATGGATTTGTAATCCTATTGTGCCCCATTCACTAGCTGCATTTTGTAGAACATGAATTACTACTATAGTAGTACTACTCAAGCGAATAATAATAGTATCTATGGTTGGATTCATTAAAATCATTACAATATGCCGAGTCATAATAAAAAATCGTGCTTTAGTAAAACCTGAGTAATGAGCAAAAGATTAGAAGAAAAATGTAGTGCATCGTAAAACATAAATTAAAGAACACTAGCCAAAAGAGCAAGTACAAGTGGGGCTGTATACATTTGGGATGTTTGCTAGTATTAACCCCAATTAGGAGAGAGTCTATTTTCATGTGGAGGATGGCTGAGGGTCAAGTTGCTGGGGAGGTAAGTTGGTTTGTATCCTGCGATGATTGCCCACCTGCTGCCTTTCTGAGGGCTCTCTCTACGCCTTGGATGTACTTTACTTTCAAGAAATTGATCGATGGTCTAAGGAGTTAAGGCAGGCCCAAATGGCTTCCCTGCAGGTGTGCACCCCTGGCAGATTCCATTGCGGGCGCAGCCATTATCGCCATATATCTAGACAGGGGCGGCCTTTGGCATGTGCAAGCTGGTCACCTGCACAGGGCCACCAAACCCCAGGGGCCACCACTCCAATATATACCCTTAATATAATAATCCTCTGAGGATGGATACATATTTGCGTGGCGGCCCCTGGCAGGGATTTGGCAGCCTCCGGCTCTGTTCCACTTCCAAACACCTTCTTGAGCTCCGGGTGGGTGGGGGGGCTCCACCCTGCCCGGACCCCCTCTTCTGGGGGCCCCTACCTATGCTCCCTGCCCAGGGCCGCCATGAGCCTAGAGCCATCCCTGATCTAGAGGGGTCTGGCATAGGCAGATAGTGTGGACAAAGTTTTCAGTTGTGATGCCACATAGCCAGCAGGTTGTGTCCCCTTCTGACCTCAACCAGGGTCTGTTATGCAGTTAAAACTGTAAATTGCCCAGGCGGCAAGACAGAAATGCGCTTTTTGTCCTATGGTTTAAAACTTCGTTCAGGTACTGCTGGAGTCTCAAGGTCTTATAGCTGTTAAAATGACCCTGGCGTGAGATAGTTTTGCTGGACTGCCCTGTCTTCTAGTTAGGCAGTTATTCTGGTGGATTTTGGGAGTGTTTTTTTAATTGATCGTGGCTTGCTGCAGCCGTCCAAAGTTCTGCCAGTCCTAGCAAGTTGATTGTTTCATTGAGATGTTCACGAGCGTGGTTTCCTTGTGATCTCCTTCCAGATGCAATAGTTGATGAAATGTTCCTCTTACTTTTTGAGCTTGTAGCAAAAGATGACAAAGGCCGAGCATCTGGCATGGAGCTGCTTTATTAGCCCAAACTCAAGCCTGAAAAGGGCTGGTAAGGAATTTTGGGATAGCCGGAAGATGTGCCTATATATACGGACTAGTGTTGTGTTCTAGACCAGTGTGTCTCTGCCTCGAAGTACCTCACTCCCATAGGCCAGAGTGGGGACCACTTTCAAGAATCGGGCTGAATGAGTGACCATTCAACTCTTAAATGTGGCCGCAAGGCCAGCCGCAAGAGCGATCCCTTTCCTTTTGATTTCCTCCTTATGTTATTTGAGAGAGCCGTTGTTGTCAAATAAGAGACCAAGGTACTTGTAGCAAGTTGTTTCGTCAATCCGGTTCCTGCTAAGGCACCAGCTGACCTTCCCCTTAAGAGACTTTGCTGCAAAGATCATAATTTTGTTTTTTGTACTGTTTATTTTCAGCCCATTCGCTGCGGCGTAGACCCCGTCACTCCCAAGAGACGCTACATCCCAACCTAAGCTCTTCTTAGCAATACCAGATTGTCGGCACACAGAAGATTGGACAGCTGTATCAACCCTAGTTTGGGGTGGCGAGTTAATGGAAGAGAGTGGGGGAGATCTGCAAGAAATACATTGAATAGCATCAGTGTCAGCACACACCCCTATTTGAGGCCGCTTGTTGTTGGGATGGCCCTTGAAATGTTGCCTCCACTCCCCAATTTGATTCTAACCCATGTGTTAGGGAATAGGTTTTCTATTGCTTTCAAGAGGTGTGGGAGAATTTTTCCGTTCTTCAGTTTTTCTGAGAGGTTATTACAGTCCACTCTGCTGATGGCGGCTTGGTAATCAATATAGCAGAGATAACAAGGAACTTTGAGATTTTGGAGGAGTCGAATATAAGAGTCAGGGCCATCATATTTGTTGTGATGCCTGACTTCCTGGTGAAGCTTGTTCGATTAAAAGGGATGATGGAATCAAATTGGCCCAGTCGCTTATATGTTCAAGTAGGACCCCGGCGTAGTAATTTGCCGCATTATCAATCAGAGCTATCAGCCTCTCTTTTCCTTGTTTCAATTTGTTTCCTCCTTTAAAGATGGGAGAAATTGTCGATCCTCTCCAGGAAACTGGGTTTGACCCCGTTAGGGTGTGATTGAAAAGTGCTGTTGACTTCCAGGATGTCTGAACCTGGCTTTGTGTGAGTGGGTTTTTTCGAAGCGTTCACGGTGTGCCAGAACTTACTTGAGTTGTGCTTAAGATCCCAGATGAACTTTGCCCAACTGGACTTTTTTAACTGCCTTCGGGTTACCAACATTTGATTTGTTGAGTGGAAAGTTACAGACTGCTTGTAGGGCTTTATAAACTTTCCACTTTAGTTGTTTCAGTGTGTCAGTCTTGTATACTCAAGCACTAAAAAACAATATTCACACATCTACATGCTTAGACCTCCACCTCTCTTACCTTTTCTATGTGCAGATCTCTGCCAACAGGCAAAGACCTCTGCATTTTTGAGCCTACAATACAGGTGTAAATGTGGGAGTGGTTGGAAAATGGGGAACCTTTACCACAATGGAAGGGGTTAGGGAAAGGTAAGGAGGAGTTGAGGGAGGTACAGACTACTACAAACCCTCGCACATAAAAAAGTAAGCCCATTGAATTCGCAAACTGTGGGGCCTAGTCACAAACTGCATTTTGTAGTAAGTGAAGTAGTACTACAGTAGAACTGTTCACATGCTAAACGGCTGGTCACTATCCTTAGTGTGAAATCCTTCTCCACCAGGGCTGGGTGGGCCTTTTATTCAAATGGGCATTTTCCTGGTGGGCTCCAGCCTTTGGAAGTCAGTTTTGAAAGGTCAGGGCTGCTCCTGGGGCCTTTGTCACTTCCTCCAGCTCCCACATGTTAGTTGCAGAAGGACCCAGGAGGCTTCATGACAGAAACAAAGAGAGGGAGGGGGGAGGTAGATAGACAGTGATGAGAGAAGGAGAAGACAGTGATGAGAGAAGGAAAAGAGAGAGAGGAGAGAATGGATGAAGAGAGAGAGAAGAAGCCAGGAGAAGGGGATGGGCTGGCTTCAACGTTTTTGCCAAGGGTGCTTTTAGCTACCCAGTCCAGCCCTGTCCCCCACGCCTATCTTTTCTCTTTGGAGATTCCTGCCATGTATGCAGATGGTATATAGCCTTTACCCCATGGTCTTCACCCCACACAACATTAGCACACATGCTTTTACCACTCAAGTAAGCACCACACAGGCTTTTGTTTGCTACTTTACAATGCAGGTAAGTGTTTTTTTAATGCCTAAATATTACGTCATTTAAAAGAAGGCCAGGATTTAAAGTATATGGGTTGTTTAAGGGTTCAGGGGGTAAGACCTTTAAAGAAATGTTGAAGGTTCATAATCGGTAAGGGTATGGGTAATGAGGGTTTTACAAGGTTTCAGAGATAGGTAAGATAGGTACGGGTGTAGGGTAGTAACGGGTATTTAGGATTCAAGGATGTGCACCGGGTATTAAGGGTTTTATAGAGGGTTTTTAGGGATTAGGGATGGATAAGGATGTGGGTTATGAAGAGATTTACAGGATTCAGGAATGGGTAAGAGCTCGGGGTAGTAAAGATTTAAAGGTTTTTTTTTAGGTTGAAGGATGGGTAATCATCCCTCCACCATGTGTGCGGAAGGTGAACAGTCTTTACCCCACTGTCCTTACTCCACAGGATGTTACCACACATGTCTTTACCACTCAGGTAAGTCATTTTTTAAATTATATAATTATTATTTTATTTAGAAAAAAGCAGACTTTAAAACATTTACCCCTGCATCCTTACCAATCCTATGACCTTTAACAGGTTTTTAGAGTTCAGGGGTGGCTAGGGATACGGGTAGTGAGGGTTTTGCAGAAGTTATTTGGGTTCAGGTATTGGTAAAGGCATTGGGTAATAACAGGTTTTTAGGGTTCAGGGATGGATAAGGTTACATGGTATTAAAGGTTTTACAGGTGTTTTTGGGGTTCAGGGATGGATAAGATTAGATTGTATTAAAGGTTTTACAGGTGTTTTGGGGGATCATGGATTGGTAAGGGTACGGTTTAATAAGGGTTAAGGGCTGGGTAAGGGTACAGGATAGTTTGGCTTTTACTGGGGTTATTAGGATTTAGGGATGGGTAAGGGTACAGGTTGGTAAGGGTACAGGTTAGTAAGGGATTTACAAGGTTCAGGGATGAGTAAGTGTAGTAAGGGGTATGTGGTAGTACAGGGTGATAAGGGTTTGAAGGGTATTTTAAAGGTTATGGGATGGGTAAAGATCCCTACACCATGTGTGCGGAGGCTATACAGCCATCACCCCATAAACTTTACCCCACGGGCTGTTACCACACATGATTTTATGCACAGGTAAGTTCCATGCAGGTCTTTTAGGTACTTTATAACGCAGGTAAGGGTTTTTTTAATTACATATTTATGTAATTTAAAAAAGAGGAATTTATAGGTCATGGTATGGGTAAGGGTTCAGAGTGTTAAGGGTTTTAAAGAAGCTTTTAGGGTCAAGTGTGGGTAAAGTATGGTGTAATAGGGGCTATACTGTGCTTTTTTGGGGTGCCGAGATGGTTAAGGATGGGGGCAGTAAAGGGTTTTTAGAGTTCAGATATGGGTATGGTATGGGGTAGTATGGGGGTTTTAGGGTTCAGGGTTGGGTAAAGGCACAGGGTAGTAGTTTAACCTTAAGGTAAGTGTATTTTAAGGTTTAGGAATTGGTAAGCATAATTGGTAGTGAAGGGTAAATGTAAAAGGCTAGTAGAGAGGCAACACAAAATTTAAATGTAAATATGCACACACACATATTTATATCAAAAAGGTCCGGTTCCATGACTCTGCTCAACACGGTCACATCCACCTACTGCGTTGGTGTCGAACAACAGATGTAGAGAACAAGTTGACATTAACTATACGTTTCTCATGTCCCCTTACCCAAAAAACCGTTCCCAAAGCAGGATTAGCTTTTCAAATGAGGTAGTTATAGTTTAGACCAAAAGTTTCCATAGGAAAACGATTTTTTATTTTGCCTATGACTTTGGTGCCGCTTGATTAATCTTCACGAAATCTTCAAAAAACATCCCTTTTTAGGTTCAGCTGCTCTGTTGAAAGTTTTGGTGCGCTCCGTCAAAAGGGGGGCTGTGAAAAAAGGGGTCCCAACACAAGCTTTCCACATGTTATGTACATGGGATTTTTCATTTTTTGAACACGACTACAGCCTGAAATGCTGAACGGAATTACTCCAAATTTGGCAGAAGCTAGATGTTGGCCCAGAAAGCATGCTTTTTTTGACTTGGTGTAAATTCGTTCCATATTTTCAGAGATATTTAAGTTTCAAAATAGATATCTGGGAGCCCAACAGCCTACAGAGACCTTACTAAAATTTGATTGGCTGCCAACACTTCTACCAGGAAGTGTTGGCAGCCATCTTGGGACTCGGTTAAACCGAGTCCCATAATTTCTTTTTTTAATTAAGCACAGGGGACAGGGTAGAAACACCTTGACCCCTTTGAGGGGTGGGGGTCCCACTGGAATCCCCATGCCATAAAAGCATTATTATTTATATGTTTGGCAGGATGCATGGATCCGGCAGAACATTTTTCGAAAAAAACAAAGAAAGGGCTCCCATGCTTCATTCATTATTTATCCCCGGATAGGCCAGGTCAAGGGGGCATTTTTTTTAATAATGGAGGAGGGGCGCAGGCTTCTTCAAAAAACAATGAAAACAGGGGTGGCCCATACGGCCTCCCCCCCCCCCCCCCCGGACCACCATCCCCTGGGGCTTATAGTTGTATAAATAGGGGGCCTCTTGGACCCTCCCAAGCCCCGGGGACCACTAGCTCCCCAGAACCTATCTATAAACAAAGTATGGGTCCACACAGACCCCCCCCTGCAGCCCCGGGGGCCACCACCCCTCCGGGGCTTCCAATTTAATTAATGCTGGAGGCCGCACAGACCCCCCGCAGTCAAGGGGACTGCCACCTCCCTGCGACTTTAGCCAAAAGTAATGCAGAGTCACATGGACCCCTCACAGCCCTGGTTACCACCACCTCTGTGGCAAATTAAAACATAGGAGGGGGCCAAATGCCACATGCAGGGGGACTCCTGGAATCATAGATGGCCCTGGGGACCACCACCCCCCCCAGGGCCGGCTCCTGCGATGTCCCAGGGTGCTCAACTTGGTGACATTGCTGTCTGCTATTGCTTGTTGGGAGCACAGTTTAGGCCAAGCCATAGCAAACACGGCTCCGCTGTGCGCAAGGACTTCATCTCCTAACCTGTAGTGTGCCAGAAGGTGTGTTTGCTGAGTGGTGGAAAAAGGGGGCGTAGCCTCCGAAGAAGTCTCAGCAATCCCGCTGTGTGTGACTTACTGGAGTTAACTGGAGGGGTAGTTGGCCCCCAAGGAGCCTCTGGAGCCAAGGGGATTTCATCGCGCAACCAGAAGTGTCCTAGGAGGTGCGTTTGTAGAGTGTTGGAAAAAGGGGACATGGCTTCCAAAGATCTCTCCCAGCAGTCTCACTGTGTGGGCCTTAATGGAGGTAACAGGAGGAGTTGTTGGCCCGCAAGGATGGCCTTGTGGGACAGCTACCCCTCCTGTTACCTCCAGTAAGTCCCACACAGCAGGATTGCTAAGAGGTCTTCAGAGGCTGACGCCACCTTTCGCCACCACTGGTACACTACTGGTTGGGGAATTAAGTCCTCTTGGATGCTGAGGGACCTTGGGATCCAAGAAGCCTTCCTGGTTCTTTCAGTATATCCTACATAGAGTGATTCCTGAGAGCCGGTCAAAGGCCCCTTCCCCTTTGTCCACCACTCTGCAAACGTCATTACTACTTAAAAAAACATAGAAATTCACTGAAAAAAACAAAGGTTACTGGGACGTTATAGTTAGGAAATGAAGTTAAAAAAAAGTTGAAATTCAGTAATAGTTAGGCTCAGGTTTCACTCGTACAAAACCAGTGACATTTAACAGTTATAGTTAGCTGAGCTAACTATAACCCGCGCCCCTGCAATGCACTGCTTATGACCCCACATATTACATCACTCATGACTTGGTCAGTAACATAACTGATGACATCACTGATGACATCTCAAATGACATCCCTCATGATGTCATCCAGTGACTGTGAGTGTTGTTAAAACATTTGAGAGTTAAATATATATACCAAGATGTGCTGGTGAATCTGGGTCTATGAGTTCCTGTATGGATGATTCAGTGGGTGCATGTCTGACTGTAATGAGTGAGTGATTACATGTTTCAGCGAATGTATGGGTGAGTGACTGGCTGTGTGAATGTTAGTATCAGTCTGTCAGATGGTGTATAAGTGGCTGTATGGGGGTGTGAGTGGGTATGTGAGTGGCTGTATGGGGGATTGGTTGGTTGTCTGAGTACCTGCATGGGTGTCTGAGTGTCTGTGTGTGTGGGCGAGGGGGTATGTGAGTGTCTGTATGGATGAGTGAGTGGCTGAGACAGTGGCTGTATGAGTTAGTGAGTGGGATGACTGATATGCTATCATGGCAGCTGCAGATGGAGTAATTTACTTGGATTGCGCACTCCATCCTCTATGTTTGCATGGTATTGTCCAATGGTAGTGCAGTATGAGATATTTAAAAGATACGATTGGAGTGGTATGTTTTATTGAAGCAAGCATTGAGAAAGGCAATCTCGCCGAAACGCGTCTGCTTGGATGATGAAATAAACTCTTTCTATCTTACCCTGTGAGTGCCTGCAGTTGTCTTTGGATGAGTTTTATATATATATATATATATATATATATATATATATATATATATATATGACGTGATGACATTTTGCCACTGACGAAGAGAGCTTTCTGCTCTCGAAATGCATATGGCTGTTCACTTAAGCTGAAGAGCGTCACCTTTGAAACCCTGCTGGCAAGGTTTTGGAAATAAAGGAGTTTATCACTGAGGTTGTGTGTGGCTGATTCCGAAAGGGTTCCTGCGCTTCTGTGGTACTTAAGACGGCCGTCCCAGTCGTGGAATGCAGCCCGCTGCTGAGGCGGAGCCAGCCCTCTCAACTCGGGAGGACAATGTGGACACGATCGTTAGGGGGCTCTGCAGGGGTAGCCCCTGTAACACTCCTTCCTAATCTACAAAGCAAGGCAGTCTGACAAGGGAGATTTACCTTCATACCCACTGGGGTTTATATTTGCATCCATTTCGCTGAGAGCACCCTACCTGATAAACGAGGACTTCAGATCCCAGAAACGCCAGTGATTGCAGACGCCCAGGTGGGCGGGGACTGAGTACAAATGGGGAGTGCTCCAGCACGTGATGACATTTTGCCACTGATGAAGAGAGCTTTCTGCTCTCAAAATGCATATGGCAGTTCACTTAAGCTGAAGAGCGTCACCTTTGAAACCCTGCTGGCAAGGTTTTGGAAATAAAGGAGTTCATCACTGAGGTCGTGTGTGGCTGATTCCGAAAGGGTTCCTGCGCTTATATATATATATATATATATATATATATATAGATATATATATATATATATATATATATCTATATATATATATATATATATATATATATATATATATATATATATATATATATATATATATATATATGACCCAGGTATAGTTAGGTCAGTGTTTCCATAGGAAATGTATTTTTTGTGTTGCTTATAACTTTGGCACTGTTTTATGAATCTCTACGGAGCTTTCCAAAATGGTGCTCATTTGTGCGTAGTTTGCTCATGTAAGGTTTTGTGGTGCGTTGTCTAGTGGGGGCTGAGAGAAAAGGGGGTACACAAATGCAAAATTCTCATGCATTTTCCATTGACGACGTTAAAAAGCACTACCACAAAAACTGCTGAATGACTGAAAGGAATTACACCAAATTTGGCAGGAATCTAGATCTTGGTCCACAGATTGTGTTTTTTGTGATTTGCTGTAAATCCGTTCAGTAGTTTTTTATTAACTATGGTTTAAAAACATTTGTATATCTGGGTGGTTTGGGCCCACAGGAGGCTTGGGAGGGTCTCGCATGAGAGCCAATTTAAAACCAGAGTATTCTAATTGGCACAGGCAGCTTTTTTCCATTGAGCTAGCTCACTCCTGTGCAAGTCAGACTCCCAGGGGAGCGAGCACTCTGATTGACTGCCAGCAACATGAGAAACCTTTTGCTGGCAGCCATTACAGGACTCAAGGACTTAGTCCCATCCTGAACTTAAAAAACAAATATATAAGGCGGCAGGTTAGGGACACCCTAACTCCCTAGGCCTCATCATTTTCTGCCATAATCCCGTGGATCTCCCGTAAGATCGTGGTAAACTCCCCCCAAAAAGGTGGCTGCCATTTTTTAAAGTATTTGTTAGGGGCATGAGTAGAGCCCCCATCCCCTTGCCCATTTTAGGACCCTGGGACCTCAATTCCAGGAGCCGGATATATCGTTTGCAGCCCCAAGGACCCCATTTCCTAGGGCCAAATTTATTTAATAATGCAAGGTGGACACGGTCCCCCTCCCCAAGCCATTTCCCACCCCGGGACCCCACCACCCAGGGCCCAGCATCTTGATTAAGGGGAAAGTGGCATGCAGCCCCTCTCCCGAGCCATATTCTGCCTTGGGTACACCATCATTGAGGCCCAATGTATTTAATAAGGGGAGGGGGCCATGCAGCCCCCTCACCGAGACCTAAAAAGGCTCTGGGGCCCTATCCCCCGTAGAAACTCTTAAAACCAAAGGGAGGATGTGAAACTAGCATTTTCTAGTCGGCTGGGGCGGTGCCCTAGCCAGGCTGAACCTACCACTCCGGTCAGAGGTAGGTGATTACAATCACTGTGAAACATGTGGTACCCTTGGGTAGCTTGGCACTGAGCAGTCAGACTTATCACAGATGCAATATGCAAAGCATTGGAACAGCACTGTAACACAATAAACACACAGCATCACAGAAGAAACTTTCTACATGGTGTATGTAAATAAAGTGTTTATTCAGCACACACATTAATTAACACAACATGAACATCATTTATTTCTGGGCATAAACCACATTTGGAAATATCACCCCCCAGCACCTTTAAGCCCAGCGAAACGTTGTCAGAATTAGGACCACCCTGGCAATTACTACAATTCAATACCACACAGTTATAGGGTGCACCCCAGATCACAACGATTTCAGAAATGTGTACACATGGATAATTTCAACACTTTTGTACAGCACAGTGGGACAAGGCTGCATGGGTAAAAACTACTGTCAAATGTAGGTTTCTTTTGGCAAGGAATCAACATGTAAAGCAACACCGCCTGGAAGTGTAATTAATAACAGGCTGTCCTCATGCAGTCACTCCCACACACTCACTCCGCTGTGCAACGGATATCAGGCAGGTCCCTATGGAGCACACATGCACACACAAAGCACCATAATGCGGTGCAACTGACATCCAGCAGGTCAATTGATGATACAAATGAGGACTCTATGGCCAAAGCTCTCTTCCACCTTTCAGCCACCCTACGCCAAGGGGTTGGAGATAAAGAACCCTCCCTCTGATACTAGGCCAATTGTGGCAAAAGTCACACTTAGTCAGGGTCTCATGGAGGAAGGTTGGGGTAGGTGGCATGGCTACTTATGTGGCAGTTGACAAATGGGGGTTTGGCCACCACCTGGGAAGTTTACCCATGCTATGCAGAGCAGGAATGGGCTGAGGGCAATACTCGTTTAATTGAAGGGTTCCACAGTTGGCCTTCTTGCTCCAGCTCAGTTCTGTGTTGCACAGCGGGGTCACACAGTCTCCTGACCTGCTTTTGATTGCTTGTGGAAGCGATACTCAGCCCGATCAATTACTCTCACCAACTGGGCCCGATCGGTTAATGCTAACTGGCAAAACTAAGTCGTCGGGACCGGGTGAGGAGAGGGCAGTTGATCCACCACACTGAGGGTACAAAAGGAACAGTTGATGAATGAGGAGTGAAGCAGGGGAGCCTCTCAGAAGAAGAAGGCACCTCATCAGACAAGTCGTTCAAAGGAGCACCCAGGCATTCCGGGCACAATGGGACTTGAATCCACTTCTCTGCACCTCCCTGGAAATGAGGCACAACGTCTGGGACTACAGGGAGGTCTGACAGGTGGTTGGATAATGACCACCTGTAGGGACTGTGGCAGCCGGAGTTTCCGACTGCCACCTGTCCAAATGCCATCATAATATAGCGGACACTGATCCCTGTTCCAATGGCGGCAAGACCACCACCGACAGCCTGTCAGGTGGAGGTCTCGCCGCCATCGTAATCACCCTCTATGATCTGCATTCCACGACCTCATGGCAGACAGGACTGGCATTAAAGGGAGACATCTGTGGTTTAACGGGAAACCCTCTGACTCACGAACAACTTCAAAGGCACACTACAGTATTGGTACTGATGCCATACGTCAGCAGGGCAAAAATACACCTGTGGGGACATGGGACCGAATGGCCTGAAAATGCCTGGTGCACATTGCCAGAGGAATCTGTTGTGCACAAGAAGGATTACTGCCATTGAAAGAAACTGTGCACCCTTCCTCAATAATGGCTGGCCTGAGCTGACTACCTGCTGCTGTGTGGCACCCTGAAGAGTGGTCACCAAGGGCTTGTTAGCTTGCCCATTCTTCTTTTGTGGCAGTCTCAGGGACATCAAAGACCTCCCACAAGGTACCCATGCTGTCTACATGTGACTCCTGGAGAGCTGTGCCCTCTTAATTACCCACATTGTCTGCTGGATCCCAACTGGTAGCGTGGCATAAACATGTACTAAGTATTGTGCTGAAGACCAGATTGCCTTGTGTGGATCCCCAAAAGTTCATACCAAATCTAAGAAAGGTGGCCCCTGCATTGTGAGGCCCTAACAAGCATAAGCACCTTGTTGGTGGTGAGCAGATTCACTGGTTTCGGGATCCACTGTGGCCCGCTTCATCAATCGTGCCGCATTCCTCTCATGCGACACGCGGACTGCATGCTGATTGCGTGTGCCATCTGATTCACAGGTTGTGACTCTCAGAGGGAGGGCATTCCCATAGTAGTGCCTCATTTTACTTCATGCGGCACCGCTAAACTTGCGACTGTGTGTGCGACCAGAATTGTCTGGTGCGACCCATATCAATGCTCACCAGGCGTTGAGCTTCATTTCCAGGTAGGTACGGAATTTACAACACTTTTTTGTGTGTGTGACCGGTAGTGTCTGCTGCGACCCATATCAATGCTCACCAGACGTGGTGCCTCATTTCCAGAGAGCTATGGAATTTGCAACTCTTCATTGTGTATGACCGGAACTGTCTGGTGCAACTCTGGTCATCGTGCACCGAAAGTTGTTCATCATTTCCAGTGAGGTACTGATTCCGATACTCTTGATTGAGTGTGAATTTAACTGTCAGGTGCAACTCGTATAGCTGCTCCCTCCTGGCAGGTCAATGCAGTCACCTACACCATACGGGGAGACGACTGGGGTTCTGGTGGCCTTGGGGCGGGAAACATCCTTTACGACGCAACTTTTACAACGCAGTGCCTTTACGATGCAACTTTTACAACGCAAACCATTACAACGCATTGCGCTGGGGGGCGCTCTAGGATAGGGAATAAGTTTAATTTACTATCCAACACCTTCCCTAGTGTTCACGGGGACTGGAGTTGGAATAGTAAATTAAACTATTCACTATCCAGCACCCCAACGCACTATGCGTTGTAAAGGTTTTCGTTGTAAATACTGCGTTGTAAAGGCATGCGTGGTAAAAGTATGCGTTGTAACGTCATACATCCCCTTGGGGCTCCCCACCATCCTCCAATGTGATGTTGATGGATGCCCATTTTTTATTATAAGGTTTGCTAAGTTGGCTGCCTCTGAGTGGCTGCTTGTGTGGAGGTGGACACAGGGCCTGCCTGCAAGACAAGCCATGGGTCTAACCACATGCCACATGCAAACAAACAAAACAAAGAAGGAGGAATGCCAGTACTGATAATATAATTTACGAACCACTTATCAACCAGAAAAAGATATACTTCAAGACTGGGAAATGCTATTGAATAGCTACTTCATTCTGCATAATATATTAAAAGGTACAATAATTTTAACCTTAGTGGGTATAGTCAACACCAAAGAAATTTTTGTGACAAAAATGAAAATAAGGGACACAGCACAAGGTAAAATATCAACCATACAGTCATGAATCAAACATATCACAGTCATACCACAAACATTCATACATTCATACTGGAGTACTTCACCCAGACTCGAGAATTCAAACACCAGTGGGGGAAGTAACACGTCTGCTGTAAACTTGTAGAAAATTCAACTCAAAACAATACACTCCTTTGGGTCAAAATAAGTCAATTATTTCTAGATATTTACAAAAGTGAGTGTACAATTACCAAAGGCAGACCAAAACAGGGGGGGGGGGGCTACGCATTTCGAATCCCTAGTGGTCGGGGGGATTCTCCTCAGGGCCAGGTTATTCTGATAGAAAGAAGAGAAGAGCCTATGTATGCAGGTTTCAAAATAGAACACTGGCGAGCACTACAACACCTAAAAGACCAATCAGCTTACCAGTTGGAATCTATCCAGGAAATCGAATTCGTGAATGGAAAAGACCTGAATGAAACCATAAAAAGAAAAGAATACAAGAGAGTATTTGTAAGGATCATGTAGACTTGAGAGGGACACAAGATCAAACAAACAACAGTGTCCAGAGAAAATACCTTAATCCTAGGTATCAAGGTGTCCTGAATGGCAGGAGAATAAAGAAGTCTGATGCCGTGGGACCTGTGAGACAAGACACATAATGAGTCCCAACTCCTCTTTAAATTGGTGGGAAATAAGTTGCCATGATTTAAAAGCGTCTTACCGGGGGTCCCAAAGCTGTGTACTCCTGGGCGGATCGTCACCGTTTGAATCCCAATAGTGTGGAAATTATTTTCACCAAGGACACCTTACTGTGAAGGAATAAAGCGATCTCATGAGCTCGATAAATCAAAATCAAAAACGGCGTGTGGGCACTTGGTAAAGGTGTTCCAAGAATGAATTTACCAAGTTTCGAAGGGTCCGTCAAGCCACGTCCTAGTCCTTCGGCATTGAATTCAGCTCTAGTCACTTGGCGCATGCGCGGAACAAGTCCGATCTCAGTCAGTAGTGTTCTTATGCATCGAGGCTGGTTTCTCGCTCATGCGCGATACAGAGAGGTAGCGTTCTAGACACGAGTGTGTTATACTTTGTAATACCATTCGGGGTGTGTAGTAGCCAAGAAGGAAAAATGTGGAATATAAGCTATTGCCTTCGTCGGAACCGGTGGACGTAAGGTTTAAGTTCACTACCAAAGAATTACCATGCGCTGATCACTCGCGCATGCCCAGATCGTGTGTAACACCTGGCAGCTAGCCCTATTGTAAAGTGGTGATTAATAATGCGCTTGTGCAAAGCGGGGATTAGCGTTTCTCGCGTATAAAGGCTATAAAGCATGCTCTTACGTGGTATAAAGCATGCTCTTACGTGGTACAATAGGAAGTATAATAGAGCCAAGGGAGATTAATTTTAAAATGTGAAAAATGTATAAGACACATCACCTGATTGGTGACTGCAAGTGCAGAGGTTACAGATTCCCTGTGATGGGAGTTCTAAGATGTATGTAGTACTACAATTTATAGATTCCTGACAACTCATTTAGTCCTGTCACTGCCGTAATGAACTTGACAATAAGGTGTGCCTCTCGTTTGGAAAGTTTTAAATCCCAGTCGCCACTGCGTTGGTCCTTCTCGACTTTCGAAATCACAGTCCACTTTAGATCATTTATCTGGTGTTTGCATCGATTCCAGTGGTTTACCAGAGGTGCGGTTTCAAATTTGTTCTTTATCCTTGATTTGTGTTGGGAAATTCTCTGGCGGATTTCCTGGTTGGTTTTTCCGATATATAGGAGTCCACATGGGCAGAAAACTCTGTAGACTACAAACTTAGACTTACAATTACTGAAGGTCTCATGTTTCCACGAGATGCCATGATGTTAGAATAAGGCTGCTTCAATAGTCAAATCACAGCATGAACAGGTGCCGCATTTATGATGGCCAACAATGGGGGTCAGTCCCATCATTTGTCTTAAGGTGGGTTGACCCTCTCTTTTAATTGCAGCTCTTACCACGTAGTTGGCTATGCTATTCTCCATTTTGAAGGCAAATAACGTGGTGCATGCAGGCTTTCATCCAAATTTTTTATCAGGTTCCAATTTTGTCCAATAATCTTTTTGAGTTTATTGGCTTTGGGGCAGTAGATGGTGACTTTTTTTAGGATAACCCCGATCGCAAAATTTAGATTAGACAATCGGAGTTATCCTAAAAAACTAGTCCGTAACGCAATGAAACGAGCTAGGTGGATACCCAGGGAATGTGTCCTGGAGCGCAAAAGTAAAAAGAAGCTAAAACGCCAAGTGTACATCACCACCTACTGCCCCAATGCCAATAAACTCAAAAAGATTTTTGGACAAAATTGGCACCTGATAAAAAATTTGGATGAAAGCCTGCATGCACCACCGTTGTTTGCCTTCAACAAGGAGAATAGCATAGCCAACTACGTGGTAAGAGCTGCAATTAAAAGAGAGGGTCAACCCACCTTAAGACTAAGCATGAGCGGATTTTGCGGATTGGCAATCCGCGAATTTGCGGATTTGCAAACTCGCAATCCGCAAAATCCGCGAATTCCCGCGAATTTGCGGATTTTTTTTTTTTTTGTGTTCGCCCGTGTTTCTGCCAGTTCGCGAGGGTTTTTACAATTTCGCAATTTGCGAACTTACCTGTCGGGTCGCAAGTTTTGCGAACTTGTTGTTTCTACGTGTCCAACCTGTTTGGGACACTCTTCTTCATCACTGCCACTCTCTGTCACCACTGCCACTCTCTGACTACTCATGCCACCCTCTGGCCCACCCATGCCACCCTCTGTTTCATCACCACACCCTCTGGTTGTCCAGTGTACATTATTTTTGGCAAAGCAAAGCACACCTTCCCTGCCTCAAGTGACCTGAATTAATTTGGGGCTGATTAATGTGTCACAGAATATTTTTTTAGCTGGCACCTGCTTCCTTAGTGCGCCCTGATTAGTGATCTTTTGCACTTGCTAAGTGCTTTCATTGTTGCAAAATTAGTTACAACACCTGCCCTGCCCCAACTGACAATAATGAATTAGGGGCTGATTAATGGATTTTAACTTCCAGCCTGGCTCCTGCTTGTCTCCCTTAGCTGTAATTCAGGACCTTTGTGGCATATGTGTAACTATTCTGAGGTTCAGAGCAGGGTCACATAATAGTTGCAACTGGCAACTGAACTCTGGAGGGGCCCCTCAGGAAGCACTACAGGAAATGGCTACTAATGATGAGCCTGAACTTTTGAACCTGGTAAGTAGTTACTTTCAGTTTTGCTAAAATCGTATTTCTGCAATTTCGCACTTATTCGCGGGGCGCGAACTCACGCGAACAGTGCGAGCAGTGCGAGCAAAATCCGCTGCTCGCGGATTTGCGGATTTTTCAGGAAATTCGCAAATCTCGCGGATTGCGGATTTCCCGAAAATCCGCAAAATCCGCGAGCGGAACGGATTTTCCGCCCATGCCTACTTAAGACAAATGATGGGACTGACCCCCATTGTTGGCCATCATAAATGCGGCACCTGTTCATGCTGTGATTTGACTATTGAGGGAGCCTTATTCTAACATCATGGCATCTCGTGGAAACATGAGACCTTCAGTAATTGTATGTCTAAGTTTGTAGTCTACGGAGTTTTCTGCCCATGTGGACTCCTATATATCGGAAAAACCAACCAGGAAATCCGCCAGAGAATTTCCCAACACAAATCAAGGATAAAGAACAAAGTTGAAACCGCACCTCTGGTAAACCACTGGAATCGATGCAAACACCAGATAAATGATCTAAAGTGGACCGTGATTTCGAAAGTCGAGAAGGACCAACGCGGTGGCGACTGGGATTTAAAACTTTCCAAACGAGAGGCACACCTTATTGTCAAGTTCAATACGGCAGTGACAGGACTGAATGAGTTGTCAGAAATCTACAAATTGTAGTACTACATACATCTTAGAACTCCCATCACAGGGAATCTGTAACCTCTGCACTTGCAGTCACCAATTAGGTGATGTGTCTTACACATTTTTCACATTTTAAAATTAATCTCCCTTGGCTCTATTATACTTCCTATTGTACCACGTAAGAGCATGCTTTATAGCTTTTATACGTGAGAAATGCTCATCCCCCGCTTTGCACAAGCGCAGGATTAATCACCACTTTACAATAGGGCTAGCTGCCAGGTGTTACACACGATCTGGGCATGCGCGAGTGATCAGCGCATGGTAATTCTTTGGTAGTGAACTTAAGTCCACCGGTTCCGAGGAAGGCGATAGCTTATATTCCGCATTTTTCCTTCTTGGCTACTACACACCCCGATGGTATTACAAAGTATAACACACTTGTGTCTAAAACGCTACCTCTCTGTATCGCGCATGCGCGAGAAACCAGCCTCGATGCATAAGAACACTACTGACTGAGACCGGACTTGTTCCGCGCATGCGCCAAGTGACTAGCGCTGAATTCAACGCCGAAGGACTAGGACGTGGCTTGACGGACCCTTCGAAACTTGGTAAGCTCATTCTTGGAACACCTTTACCAAGCGCCCACACGCCAGTTTTGATTTTGATTTATCGAGCTCATGAGATCGCTTTATTCCTTCACAGTAAGGCGTCCTTGGTGAAAATAATTTCCACACTATTGGGATTCAAACGGTGACGATCCGCCCAGGAGTACACAGCCTTGGGACCCCCGGTAAGACGCTTTTAAATCATGGCAACTTATTTCCCACCAATTGAAAGAGGAGTTGGGACTCATTATGTGTCTTGTCTCACAGGTCCCACTGCATCGGACTTCTTTATTCTCCTGCCATTCAGGACACCTTGATACCTAGGATTAAGGTATTTCCTCTGGACACTGTTGTTTGTTTGATCTTGTGTCCCTCTCAAGTCTACATGATCCTTACACATACTCTCTTGTATTCTTTTCTTTTTATGGTTTCATTCAGGTCTTTTCCATTCACGAATTCGATTTCCTGGATAGATTCCAACTGGTAAGCTAATTGGTCTTTTAGGTGTTGTAGTGTTCGCCAGTGTTCTATTTTGAAACCTGCATACATAGGCTCTTCTCTTCTTTCTTTCAGAATAACCTGGCCCTGAGGAGAATCCCCCCGACCACTAGGGATTCGAAACGCGCAGGCCCCCACATGTTTTGGTCTGCCTTTGGTTGTTCTAGTGTTATAATTTCACTAGTCCTGACAATTGTACACTCCCTTTGTAAATATCTAGAAATAATTGACTTATTTTGACCCAAAGGAGTGTATTGTTTTGAGTTGAATTTTCTACAAGTTTACAGCAGACTTGTTACTTCCCCCACTGGTGTTTGAATTCTCGAGTCTGGGTGAAGTACTCCAGTATGAATGTATGAATGTTTGTGGTGTGACTGTGATATGTTTGATTCATGACTGTATGGTTGATATTTTAGCTTGTGCTGTGTCCCTTATTTTCATTTTTGTCACAAAAAATCCTTTGGTGTTTGGTGTTGACTATACCCACTAAGGTAAAAATTATTGTACCTTTTAATATATTATGCAGAATAAAGTAGCTATTCAATAGCATTTCCCAGTCTTGAAGTATATCTTTTTCTGGTTGATAAGTGGTTCGTAAATTATATTATCAGTACTGGCATTCCTCCTTCTTTGTTTTGCTTATTAGGCTCAGCCTTACTGATTAGAGCCAGCCCTAGTTGTTTCTTGACATGCAAACAAAGGCTGTGAACAGCAATGTGTTGGCTGCTTCTGGGTACCTACCCACGCAGAGTTAGACTCAGGGCCGGGCTGCAAGTCAGGCCCTGTGACCAACCCCATGCTTAGTGTGACAAAAGGCAGTGCTTAGCGTGGTGTTGGCTGCCTGTGGGGGGTTTGCTGCGGTGCTTTGGCTAACACTCCCCGTGAGCAGTGGGGATTTAGATTTTTGTATAATGATGAAATATTACTTTAGGTTAAAAAATATCCGAAATTCACAGAAAAAACAAAGGTTAATGCAACAATATAGTAAGGTGTGATAAAAAGATCTGTTTTTATTAAAAAATATCCTTAGAAATTCACAGAAAAAACAGAGGATAAAGTAATATTATAGTTAGGTGACTATCAGCCTGATTCATCATTGGGCCGTTTTGCGAGTCTGAAATAGCGATTCATAAGGAATCGCTATTCCAGACTCGCAAAACGGTATTCATGTAGGAATCGCAATAAAATATGCGATTCCTACGCATTCCTTATTTGCGATTAGCAAATTGCTAATCGCAAATAAGGAAAAACTTCCCATTCATTCCTATGGGCCAAAAGGCCCATAGGAATGAATGGGGAGTATTCCTTATTTGCAATTAGCAATTTGCTAATCGCAAATAAGATTGCGATTTAAAGGGTGCCAGGGGTGTCCAAAGGACACCCTGTAGCACCCCTTAAATGCACATTTGAACAGGTGTTGCGCACACACATGTCCAAAAGACATGTGTGTGTGTAACATGCAAAAGAAAAAAATGCACTAAAGTGCTTTTTACTCTTTTTTCGCAATTTACCACCAAGTCAGACTTGGTGGTAAATTGCGACCAAATATTGCGATTTCGCAATTTCTAAATGGTTGATGAATTGCATTTAAAGAATCTCTATTAGAGATTCCTTAAATCCAATTCCTCGCAAATATGCGATTTCGGTAATTGCGATTTTTGCATTTGGGATGATGAATCCCAAATGCAAAAATCGCACTCGCAAAGGGCCAGATTCTGAGAATCTGGCCCTTTGCGAGCGCATATCAGCTTGATGAATCAGGCTGTATGTCAGTCAAAACATTAATATTTGGAACTAAAAAAAAAAGCACAGAAATTCACCAGTTAGAGTTAACAGAGCTAACTATAACTTGCGCCCCCCCATCATGCACTGCTTATGACCTCACATATTACATCACTCATGATAGGTTCTATGACGTCATTGATAACATCACTGATGGCACCTCAGATGGCGTCATTGATGACATGATCCAAGCTTCTTTTGTACACATTACTCTATAACCTAATTTGGCATTAGAGGCCTAAAATAAGCACAACATTGGTCATAATAATATGAGGCATCATTAATGCCATCACAGGTACAACTCCCTTCGGTGCAGCAAGCATGTGTTATATGAAACATTGATCCTATACCATACACTTCCCAGGTAGCCTAGTTCACATTAACAATCAGCCACAGACAAAAGGGAAATCCTTATTATACACACTGTTCAATATGTATACAATTATTCAGAGAAAGTCAAGTTCCTCAAGATACTGACTGCTTTTATCTACATCAAAACCCTCATAGTCACCGAACCTACATTGAGAAATAAAGTTGATGTGAGTAGAAAAGTGTGTACTGTAAATAGTGTTTACTACATGGGTAGAGTGAGATCTGTACCACAGTGTTAGCAGACAGTGAAACTCTCATGAGAAATGCACCACAGAGTATTGACAAACTATTCCTACTAAGAACAGCGTGCACACTTGTCAAAACAAACACTATTCACTTTAAATTACCAAGGTCTTAAGGTGCTAACGATCCTACTGCCTATAGCCTTCATTCTGTGGTGAAGCCCATTTTCTAAAGCAAAAAAAGCACAGGTACATAGGTTAGCGCCTGGTGCAAACCGTCTATTATGTTATGTAGAATTTGTCATGCTGAGATGATTCTGTCTAATAACTCAAGGCTGCTTACAAAACTTAGGGTCTGTTTTAGACTTTGGCAGACAGGTTACTGTGTCACAAATGTGACAGTTATCCCATCCGTCGTATTACAAGTCCATTATATCCAATGGCACTTGGAATATGGTGGACAGGAAATGCGTCACCTTTGTGATGGAGTAACCTGTCCGCTGAACTCTAAATCAGGCTCTTACTATCTACAATGTTGAATTTTTTCCCTTTTGGAAACTTTTTCTGCCTAATAAAAACACTTATGTGAAACATGCTGGACACAAGTCATTAACTGTTATCTGCGCACAGAGTTACTCTTTAATATGAAGATTTATAACATATTCAAGGCCTCTACACACCTATGATGCACAGGGCCGGACTGGGAACCAAAACCAGCCCTGGCAAAGTGCTTGCCGCCCCCCACAGGGGTTTGGGGGTGCGGCCAAGCTCTTTGCCAAGGCCGGTTTCGGACGATTTTGTTACAGGGACCAAAAACGGCCCTGTAGCAAAAACGGCTCCCAGGGGCCTAAAACCGGCCCCCACCCTGGTGGCCCCCTGGGGGAATGCCCGGTGCATGCTCCGGCCAGTCCAGCCCTGATGATGCATTAGGAGCAACCCGTTTTGTAAACACTTACAACCACTATCTAGAAACAGTCTGTACAAAATTAGGTAGAAAAGTAATATGGTAGTTACCTGCAAAAATGTAAATTATAAAACATTATAACACACTCAGTGGTTGATATCATCAGTGATGTCATCAGTGATTTTCATCAATGACATTTATATTTATGTGGATATATATATATCTTTGCATCCAGTGCACACCTCAAACACTTGGTACGGAGTATACACTACGGGGAACTCCTTAGAATTAAAAGAATCAGGAGGTGTGCACACAAGAGGCATTAATGAGGTTCAGACAGAGAGGATACAGTACATCAATCCTCAATGAGGCAGTAGACAAAGTGGCCCTCAAACCAAGAGAATGCCTGCTAGAGCCGGAAAACAGAAGTACAGACCAGTCACAAGAAGTTAATGCGCCCAGACTCATCCTTACCTTTAGCCAAAAAGAAAGACAAATTAGGTCAAATATTAAATTTAATTGGCCAATTGTTCTCACAGATGCACTTTTGGCTCCTGACCTCTCAGACAGTCCCATTATCACTTTTAGAAAGGGAATTTCAATGAGATCCCAAATTGTGAAAAGTAGCCCTGAAATCCACATAAAGAAGAAAACATAGCTTCAGCCACGACTGTAACTCAAGGAAAATACCATAGAGAGAATTCCCTCGACGCACATATCTGGGTTGCCCACGTCAAAACTTTATACAAAGACGATAGGAGTAGACTTTACTTAAATAAAGCCACCGCAGGAAGTGAAGAACTAGACACCATTGCCCACACAATGGTCACGCCAGAAAAATCTTTAGTTTCTAAGATTTAAAAAAAATCAGACAAAATGGGGCACCGGGCCCCAACGGCCTTCCTGGCTCCCTGTTCAAGGCGAACATAGAATTCTGGTCTGAGAACCTGACCCAACTGTATACAGAATGTTGGTTCCTGGGGGATGTCCCAGACTCCTGGAGAGGGTCGCTTCTGCACCCCATACACAAGAAAGGGCCGAAATCCGACCCGACCAACTATCGCATGACCGCCCTGTTGGATATTGAGGGTAAGGCCTACGCGAGCACCATTCTGGGCGAACTAGCAAGTTGGGCAAGTACAGAAGGTCTTCTGCCCCTCTACCAAACAGGGTTCAGACCCGGGGCATCAACCGTGGATAACATAACAGCTCTTTCATACCTAGTCCACTAAGCACTGACGCGCAAAAGCCTTCCTCTCTTCGATTGCTTCATAGACTACTCCGCAGCATTTGACGGGGTAGACTGCGCAATTCTTTGGAAGAAGCTGGCACTTTGGAACATCAACCCAGCCCTGCTGAGAGCAATCCAGTCTCTGTACCAAAGAACGTGGTTCAGAATCAAACTTTCGAGTGACTCCGCTTCAGAGAAAATCTAAACGGACTGTGGCCTAAAGCAAGGGAGCGTTTTAGCACCGCTGCTGTTTAATCTATACACAGCAGACATGGACCAAGCCCTCATCGGAGCAGCTCTAGCCACACCAATGATCGGGGGCACTAAAATACAGTTCATGCAATATGCCGACGACTTGGTACTCTTGGATGACACCAAAATAGGCCTACAAAAGGCACTGTCTGCCTTGGCAATTTATAATGATAAAAATCGGTTGGTGGCCAATCCATCTAAATCAAAAATTGTAATCTTCGGGCACTACCATAAAAAAAAAACTAGAAAAATGGAGTCTTGGTCACCTGACTCTGGAATGCACGCAGCAATACAATTACTTGGGTGTCTGGTTCCATGAATCAGGGCGCCCTGGAGCCCATTTAAGGAAAATTCAAAGCATAGGGAAAGCCATCATCTACGCCCTCTGCAAATTACAAGCCACCCTACACAGCCCCACTACGATGGCCATCCAAAGAGTTCTAAGGGCAAAATTAATGCCAGCCCTTAACTACGCCCAACAAGCGTTTCCTGGAAAATTAACCAAGGACCTGGAAAAAATGAAATTGAGTGCATATAAGAGATTATTCCACTTACCCGCATGCACCAGAAATACTCTTGTGCGACTAGAATTTTCCTTGAACCAACGAAAGTTGGAAGAGATGGCTGCCTTGAGCAAATACTTATACCTCACCACAGCGGCACAAGAGAAAACAATGAAGGCAGTTCTAAAAAATATCTTTCTGGAACCAGGGAACCCTTGGTCAGCGACCCTTGCCGCGGCCACTGATCTCCTCAACTTAGCCATAGAAAACTGGGACCCTGAGCTAATTAACTACTCTGGCATCAAAAGCACAATCAAAAACAAGTCCGCATTTGCTCCCGCGCCTCGGATTTGGAATTACTGGCAAAAAGACGCCTCCACAAGTCCCAAAGTCTCCCACAGACAGCGTACAACTCGAAACACCACCTCACGGAGGCAGTGGGCCGCACAACTTTACATAGGATCTTAACATACAGACTACATCCCCTGCCACTCAAGGAATTATATACCACCAAGTCGATAGGATCAGAGATCAAGGAATGCAGGCTCTGTGAGTACAAACACGAGTCTTTGGCCCACCTCCTATTTTGCTGCCCGGCCCTGCGCGTAGCTCGCAGCCTCTACCTCAGGCCCATCATTTTACAACTGGGGACGCGGACTGCAAAGGAGGCAGTTCATCAATTATACACACTGAATACAGTAAAACAGATGGCCATGTTTGGCAAATTTATCCAACAGACCTGCATGAAGCTGATGGCCATCTCGGGATAAATGACCAGAGACTTAGATAACGCACGTTGGGTAGAAAGGCCATGGACATCACTCCTCTCAGCCCCCAAGTTTTCAGATCTTAATTACACACACTTTCTTTTAATATGATAATTTTCTTCTTTTAACTTTTGTAATTTTTGCATCTTGTTTTTAATGTAATGGTTTTAAGTAACCAAACAATAAATGTATTCATTCATTCATTCATACAGCCACGACATGGGTTTTACAAATGCTCATCATGTCGAGCATGTAGATTTGGGGAAAACACTACAAAATACATGACCGCATTCAGTCCCACGGAAATCAAGATCAAAGGCAGCTGCAACTGTAAGACCGAGTACGCTGTGTATGTTCTGACATGCACCTGTGGCCTACGATATGTGGGAAGCACAAAGCCACAGGTGCATGTTAGAATACTACAACACTTGCGCTCAACATCAATAATGACACAGCGTACCCAGTTGCCAGGCATTTCAAGCTCGAACAAGGCAATGATTTGAAATGCCTAAAATTTTAAGTGATTGCGGCAGTCCCAAACCCCCGTAGAGGGGGCAATAGGGAACGATCATTGTGTCAATTAAAGTCCTGCATGATCTTAGAGCTAGACAGAAGACACCCCAGAGGGTTTAATAATACGGAGGACTTACACAACTTCCTATGGCTCTAAACCATTAGGTATGACAGACTCGATATACATACAACAATATCCAGGTCTACAATAGAGGCAAAATGACACAAACAAGAGGACATAGGCATAATCAATCCTAAGAATGGCACCTCATATGAAGATATATGCACTTTTAGACCCTCACCTGCTAACTCTTTGTTTTCAAACCCACTAATTTCTATCCACTAACACAATGCAGTAGCACCAGCACTTTACAGTTCGGAAAAGGCGGCTGTCCTATCCAAACAATAACACTATTTCTATGCACTTTAATAAGCACTTTATGCATAAATCAATCCTTGCCCCAACATGTTTACAATAAGCGACTTTTGCACAAGTAAAGGAGGCGAAATCAACATTCAATTCTTTTAAATTGCAGATAGGTCGGAATATTGTAAAGGTTTTTTTATCATGAAATGAACGACATAATATTTAATTATATATGTATTTATTTATTTATTTATTGAAACTTGATAATGTTGATTTGTAATATTGAACCATATAACTACATATTCAATGGCAGTACTGCATTCATGCAGATATTAACAAGCACATGCACTTTACAGAAAGAATGTAAAAACTTCGGAGAAGCAACATGGCAAATAAGTCAAAAGCAAAGCCAAAATGTATAACAAATAGAGCACGTTGATTGAAAAACAGACTATAAGAAATCAAGCATAGTAGTATGTTATTTATGTCTATTGATCACATGACATGGGGAAAAGCAAAAAACAAAAGTATAAAACAGTAGACGGACTGCGTTTCTGTATGTGAACAAGGACACTGTTGTCCGAAACGCGTTATAAACCTTTGCGAATAAAGACCTGAATTTGCCACAAATAACTGGAGTCCGTGACTCTCTCTTCGCCGGCTGGGAAGTGGGGAGAGCCCAAAAACCTGTTCGAATATATATATATATTCCAACAAAAATCCAGTATGCGAGAAATAAAACTCACTGGTGCCGTGGCCTCGGTGCAAATAGACGTTATTTATTTACAACAAACGGGTGCCCAACGTGTTTCGGAGTTAACCTCACTCCTTGATCACGGGTAAAGTTGTACAAGTGAAATGAAAGTATTTAAAGGTGCAGTGTTCACTTCTGTTTGTCACAATAGACATTGTAAACATACTATACAGCGTGGTCTGAAGCACTCGTAATTAAACATAACACTTGGTTCGCAAAATGCATTTGAGAATTAAATTCATGATAGCCACTCATAAATATCCAATTAATCCAAATACTTCTACCCAAGTGGGTTAACGTCATATGCGGACTGTTTTTCATAAACACAGTAAAGTTACTATATTAACACATAGTGATTGCAGCTTTCAACTCATTATTTAAATCACACAATTTTGTGAAAAAAGTTCAATTTCACCCTAGTGGGTTAGAGCTGCAGTCTAGTGTATCAGTCCACAATAAACAATGTTGTGAATAATTGAAGATCAGGCTCAAGTGAGCATTAATCTCTTATCCTCACTATGGAATCAACCGCGACTCCAATTGAATTTCTTCTCTTCTGCAACAAAACCAGATAGATTTTATGTTACCAAACATACTGGATTTTTGTTGGAATATTTGGGAGTGGCGCCTCTATACATGTGAGACAGACTGTGCTTGGGGCCTGTGTCAGCATTCGAGTGACTCTTGCAAAAGGAATCCAGGCCGAAGCATGATATATATATATATATATATATATATATATATATATATATATATATATATATATATATATATATATAGATATATATATATATATATATATATATATATATATATATATATATATATATATATATATATAGATACAGATATAGATATATATATAGATATATATATATATATAGATATATATATGTGTGTGTGTGTGTGTTTTGTTTTTTTAATGAAAAATACAAAGGTTAAACCTGTTATGGTTAGGGAAACTTTATTTATTCTTTCTATACAAACCAAACTTCAGCTATAACTCGCCAGCCTACCATGTACTCTGTTCTCACAAATGATGTGGCTTACAATATCATAAATGTTGTTGTAAATGCTATAATTTTAGAAGGTATAAATATGATATGAAAGGGTATAAGTAGTGCATATGGAAGGCGCAAGTTATAGTTAATGTATTGTGGCTACAGAGTTGAATACACTGTGTGTGGTGCGTGAGTGATAATTTCTAGGTGTTCTGTAAATTATAAATTAAAGGTATAGCTTTAGAATTTCTACATTTTGTGTAGTTTATATTTTGTTTGTGTACAAACAATAACTATAGTTATAGTAATTTAAAGTTTACAATATAAACAAGGGGTAGTGGTGCCATGGTAAGTAGCAACTCAGTACAGGAAGAAATTGTAATTATGGGTCTCGCTGCCAATCAAGGTAACAAGACACCCCACTACCGAGGGTGTTGGTGCACGAACATCTAGCCAGATCCCCATGCTAAACCTAAGTTTGACAATTGTACCCCGGCACTCCCGATATTTATCTCTTTAGTCTTACTTATATTCAAAACATCAATTTTGCATACATTTCGGGTAGCTCAAATCACAGGAGACCCCAATCGTTGCACTACACTTTTCTTGAATGTAATGGTTCATACACAACTTCGTATATAAGAGCCTTTGTTGTAAACATACTATACGTTTGTTGTAAACATTTGAACATGAAGGAACAGCACAGCCTGGAGATGAAGTGAAAACAACAGCCGGCACGTGTTTCGTTACATTCGTAACTTTTTCAAGGCTGTAAGTAATAGTAATTGCATGTGTAAGTATATATCTGTGTGAAGCAGCTATTCAACATATACATTCTGTCAAGTATCAATTTCATAAAAGTGGGTGTTCATTCATTATTTCAAAAGTGAAGAAGAAGGCCCAAAAAAACACAAAAGAAATCTTAAGGTGATGTGAGAGAGCAATTCAAAAATCATGATGAACTCCGATGTGCGTTTGGAGGGAAGAACATAGCATATATGCATGCAGAACAGAGATAGAAGACGACCATTAGGGGGTGTCTATATGTTATAGTAGTGACCACACCATGTGCATTCTAATCGGAAGTTGGTGAGTAGAGAAAGTCTGTGCTACAGGTCATGCCTAGTCTTATCAGAAAAAAAGAGCAGAGAATAGGGAAGAAGTCCTAACCTTGAAAGGGGAAAACATGTAGGTCCTCCTGAAAGTGATGAATATTGAAGACTCAGAAATAAGCGTGAACCCTTCGCCGTGTTGAATGGCAAAAATATCCAGAATCCCTAGGAGATAAACAGCTATGATCAAGTCTACTAAAGACACAACTCAACTTATGTAAAATTGAGAAATTGAGGGACATAATAGTAACTAGAAGTACCTAAAAAGTGCTGTGAAAATTACAAATCTAAGCTATAAGTATAACTTTAGTATTTCTTTTATTTGTGTAGTGTAAGTTTGGTTTGTATAGAAAGAATAAATAAAGTTTCCCTAACATTAACAAATGTTTAACCTTTATTGAATTAATGTGTTTTAAACTAAAATGTGATTCAAATCATAGAGTTCAGTGTTGTTAAGTGGAGTGTCATACAGTAGAGTGGAGAATGTGTTGTATAGTGTAGTGTTGTTGAATTTAATAAAGAGTAGACTACAGTGGAGTGGTGTAAAGTGGAGTGGCGTAGTGTACAGTAGACTAAAGCACCATAGAGTGCAGTGACATTAGTTATATAGTAAAGTGGCGTGGAGTGCACTAGAGTGGACAGGCATAGCCTAGAGTCGAGTAAACAGTTATAAACTTGAGTGGCATCTTGTACAGTACAGTGGATTAGTGTATTGTACAGTGGAGTGTAGGGACACAGAGTGGAGTAGAGGATTGTTCAATGTAATGTAGGGGTATAGAATGAACTATAGGGTGGTATAGTGGCACAGTGTGTAGTAGAGTCTTATAGAGTAGAGTCTTATAGAGCGGATTAGAGTGTGTTAGAGTACAGCAGTGTAAAGTTGAGAGTTGTACAGTGCCCTTGAGTGGAGCAAAGTGTTGCGTAGTGGATTCAAATGTAGTGGAGTACAGTAGAGTGCAGTACAGTATGGTAGAGTGGAATGACATAGACTGTTGTATAGTTGAGTGGCATAGAGTACTGTATAATGGAGTGGTGCAGAGTGCAGTAGTGCTGTACAATGGAGTAGTGTCTTATAAAGTAAAGCATAGTAAAGCAGAGAGGAGCATCATAGAGGGTGTTTGCGTAGAGTGTTGGAGAGTAGAGTAGAGTGTCATACACTGGTATAAAGTAAACTAGAGTGCTGTAGCCTTGCATTGACAGGAGTACATTGTTGTAGGGTGGAGTGCTATAGAGTGGAGAATAGTGTGGTAGAGTGGAGGTGCGCAGACTGTAGTTGAGTGGATTACAGCATTGCTGAGTGGAGTACAATTGAGTGGTGTGGGATGAGGTTCAATAGTATGTAGTGGTGTACATTGGAATAGCGTAGAGTGGAGTGGAGTACAGTGGAGTAGCATACAGTGGACTAGTGTAGAGTGGAGTGCCATACGGTGGAATAGAATACAGTGGAGAGGCATAAAGTGAAATAGCATACAGTGGAGTGGGATTAGAGTGGAGATATGTACAGTGGAATAGCGTAGAGTACAGTGATATAGAGTGGAATGACATACAGTGGAGTGGGTTCAGTGGAATAGCACACAATGGAATAGTGTAGAGTGGAGTAGAGTGGAGTGGTGTAGAGGGGAGTGGTAAACATGGCAATAGCTCAGAACGGCATAACTTACAGGGGAGTCGCATACAGTGGAGTGGCATACAGTGCAGTAGCATAAGTGGAGTGGCTTGGACTGCAGTGGCGTGCAGTGGAGTGGAATAGCTTAGAGTGGAGTGGCGTAAAGTGGAGTGAAATTGAGTAGAGTGGCATAGAGTGGCGTATAGTTAAGTGGCATACAATGGAAAATTGTATAGTGGAGTACAGGGGAGAGGAGAAGAATGGGGTGGAATAGAGTGGACTAGTATGGAGTGGAATTGAGTACAGTGGAGTTGTGTACACTGGAATAGCGTAGAGTGGATTGGTGTACAGTGCAGTGGCATAGATTGGAGTGGCGTAGAGTGGCATGGCATAGATTGGAGTGGTGTGGAATGGAGTGGCATACACTGGAAGGGCATACAGTGGAGTGGAGTAGAGTGATGTGGCATAGACTGGAGTCTGGTAGAGTTGACTGGCGTACAGAGGAATAGCGAACATTGGAGTGCCATTGGAGTAGAGTGCCGTATAGTGAAGTTGCATAGAATAGAGTGGTGTAAAGTGTAGTGGCACAGAGTGATTGTGAGGTACAGTGTAGTTGCGTACAGTGGAATAGTGTACAGTGGAATGGTGAACAGTGGAGTTGCATACAGTGGAATAGCATTTACTGGGGCAGGGTAGCATGGAGTGGCTTAGAGTGGTGTGGTGTACAGTGTAATAGAATACAGTGGAGTATCATAGAGTGGAATGGTGTATAGTGGAGTTGCATATAGTAGAGTGGCAAAGAATGCAGCGGTGTATAGTGAAATAGCATACACTGGAGTGGGGTACACTGGAGTGACATAAAGTGGAGTGGCATAGAGTGGAATAGTGTAGAGTGTAGAGTCATAGAGTGGAGTTGCATATAGTGGAATAGTATAGAGTGGAGTAGCATATTGTGAAAGGGTGTAGACTAGTGTGTAGTTGAGTGGAGTGGTGTAGAGTGTAATACTGTCCAGTGGAGTGATGCAGAGTGGAGTGGAGTGGAATAGAGTGCAATATAGTGGCATAGAGTGGAGTGACATAGAGTGGAGTGGCATAGAGGGGAGTGGTGTAGAGTGGAGTGGTGTAGAGTGGAGTGTGGCACTCAATGAACAGATGTAGCTGTAATGTGGCAGGAATATAGATTATGAGGTGTAAATGGCAATCTTTGGTAGGAGGTGCAAATAATGTAAGCAGTGTTAAAGTTATAAGTGTAAAAATACTTAGTTATATTTTTGCGTTGCCATATAACTAGGAAGTGCTGCAGTACTCCATACAGGTTTGTTTTTAAATATATATAAAAGTATAAATAATTTTCCCTACCTTTTACCACTTTAATATTTTTGTAATAGGTAGGGAAAAAATCTCAAAATTATTACTCAACTATATCTAAGGCTGTAAAGCAGAACTCAGCTAAAGTGTACTTAAATCAACATGGCTGCCTTTAACTTTTGTGAAGGCAGTCATTCACATAATGCCTTGTCATCTCCATGTACAGTGGTAATTTTGTGAAATACTCCGAAATTTCGCAAAACTACTGTGAGAACAGATATCACTCAGATAAAATGCCTTATAACTTTAGAAATACACGCTCACGGTAAGGGCCCGAGTTTCCTGAGGAATCTGCTCACATTGTATAAACCAACAAGGCCCCTCCGGTCGGAGGGCACTGGGCTAATGTGTATCCCGAAGACTTGCAGAGCCAGGATTGGCGGCAGATCCTTCCACCTTCTGGCAGCACGGAGTTGGAACACTCTTCCTCTCAGACTCCGGATGGAGCCGTCCGAAAAAGTTTTCCGCAAGGAACTCAAGACACATCTGTTCCCCAAATATTGAAGTGCTCTTTTCTGGCTGTGTTAGGGATCTTTTAGGCCACTATTAGCGCGGGGACACACTGACTAGTGTAACCAGGCGCTTTATAAGCTCAGTTAATAATAATAATACATAGCCTATTTACCTGTAGTATCCAAAAGGAACATCTGCACACCATAAGGTATAATCCTGCCAAATTTTATGGAAATTCATTCAGCCGTTTTTGCTCTACATCCGATACAAAGGTTTATGGAAAATGCATTGGTGGAAAAATGAGTTTTGAAACCCCCTTTGTGTCTTTGCACCCCCTTGACCAGTCACCACAAAACTTTCCATCCTCCACCAAAGTAGTAAAAGCCATAGGTCTGTAACATTTTGGAGACATTCGTCAAACACGTGAAAAGTTATTAGCGAGGATAAATCAAAGGAATTCCTATATATGGGAATCCTAACTATAATTTAACTACAGATTGTCTCTCCTTCTTCTAGTAAAGTGAACAAGCCCTCCAGTCGAAAATCTGTAAACATGGTTTATGCTCACTGGAATATATCAGTGACAATAACTCGGATAGCGCCAGTAACTTGACAGGATGAACTTTCACTGATTACCATCATATTTATTGACAAATGCTATTATAAGGCAATGAGTATCACCTTGCTGACCTACGCCATTCAAAGTATTTCTTCAATGCCTATGCATGTTTTGTTTACAATCCGAATAATTGACCATTCTGCATCAGTATATGACTAAGATCCGGAGGGGGTGGAAGCGTGTCATGAATGAATACTCTCTGAAATAAACCATGTTTACCGTCTCTCAACTGGTGGGCTTGTTCACTTTGCTGGAAGAAGGAGAGTGGGTTTTTGCAATATACAACTATATATATATATATATATATATATATATATATATATATATATATATATATATATATATATATATATTTGGAGGGAAGAACATAGCATATATTTCGAGCCGAAATGCATTCGCCGCCACTGCTTACCTGTGAAATAAACGACTGTTTGTCCTGCAATCCCTCTGGCCTCTGAGTTCTTCGTAATTGGAGTGCTTGTCCGTCATATTTTCTGCGCCAGCCAGACGACGCAGTACAGTTGGCCCCGATGCACCCAAGTGTCCCACCAGCAATTCTGGCATCACGCTGCTTGCAGTATTTCAATCATCGAGGGATCGATAGCTGGTGGGACTGCCAGAGACACAAGCGTTCCAGTGAGGAGTTTCTGGTATTTAACCGGTGAGGGATCACAGCCCGCATTGACTGCCCCTGCTCATTGGAATCAACGCGTGCGGTCTTTGGTCGCAACGGAACGAGGGACCAGGAACAGGCAGCCGTGGATGTTCTCAGGTGTTGGATGCGCGCCTGCCTCCACCTTCCTGCATCCAGCAAAAGCCTACCGCGTACCCCACTCCCCTACGCCACCTACCCGGACTAGCCGCCACAGTGCATCCTGGGAAATGTGGTTCAAAAACCTTCGAGAACTACTGAAGGTGAGCCGACTGCCTTAAAGGGGAGGGGAGTCACATGCTGGAAAATATTTCAAACAGGAAGAAGATGATTTGGGGGAGGACATGCCACAGTGATTGGGCGCTGAGGAAGGCCGTTTTGAGCCGAAATGCATTCGCCGCCACTGCTTACCTGTGAAATAAACGACTGTTTGTCCTGCAATCCCTCTGGCCTCTGAGTTCTTCGTAATTGGAGTGCTTGTCCGTCATATTTTCTGCGCCAGCCAGACGACGCAGTACAGTTGGCCCCGATGCACCCAAGTGTCCCACCAGCAATTCTGGCATCACGCTGCTTGCAGTATTTCAATCATCGAGGGATCGATAGCTGGTGGGACTGCCAGAGACACAAGCGTTCCAGTGAGGAGTTTCTGGTATTTAACCGGTGAGGGATCACAGCCCGCATTGACTGCCCCTGCTCATTGGAATCAACGCGTGCGGTCTTTGGTCGCAACGGAACGAGGGACCAGGAACAGGCAGCCGTGGATGTTCTCAGGTGTTGGATGCGCGCCTGCCTCCACCTTCCTGCATCCAGCAAAAGCCTACCGCGTACCCCACTCCCCTACGCCACCTACCCGGACTAGCCGCCACAGTGCATCCTGGGAAATGTGGTTCAAAAACCTTCGAGAACTACTGAAGGTGAGCCGACTGCCTTAAAGGGGAGGGGACTCACATGCTGGAAAATATTTCAAACAGGAAGAAGATGATTTGGGGGAGGACATGCCACAGTGATTGGGCGCTGAGGAAGGCCGTTTTGAGCCGAAATGCATTCGCCGCCACTGCTTACCTGTGAAATAAACGACTGTTTGTCCTGCAATCCCTCTGGCCTCTGAGTTCTTCGTAATTGGAGTGCTTGTCCGTCATATATATATATATATATATATATATATATATATATATATATATATATATATATATATATATATATATATATATATATATATCCAAAAGCAACCTTCTCGAAGAAAAGGCAGAGGCCAGCAGTGGGAGACACCATGGAGGAAATTTATTAAAGACACATCTTAACGAGCGAATGCATTTCGGCATCTAGCCTTCATCAGCGCCCTCGATGTTATCAGCAACAGTCAATATATATATGTGAACCCCAAACAAATCGTTAGTATACTTTCCAGAAAAAACAATGTCCGAGCCACAAATCCTTTCCAGCGTGTTCATTTACACAGCCTGGTCACTCTACGCGTTTCGGAGGGAGACCTCCTTGGTCACGAGCTGACCAAGGAGGTCTCCCTCCGAAACGCGTTGAGTGACCAGGAAAGTATACTAAGGATTTGTTTGGAGATTTGGGGTTCGCGACCCCGTCTGAGCCCGCTACCCCAAGTGGCTGGGGTTTCTGCGCGGCAAACTACTGTGGAATATATATCAGAAATAGAAACAGCGCAATACAATATACAATGAAAAGTAGAGATGGGACATAAGAGAAGTACTAAATTCTATGGCAGGACCAGAGTCTTCGGATTATGCCTTCTTTCTTACGCTTTATTTTTCCACAGCAGCAAGAAAAAACATAAACAAACTACTTTTCCCATGAACACTTGGGAAAAAACAAAATCGAACATGAGTCCTTCAACAATGTCCATGCACTGGCAGCTCCCATCATGCCCTGCTGCCGCTTCCTCTTCCTCTTCTTCGCTGCTCAGCAGCAAGTTAAGTCGTTTTTCTTCTCTCTCCTAGGTTTTTGGGGGTCTGTGAGCTTGGCGTTTTGTCTCTGTGCAGGCGCTGCTTTGTTTGTTCCTATCACAGGTTCCCTGTCGATCGCAGGACGCTTTTGCGCTCCTCACGTGATTCTGGTAGCCCAGTAGTGTGCGGTGCGGTGTTCTTGCCGCAAGGGGGCAGTGTTCCTTCTGTTGCCGGCGTGCTTTTGGACGCTTTTCTGAGGCGTTTTTCAGCGTGTTTGCTCAGTCTGTATCCTGTGCCCTGGCCCCCCGGTTTTAGACACCCTCAGGGGTCGCAATTTAGGTCTCCACTCTGACATTAAGATGCCCTGTGTGGGTTGTATTTTTGGCATTTGACACCCTGCGGGGTCGTAATTGCGCCGGTGCTTGGCGCGGGGGCGCTTTACCGGGTGACGCCCCAGAATCTTGAGGGCTGCAGTGTCCCCAGGGGCTACCCCCATAATAGTGTGCATTAAGCCACCCATACCCCTGGGACCTTCCCAGACCACACATTACCCTTTGGGTTCAGTTATTCCCTGTGCCGTATCTCTCTAGCCTGTAGAGCCTAATTTAACTCGCTATGCAGGGGGAGTCAGGCCAGTATACGGAGGAGGACCCTCTAAACTACGTCCCTTTGGACGATGACTTCTATCAGGCGGTCGACGACTCTATCTATAGGGCAGTAGACCAAGCAATGGTTCCCCTTGAACAGCGTCTCTCGGCACGTTTGGATGAGGCGTACGTGAAGCTTGCGGCCCTTATTCCTGCGCCTTCCCCGGCCTCGGGCCCTGATCCTGTTCCTTCACCGCCCATCCTCCCCCTCCCCCTAAGAAGCCTTGTACAGAGGGGGTTGACGCTACGGCTTTTGCGAAGGTGAAGAGTGCGTTCATGGCGATGGAGGGGTCCCACCCGCTTCCAGCCCCCCCGCGGAGGTGCCTCCGCCTACTCCGCATACTATGTCCCTGGAGCCGCAGCAGGATGATGATTCTCCGGACTCGGAGGAGGAGGCTTGTTCATCTAGGTCTTGGCTTCCGTCTCAGCCTTCCTCCTCCGCGGGCCCTTCTGACATGTTGGACCCGGACGACATTGTCCATCCCAGGTCCTCAGAATGGGTTCCAGGCGATAAGGTGGCCCAGTATGTAGCGAATCGCCTCAGGAGGCCTGTGGATAAGGATGCCCATAGCCGCCTTAGGGCGGAGTGTCCTCAGCCTTCTTTAGAAGGCAAGGTAGCCATGACGCCGGATATTGACCCCAAGATGGCGACTTTCCAGGCCAAATTTGTCAAGGACCCCCGGAAGGGTATAGACAGGTCCTGGCGTACGTGCCAGGATAAGCTGCTCGATGCAGTGGGCCCCATGACTAAAATTTTAGACATGGCTGAGGAAGCCAAGGTGTCTGGGGACTTGATTTCCCCGGAGGCTGTTTCAAATTGGGCGCAGCGCGCCATAATTTTTCTTGGCAATGCAAACTGTGCCCTCTCTACTGAGAGGAGGCGGTCTCTTTTAATTAAAGTTGACCCTAAGTTAGGGATTCTCGCCTCGTCTGAGGCTGGTGCGGTGGCACAGGGTGGTCTTTTTGGGGACCCTTTTATCAAGGAGCTCGGTAAATTTGTAGCCACTTTTACCTCCTTGGACCGGGCTCAGTCCAATATCAAGAAGGTTTTTGCCCCTCTGGTTTTTTGACAGGGCCGGACGAGGCAGGGGCCGCTCGTTCGGTCGGGGCAACAGCTCAGACAGAGCACAAGGCTACGGACGCGGGCAATTTCAGGACAATGCCCATTTCAACAATTTCTACCCCTCAAGAGGGCAGAGGTTCCGTGGACGCGGTGGTCAAAGAGGCCAACAACAAGGCGGTGGACGAGGTGAGTGTACTACCCTCTGTGAGCTTGCGAGTAGGGGGGCGCCTAGCGCAATTTTTCCCAGCGTGGACTTCCCTTACCAGCGATGCCTGGGTGCTGCAGACGGTTCAGGGCTTCCAGTTGGAGTTCCATGGCCATCCGTGTCAGCTTCAGCGTCCTCGCCCCATTACCTTTTTGCAGCGCGATGCAGCTTTGGTGAGTGAAGAGGTCTCGGCCCTCCTCCACAAAGAGGCGATTTGTCGCGCATGCGAACATCCGGGTGGCTTCCTAAGCAACCTCTTCTTGGTCGACAAGGTCGACGGGGGCCGTCGCCCGGTGATAAATTTAAAAGATTTCAACGAATGGCTGGTGTACCGCCATTTCAAAATGGAGGGCATTCACCTTCTGCGGGATGTGTTACGCCCGTCCGATTGGATGGTCAGGCTCGACTTAAAAGACGCTTACTTAGCGGTCCCGATTTTCTCTCCTCACCGTCGTTTCCTCCAGTTCAGGTAGGACGGTCAGGTTTACGAGTTCACCACGCTGCCTTTCGGGCTATCCTCAGCACCATGGTGCTTCACAAAGGTGTTGCGTCCGGCGGTGGAGGCCTTACGGGCTCGGGGGGTCAGAATGATAGTGTAGTTGGACGACATGCTGTTCATGGACCAGTGCCCGCGACGTCTGCTGTCTCAGTTGCAGTCTGCGGTCGACCTGCTTCAGGGCTTGGGCTTCGTTATCAACGAGAAGAAGTCCCTTCTGGTTCCCGTCCAGTGTGCGACCTTTCTCGGCTTCAACATAGACTTGGTATCTTCAACTTTGAGTCTTCCCGCCAGGAAGATGGCGAAGATCAGGCACGAGTTGTGCCAGACCCCGGCAAAGCCGTTGATATCATTACGGCACCTTGCGCGGTTGGTGGGCCAGTTGTCGTCTTCGATTCAGGCCATCTTTCCCGGCCCACTCCACTACCGGGCCATGCAACGATGGAAGGCGTATCATCTCAGGAAAGGGCTGACGTACTCTCAACAGATTCCGTTGTCGGACAACGTGAGAGACGAAATGAGATGGTGGCTCACGCACATGGAGGCCTGGAATGGTCGTGCGATTTTTGGCTCCGCCCCGGACATCGTGATAGAGTCGGACGCCAGTCGGTTAGGCTGGGGAGCCAGGTGCGGGGATTTCTCCACAGGAGGCACCTGGTCCGCTTCCGAACAATCTTTTCATATCAACTGTTTGGAGTTACTGGCGGACTCCTTTGCAGTTCAGTGTTGGACCAAGGACAGGGTGCAGTACTGCTTCCTTCTCAGGATGGACAACGTGTCAGCGGTCCGATATATCAACCATCTGGGGGTCTCCAGATCCAAGATGCTTGCGGACCTCGCGAGGGACTTTTGGCACTTTTGCCTGGATCATCAGGTGTCGGTCACGGCGGAGTACCTGCCGGGACGACAGAACGTGGTAGCCGATTGGCACTCCCGGCACCTCTCGGATGCCAGCGTGTGGAAGCTGGATCCTCTTCTGTTCGTCCAGCTGTCGGACCAATGGGGTCCCTTCTCGGTGGACCTTTTCGCGTCCCGCCTGGACCATCAAATCCCGAGGTATTTCAGTTGGCGCCCCGATCCAGCTGCGGAGGCGACAGATGCGTTCCTCCAGGACTGGTCGAACGAGCAAGGGTATGCATTTCCCCCATTTTCGATGATGATGCGCGTGTCGGCGTTGCTGCGTCGCCAGTCGGCGCAAGTGGTGATGATTACACCATGGTGGAGGTCACAAGTTTGGTTTCCAGTTCTTCTGGAACTTTCTTGGGATTTTCCAATCCTACTCCCCCACTCTCCTCACGTTCTCCTCAATCTGGACGGAATTCCCCACCGGTTAGTCCTGGAGGGCTCTCTGAGGCTGGTAGCCTGGAGGCTCTCCGGCGTCGTTGGACGCTCCCGGGCCTTTCGGTAAAGGCAGAGGATTTGCTTTCCAAAGCCTGGGCAAATGGCACGACCAAGCATTACCGATCTGCATGGCATAGATGGAATCGCTGGTGTGTGCGACGGGGTTTCGATCCCATGGGGGCAGATGTAGTCCAGGTCCTTAACTTTTTGGCTGAGCTGGCGCAGGAGGGTCTAGCCTACCGGTCGATCAATACCTTCAGATCTGTGATTTCAGCGGGGCACGATCTGGTGCAAGGTTCTCCGATTGGGGAGCACCCTTTGATTTGTAGACTCTTGAGAGGAATTCGCCTCTCATTGCCGCCCGAACCTCGATACTCCGTCCTGTGGGACGTCAACAGGGTGTTGAATTTGTTCCTTTCTTGGCAACCGAACAGATTTCTATCTCGTAAGGAGCTGACTGCTAAGTTGGCGATGTTGTTATGTCTGGTATCTTGCAGACGGGTCTCAGATGTGCGTGCTCTCGATATCACGGCCAGAGTTTTTTCTCCGGAAGGAGGTTCTTTCTCTGTAAGTAGGCGAACCAAGACCCTTACTAGGGTTATTTCATACCCGGCTTTTCCGGATTCCCCTAAACTGTGTGTAGTGCAGTGCCTCCGTGCTTATGAGGATATGACTGATGATACTCGCCCTCTGGGTGGGAGACAACTTCTAATTGCCCTACGGAAACTGTTCAAGGCTGTTACTTCTCCAACGATTGCCAGATGGGTGCGTTGGGTAATGCAGGAGGCGGGGATTGATACCAAACAGTTTGGTGCGCATTCAGCGAGGGGAGCTATGGCCTCCAAAGCTTTTGCCCTCGGGGCTCGTCTGGAGGACCTGATGAGAGCGGCCGATTGGTCCTCGGACTCAATGTTCAAGAGATTCTATTTCAAGCCAGTGATAGAAGTGGCTCAGCTGGTTGTCGATAAGCTTTGAACTGGCATAATCCGAAGCCTCCGGTCCTGCCATAGAATGAGAATTTGCCTAGCCTTCGTGCTGATAAGTTCCAATTCTATTAAGGACTCGGAGGCGAGGATTATCCCCCCCAAGGACTTCCAAGAAGTGGACCCTCCCCGTATGCAACGTAAGTAACTCATTCATGATGCTTCGATTGCTGAATCTGCTGTTGCTCTGTATTGTTCTGTACTTCCATGTAACTTAGGACGGTCTGTTGAGACAGTCAGGATCTTACAGTGTGGTTTTTTGCAGGGAATGAAGGTTCGAAGCAGGATGCGTGAATTGGCCGGTGTTGAGGCTTCGCGCGAAGAAAGAGGAAGAGGAAGCGGCAGCAGGGCATGATGGGAGCTGCCAGTGCATGGACATTGTTGAAGGACTCATGTTAGATTTTGTTTTTTCCCAAGTGTTCATGGGGAAAGTAGTTTGTTTATGTTTTTTCTTGCTGGTGTGGAAAAATAAAGCGTAAGAAAGAAGGCATAATCCTCGCCTCCAAGTCCTTAATAGAATTGGAACTTACCAGCAGGAAGGCTAGATAAATTCTCACTCCTGCATGGGACACATCGCTGTAACGCAAGGAGACATAATTGCACCAGCATTAGACATATAATGACTGGCTTGGTATTTGGTTGCAAAACACTGCACTACACATTCCAGCATACAACACAAGGGCTGAAATAATGTTGTTTTTCAGTCGAGACTGCCAAACATGTAAAAAATGGGTACTATACCCCACAGTAGGCACTTAAAATCGCTGCTAAACCGTTTCAATGTTTATAAGTTAAAAAGTGATTAACGTCTGACAAATTGTAAATATATTGCATGAACATAAGAATACTACATGTCCCATAATGTCCCCTTATGGCAGAAATTAGATATAAAGTGAAAACAAATGATGGCTCACTTACCGTGAACAAAGCCGAGGTAGGCTGAAACGCGTTGGTTCGAGCTAAAGTGTAAATAAACCAAGCTTTAAACAAAACCCAGAGTGCCGCGACCTTGGATTAAAATTGTTGTTTGGGCCATGATCCGGCCCCTACGCAGAGCACCGGTAGCTGAGCGCATCGCGGCCGAGGATCACATTGCTATATATATATGTATATATATGGAGATAGCCCTAAGCAAAATTAGAGAACAATTAAAAACCCTGGAGGCGGAAATCGATTTACTAACACTAAACACTGAAATGCTAAAATTAAAGGAAGATATGGAAAACCAATTAGAGGCACATGAAGACAACGTACAGGAGAGAAAACAAATACAATTCCTAAGAGATCAACGCAACTATAATGAAGGATGAATTTTTACCTTCTCCAGAAAGTACGATAACTTAAAACAACAGGATCAACATGAAAGCGACTCTAATGCCTCCACCAGTGCCTCTTCATTAGTGTCAGTAGGAAGAAGTGATGATGTGGTAGATACAGAAGAGGCCAGACAACAGAGGTCTTTTTTGGTGGATATGCGGCTGGTGCTCCAACAACGTCAGTGGGAACAAAACAGGAGCAGCCAGCCGCAACAATATCGAGGTAGAGGCAGAGCCAGGGGAAGAGGTCACGGAACAAACAAACTAGGAGAGGGAGAAGACAAAGGACCCCAAGAAAAAGTGGGAGCACAGACACGAAGTATGAGGAAAAAGAATTGGAAGATTTGAATGTGATAAATCTTTCAAGAAGAGAAATAACAGAAACGGAAATGACTCTCCTGCAACGAGGTCTGAATTTTTGCCCCAAAAGCAATATGGATTTGGCTCAAACCAGAATAGACCTATATATGTATGTCAGAAAAATAAAATTAGCCAAAGTATTTAAAGAAAATGAACGGATGCGTCGCTATGTGGAAAAAAAGCAAAAACCAATGGAACAAGTGACTGGACCCACAGTGGGAGAAACACCATTATTCTTAACACTGTTAAACTTGGACACACCGAATGAGGAAGATCATATTGAATTGGAAACAGTTCAAGAACAAATCGGCTCTGGTCTTAGTGGTTTAAAAGCTAAATCACGGTTTTTACCGCATCTCCCACCAGGAAATAAAATAGAAATTTTTAGTGAAAATGTAATTCAAGATCTGTATAAAATCAAGCCAAAAAAATATAAGGACAACTTAACGGAAATGGAAAGACAGGCATTGAAGAATCTAATGGAAGACAATCAAATAATTCTAAAAATAGCGGACAAAGGAGGAAACGTTGTGGTGTGGGAAAAATCGGAATATGAAAAGGAAGCTCACAGACAACTTAACAACACGGAACACTACATCAAACTAAAAGACAACCCCACAGAAAGGTACAAGAGAGAACTGGATATACAACTGGAAAAATGGAAAAACATGAATCTGCTCAATGATGATGAAATAAAATATTTAAAAAGGGAACATCCGGTAATGGCAACTGTATACTTTCTACCCAAAGTCCATAAACATCAGACAAAACCACCAGGGAGACCGATTGTCTCGGCAAAAGGTTCTCTGTATGAGCCAGTGGCAAACTATGTTGATCATTTCTTAATGCCCTTTGTTCTAAACTTAACATCATACATAAAAGACACTAGTGATCTGTTACGACATCTGGCAGAGCTACCGTGGCAGGATTCATATTGCCTAATAACGATGGATGTTGTCGCACTATATACAAGCATCAGAAAAAGTGTTGGAATCAAAGCCTGTGAGTACTTCCTGCAAAAACGGAACATCAAGTATATAAAGCATAATGAGATGATCCTAAAAATGATTGAACTTTGCCTTAACCACAACGTATTTCTTTTTGGAGAAGAAATATATAATCAAACAAATGGAACGGCCATGGGTTTTTCCTCAAGCCCCAGTTATGCGTGCCTAGCGATGGGCTGGTGGGAGCAGCACTTCGCCTGGCACCCAAATAATGACAAACACACTGAGAAAACCATTATGTGGTTAAGATTTATAGATGATCTATTTATCATCTGGGACGGGTAAGAACAAGATTTCAAAGACTACTTTTCCTGTCTAAACACAACAGAAGCTGGTTTCGAATTTACATATACACTGAGCAAAGACTGTGTAACCTTCCTAAACACTGAGATTTACATCAATGAAGGAAAAATCCAGACAACTTTACATCGAAAAATAACTGCCACCAACTCAGTACTACATGCAAACAGTTTCCATCAAAATTAATTAATCCACAGTATCCCCTATGGGGAATTCCTCAGAATTCGTAGAATTTGTTCAGAAGATCAGGAATGGCACAAACACAGCGAATGTACAGCAAAATATTTTGAGCGCAGAGGATATCAACAACCGGTAATTGTCAAAGGCCTGGAAAAATCAAAAGAGAAAACAAGAGATGAAATCCTGAAAGAAAAAACAATCAGCCCTGAAGAAGGAAAGATAAGGTTCATAACAACTTACTCTGAAGAGTCTAAGGAAATAACAAACATCCTGAGAAGGAATTGGAAATTCCTAACAATGGACCAAACTGTGGCAGAAATAGTAGGGAATCATCCAGAAATAACATACAAAAGAGCAGGCAATTTAAAGGACAAACTAGTACAAAGTCATTACTGGAAAAACCAAAGTAAAAAGAAGGATTGGCTAAAACCAACAGGCTTTGTAAAATGCTCAAACTGTAAAGTGTGTCAAATGAAGTCCCCTTGACTGTCTCCCCTCCCTCTCCTCCCCCTCAACAGGATCACAAATCTTATAGCGCGGGGATGCCCTTGGGTCACCAGGCGCTCTAGAAATCGTTATTAAATTAAATTAAATTAAAATTGCAAAAAACACAAAATCATTCACAGGCTTCAATAACAGAATATGGAACATTCAACAACTCATAAACTGTAAAACATCATATGTAGTGTACATTATTCAATGCCCTTGTCCCCTGAAATACGTGGGGAGTACGAAGAAAGAAACAAAACTCCGAATTCTGGAACATGTGAGAGCCACCGCAAACAAAGACATAAGCAATGCGGTTGCAAAGCACATGGAGGACAAACACAACAGCAATTGGAAAGATCTGAAATTTTATGGTATTGAAAGCGTGAATAAACACGTAAGAGGTGGAGACAGAGAAAAAGGACTCCGACAATGTGAATCACGCTGGATTCTTTCATTGAGAACATTCATTCCCTTTGGATTCAATCAAGATGAGGAGATGTATGTACACCTCCTGTAACCTGCACATGTAAATAGCTTCTCAAATTTAAAGAATTAAGAAACCTAAATCCCCCCCCTTCAATCCCCCCCCCCCCCAAATTTTACAAAAAATGTATTGCTTTCTCCAATTGCTGTTCTCTAGGGGAATTCAATACACACCATGTGACTTCCAAACGAAATACATTAATGTGGAATGAATGAATTCCAAGAAAGAATAGGTTATTTAACCTGCTCTTTAACATTCCCAACCCCTAGCCTTAAAAAGCCTTCCCTATCCCTTACCTTCCCCATTCCCTTAATCCCTTAGTCATTTCCCCTACCCCGGGTTTTTTTGCCTAGTGATCGATATACAAGATAAGTATAAGAGGCACAAACTAGTGAAGTTTAAACTATACCCAAAATTAATTAATAAGACAATCAGGAAAAAAAAGGAGAAATATATGATATGCCTACTGGAGGGCATAATGAGAAAGTGTAATTATGAATTAATTGATAAAATTATTCAGGGTATTTTCTTTAAAACTTATTGCCATAAATGAACTTTTAATCTTGTTTGAATTAATGTGGAGTGGAAATGAATTCGGAAAATTGATTGAAATGTATGTTGGTATGTATAAACTACATCTACCAGAATTCCATATATAACAAAACAGGAAGTCACATGTCTAACAAACTTGAAAAAAATGTATATATGTTTTGAACAGAGGCAAGATATCCGACCGTGATCAAGGTGTCAGCAGACACCAAAACGCGTTGGTTGTGCGAACCTGAAATTGTAAAATAAAACTGATAACCTCTTCAAAGTACCCGTGAGTGCGAATCTTTCTTCGTATACATATATATATATATATAGTAGTAAGCTTTATTTCGATATATAAAAACATATCATAAAAGCAAAACATCACAGTATAAAACAATAATCGAACAAACAACTTACAATTCATTGTGCCATTAAAAAGATCTGTCCGTTTGGACGAGAAAAACATGTTAAAAAAGGGGAGACGTTATTGGGTCATCAGTTTTTTAGTGGTTCTTATATGCCAAGCCCATCCTAGGAATTTTGCCAAACAGATGGCAAAAAAAGGTCTTGTGTCTGAGAGCAATATTCTCAAAGCTTCCAGGTGTGAGCGGGTTCCTAGGCTCCTGAAAAGAGGCTTCAACCACCTCCGTCTGGGAGCCAGATAGGCTCGACACTCAAATAAAAAGTGTGCAACGGATTCTGTTTTCAGCTCGCAAAATGGGCAGTAGGGTATAGTTTGCAGGGGTGGTTTCCAGGTAGAAGTAAACTGGCATAAAGGTAAAACCCCAACCCTGAATTTAAAATATAAAGCCCTATCATATGGACTGTGGATCAGATCCAAATATGGTTCTCTGGAGGGGTTACATTTAACCATCAGGAAGTTGGCAACAGTTTTTGGATGGTTTGATTTACCAAGTCTCTCGCTGTCCACCCAAGACCAATAGGCCTTCTTCAGTTCTTGTTTGGGAGGTGCGGTTTTATTTTCCCACGCAGATCCTAGACCAAGCAAGAAAAGTGCCTTCTTAACCTCTCTAAGCCAGGCGATCTTGTGCCAGCCAGGTAGGGACAAGACGTCTTTTAGGGCATCCGCATAGCTGTGGAGTTCAGGAACGTTCTAAATTCTGGACCACAGTAATAAGGGGCGTAGTTTAGCTTGCTCGCAGATAGGGCGAGTACCTGCGTCGAGCAAGAGTGGGATTGTGGGAGTGCTCTGGGGTAACCTCATCAAGTCTTTATGGAATTTATTTTCTAGGTGGGCCAAGGTGTCCACTCTCTGGGTTCCCCAAAGTTCTGCGCCATACAATGCTGCACTCACAACCCTGGCCCTATAAATGTCAAGAAGTGCCCCGATCGGTTTTGTGGAGGAAGCACGTTGTTCTTTAAGTAGAGCACCAACAACCCTCTTGTGGGTTAGAAACACTTTATGGTGGTGGGCCTTCCAATTCATACTATCACAGAGACGTATGCCTAGATAGTCAAATTCTTTGACCCGTTCTAATGGAACAGAGTCTAGAGTGGGGGGTTTAACAGTTTTCTTCGGGGGGTTGAGGACAAGAAATTTGGTCTTGCCAATATTTATGGCTAAGCCCTTGGTATCACAAAAGGCCTTAAAGCTGGTGAGTAGTGCCTGTATGCCTGTGGGTGACTTCGAAATCAGGAGGGTGTCATCCGCAAACAGGAGCGTCGGGATTTTCCTTCCGGCCAGGGATGGTGCATCTGCAGGATGTTGTAGAAGATGCTCCACCACTCCATTTACGTAGAGCGAAAACAGAGTGGGGGCAAGCACACACCCCTGGCGGACGCCCCTGTCTACTGGGATACACGATGTTTTTTCTCCCTGGGCACCCCATCTGATTTGAGCAAAGTTGTTTGCATGGAATTTTATCAGTAAGGCCAGAAGGTAGGGAGGTAGACCTAGACCGTCAAGGACTTTCCACAATAATGCTCGTGGGACCAGGTCGAAGGCCGTTTTTAAGTCTATAAAGACTAAGTATAAACTGCCTCCTCCTAGCACCACTACCTTCCAATAGAGCATTAGAAGGCGGAAGGTCTGCTCGACGGTGCCTGTCCCTGATCTAAAACCCGCTTGGAAATCAGATAATATCTGGTTATCGTCCACCCACTCCAGAATCCTGCCCAATACCACTTTCCCCGCCACCTTTTGCGATGTGTCCAACAAACTGATGGGGCGGTAATTAGCTGGGTCTTCCCTGTTACCTTTCTTGAAAATGGGGACGACTTCAGCGCCCCTCCAAGAGTCAGGGAAAAATCCCCCCAACGTAACCTCATTAAGAAGTGCAGCAATTAGTCTGCTCCAAAATGGGGGATTATTTTTTATCAGGTCGCCCGGGATCCCGTCCGGGCCTGCCGCTTTGTTGGGAACAATACAACTAATTGCCTTCTCTACTTCCACAGCGGTGAATGCAACTTCGTTCGGTGGGAGGTCTATGGGACTGAGCCGTGGGAGCGGGTCTGGTTGGGGGGGCCCTGTTTGCGCTGAGTACAAGTTCGAAAAATGGGCAAACCAGGCAGCGCCAGGGATGTTACAAGTCAGTTGTTGATCTATGGGCTTGTCTCTTGACCTTAGCAAGTCCCAAAACCCCTTGGCATCTTTCCTTGTGCTTGCCTCCGTTAGATCACGCCAAAAATTGAAGTCATAGGACCGCTTGGCCTCAGTCACAGATTTCCTGTAGAGTTTCCTTGCAGACCTGATGGCAGCTTGGTCTTTCCCTTTTACTGCGGCCACGAGTTCGCTCTTAGCATTTCGGCAATTCGCTGTGAACCACTTTCCTTTTGCTCTCGGGACGCCTTTTGCAGCGCTTCTGGCGCAGGGTTTCGAAATGGTGAATAGCCCACTTAGTGCTGTTACTGTCTCTAAAAATAGTGATAAGAACTTCTTACTATCGCCGTTTGTAGCACCAAACTTGGATTCAGCCTGTAATAAGATGGTTTCAGCTTGTGTCATCCTTGCCTCATCTGCTGCGACTCTTGCCCATTTAAGACGTCTCCCACAGTTCGAGGGGAGGATCTCGTGTGAGGATTTCCATATCTGGTTGGTGGTTTCTTGAGAGCCTTGGTGCCAGGGAACAGAAATGGTTACAGCAAGAGGGTTGTGGTCGCTATCACAGGTTTCTATAACCTCCATGTCTTGGTGATATGACCAGAGGGTATAGTTGAGCATAACAAAGTCAATTCTGGAAGAGTGGCCCGTCCTATTGTATGTGTGGGCACCCATGGGATCTGATCTAGAACGCCCATTTGTTGCTCTCAAATTATACTCCATACAGAGAGCGTTTATATCAATCACCCTTTGTGTCCATTTCGGAATCGGGTCAAGGTTCAAGATGGGGATTCCCCTCCTATTATCCTCATCATTAGTGTCCAGAATATCTTCTTTAGCTAAAGGCTCAAAACAGCAGTTAAAATCGCCTGCCAGCAGGACGAGAGAGTCAGCGTCGCAGGCAGCCAGGTTGTTGCTTAGACCTAGAGAGGTTAAAGATCCTCCGTTCCTGCTGTCCCTTAAATAGATATTAAATAGTTCTAGCTTCCTTCCCCCTTTGTGATGGAGTGTTAGCCATTGGAGGTCAGGAGATTCAGTGGGTCTTTGGAGAATGCTGAGGTCTAGAGCTATGTTGATCCAGATAAGAAGACCGCCGGACGGGCGTCCTTTGGAACCTTGATGGTGAACAGCCGGGACGTAGAAGGTCGAGAACCCCACTCTATGTCTAGGTTCCTGGCACCATGTTTCCTGTAGCAAACAAATGTCGTAGGGTGCCAGGAAGGTGTTCCATTCCGGGTTATCAAGGTTACGTTCGAGGCCAGCCACATTCCAGCTTAAGATCTTCAGTGAGGATTCACCGGGTGGAGAGATTTTAGGAACGTGAGTGGGTAAGGAAGAATTTACCTCATCCGGAATAGTTGGTATTGGGGGGATCTTAATCCGATAAAGTTCAGTGGGGGCAGCACTGTCTGGCAGTTTGATCTCCATTAGATTGGATTGAACGGGAGGAGGTGGGATCGGGCAGTGGCTGTCTGGCCATGATTCCATCCTTATACAATCTGAAGTAGCCGTTTTAGACAGTTCCATGATACGTGGCGTGCGAGTCAGGAGCCCGCCATCGTTAGTTTGTGGGCCGTAAGTTTGATTTCCAGATATTTCTGTGTCCCTGGGAGACGAAGCTTTTTCTAGTTGTGAGGAAGCGGGGGGCGCAAAAAGTCAATCGACCTCCTCCAGGCCTCCAAATCTGTTGTAGGTTGAAAGGCCATTCCAATGTAAAAGGGTGTCCATTTGCCTCGTGGGATGGATGTTCCATGGATGGTGCTGCACCAAGGACCAGTTATCCACTTGAGTATGTACTTGGCGTGGAGGGTAAAAGTAGGATAACGGCCTTGGTATGACAAGGGATTCTTCGCTAGTTGGCCAAGAACAAATATGGCGTGCCGTATGTGGGTCATCAAAAGTTACAACTACGCAGTCCCCTTGCTTAGATTTCTTTGTTGGGCCCACCCAGGGTATTCTACGGACCATCATTACCCGGCTTCTTTTGCCATTAGGAACTGGTCTGTTAACGCTAAGCCAGTGCATTGTTTTATTTTGCAATGACCAATGGTTTTCGTATTGGTCAGTGCCGAGCACAGGGACACCTGTCAACACAACTACATAGTCATTGGCCTCTGGAGGAAGATCTATATAGCCTCCTCTAAAATTTTCTTTTGGGCGAGGGCCCTGGGTTTCAGTAGGGTGGGGTCTAGTGGGTGGTACCAGATTTGGATTTGTTTTTTGCGGCTTAGAATTCCGTGCAGGAACCTGCGGTTTGGAAGCCTGAGGATTAGCGGTCGTGGAAATTTGATCCACAGCCACCGTCCTCGGCTTGGGAACAGGCCTTGCAGCACCAGGTACTGGTGCGGGGTGCTGCTCAGCTTGTACAACAGGAGCTGGCAATTGTTGGTCAGATAAGGACATGCCCTGATTTTCAAGACTTCTCAGGCCGAGAGTGGCCAGAGCAATAATGCTCTTCTCCATCTCGAGTAGATTGTTTTCTATCCTAGACAATCTTAAGTCGAGTGGTGAGAGAAGTTTTTTTAGTGTTTCCCAGACTTGGTCTATGAATTCCTTCTCATTTTGTCCCTGGTCCTGCGCCTGCGACCCCTCAACCTCTGGGGTGGTGATGGCTAGACCCTCTCCCATATTTTGGCATACTGACTGTGATCTCGAAGGACCCTCGGGTAAAACAATACATGCTTGAGTATTAGCCATTGTGAGATGTTGGGAAACTGCCACTTTAGCCTTTTTGCGGGAGTAGGCAGAGCGTGATTGGCGTTTTCTTTTGGGTTGCGCGCCGCTAACGCAGGAAGTAATTGGGATTACTTGGGCAGGAGGGTTAGGGGTGGGGGACTGGGCATGGGGAAGTGCAGGGAAACTTAGCTCTTCTAAAGTGCGTGTTTGCTCTAAGGGCGGAGTAGAAGAGGGAGTAATCGGGGGATGATGTAAATCAGCCTGAGTAATGATGCTATTTGGGCGGACAGGGCGAGCAGGGGTGACAGCAGAGGCTATATGGCCTAGGGATGATTTTTTCGAGAGGGCCATTACCTCGGACAACCTACGTGCGGCTGCCAGTTCTAAGGATACCCGGGTTTGGAGTTTGGATATTTCTTCATCAATAGCTATATTGGTGCGGGTGATAAAGTCGTCCATAGGACCACTGACTTGTGAACCACCTTTGGCGGCCTTGCTACGTGTCATCCTAGTGCTCATAGTGCTTACGATAGAGTGGGAGCCCTCACACACCTTGCTAGATAAGTTGCTTCTATTAAGCTAGCCTAGCTTAACACAATGGTAGAACAACAGACGGGTTAGGAGTAGCAAGGGGGGTGGGCCAGGGCCGTCCGCTGCCGTCCTCGAACGGCCTCAAACGGCCCTGTCTTTGCCCAGTCTTCGCCCGAGCTGCGTCCCGCGCTGCGGGAGTAAGATGTTGTTATGTAGGGGGCGTAAAGGGCGGGGGGCGGGCCAGCAGGGAGAGCGGACCGGAAGCTATACGTCGGTCTTGCAGGGACTTCTGGGAAATGAAGTCCCCGCACGCTCGCAGCCCCGCTGGTGCCTCGCGCCTCTCACCGCCTTCCTGCTTTGCTCCTGTGGTGAAGTGGCCTCCAAGCTGATGGTTTGCTCCCTGCGCCCTCCGACGAGGCGGCACCCGCGAAGCGGGTGCGGCGAGGAGTGGGGCTGGAAAGGAGTGATGGAGGTCCGCTGCGCTGTTGTGCCGCTTTCTCTTGGCCAGGTATGTCCGTTTAGTGACTAGCGTCCCGCTCGCTAAAGGGCAGGAAACGCTTTTAAATTCCTTTGATGGGCGGGGGGCGGGCCAGCAGGGAGAGCGGACCGGAAGCTATACGTCGGTCTTGCAGGGACTTCTGGGAAATGAAGTCCCCGCACGCTCGCAGCCCCGCTGGTGCCTCGCGCCTCTCACCGCCTTCCTGCTTTGCTCCTGTGGTGAAGTGGCCTCCAAGCTGATGGTTTGCTCCCTGCGCCCTCCGACGAGGCGGCACCCGCGAAGCGGGTGCGGCGAGGAGTGGGGCTGGAAAGGAGTGATGGAGGTCCGCTGCGCTGTTGTGCCGCTTTCTCTTGGCCAGGTATGTCCGTTTAGTGACTAGCGTCCCGCTCGCTAAAGGGCAGGAAACGCTTTTAAATTCCTTTGATGGGCGGGGGGCGGGCCAGCAGGGAGAGCGGACCGGAAGCTATACGTCGGTCTTGCAGGGACTTCTGGGAAATGAAGTCCCCGCACGCTCGCAGCCCCGCTGGTGCCTCGCGCCTCTCACCGCCTTCCTGCTTTGCTCCTGTGGTGAAGTGGCCTCCAAGCTGATGGTTTGCTCCCAGCGCCCTCCGACGAGGCGGCACCCGCGAAGCGGGTGCGGCGAGGAGTGGGGCTGGAAAGGAGTGATGGAGGTCCGCTGCGCTGTTGTGCCGCTTTCTCTTGGCCAGGTATGTCCGTTTAGTGACTAGCGGTCGCCAGTAGGTAGTTATAGTTAGGATCGTTTTCCATAGGAAATCCGCAACATTCTATTGGGAATAACTTTGGCGCCGATTTAGGGATCTGCCTGTAATTTTCATTAAATTTGCCTAGCTGCGCTCAGCTCCTTCCCTGGGGGGGATTCGTTAAGCGGGGGCCGAGATAAAAGGGGGGTCCCAAAACTTGTTTTCCCCACGTTAATTTCCATAGGGCGGTTGGACTCACTTTTAGCCCGAACGGCTGATTGGATTTCCACCAAACTTGGCAAAATTGTAGGGACTGGTAGCCCGATGTGCCTTTGCTATGTCTCAAGATATGTTCTTCACTGGATTTTGAGTAATTTAGGTTCAAACAAATAGATATATCTATAAGCGCGCCCCGATACGCGCACTGCGGCGCGCTCCAGCGCGCTACGCAAGTTCGCGAGCGGAAAGCTGATTGGCTCTCAGGTGTCTGTCAACATTCCAAACAGTCCGGAGTGGCCGCCATCTTGTGTCTCGGTAGGATCGAGACACAAGAGGTGGCAAAAACAAAGGGGGAAATGACCAAAAGGGGGCAGAGTAGACCCCCCCTGACCCCCTAGGTTTGATGTGGGGGCCAAAAAAGGGCCCCGTGGGGCAAAAAAACATTTATTTTTTCAATTTTCGCGGGGGGAGCGCCCAGTACACGCACCGCGGAGCGTACCGGGGAGCGTACCATGGGGAAAAAAGAATGACAGATTTTAAAAAAATTTTAGCATTTTTTTATAAATTGGAGGTAGTCCTAAAAAGAACTGTGTTTTTATTCTTTTTGTTGTTTTAAATTTTTTTATTGTTTTTTGGAACATTTTTTTACTTTTTTTGGCTTTTATGAACAATTATATATTTTTTTGTAATTTTTATGGGGACAAACAAAAAACGGAATTGTAAACGGCTCAACTGGAGCAAAAAAAATCAGGAAAAAATTAAGGTTTCTTTTTGCAGTTTTGGTTGTCTCCAGCACGGTTGATTAGTTTAATACTTTGCTCTCCATAGCAATTTGTAGTCCCACAAAATTTACAAACAATTTTAAAATCTCCAAACTGGGGTTGGATATTTGGGACCATCTCCCTTGTCTCTGGACCCGATGGAGTCGGTTGTGTACTTTTGGAGGTGCTGCGAGAAGATTGGGGAGGGTTCCTTGTCAGTTCTCTGACCTCTACCGCAGCATAGTTGTTTGGGTGCCAGCGTTGCATATGGCGAATCATAGTATTGTTGCCAAATGAATACTTTTTGGCAGGGTTCCCCCTGGAAAGTACAGTGCCACAGGTCAGACATGTAACGTTTGGAGCATTAACTTTCTTTAGGCCCCTTGGGATTTTAAAAAACTCCCAGACAATGTGCTCCTTTGGTTTATAGGGGTTATTATCTTCTTGCAGGAACTGCCTCTCCTCCTCCTCCTCTTCTTCTTCTCCACCACTGTGGTGATGTGGTGGTCCTTGTGGTGGTGGTGGTGGTTGAGATGCTCCTGCTGTTGCTGCTACTGTAGCCATTTCTCACTACAAATAGGTCTGCAAACAGGTCTTTCTCAGTCAAAGTAAAAAGTGAGAATGAGGAAAAAAGGTGGGGGCTTTCATCATTTGGAAAAAAAAACTGTTCTGAACCAATGAAAAGTGTTATTTTCAGGTCACATGACCCGACACGCTCACGCTACGCGCCCCAGGGCACGCCCGGGGCGCGCCCAGGGGCGCTTACGTAGCGCGATCATATGCGCTCGGGTGCTTCCGGGTGCGCTTACGCCGTGCGTATCACGCGGACGCGGCTACGCGATACGTCACGATGATGTTTACGTTCGCCCCAATAGCGCAAACGGGACGCTCACCGGTACGCGCACCGGGGCGCGCCGCAAGACTAAGCTTTCCGGTGCGCACACCAGTACGCGCACCGGGAGCGCTCCAGGGCAAAAAAAAAAAAAACATGAACAATATACATAAAAAAAATTGTATTACATAAATATACAATATAGGATTCATTATAAAACATAATCTATTTCATAGCTATAGAAATTTGCTATTAAAAAACCTTTGAAATTCACTGAAAAAAACATAGGTTTGAGGCCCTATATATAGTTAGGAATTAGCATTTATAAAACCTATGAAATTCACAGAAAAAACCATAGGTTTCACACCAGTTATAGTTAGGAATTAGCATTTAAAAAACCTATTAAATTCACTGAAAAAAACCATAGGTTTGACACCAGTTATAGTTAGCTGGAAATTTTACTGACATAAAACCATTGAAATTCCCATGTTATAGTTAGTTGGACTCACTATAACTTGCGCGCCTGCAATGCACTGCTGATGACGTCACATATCACATCACTCATGACATGGTCAGTGACATCACTCATGACATCACTGATGACACCATCCTTGTGACAGAGTGACAGACCTCCTTTCAGTGTAATGTAACCCTTGAAACACATATTCAAAAATAGAAACTAAACTATAAAACATATTTATTTTTCAGAAAGACACACATTCACTGGATGGTGTCATCAGTGATGTCATGAGTGATGTCACTGACCATGTCATGAGTGATGTAATATGTGACGTCATCAGTCAGCAGTGCATTGCAGGCGCGCAAGTTATAGTGAGTCCAACTAACTATAACCTATAACGTGGGAATTTCAATGGTTTTATGTCAGTAACATTTCCAGCTAACTATAACTGGTGTCAAACCTATGTTTTTTTCACTGAATATATATATATATATATATATATATATATATATATATATATATATATATATATATATATATATATATATATATATATATATATATATATATATATTCACTAAAAAAAACATAGGTTTCACAATCGTTATAGTTAGGAATTAGCATTTAAAAAACCTTTGAAATTCACTGAAAAAACCATAGGTTTCACACCAGTTATAGTTAGCTGAACAATTTACTCATACAGAGCCATTGAAATTCCCACGTTATAGTTAGTTGGACTCACTATAACTCACGCGCCCGCAATCCACTGCTGTTGATGTCACATATTACATCATTCATGACATGGTCAGTGACATCACTGATGACATCTCAAATGACATCACTGATGACATCATTCATGTGATAATACGATGCATCTCCTCACACTCTAATCTAACCTTTGATACACCCAGTGTTAAATACAAACTACTATTCCTGAAATTAATGACACACCAATACCAGTAACTACAAACGCACTCACTGATTCCTAGGTCTACACACACATCCACTCATTCACCCATACAATCACTCATATATACAGACACTCATCAATACAACACTATCATATCCACTCATACACCTATACAGACACTTACATGCTGACACTCATCCACAACGTTACTCAAACACATAGTCAGTTATGCAAAGAATCAATCACACTCCCATTTCAAAAACTACAAATGTATACACACTAAACCTTACTTATTCAAACATATACTAACACATACTTACTCTCTTTTACAATCACAAATACAAGTACACTTTGATCCATACAGTCACTAACGCAATCACAGGCTCTGATGTTTAGTCATTTATATATGCCAACTCTCACATGCACTGTGTTTTATATATGTACTTACATGGACATGTAGCACTGATATATCCATTCACTCAGCAACACACCCATGCACACAGTGAACCGCCCATACAGCTGTTTCTACATTCACTCTTGAACCCATATCCCTAGTGAATGAACTGCTCACACATCTATGCACAGAGTCACACACCTCACAGCCACCCACACACATACTCACCCTCACATTCAAATACTTAGACAACCAATCAATAACCCATATAGCCACTCATATAGCTACTGATCAACACATGCAGCAGCTTACACAACAACAGACATACTGATGCACACATTCACACAGTTTAGTCACTAACCAATGCATTCAGTAAGACACATTTAATCACTCACTCATACAGTCAGTGACGCACCTACTAAATCCATCATCCAGACACTCATACATACACTCATTCTTCAATATGTTAGACACATTTTAACTTTACAGGAATACACATTCACTGGATGATGTCATCATTGATGTCATCAGTGATGTCATTTGAGATGTCATCAGTGATGTCATCAGTGATGTCACTGACCATGTCATGAATGATGTAATATGTGACATCATCAGCAGTAGATTGCGGGCGCGCGAGTTATAGTGAGTTCAACTAACTATAACGTGGGAATTTCAATGGTTTTGTATGAGTAAATTGTTCAGCTAACTATAACTGGTGTGAAACCTATGGTTTTTTCAGTGAATATATATATATATGCACACATACACATGCACACACACATGCATCCATATAGAGGAGACGTGTGGCGTCGCGGCCAGGGCGACTGACTCCGGAATCTGGGGATCACGGTTCGATCCCTGGCACCGGGGGCAGTTTAGCCCAGCACCATGTGACTCTGGGCAATAGCTTGCTTAATCTTCCCGACGGCCCCCAGCGCCTAGAGACCCTTACAGGTGATTGTGCGCTTTACAAATGTGGATTATTATTATTAGCGGTACAAAAGGGGATGATGGACGGAGCGTTTGAGCAAATCAAACACTCACCCCCCAGTCAACTGATCTGGGTTTAATCCATCACCATTCTTTAGCTCACTCAGCCACCCCAGTTCAGACATGGCCATATGCAAATCAGTCTGACCCTGTGCCTCATGATTATTATTATTATACATATATGTGTGGGTGTGGGTGTGTGCGCAAAAAAACAAAAAAGTAAGCAGGTAACTCTGGGTAGTTCCGAAGTTTAGGTGGAGAACTGCTCCTTTATATGGTTCAGCCTACAACACCACAGATAATCTGAATCTGCTCACCTCAAATGTCTGTTTCTCCAGCAGAGTTTTCAAACATAGGATTAGCATAGTGCCATCCATGCCAAGCTAGATTTGTGACAAAGGGGCTTATTCTCAAGGACTTATCACCGAGGTATCTGCACTTTAGCGCCGCAAAGGTGTCGAAATATTCATTGTCCCATTCTCAGGCTGGTGCAAACTGCCAAAATCGCCAGTTTTCCAGAGATAGCTTCCGCAAAAAACATTGCCACGGATGAGAGCAACAACTAACGCTAATGATATGCAGAGTTGGCGTTCCTGTGCAAAAACACACAAAAACACCACTTCGCGATATTCTCAACGATCAGCCTGATCAGCGAAGTGATCGAAAAACAGGCGATAAGGCGTGTTAGCAACAGGGAATGAACACCTGCCTTTTACTGGTGTATAAAAGGGAGCCCAGCCCAGAGCCACATCGGCAGACCAACACATGTCATGGAACTACTAATCATGCAGCTCGGAAACCCAAGAGGCCCACAACACGTACCGCCACTACCCCCAGGCCTTCCCCTGGACCCCCCCACCAGGCCTACAACCGAGGCAGTGCAGAATAAGACAGCGGTCCTTCCGAAAATGCACCAGCCTCACAAACTTAACGCCAGAGGAATGCATTGCCCACTACAGGCTCAAAAGGACCACCATCCTCCGTATCCTGACCCACATTGCCCACAGACTGATGGTACCAACACAGCGGACAACCAACATCCCTCCGCAGACAAAGCTGCTGGCTGTGCTGCACCTGTTAACCTCCGGTACCTTCCAACCAACAACCGCCAGAGTCAGAGGAGTCTCACAGCTAGCCCTATCGAAGTTCATCACAACTGTCTTGGATGCCATCATCAGCCTGGTACTCCAGCACCTTCACTTCTCCCACACTGGGCAGGAACAGCTGGAGACCAAGCAAGGCTTCTACGCCATAGCTGGCTTCCCACACGTGTTGGGGCAATTGACTGCACACATGTCCTACTTGTGCCCCCTGCCGACATTGCACACAATTACTGCAACAGAAAGCACACGCATTCCTTCAATGTGCAGGCAATAGTGGACCACCGGGGACTCTTCACCAACGTTGTCACCAACTACCCAGGCAGTGTGCATGATTCCTACATCTTCTGACAGTCCATCATCAACCAGCGCTTCGAGGATGGCACCTATGGAAATGCACTGCTTGTTGGTAAGTACCAAATGAACACACCACACACCTCAACTCTATAATCATGCAACTCACAACTGTGGGAATGCACACATAACAACATCACATACAACATGTCAAACAACATGCCCACCTACCAGACACGACCACACAAGGAATTGTGGTACCAGGGGCCAGCCATGTAGACAAACCATCCACATCATGGTACCTCTGCCACACAATAGCAGGATGTGGTAAGAGGTGGGAACCAAGTATGTGCAAAGGAGGCAAGTGACCCATGAATCAGAATGAACACAATGCCAGGTGAGGCGGTGATGTGCTGGACAAACTCAAGTATGCAGAGCACAGACATGTCCATGTGGACATATACTGCTGGTGTATGTAGTATCTTAGACAGTGGACACACCCATGTTACCTCAGGCGGTGGGGTAGACCTTGGACATGTAGCTATGTCATCCCCCCTATAAGCGTAAGCGGAGTGGGCTGGGCCAGTGTAGGAGTGGAAATTAATAACCAGGGGCTCAGAGCGTGGTTCACTTCCGGGATGGCCACCAAAGCAACTAATGTGTGTGTCTCTGTGTCCGCCATATCCTGACCATAGGCCTACACACACGTGGCGACCACCTTCAATGGCCAATATCACTGTGTTGTTGTCAGGCTTGTGGACATGCATAGACAGTCATGTGAATGGTGTGTCTTAGGAGTGCAAGTGATGCAACTGCGCAGCGCACAAAAGTAAATAGGCTCGGAGGGAGTGAGGAGCAGCTGTGAGGCAACGTAATACACATGGATGCCGCTCATTTGCCACATGCAAGACATGTCAAACATGAATCTCAAAGTCCCACACATCACACACCAATATAATAATAAGCTTGACAACACAGAATGAAGAACCACTGATTGACCCATCTCTCTGCCCTGTCACAGGTGATTAAGGATATGCACTCTGCCTGTGGATGATGACACCCCTCCGTGCCCTGAACATCAAGGCCCAGAGGCAGTACAATGCTGCCCACAAACGCAACAGGGGCATTTTGGAGCGCTCATTTGGCGTTTTTGAAGTCACGTTTCAGGTGGCTGGACATCACAGGTGGAAGACTCCTGTATAGCTCGCAAATAGTGTGCAAGATGATCATTGCATGTTGTGTGTTGCGCAACATATGTGTACGCACCAATGCCTCATGGATCCATATGCCAGATGCACCGGACGACTATGATGAGGATGAGGCAGGTGGACCACACCCCAGTGCTGCAGCAACAGCATGAATAGCCCGAAGGGACACTATCATTAACAATTTCCTCACATGAGCACCTCACATTGGGACTGTCTTTAGCAATCATGGACAGGACAAAATGACCACAGGCACAGCATGTGCAAATAAATTCATTCCAAGACATTCCAAGAGCATGTCACTCCTCTGCATTAGCACATCACTCTGACAAGTCTATGTGCAATATTTAGTGCTGACATTTTCACCAATGGCAATTAGATGGTGGCAGTGTCACCTCCGTTATCAGGATCCTGTTTTCCTGCAGACTGAACTGCGCCTTCCTCTTGTTCTTCACCCTTGCCCTTCCATGACCCCGGGGTCCCAGGCTGGTCCTACGTGGGGCTTGTGGGGTTCTGGTTGTCCTCTGTACTTGCTCCAGCTACCTCCATGGTGCTTCGCAGTTGTTTGTGTTCTGTTTGTGTTTTTTGTTGCCACTTTTATGCTTTTTTTTGCAGCTTGACGTGGGATTTGCAGGCCTGGTGCTGCTTATCGCTGACTTTTTTTTCGAAGTTGGGCCCAACGCAACTTTTTTTGCGTTAGAGTTTGGATTTGAATCGCTGTCCCGGTAGTGTTATCGCGGACATTTGATGCATTATGGGAAAACTTTTGCATGTTACCGCCGTGTTGAGAATGTGACCTTGACACAGAGTTATTTTCCCGCGATAGACGGCAATTTGTGAAATTGCGTTAACATATTTTGGCGATGATTATCGCACGTTCTTGAGAATATACCCCAAAGTCTTTTGCCATTTTAGCAGCATAGTCTTTAAGCCTAGGCTTAGCTAAATCATAGCAATACCCTTTCAGTGGTAAACCACTTTTGTCATTTTTCAGCTTGGCAAGTATTTTATTTGATTAAATCTAGGTTTACAATATTTTAAATGGATTTAAAAATATATTTTACATTAAAATTATTTTCATATCTTTTTAAAGAATAATAAACTTTAACATATTTTGCTATACTTTCCCATTGAGAGATCTCTGTCACGGTGGCTGTTAGATCTGGGGGTCTCTAGTTGGCAATGGTTATCACCTTTGTCCAAATAGGGACCCTTACTTCTATTTTAGGATAAGGGGATTACACTCCTTAATAACCTCTGCTCACCCCCTTGGTAGCTTGGCACGAGCAGACAGGCTTATCTCAGAGGCAGTGTGTTAAGCATTTGTGAATATAAACAGTAATACAGTGAGAACACTACAGATGGACACAACACAGGTTTTATAAAAATAAGTATTCTTTTTATAGACTTAAACACAAGACCACAAACGACAAAAATCAACAATACTACACTTAAAATTACTTAAAAAATGATTGAAGTCTCTTAGTTCAAGTTGATGGTAAATGCGACAAAGTTCTGAACAAAGTACCTGGATGCGTAACGCAAAGTGAACAAAAGGCTCGTAAAAGGAGAGATACGTCGGTTCCGTGACCCGGGGGAACGGTTTCGTCCTTCCTCAATGCTTGCGCAGAGTAGGGGACTCGTCGTGAGTCTTACCGGTGCGGAGGTGATGCGTAGATTCTCGGCCTGCGGGCCCGTTGCGGTGCGCAAGATGGCACCTTGATGCGATGTGACAATCCAGTTGCGATGCGAGAAGATGGCGCCCTTAATGCGGTGATGCGATGACGATGACGCCCTGGCAGCCTTGCAACGACTCTGTACTTTGGAGCCGCGACAGGCCCTGCAACACGCTTCTCTGGTGATGCGACAGCAGGCAGCTTCTATGAACACACGCTTCCAGGGAGATGCGGCGAAAGATCGCTTCTCCGGCGTTGCGATGATTTCAGCTGCAGCGGCGACACGCTTCTTCTCGATTCATCGCGCTTCCAGCTCCCAGCGGCACGCAAGTGACTGGAGTCAGAATTCCCAGCAAGGAAATTCAGGAGGGAGCTGGAGGTGAAGTCTTTTGTCCCTGAGACTTCAGCAGGAGGCAAGCACAGTTCAAGCCCTTGGAGAATATTCTGTAGATGAAAGTCCTTACAAAGTTCATTCTCCTTTCCCTTGGAAATGAAGCAACCACTGCAGGCCAACCCAGCAAACAGCACACTGGCAGAGGGGCATTCCAAACTCCTGCAGCTTCCTTGGCTCTTCTCCTTGGCAGAAAGGTTTCTTGTTCCAGAAGTGATCTAATTTCTTGGGATCAGGGTCCCAATATTTATACCCCCAAATCCTTTGTTCCCTGAAGGCAGAGAGGCCTCTGCCTAGTCCAAACCAGTTCCTGAGCACTTTGTTTACATGACTCTCTTCTTCCTTTCACTGTGCAGGGCAGAGACATCAGACACCCCACAGGAGGTGGAGCCAGCACAGGGGAGGGAAGATACAGCTCTGGAGCACTCTGTTGACATGATTCCTCCTCTCCTTTCCCAGCGCAGGGCAGAGACATCAGACAAGCCACAGGGTGGTGGAGCCAGCATTGTAGAAGGAAGGCCCAGCCCTATTCAGGTCCCAGGTGCACTCCTCCCTCCCATCTGGATATAAATCTCTCTATTCCCCACTGGGCTGTCCCAACCTGTCTCCTGGAATTCCCCAGCCCTGTCACTCACAAACCCAGACAAGGAATACACAACCCAGCAGAGGCAGACTCAAATGGTTAGGCAAGCAAATACCTGCTTTCTAAAAGTGGTATTTGCAAACACAGAATATTAAAATAAACTTTACTAAAAGATGTATTTTATTATTCGGAGTTCAGGCATACTAAATTCGAATTTCTACCATGTTCCCTGAGTCAGTTAGGATTATAAGAATGTAATAATCTAACTGCCCCTTCTAACCTTTGAGAACAGGTAGCCTTCAACAGTGAAAAACGAAAATGGCTGTAATTCACAATTAGAACATGCTACACACATCAGAGCATGTCCTACCTTATACTTACAAAGCACCCTGCCATTGGGCCTACCATAGGGGTGTCTAATATGAAACAAAGGAAAGGTTTAGGGACTAGCAAGTGGGTGCACTTGGCCAAGTCAACATGGCAGTGCTAGACTGCACACAGGCCTTGCAATGGCAGGCCTGAGACACATTTTACAAGCTGCTTCTTTGGGTGGCACAACCAGTGCTGCAAGCCCACCAGCATCATTTGACTTACACGCCCTGGGCACACATGGTGCACGGTACTAGGGGCTGACAGATAAATCAGTAACCCAATCATGGAATCCAATCAGTATATCAATTTAACATAGGGAGCACTTGCACTGTGGCACTGATTAGCAATGGCACAGTGCCCAAAGCATAAATCCAGCAAAAACATATCAAAAAGAGAGGAGGCAATCAGTCAAAATTGAAGGGAGACTCACGCCAATGATGCCAGGTCTAACAGTGGCGGAGAACCATATCTTGTGTGAAATGTTACTAGTTGGTAACTGCACTTATAAAGTCAGTGTTAGATCTCCACCTCCTGAACTGCGGGTATGGAGACAATTATCTAATGAAACAATGCTAGAGCTCCTATACCGCACCTCACGCCAGTTTCAATATGTCAATTTGCTGTGTAACTAACCCCAACGCCAGCCGTTGCGTGGCGTCCCTGTGCTCCAGATCAGCAGAATAAGAATTTGTCAAATGGGGGTGCCCAGGTCAAGAAGTCCAGTGGACAGATATTAATATAAAAATAACTTCTTTATTCCAAATGCATGAAAGCCATCAGACATAAACACTCCAGCCAACGCGTTTCATTCCCTTACTGGGAACTTCATCAGGGCTGAAAAAATACGACATGACAACATATATATTACATTCAAATATAGATACACAGGACAAACAACCAAAGGCCTCCTCCTACTGGTCATGAAGCTTCTTTAGTACCGTAGCTGTTTCTCAATACAGCATCAATATTCATCACCATATTTCTTATTACCGTCAATATGCTTACTAATTCCTTAGCAGCTTCTTTCTTGGGGTAAGGACAACAGGAAAGGCCCAGATTATACAGTAATTACATTTATTAACTGATTACTTTCTTGGTATCTTGAGACAAAAGGTAACACTTGACTGCACTGTCGAAGCACAGAACACTCTACTGCATTTCCCCTCATGCACACTTCAGTGGCATTTGGCTGAGGAAGAGAGCACCAGCAGCACGTGGAGTCAGAGGCCACCTTTAACATGTATCTGCTGCAGCCAGTGCTCACTGATGTGCAGATACAACTCTAGCCATGAACAGCTTAGCATGTATCTGCTGCAGCCAGTTCTCACTGATGTTCAGATACAACTCTAGCCATGAACAGCTTAGCATGTATCTGCTGCAGCCAGTTCTCACTGATGTTCAGATACAACTCTAGCCATGAACAGCTTAGCATGTATCTGCTGCAGCCAGTTCTCACTGATGTTCAGATACAACTCTAGCCATGAACAGCTTAGCATGTATCTGCTGCAGCCAGTTCTCACTGATGTTCAGATACAACTCTAGCCATGAACAGCTTAGCATGTATCTGCTGCAGCCAGTTCTCACTGATGTGCAGATACAACTCTAGCCATGAACAGCTTAGCATGTATCTGCTGCAGCCAGTTCTCACTGATGTTCAGATACAACTCTAGCCATGAACAGCTTAGCATGCTGTGGGAATGGCCTACCTGGAAGAGGAATGTGACTGCTGGGGTGAGAAACAGCCAGGGACATGAGAGAAATAATGACAAGTTAGAGGAAAGAGTAACCAGAAGGAAAGGGCAAACGAAGGGAGTAAGAAGCAGGCAAAATGAAGGAAAAATGAAACAGAAAAGGAAGGAAATAAAAGCAAAATGATTTATATATGCGGTGGAAAAAACACAAACCTCTTGATTTTTTACACCACAATAAACAAACACGGATTTTTTGAGTCTTTTGGAACACTGGTGAAGCCCCAGTAGAATTTGCAATTAAACAAAACTGTAAACAGGAAAGCCTAAGCATAACATTTATGACAAGCACATACTAGCTTAGTTCAGATCAGGCGTTTTTGTCCAACAATCCCTCAATTTTTGAAGTGCTAAGAGTCTTTCATGAACACAAGAAAAGAACAAGGGGCTTTATTGCCATAAAAAGTCCTTTGTTTTATTGCATCGTGGGTATGAGAATGTATTATTAGGGCATGATTGTGGTTGAGTGCTAACATAAAATATCTAGAGGAAGAAGTAAATCCAGAGGAGAATCTAATGCCAGAAGTTCCTTAGCTCTATTATTCAAGAGCAACTTCCACCAGATTTCACCTCTCTGACTTGTTGAATGAGATGTTCATGGGATTTAGTAGGGTGGAAAAGGAGTTCTGGAGCTGCAGGAAGTGTCAGAATGTGAATTGTAGAAGAGGCAGGAGTAAGGCGCTTGGATTGGTAACATACCTCGTGCCGTCTGTTGCCAATCCCATTAGGTTGCTTGTAGAGCTTTATCACAATTTATCTTCATATTAAGGGTGTTATGTGAATTTTACCATTTTGTCAACATGTCCTTCTGTTCTGTTGTTTGGCATGTGTTGCAGTTTATGTTGCATCTTCTCTGCATCAAATCTTGCTAAATATTCAAATGTTTTAGGCCCTAATATCATTTCCTGGTAATGAGAATTTGGGTGGGACCAGAATGTTCCGTCTGATTCCAGGGCCCAGATTTCTAAGATTTTGTGGTGGGTTGCATCACTTTTGTGATGCAGCCACGACACAAACTAATTTTTGGTGTTTACTAAGCGACGCAAAGTATATTTGTGTGCCATTGCATGGTTTAGTAATTACAAAGTAACACAAAGCCGTGCTTAGCACTGCCTTGCTTTACTTAGCGTTGGGCAGGGCCGGACTGGGAACCAAAACTGGCCCTGGCAAAGAGCTCGGCTGGCCCCCCCTGGGAGGGCCGAGCTGTTTGCCGGGGTCGGTTTCGGACGATTTTGCAGCTATGCTGCAAAAACGGCCCTGTAACAAAAACGCCCCCCAGAGGCCAAAATCATCCCCACCTTAGTGGCCCACCGGGAAAACGCCTTGTGCCCGCTACGGCCAGTCCGGCCTTGGCATTGGGTAGGCGGTACATGGGTGGAGCATGGGCATTCCCGTGCATTCACCCATTCATTTTGATGCAAACCCAAATTTACAAAGACTTCTAAACCTGTGTTTGTACAAAAATGGTACATTTACCTGGAAGAGGCTTAACGAGGAGAAATATCTTTATTTCTCCTTGTTGCTCCCTCCTTCTATGCGTGATACCTTCTGCATCACACATAGGAGGAAATTGCCTCTTAGGATTGTTTTTGTGCAGTAAGGTATACCTTTCTGCATGAAAACAATCCTGCCTTTAACCCAGGGACCCTGGCAGCTAGGCTGGGGGGTCCGTGGCGGACGGAAAGACCATCCGCCGCTTTTCCGCCCGGTCGACAAGTCGACCGGGCGGAAAAGGGTTCAATATGGTGGCGGTGTCTGTTAGACAACGCCAGCCATATTACAATAGGGGCGAAAACATGCCTTTCCGTGACGGCATAGCCGCCACAGAAAGGCATGCCGAGTTGGCTTGCGGGGGCCGGTTGCGGGCCCCCAGGGACTCTGGGGGGTGGGGTGTGCACGGGAAACATCCTTTACGACGCAACTTTTACCACGCAGTGCCTTTACAACGCAGGTTTTTCAACACAAGTCATTACAACGAATTGCGCTGGGGGGCGCTGTAGGATATGTAATAGTTTAATTTACTATCCAACACCTTCCCTACTATCCACGGGGACTGGAGTTGGAATAGTAAATTAAACTATTCACTATCCAGCACCCCCCAACGCAAGTCGTTATAACGACTTGCATTGAAAAACCTGCGTTGTAAAGGCATGCGTGGTAAAAGCATGCGTTGTAACAAAGTACATCCGGTGTGCACATTGGGGATACCCCCCTGCATTTCAATGTACAACGTGGCAGGCACCCCGTGGTGCCTGTCACGTTGTGCATTGAAAGGCACAACTTGCCTTTTTGGCATTGCGGTGGGCGGTGCTTTCAGTACCGCCCACCGCAATTTTGCAAATGCACGATGCGCCCGCCAGTGTGGTGGGCCTATCCTAATTGAGGGTGTGGGACCACCGTAAGCATTGCGTTTGGTCCCGATTCCCGGGGGTACATACTAATGACCCCCTTAGTGGCATTGTGAGTGGAGGGCTCTGCTGTGACATGTGACCATAACTGATGGAGTGTTCCTGACAACTGGATGGGTGTTGTACCTGTAAACAGAGGTCTTACTCACACATAACTCATGCTTGTCTCCTTTGTTGGCTTCTTTTAAAAGGTGTAAAACTCAAGGCCATTGTTTTGGGATATAAGTCGACATCAGGCCTTGGAAAACTGTGCCCCTCTGCCATGTTCATGGTTGTTAACCTGGTGTATATTGTCCATCCAGTGAATTTAGGAGTCTGTAACTCAACTCCAGGCGCTCTGTGTTGTTTGTTTCCAATAACAGCATCAGTCTATGCTGCTTCAAAGAGAGAAAAGTGTACCTCCACTTCGATTGGGGGTGGCAGCTTATCATCGTCCGAGGCCACGAGCTGTGGTAGTAGCTAAGATTGTATTTAAGGAGCACAGGTGATTATGGGGAGGCTGTGTACTGGCTCTCCACTAAGGTCTATCTAGTCCCCCAAATCTATATGGTATGTTTTGTTTACATGTTTCGGTGTAACGTGGGTGAATGGTGATGCCCATTGTTATGCTGTGTGCATGGTACACACCACTGGTGGTCTCCCTGCTGGATGCCTTTCTTCACTGCCTGCAATTGCTTGTTGTTGAAGACACCCCTGAAACTGTTAGGCCAGGTGGAAGTTACCATGCACTGGATGTTTTCCAAACTCTGGTGAATTTCAAGCTTTGCCATCTTCCTGTGTTGCTGGCTGAACAACAGCCAGGTTGATCTTGACCTTGACTGGTATGAACTGGTATGTTCTGGATGAACTGGAGTTTTCAGCTCAGCAGGCCTGCAGAAGGGATTGGACATAGAAGATGCTCTTCTCAAGGACAGGACAATGGCTGCCCTGGGTTTGCCGATACTTCCCGCCTGTGCTCCCACAATGGCATAAACACTTCCCCTCTGGCCTCAGTGAGTTGGGGATCAAGTGGAGACCAGAGAGACTCTACACACCAATATTGGGCAGATGTCTTACAAGGAGCTGGACTTTTCTTCATTGTGCTTTTCCCTCAAGCTGGAGGCCGGCTATATTCCTGGAAGTCCTTGATGCTCTGACCTGTGGCAGATGAGGAGATGGACTGTTTAACATAAAGAGGAACTACCCCTAACCACTGAGTATCTGCAGGTCTGCATGTGAAGGATTGAAGGGCTCTGATGTGTGATATCACCACCAACCCAGCTAGCATGGTAGAAGCAAGACCACATAAAAGAACCCCTTTGATAATGGTTAGATGAAGATTCTTTCTTGCATCTTCACTGGCGTGCCTGCACTGTTTCCGACCTGCTCTGCACCCTTAGGTTGCTCTTATCAGCCCGCTGCTGTTCCAGATGGTCCTGGAGGTTCAGGGGCGTATTTACAATGAATTGGCATAGGAGTGCGCCACAAGTCATTTTGCTGTGCTGCCCTAGGCCAATTTGAAAGGACAGAAATGCACCATATGTGCAAGATATGGTGCATTTCTGCCCTTTCAGCCAAATGCCGGTGCAAAAATTGCAGTCCTGTGCCAACGCAGGCACCCTTGCACCATGGTGCAAGGGTTACTGTGCTGTTGGCAGGATTGTTTTTGTGCAGGAAGGGGCACCTTCCAGCACATAGACGATCACAAGAGTCATTTTATTTTTTCTGTGTGTCCTGAAGAAGGCAGCACATGAGGAAAGAGGAGAAATGTAAATATTTCTCTTCGTTTCGTCTACTCAGGGGAGGCATAAGTTTTTGGTGCTGCTCCAGATTCACACATGTTCTAAATCTAGGGCAGTGTCAAAGTCCATGGGTGTTGCATGGGAACACCCACAGCAACACCTGTGGTACCCCTCACTCCTGCAATGTAAGGCAACGCAGCGACTTGCGCTGCGACGCCTTACACCTTATCTAAAAGGCCATGAAAAGCCCCGCAGGGTGGCTTTGCGTGGCCTTGTAGATATGAGCCTGTGCTGTGCGCCACCGGAGCCTAAAAAAAAGTGGCGCTCCGATGGTGCAAGGGGCTTGTAAATATGCCCCGCGGTGCCTTCACACTTCTAGCGCAGAGCCTGGTTCTGATGGCTGAAGCTAAGCTTCTGACACTTCTGTCCCATTAACTGAAACTTCAAAACTATTTTAAACACTGTAGTAAAAGTCTCCTGGATTTCCCATAGCTGACCCAACTCTCAATGTAATAGTAATGTTACGATAAAAGCAATAAAGATGTTTTGGGTCATATCTCAACCCCAGAAGATGCGAGATCCTTATAAATATTTGTATACCCTATTTTAACTACTCTTTTTCACTCACCTATGACTTTTCTATCCTGTTATAGCAATGGCTGGGCAGTGAGATTATGTAGCGTTAATGACTGTTAATGCTACATCTTATGAGCATCTTACAATGGGAGTAACCTGTTTTTCTGTTTGGACGGCAATGGCACCTCTGTGGTAAAATACAGTGCCTGCAAGGGGCACCGCTGAGTAAAATTCCCATATGCATATTCGTAGTGCTATCACGAAAAAGGAGTTAATGAGTTTATAGGCTATTCTAACGCCGTTGACTAGTTACCAATGATTTTTTAGGTCAGGCACGTTTCCCAGTTAACGCCGCAGTGATTCCTTTATTTTTTTTTGGGACATAATTAGCTTTTATAGGATCATCTTAATATGAACCCCATGTTTTATCTGATACTATTATCGGTCACTTGCCAGCTATCCGGCGCAATATGTGCTTGCCCACAAAAGATTGCACCTGGTAATCTCCCTGCTAACTAAGTGTACTACGCTTGTGTCCCTATAAGACACCTTGTTTGAAAGAATCAATCTCTGGCAAAACTGTACTTCCTGACACAGCACAGGCACTTAATTTTCCTGCAAGAGTGGGAAATCAGTACTGTTCTCGGCCACCTTTTTTTATTTATGTACACTATGTATGTGCCTTTTTTCTTAAGATATTTTAAGATGTGTCTTTTTATTTGATTGAAACAATATTATGGTTAAAACTGATCACTCGATCCCACACTTGTTTTTTATTGCTCCGCAAAAGTGGGAGAAGTAGCAGCTTTAGGAATACACATATAAGTTAGGATTAAGTTTGGGAATTCTTTGAAGAGATGCCCTTTTCCACCTTGTGATCTTTGTTAGACCAGTAAATTAAATTGTGTTATTTATTTTTTAAGCTATCCTAAAGCATGTTACCAGAAACTGTACATACTGTATCATGCTTTTTATGTGCTTTTATGGTCCTAGTGACCGAAATAAAGATTTTTGACTGACTGATTGACTTCCACAGTACTACTGGCATTTTGGCGAATTGATGTTCATGACTGGCCATTAATATTTTGTAAATGTAACCTTGTGAATTTGTGTATATATATATATATATATATATATATATATATATATATATATATATATATATATATATATATATATATATATATATATATATATATATATATTTACAAGGCTATGTTTACATCTGGCCTCCTCCTGCTCTGCCTCAAAGAAAAAGATATTTTACAAGCCTGTGAAAATAACTCTTAGACCGTAACTGTGTATGGCTGCAAGAGGACATCAAGCTCTGACACAGCCATCACTCAATAAAGGAAGACGTTTGTTTTCACGAGCTGCCTAATGCATCCCCCCACTCAACCACGCTACTCAATCAGAGAAAGGTACATTGTCAACCCACACTCCAGAGCACTTAACCAGCCTCTGGAAACTGACAGCAGCCCAGGCAAAAATATTCAAACCAGCACTGCTCCTTTCCGTCTCTCGCTGTCAGCGCTTTCTGCTTCCTCGCACCCGCAGCCCCCTCCCCTACCTGCTGTAATCAGGGGCCGACTAGACCCAGAACTTCAGGGGGCTAAGGCTCCCAGCCAGGGCTTGCCCTAGCACTGGTCGCGCATGGTGGAAAAGTCTTTTTTGGCGCCCCCTCTCCCATTTCCTCCTTCTCCATGAGTCCCCTCACTAGCATTAGCATTTTAAATCCCCAGCGGCAAATGCAACATTTAAGCCAACACGTTCTGCACCTGCATATAATACAGTTCCACCCCATAGATGGACAGATGCACCCCATCTTCGTGAAAAAAATCCCACATCTCATGTTTTATGCCACAGTGTTCAAGGAAAATCGAAACCTCTGCCTTGCAGAACTTACGTAATTCTTCTGTTCACCTTCCTCGATGCCTGTCAATAGCCCCTGATTTTGTTGCCCCCGCCAGACTCTACTAGGCATGAACTTGGTCAACACAATAGTGGTACCAGACCATCATGCTTTGATTTCCTTCAAATCATTCCTTACTCTCTGGTCAGTGCCAATCCGTTCAACTGCATGAAGTAATTTTCTCCTAGGTGCAAAATCAGGGCCTCTGGGCAGGGGATGCCCATTGCTAGAGAGTTTAACTTAGGCAATGGCTCATGCCACGGCATGCCCCCTTTTCCAAACCATTTTGACTGCACCACCGTATCAGGCGGTCCCAATTGTTGTCCTCCTCCCCTGTCTTCTGTATGCCTCACTGCCCACTTCACGAATGAGTGCCCACATATCCAAACTTTAATGATTCTTCTCTCAGGGTCCGGAATGCAACCTAATAAAAAATTGCTGTATTAATGTGAATTGTGAAAACTCATTGGAGTTGCAAGTCGTTCTGATAACAATCCGATCGCCACCGCCCCACTCGCCGAATCTCCACCACCATCCAATCCCTGGATTCTGCCTCCATCGCCATCCCCGCCTGAAATGAGTGGGTCCCAAAATCCTGTGCCCATACCCCGAAGTGCCAAGACCCTTCCTCAAACCCCCCAAAACTTATGACGCCAAAAGCATGTCCCATCCTCATGTCAGAAGATCTCCCAAAAGTCGACCCTATTGCCGGCACAGTGCCATCCACCATTCTTGAGGAAAAACCTGCACATCTGAATACGCTTTCATAATCACACAGCCGCCCCTACCCGACGTCCATTTTTGACTTTTGAACCTACACTTGGACCGTCCCGGAAAGCATCCGGACATCCGAGCAATGGATCCCCAGCTGTGTATTAGAGCCAGCCACTTCTGAAACCAGGAATGAGCCAAAAAATAATCACACTATAATCACAACAAACCGCAGCGCCTCCCCATCATCCAAGCAAACACTCCGCAGCATGGAAATAACCTGTTTCAAAATGTCGCGCATGATGGGGTGCTGCACTCTCGCCCCTGTGCTCCTCTCTCTCTTGGCCAGCATTCCAAAATCCGCATGCCCATCTCCCTCGCTGACAACTCATACACCCACAACAACTTCCCGTAGAACGCCCTGCCAGCCAACTTACCAGCTATAGTGACGGCTGACAAACCCTAGTCAATCATAGTAATAATTAAATATACCACATCATTCCAGCGGACTTGACCTCCATCCTTGCCGCTACTCAGGCCATGACTTCACAAACGTCTCCCACGCAAGCCCGTACACCTTATGGGTAAACTCCGACAACAAGCCCAAGGACAACAAATGCTCCGGCATCGCAGTCTTTCTCTCGTCAGCCCATGGTGGAAGCCCACTGAACCTCATCCACTTGAAACAAGAAAGAGCATAGACAATTTCATTGTTTACTCCTGCAATCTTTTGTGCTTTATAAGTTACATTCATGCATAAACACTTTAATACAAGAGTCTGCAAAAACTGCCAAATCTTCGGGTCCCATGCCAACTGTCGGTTGACAATGCTCACCACTGACATGTTGTCCACGCTGAACAATTCTGTTCTGTTAGCAAACTGGAACCCCCCGCAAACAAACTGCCACCACCAATGGAGAAAACTCAAGGAAGGCAATGCTCCGCTCCCCCATTTCCGCGCCTCCGGACATTCCTCTGCACACCAGTGACCCTGCCAAAAGATTCAGAATCTGTGGCCGCCTGCTGTGTCAGAAAACAACTCAACAGACCACTTCAACTGCTCCCCCACACCCACCATGGGAATACTGTTGCATTTGTTCAAGAAAACTCGCATAGCCGCAAATTCTCCAGCACTCCTCTCTAGAGGCGCACCCTGTGTTGTGGGAGTGATGTCCCTGCCAGAGCCCAACCCAACCTCCTACAGAACATCCTGCCTGCCCTCACTGCCCTGCACACAAAGTTCAAATGACCTATCTGGACCTGTATGTCCTCCACCTTCTCCTTGGTCTTGTCCAAAAGCTCTATACAACGCTGATTTTCCTCCTCTGGTAATCTGATCTCCATCCTGTGGGAATCCAACTCAACTTCCAAAAAGGTAAGCACCTGCACCAATTCCACTATCCTTTCCGATGCCAAAGGGACACCCGCATCAGGCATCAGATCCTGAAACAACAAAAAACCTTCCTGAAATTCCTGGGACTGCAGGCAGCCACCAAGAAACATTCGCCCAGATAGTGTGCCATGACTTCTTTTCCAGTCATATGTGTGAAAATCTTCTGCAAAGGGAACTCCGCCCATGAATCAAAAGGAACTCTCCTAAATCCTTCTTAGGGCTCACCTAATTGGGGAAATCCACAAGTTCTCCAGAGGCCAGTCATGGTACAGCCCTTCCATCCTCCCTTCGCTCACCTCCTTCAACAATTTGACCCATACCAACTCCTCCTCCCCTTTGACTGACTGTAAACTGTCCACCTATTGGCACACCCCAGGACCCTCGTGGCACAAATAAAAACCAGACAACAACAACTCGTTATCCCCCTCCATATCCAATAACCCGATCCAATTCCGCAACTGCTTTATCTTGACTAGCGTACGCGCTCTTGCCCATGGGGTTCTGACCCCCTCTGCCCCTACCGTGCTCACTGGAACCTGTCCACTGACCCCACTGCTTCCAAACCTGCCACCCTGAGGTCCACAGGGAGAGCATGTTCTTACTGATTCACTTTCAGTATTCGTGTCTATACTTACAGTACTCCTGAGATATTGTCACCTGTTGTATGACCAACAAGTCCCCTGCCTGTCCCCTGCCTGCCCAACCCCCCAACCGTCAAAATGGAACGCTGTGGTAACGGGTAAGAGATAACCTGCTAACCACTCGCCGCATAAGTCAATGGGGTGGGCCGTTCTGTTGTCATCATTTGAAGGAATAGCTCATTGTCATCCGCTAGGCGTGAGCGAAATTCCTCATCGTACTGCACCCAGGTCCAACCCCCGAACGTAACCAGCACTTTTCGCACTACATCAAGGTCCCTGAACAATGCCACGCACCTCTCTGGATATTTCTCACAGTACACGCTTGTGTAAATAAGAATAAATAAGAAACCCCGCTGTCAAGTTCTCAATGTTAGCCAGCACCTTGGGCCTGCGGAACAGCTCATACTCTTCCTCCTTGAAGCCCTCCTTTATCCTCATCTCCCGATGCAAGAGTTAAAAAATGACCACGTACTCTCCTTTACAAATGCATTCCTTAGTGGTCAACATTAAGTGTGCCCCCAATGGCTTCATAATCCCCTTGCATGGCAGCGTTTTACTCCTCACTTCTTTGCCCTCCTTTTTTTCTCCGTGCTCTTATCCTCATCAGCAGTCCCAGACTGTACCACCGCCTCCTGCAATTTTGTACTCGTCCCCTCCTTTTCCTTTCCACTCCCCCCCTTTCCTCTGTGCCTCTCTCTTGGTCCAGCACATAATTACCCAGCATTAAACAAAGGCCAGCTCCCCCTCACAACCTGCACCCTCATTTCCACCCCCCCCCCCAGCAGCAGTGCCCACCAGGCAGGTCTCCTTACCTGGCCTCAAGGTCGGGTCCTGCACCAACGCCGTCCAGCCTGACGCCGGTCTGGCCTCTGTTAGGATGGACATTGCCCCAATGCACATCCTGAGGTGCTGCCCACCATGCACTCTCACACACCTTTTCCTTCACAATCTCTCCTTCCTCCAACTCATCCTTGTCATAATCCAGCTGCCACTCGGCATCACCAAAAGCACCACTACAACCCAGCACCTCACCATCGCCCACACCACCATCACCAAATTGCTTATCATAAAGGTCCTTAGAAGGGTCGATTTCCTGCAAGGAGGATGCAGATCCCAGTCCTTGCCTCTCCACTGAATGGCCCAACGCCGTATCAGAGCTGGCTGCAAAGATGAGAGCTCTGACGTCAGACCCGGGTTGCCAGGCCGCACCAGACCCTCCAGGCTGACCGAATACCGCCTCTGCCACTGGACCTGCCTCAACCACCTGGTGGGCACTAGTCTGCCTGCCCAAAAACGCTAAAGGGGCTGTCGTGGCACCACACCCACTTTCCAACACTGGACAACCTGAAGGCGGTGCAGCAGAGATTGTGGGAGACCGTAGTAGATGGAGTTGGAAAAGTCCAGACGGGAAAGTACCAGCGAGATGACAACTTGGGTAAGAGCGGCAGGCGGAAGTAAGTGGCGAACTTTGCGGATCTTCCGGAGCTGGTACATACAAGATGAGATTACCGCACCCACTTGAGCTTTGAGGTACAGTTCAGTGTCGATAATCACACCCAGACTCTTCACTGATTTGACTGGGACTGGGGGGGGACCTAGCTCAGAGGGCCAGAACTGCAGACCCCAGTGAGCATGGCTGAGTCCAGGGAGGAGGAGCTCAGTTTTCCCGGGGTTTAGCTTCAGTTGATTCGGGTTCATCCAATGTTGGATGTGGATCATGACAGTGTGAAACGTATTGATGGCATGAGGTGAATTGAGAGGGATGACGATCTGCAAGTCATCGGCATAGTTGTAAACAACAATGTCCCATTTCTGAAGTGAGTGGATCAAGGGCCGGAGGTATAGGTTGAACAGAAGCGGTGAAAGGGAGGAGCCCTGAGGGACTCCACAGGTCGTGGGGGTTTTTGTTGCGGTATAGGGGCCCAGGCGGACAGCCTGTGTTCTTCCAGTCAGGAAGGACTCGACCCATTTGAGAGCGGTACCCTGGATGCCTGCCTGTCCGACACGGTGGAGAAGGATATTATGGTCCACCGTGTCGAACGCGGCCGACAGGTCCAGGAGTACGAGGGCTTGGGGGATCCCCGCATCCGCGTTACTCCTAAGCGTGTCCAGGACTGCCAGAATGACGGCCTCAGTAGAGTGGGCAGGTCTGAAGCCGGCTTGGTTGGGCTCATGGTGGCAAGAGGATTCGATAAAATTTGACAGGCATCGGGTGACGTGGGCCTCCATTAATTTGGGAAAGTAAGGAAGGAGGGAAATGGGACGATAATTGGCTGGTTCCACGGGGTCAGCGCCAGGTTTCTTGAGGAGGGGCACTAGGATGGCCTCCTTGAGGGAGCTAGGAATGATGCCGCTGCTGAGTGAACCATTCAGCAGGGGTAGAATACAATCAGGTAGATTGAGGCAGATATTCCGCAAGACAGATGGTGGACAGCAGTCATTAGGGGAGCCAGATTTGACACGAGTAGCGAGTTCCGTTAATGAGATAGGGTTCAGAGCAGGTAAGGTAGTAAGGGTCAGGGGGTTATTAGAGGAGGTGTCCAATGGGTGTGGCTGGGGTGGGGGAGGGATAGAGTTTTTGATTTTTATGATCTTTTCCACAAAGAAGAGGTTGAGAGTGTTGCATGTCTCTTGAGTGGGGGTCTGGGCTGGGAGGGTTCTGTCGTCTGTGGTAAGTTCATTCATGAATTTGAACACCTCCTTTGATTTATTGACCGCAGACGAGATCCTATTGGAGAAATGTTCCGATTTGGCAGTAATGGCAGTTTTGTATTCTCTGCGCGCAGCCGTGTAAGACTGCCTGGCTGAGTTGGAATAATTGCGTCTCCAGATTCGTTCCAACTGGCGCGTTTTTAATTTGTGTTGCTTGAGGTCATCAGATAACCACCTGTGGGAGTTGTGATGCCTAGTGCGGGGAAATTTGGTTAGGGGGGCGAACTGGTCGCTGGCCGACCTCAGCCAGGAACCAATGTCATTTTCTATTCCGTCGATGTTACCAGTGGGATTAAAGACTGGACGGGTGTCGGCCAGGGTCGTGAGGAAGCCCTGGGAGTCATATGTGCTCCATTTTTGTGAGGAGCCACCAGCCATCAGAGGAGCAAGAATCCGGCCGACGACAGTGATGGAGGTGTCAACTAAGTAATGGTCTGACCAGACGCAAGGGGATATAGCTGGCTGGGACAAGGCCAGATTACAGGTCCAGATCTGGTCCAGGATTTGGTCCTTGATATGAGTGGGTCGGGTGACCTGTTGGGTAAGGTTCAAGCTGTTGAGAGTCTCAAAGAGCTCTATAGCATGGGGACCGGCGTTGGTATCATTGAACCAATAGTTCAGGTCGCCGAAAAGGGCGAAACTAGAGTGCTGCGTTAATAGATTGGACAGCTGTTCGCTCATGATGGTAGAAAAGGATGGCATAGGATGTGGAGGCCGGTATAAGAGGAGGAACGTAAGGGCACCGGCGTCAGTTTCCAAGCTAATAAGCAAGTTATCCACCTCAGGAAGGGGGAGGGAATAAGAAGAAATAGAGTTCAGGCGCTTAGATATGATGGCTGCCACCCCACCGGGGCGATCGGCATGGAGAATGTAATAGTCAGGGGAGAGGGCTGACAAAATATCTGGGAGGGACTCTGACGTTAACCATGTTTCCGTAAGCAGGAGTATGTTAGGGTTGTTATTAGACAACAGGATGAAAATGTCCTCATAGTGTTTTACTAGAGAGCGGGTGTTCAGATATGACACCCTGATGGAAGTGGAGTTCTTGTGCCAGGTGAGGTTGTAGGCGGAAGGGAATTCCTTTAAAGAGTCATTTTCTCTATGGATTTCCCTTCTATTTTTAAAACTCAGGAGCAGCAAAATTGTCATGGTGTCACCAGGGCTTTAATTGGAAGCTTTTCCAATACTATATAATAGCCATAGTTACTGCTTATTTATCTTATGCAACTAACAACCATTGACAAAGCCAATATTCCTGACTTCTTGTAGGTATTATGTTACTTGTTGTATCATATCTGGATGCAATGACAGAAACAAAAAAATACAAGTCGGGTGGCCCACTATACTAACCATAGATTTTTAACTTACGTGCTTTAGGCCACGCCCTTAATTACATTGGCCACGCCCCTTTGAGAGACACCCCCCAGTTTTTTTTCATCCGACTTAAAGCCCTGCATGCAGGGCTCGAGTCGGAGTACCACGCGGGTGGACGGCGTCCCCCCACTTATTTTACCGGTGGGACGCCGTCCCCCCTGCCAAACAGCTGGACATCACTCTTTGGCCTCTGGGACGAGGAGCTCGGCACCTTTCGTGATGTCACTTCCTGTTGTGACATCACTTCCGGTTACAGCGTCCCCCCACTTCTTTTATACGAGTACGACTTGTGCCCTGCCTGCATGCATGGATAGAATTATACCAGGAACTGTGCACCTCATACGCCGTTTGGCAGACAGTTGTTTTCAGTCTCAACGGCCGTAAAGGGATTCTAAATATGAATCTCAAACTCTAGCAGCATCGAAGCTTCGAGAGCGGGCACCCTTGAGAGCAAAGGTGATGCGTCAGGAGCCAATCAATGCCCAGTAATGCGATGAAAGAAGGAGGAAGGCCGTGGGAGAGCGGTAAAGAGAAGGGGGGGCGTTACATCTGGTGGGGGTAAGAGAGCGGTAGGAAGGATGAAAACAGAACGAGGGGTACATTGGTGGGGCAAGAGTTAAAAATGCGACAGATAGAAAATGGAAAGCTGGGGCCGCAGGGAGAGCGACATGAAATGAATTGAAAGAAAAGAGCGAGTGAGGAGTGTAACGGAATGGGACTTTTAGACAGCAAACGGGCTGAGAAAGAAAAAGCAACAAAATCGGGGGCGGAGCGGGGGTCCTACTTGAGCACGGAGTTTGGGGATTGATGGTTAGAGGTTACTTTATTTTCCCTTGAAGTTTTATATAGCGCAAACTCGACCCGCAGGTATATTGGGGCAGATTTACAAGCCCCTTGCACCTCTTTTACGCCACTGTTGCATCACTTTTGTGACGCAGCGGCGGCGCAAATCCTGCACCATGGTGTGGGGTACTTACAACGTGACGCATCTGGGAGATGCGTCACGTTGTAAAGCCCTGCGCCACATGCAGGCGTTCCTGCGCGGGGGGGGCGTTCCGGCGCAGGAACGCCTCCTAAAAGTGGCTGACTGAAATCTACAAGATTTCACTCAGTCACTGTTAGGCCCATGCTGCGTCAAAACCCTGCACCTGCTTGAAGCAGGCGTAAGGATTGACGCAGCATTAACTAGATAGGGCTCTTTCAATGCGTGCTGTAGAATACAGCACGGATTGAAAGAGGAAAAAACAAGGAGAAATGAAAACATTTCTCCTCGTTCCGCTTGGCCATGCCATCCCTAGGGTGGCACAGCAAACTGACGCATTTCCAGGTTTACGATTTCTCATAAATCTGGAAATGCATCAGTGGACATGGGTGTTGCATGGAAACACCCACAGCAACACCCATGTCCAGCCCCTAACACACAAAGTGTTGCGTGAACAGGGGCAGGTGGGCAACTAGAGCCAAATTTCGGGGGGGGGGGGGGGCTGGCGGGTCTGAAAAATATTTTGGGGTGTGCTAATTCTTCCAACCATAGACAGAGTGACTGTAAGATGGGGTGAACACACAACAAAAGCCTCATTTACAAGTAAATGGTCTTTTAAAGACCTGGTAAGTACTCTGGTGCAGCTGCAATTAGATGCTCACCAGCCCGCGAAGCTGTCTCCGCCGGGGCTGACACACACGACGGGGGGGGGGGGGACGGGGGTGTTAGGCTGAAGCCCTGTGAGCCAAATGGGTGTTGTGCGCCTGAACAGGGGCGATATTTACAAGCACAGGTTAAGTCACGCAGGGTGACTTTACCTGTGCTTATAAATATCCCTTAGCAGGCTGCGCCACCGGTGCGTCACCGGTGCATCACAGATTTACGGCGCATGGGCTTGTAAATCTGCCCCTAAGTGATTTTGGCAGAATCACAGGATGTTGAGCCCACGCCGAGACTTGATCCCTGTTCTCCTCCTTCATAGGAGGCAGCCATTACGCCACATCCTTTTGTACTTCAGAATATCAAATAGGAAATATCCATCCTCGCTCAATATCGTAGACAAAAATTTCGACAAACAAAATAGAAAGACAGCTGCATCACGATCATTCCTTCGCTATATTCTGTGCCTTCCCTGGTGGGGGTGTCCTTGGCAGAGAGCTACGATGGTCAACTTCCCACCTTTAATTTACTTGTATTGGAGGAATGCAATTTTTTGTGTGGAATAAAGTAAAAAGACAAGTAAAAATAAAGAAAAGGAAATACAAGCAAAGAGTAAGCAGTCACCAAGTAAGCGACTGGCAGGAGGGAGGGAGACTGCTTGGGTTGCTGCTGAGACTGCAGAGTCGGTAAGATGTAAATGAAAGTAATCCGTCGTGATGTAAAGCGGACAAGGTACAGCTGCACACGGCTGCACATACATTGTTTCAGAAGTGGGAAGAAAGCTGAAATCAATAACACAGACAGCCACAGACAAATCATGACAGAGCAGGGAGTGCTTTACTTCCAATTAGAAGCAAGCAGCAAAGAAACAGGATGTGATAAGCCCACCATCAACTATGTACTAACAGCTACCCACCAACATACCAAAAGATGAACTCACAAAAGTACTTAGGGGCAGATTTATGATGCCCTTGCGCCTCTTTGCACCGCAATTGCGTCACTTTATTTGACGCAACGGCGGCGCAAACAATGCGCCCTATTTACAATGTGACGCATCTAGGAGATGCGTCACGTTGTAAAGCCCTGCGCCATAAGGAGGTGTTCTTGCGCCGGGGGGTGGGGGGGGGCGTTCCTGCGCTGGAACGCCTCCTGAAAGTGGCTGAGTGAAATCTATGAGATTTCACTCAGTCACTTTCAGGCCAATGCTGCGTCAAAACCCTGCGCCTGCTTGAAGCAGGCGTAGGTCTTGATGCAGCATTGTTAAGATGGGGCACCCCCGAGCCTTGCTGGAGCTGCGTCGTGCTTGCGACGCAACTCCAGCAATGCGCCACCTTTCCGGCACAGATGCGTGACGCATCTGTGCCGTTTTTGCACCATGGTGCGCCGCATTATAAATGCGGCGCACCATGGGTGGCGGAGCTGTGGCACACTGTGCCGCACATTAACTGGCGCATCCCTGGGGATGCGCCAGTTAACATAAATCTGCCCGATAAAGACTTATTCAAACCACGCACCTATTGCCACAAAGCAATCCCATACATTTACCACTAAGCTGCCCCCCCCAACCAGTGGTTATTTTTATAAAATAATAAATGCCGGATCCCAAAGTTTTTCTGGAAAGCCCCCATCCGGTGCTAACAACCATGGGATTTTTGAATACCAAGGCTGTGTAGTCTTGATTCAACCTCATGTCTCTTTCATCCACCACCAGGCACCCCTGACTATTTATTTCCCTCTTGTGGTTTCTTTTTACCCTCAGTTTTCTCCTCTTGGCACTGTTTTTCCTCCTTTCTATTCCTCCTTCACTGCTTCTTTTGTGGTTTTCTCTCTCTTGCTCAGGGTCAAAGTCTGAGGAAAAGAAATAAGTGCTGATCCCTGCAAATGAGTACTCTCAGGCCTCACCTGCAACCACCGGCTCAAATTAGGCACTGCTGCCAACCGGTAATGAATGAACTACTTGGGGCACAAGGAATGCAATCATGTGTCGAAAGTTGTTTCTTCATACCCTTTGTGACCACTCCTGAGCTGTCACACAAAGGCCCTGATTTCAAGGATACCATTACATTCCCGTCCCTGCGCACACACATTTGAGCAGGCTCTGCAATCGTGAATTGTGTGGTAACCACTGCCACGTAAATCCTGTGGAAATTCACGCCAGGGACATTTTCACATGTCTAACCTGCAGAAATTTACTGTAGGAAAAAAGCCTGATAAGAATTGAGACGTGGAATTCTGTGCAAAGAGCAGACTTTCCGCATGAAATTCCTCATTTTCACAAGCAAAATTTGGACTTGTGCATTTATCACACATAGTAAATACTGCACTGAAACAAATGCATTCACTGATGAATTGAAAGAGTTACTTACTATAGACAGAGATACTTTGTTTCTGGAGGAAGATTAGCCAGCAACTGCCACAGCCAAACACCCACTATTATCAGGTTTTAGACCATGAATAACAAGAAGCACAAAATGGCCAGCAGAATGAATTTATTAATACTACACATAGCACTTCCTTGTAGAAACAACAAATCAATAACTAGGAACAAGCAGAACAAATACTAAGTACATCAAAACGTTGAATACATCACAAAGAAGTCACAAAGATAGTATGATCGCATGGACATGGTCCCACACAGGAATGGGACTAATTCTAAACAATCTCATAATTTCCCAACAATGCAAACATTTCCCTAAACCTTCAATACGACCACTTGTAGCTTCAGACTAGCCACACTTCACCCCAGCGGAGTTCTCCTCAACAGCCTCTGTATACATCACACAATCAGGCAACAACTCCACCTTTTTTAAATTTGACACATTGCCATCTTACAACTCCAACACACCGCTTCCGACACTTACCACATGTAAAGGTATTGAAAACTTTGGCAGGCATTTCTTTATTTTGTGAGCCTACTTAACCCTGACCCAATCACCAATCTTGTACTGAGAATTCAGAACATCTCAAAACTTTGCAATTTTCCATCTTGCGCTCCCTTCTTGCATCAATTAAGAACATCCAACTTTGTCTAAGTCTAAGCAACATTTTCAGAACTCCTTTTTTCATCGGCAAGCATATTCCTCCTTCAACACTAAGATTGCACATAGCTTCCTACCCTGCACAACAAATCATCTTTTGTCTCCCACTTTATCCACTCCCCCTGGTATGTAGGCCTAACCATTATTTCACCTACTTCCACCACACATCACTCCTTTTCAATGTCATCAACTTGATTGTCCACAATGGACAAACATGAGGAACAGCTGATTAGAGATTCTACCCTAAAAACATACTCTTGTAACCTACATAGACATTTGGTAGTACAAACCCTGACCCAATCACCATCTCTTGTACTGAGAATCCAGAACATCTCAAAACTTTGCAATTTTCCATCTTGCACTCCCTTCTTGCATCAATTAAGAGCATCCAACTTTGTCTAAGTTTGAAAAAACTCCCTTTCAGGCATTAGTTACCCACAATGGCAACTGTTGCCACATTTGGCCTTGTGCACCCAAACCAACTTTCAAACACCAGTCCTCCTTCCGATCTTCACACAAAACCATCTGCAGCCATTCCTTCAGCACCCGGTTCCAGCTTTCCACCAACCCATTGCTTTGCAGTGATACGTAGTAGCCCTCCTTTCACGTACACCGAATTTACAAGTCCAGGTACCGTTATATCTCCGTGGATGGCAGTTGCACCTCATTGTTGATCATTAATTTTATTTTATTTATTTATTTATTTGATTTGTATCGCGCGTTATAGCCACCGGGGCCTCTAAGCGCTGGTTGTCCAAATTAACTAGTAGGGCTGAGCATATTACTTGATCTTGGAGGGCGCTTAGTGACTGCTCCATGCCTGTTTGAATAAGACAGTTTTTAACTTTTTCCTAAAAGTTAACAAATTGCGCTCCTTCCTTAGATCTGGGGTCAATTTATTCCACAGAGCCGGGAGTGTTTTAGAGAACGCACGTCCCCCTACCGTGGCCAGTTTAAATCGGGGTTGGGATAGAAGAGTAGCATCCGAAGAGCGTAAAGTCCTGCTCGGTGTATAGAGTGAAATTCTGGACTTAAGGTATTTTGGTGCATTTCCGTACAGCGTCTTATGCACTATACACAGTCCCTTGAAAACTACTCTCTGCCGAATTGGGAGCCAATGAAGCTCCTGCATCAGCGGGGATGAGTGGGTCATCCTGGGTTTCTTATGGATCAACCTGGCCGCGTCGTTCATAACCCCCTGTAGCTTATCCAGCAGCCGCTGGGGTAGCCCTATGTACAGGGAGTTTCCATAATCCAATCTGGCCAAGATGGTAGCTGAAACCACCTGTTTCAGGGTAGAGAACGATAGCAGTGCCGATATTTTCCTCAATTGCCGCATTAAAACAATGCAGGTTCCTACTACAGACGTAACCTGTTTTTCCATGGATAGTTTCCCATCCAGGTGCAGACCCAAACTTTTGACTGCTACCGCTGGTTTCGGTGGTGCACCCAGCTCTACCGGCCAGAAACTCTCGTTCCAGGGGTTGCCCGTGATGGAAATGGGCAACACTTCCGTCTTCTCCGGGTTAATTTTTAGGGAGTTTTTAGACATCCAGTTAACCGTGGCTTTAAGTATGTCCTGTAGCCTGGTAGACGCTCCTGGCCCTTCCTCAAGCCGAATGATGATCTGGGTGTCATCAGCGTAGTTATAGACTAGGCAGTCCATCCTGTTCAGGAGAGCAATCAAAGGCTGCAAGTAGATGTTAAAGAGCAGGGGCGACAAAGCAGAACCCTGCGGGACCCCGCAGGTAATAGGCGCGGAGGTGGAAAGCATGTCCCCCAGTTGGACTCTTTGTGTCCTGCCCTGCAGGAATGATGCAAGCCATGCCAGGGCTGTACCTCTGATACCAAAAGACCTCAACCGCGACAAAAGTTGTTCATGACACACGGTGTCAAACGCCGCGGAGAGATCTAATAGTACCAGGGCACTAGGTGTTTTGGTATCAGCCCGACTCCTCAATTCATCCAGAATCGATAGCATGACTAGTTCCGTGCTGTGATTAGCACGGAACCCTGCCTGATTGGCCTCCAACAGGTTGTTACTGTCAAGATGTTTTGAGAGCGATACCAGCACATGCTGCTCGATAACCTTAGCCAGAAAAGGCAACTGGGAGATAGGACGGAAGTTCTTTAGACACTTAGTGTCCGAACCAGGTTTCTTCAACAAAGGGATCAATCGAGCCTCCTTAAATGCTAAAGGGACCTGTCCTGTGTGGAGAGAAGTATTCAGTAAATGCAAGACTTCTTCTTCCATGCCTGGGAGGGCTAGCTTGAATACTTCCGGCGGGCATGGATCCACCAATGAACCGGATTTAACTCGGTCCGTGATCTTGGTCAGTTCCTTCTGCATAATGAAAGGGAACTCAGCTAACGGAGTGAGAACTAGCGGAGCAATATAACCAGGTGGGCTAGGGCAGTCGAGGGTTATAGTTGCAGCGATTTCTCCCAGAATGTCGGAGATCTTACTCACAAAGAAGTCCTGGAACTTCTGGCAATCTTGTTGGGTGAACTCAGTGCTTTGCTCCTTGTTTGTCCTGAGTTCTGACAAAACCCGAAAGATTTCCTTCTGTGGATTCCTAGCTGCCACTATTCTCTCCTCGAAAAAGACCGCCTTTCTGGTTTGAATGGCTGATTTGTAGGACGCCAGGGAGGACGTGTAATCTTTCCTAGCAGTGGCGTCGTAATTCTTCCGCCACGCACGTTCTTTCCTCCTCACCCCACGTTTCATGTCACGTAGGGAGTCATTATACCAAGGGGCCCCCACTCCCCTATCCACCTTCTTCACCCTACGAAGGGGTGCCACCAGTTCAATGGCTCTCCCCAATTTGTGGTGTTCCAATGGAACACCTTCTCTCAGAAAAAGATCTTCTAAGAACTCTACAAACAATCTTGTTTCCACATGTCATAAGAATGTAAACTCCAGCTGGCATGAAAATGTGTCCTTTACAACTATGGTATACATCCGTTTTGCAAACAAAGTATGGATTGGCCCCAATATACTGAAAGCAATCTTCTCCCATGCTGTGCAAATACGATCTATATATTGATGAGTTTATCACATAGTTCTTCTGTTACTTATCACTTAAGGCGCAGGCAACACACTTTCTCACCATGTCCTCAACATCCTTGTCAGAGATGGCGACTAAAACTTAGCCCTGATACACCTTTCCATGACACTTTTACCTATGTGACCTTCATTGGCCATGAAGAGATTTCTATCAAGCCAACAGGGACCATCAACAGGTCCCTTCTCAAAATCTCATTGTGCATGACAACTCCAGAGCAACATTCTCATAACTCCTTTCTTTTATCGGCAAGCATATTCCTCCTTCAACACTGAGATTGCACATAGCTTCCTACCCTGCAAAACAAATCATCTTTTGTCACACACCAGATCCACTCCCCCTAGTATGTTGGCCTAACCGTTAAATCACCTACTTCCACCACGCATCACTCCTTTTCAATGTCATCAAATTGATTGCCCACAATGGACAAACATGAGGAACAGCTACTTTAAGACTCTACCCTAAAACCATACTCTTGTAACCTGCGTAGACATTTGGCAGCACAAAGAGTTGCACCTCAAGACACCTTTGTGATAAAAAGATCTTCCGGCGCCTTTAGATCGGTATACAACTTTAAAGTTAGTATCGAATACATCTTGTGTAAAATGGGACATACCCCACCAGGAAGTCAATGCTTGTTTCCATAACAGAGTACCTAATCTCCTTTCCTATAATGACCCTCTAATAACCATGGATGCATATGCGACAGAAAACATCTTCCTATCCTTGAAGGTAGCACCTAGACACCTCCAGGTATATGTAGCGCTCTATAAATGCCTCATTTCATTTCAATTGGAACATTATGACTCACAAGTCATAGTTGCTTGTGTCAATAACTATGAATGAAAGGCTCACCATATCAAAGGATCTCAGGTAAGGCTCATTACAAAATCTCCTCCTCCAATTTGACAAAATCCCTCTCACAAGTCTGACTGCACATGAAATTTCTAGTTTAATTTAACTGATTATGCATATTAAAGGTCATTTCTGCAAAATATGCAATGAATATATCCTAGTGTTCTACCAGTCCAATGAGTGTGCATAAATGCTCACTATTATCTAGACTTGGTGCTTCTCTGATTGTATTTAAAAGACATTCTTTCAGTTTTAGAGCATTACTATTGATAGAATGTCTCAAATATCTGACATCATCTGCACAAACATTGCATTTTCTTCCCCTTGCTCTTCTTGAGAATTCCCAGAGCCACCTACAGGACCGCATCATGCTTTTTCCAATCTTTTCCATAAAACAATGTAATTGTGAAAGTAAATAATATTTCTGATATCCCAAAAAGCTGGTGCTTTGTCATTTGGCACACTGATTGTCAGGGGATGTCAATCCACACAACTACACTGACTCAGGCCTCTCTGGTTGACATGTCGTGATCATGTCCTCAGCCTTTCGCGCCAAAACAAATGGGGTCAACCATTCCTAGGTCACTGTACTCTTAAAATCCCAATACCTTCTCTGCACAATGTATCCAATTCCCGAACTTAACTCTGATCTCATTTCCCTTGGCACTACCCTTAATTCATAGACTTTGGGAACCTCCCCTTCCCTTAGGACGATCATGTGTTTACATTTTTTCCGCAGCCCTAGCCTGTCAGTAAAACTCCTGGATACTTCCCTTTCCACTAGATATATATCTCTTGTCTCTTCAACTTCTCTACTCACAATATCTGATTGGGTGTTTCATATCTAAGGTTATACCCAACTCATGCTGCTGGTGCTACCCCAATAAATATTTTCCATGATTTATCGCATACACTTTGGAACAATTGTGCCTTCACTTGGAATCCATTTCTGCCTCAAACTAACCTATAAGCTCAACCTTCTTTTTCCCATTAACCACATTCTTGATTTTTGACTCCTTTAACTCTTCTCCCTGGTAAATTGCATGATTTATTCACCAATCAAAGAGTATCTCACCCAAGAATCTGCCGGACATGGCCAAAGGCCAAGAGCGTGTGCAGCGGGGAATGGTATACTTTCATAGAAGTTGAACGTAGTGTATGAACAAAAAAATCAGAAACCCAATGACATTTTAAAATGAAGTGATTCTTAACTTTGGTTATAAAACCTTCACGCATGTTATAAAGAAATTCACTGAAAAAAAAGTACAGTTATGGTTCTGAATAACAAAAAACACTGATATTTGCAAGTTATGGTTAACTCTGAAATCCATAACTCTCACAAAAGCCTTGCAAATCATAACTTGCAGTCTAAATGCAACAACACCTAAAAGACAGCATAATTAAATGATAATACATACTGAAACCAATAAATAATACTACGTTCAGAGATGTCTCCTTTATAGTGTTACGGGTAGAATTATATGCAATATCAACTGTAAGGTAATTTTCATCTGTAACTGCATCTGTCACAATAAAGGTCAGGTCATAAGCATTGCATTTGGTGTGCCAGTTATGATTTGCACGGTTGTTGTGCAAGTAGTGGATGGAGGACCTAACCAAAATTTGTGAAAACATACATTAAGGTATGAGAACCTAGTGCTAGATGTAGGTAATTCTCATTTACCGACTCTACAATACCGAATTTTACCGATTCAGTATTCTAGATTCGGAAATGAGATGTAGTTAAAAATTCGGTATTTTTTACCGATTCTGTAGGATTCAGTAATTACCGAATCGGTATTTACCGGTTCGGTAATTGTCATTGATTCCTATGGGCCTTGAGGCCCATAGGAATCAATGTTAATTACAGAATCGGTAAATACCGATTCGGTAAAAATACCGAATTTGCAAGGGGGACAGGGTGTCACTTTGACACCCTGTTGCACCCATGATTAAGGCTTGTGTGCCATGTGGCACACATACATGCCCTTAGGGCATGTATGTGTGCCACATGGCACAGGTGTACATGCACAGTGCATGTACTCAGACATTCGTTATTTACCACCAAATAGTATTTGGTGGTAAATAACAAATCGGTAAGGGCCTGTGGCACTGATTACAGTGCCACCTACATGTAGATTTTCCAATTCGGTAAATATACCGATTCGGTATTTTACCGAATCGGTAAATTTCAAGATTTGGTAAATATACCGATTTGTTACATTTTCAGGCCCCTACATCTCCATCTGCACATACAGGTCGGTAATGGCCGAAATCGGCCGTTACCGACCGGTATTTGCCGTCCTACATCTGGCCCCTAGTTCCCATTGGAAAAGCATTTTATGATTTGCTAATAACTTTGGTGCCGTTTGACGAATCTTCACAAAATGTTCAAAACTAGTTTGCCACTTAATTCACCTGCTGTCTGAAAAGAATCGAGGTGATTCGTCAAGCGGGGGCAAAGAAAAAGGGAGGAGGGTCCCAAAACACATTTTCCCCTAGCAATTTCCCTTAGGGAGTTTAGACACGACTTCAGCCCGGACCGCTGGACTGAATTACATCAGATTTGGCAGAAAGCTAGATGAGGGTCCAGAAAAGTGTGATTTTTGTAATTTGGAGTAAATCTGTCCATTAGTTACTAAAAAAGATGTATGTATATCTCGGGACGCGTATCCACCGCAATGCCTCCACGGATCAAGGTGTAAACAACAATGCAGTAATTTGCTGGCTGCAACCTGAGTCGCCATTGTGTCAATCGGAACACAGTTCTCAGGGGGCAGAAATAAAGTGTAAATATGATACAAGGGGTCAGGTAGAAGTATCCTGAACCCATGGGACTGATGGGGGGTCTGTGAGGTACCCTTCATGGGCAAGAAATTGTCCAAAAATGTTTTTTCGGGCTCTCAAGGATCCACGGATTCACAGCGGCACTTTGCACAGCCCGCTGTGCGAATCCACAGTGAATCCCCGGATCCAGATCCCAATTAAAGAAAGTACACCCACTCACAGACCCACTCAGAAACTACTTCACACACCTACTTACAAACCCACACAGCCACTTATACATCCATACAGCCACTCACACACCCAATCAGAGACCCAGAACACCATTCACACACCCAGTCACATACTCATACAGCCATTCACACACCCGCACAGATACCCAGAGAACCACTTACCCACCCACTCACAGTCCCACACAGGCACTCACATACTCACGTACACTCCCATGCAACCACTCACACACCAGTACAACCACTCACAAACCCACTCACAGACCCATTCACATACCCACACAGCCAGTCACATACTCACACACCCACTTACACATCCTCATAACCACACACATCCACTCACAAACCAATACAGCCAATCACACCTGCTCAGAGACTCAGAAGACCACTCACACTCCCATACAGCCACTTACACACCCACTCAGAGACCAAGAAAACCACACACACCCACTTACACACTCATGCAGCCATTCACACAGTCAGTCATGCATGCACTCACACACACATTCACACACCCATTTACCCACCCACACAACAACTCACACACACAGGTTACAGGGACATAATTAGGAATTAGCATAAAACAACTTAGAAATTCACTGAAAAATCCAAAGGGTACAGGGACTTTATAATCAGGAAATAGCATTAAAAAAATGAAGAAATTTACTGAAAAAAACAAAGGTTACAGGGACGTTATAGGTAGGAAATAGAAGTAAAAACGCCTTAGAAATTCACTAAAAAACCAAAGGTTACAGGGACATTACAGTTAGAATCAGATTTTGCACACACAAACCCATAGAAATTCATCAGTTATAGGTATCTCAAGTAACTATAACTCGTGCCCTAAGGTAGCTATAACTCGCAACCTCGCCATGCACTGCTAATTACCCCACATATTACATTACTCATCACATCTTCTATGACATCATTGATAATAGGACTGTAACATTTGCAGTGAATTTATTGATTAGAAAACTGTGCATGGCGGGGGAGTGAGTTATATCTACTTTAGAGCAGGAATTATAGTTGCTTGAGATAACCATCACTGCTGAATTTCTATGGTTTGTTAGTATAAAATCTGAATCTAACTAATGTCCCAGAAACGTTTGTTTTTTTAGTGAATTTCTAAGGGTTTTTCAGTTCTACTTCCTAACTATAATATCACTGTAACCTTTGTTATTTCAGTGAAAACATATATATATATATATATATATATATATATATATATATATATATATATATATATATATATATATATATATATATATACTTATATATATATATAAATATATATATATATATATCAAGTATCTCCGAATCCCTTTGCAGCGCCCAGCCGGAACACAGCCAAAGAAACGAATACAGACTCCAATTTTGCGTGGATCTAGCAGGTCTTTATTTCAATTGCAAGTTATATATATATCATCAAGCTCCTGGTTGACACACGCAGTTTGGAAGGCACACGAGCAGCTGCGTAAGGCTCAACCTGTTCCTTGAATCACTGGTACGGTCAACATCCGCCTGCAAGCAGAAAATAAATGCAAATCACTTTTTTGCCTGAAATGTATCCTCAAATGGAAGCACATTTCTTTTAAGCTCTGGATTAGCCCCCACAAGCGTCACTGTCCTCAATCCAGCACAGTTGCCCCATGATCAGGTAGGTGAATACCAAGCCTTATGGACCCCAATGTTCGCGGGGTGGTGCTCTTCCGACGGCCGTGCAGCCGCCAAAACATCAAGCTCCTGGTTGACACACGCAGTTTGGAAGGCACACGAGCAGCTGCGTAAGGCTCAACCTGTTCCTTGAATCACTGGTACGGGCAACATCCGCCTGCAAGCAGAAAATAAATGCAAATCACTTTTTTGCCTGAAATTTATCCTCAAATGGAAGCACATTTCTTTTAAGCTCTGGATGAGCCCCCACAAGCGTCACTGTCCTCAATCCAGCACAGTTGCCCCATGATCAGGTAGGTGAATACCAAGCCTTATGGCCCCCAATGTTCGCGGGGTGGTGCCCTTCCGACGGCCGTGCAGCCGCCAAAACATCAAGCTCCTGGTTGACACACGCAGTTTGGAAGGCACACGAGCAGCTGCGTAAGGCTCAACCTGTTCCTTGAATCACTGGTACGGGCAACATCCGCCTGCAAGCAGAAAATAAATGCAAATCACTTTTTGCCTGAAATTTATCCTCAAATGGAAGCACATTTCTTTTAAGCTCTGGATGAGCCCCCACAAGCGTCACTGTCCTCAATCCAGCACAATTGCCCCATGATCAGGTAGGTGAATACCAAGCCTTATGGCCCCCAATGTTCGCGGGGTGGTGCCCTTCCGACGGCCGTGCAGCCGCCAAAACATCAAGCTCCTGGTTGACACACGCAGTTTGGAAGGCACACGAGCAGCTGCGTAAGGCTCAACCTGTTCCTTGAATCACTGGTACGGGCAACATCCGCCTGCAAGCAGAAAATAAATGCAAATCACTTTTTTGCCTGAAATTTATCCTCAAATGGAAGCACATTTCTTTTAAGCTCTGGATGAGCCCCCACAAGCGTCACTGTCCTCAATCCAGCACAGTTGCCCCATGATCAGGTAGGTGAATACCAAGCCTTATGGCCCCCAATGTTCGCGGGGTGGTGCCCTTCCGACGGCCATGCAGACGCCAAAACATCAAGCTCCTGGTTGACACACGCAGTTTGGAAGGCACACGAGCAGCTGCGTAAGGCTCAACCTGTTCCTTGAATCACTGGTACGGGCAACATCCGCCTGCAAGCAGAAAATAAATGCAAATCACTTTTTTGCCTGAAATTTATCCTCAAATGGAAGCACATTTCTTTTAAGCTCTGGATGAGCCCCCAAAAGCGTCACTGTCCTCAATCCAGCACAGTTGCCCCATGATCAGGTAGGTGAATACAAAGCCTTATGGCCCCCAATGTTCGCGGGGTGGTGCCCTTCCGACGGCCGTGCAGCCGCCAAAACATCAAGCTCCTGGTTGACACACTCAGTTTGGAAGGCACACGAGCAGCTGCGTAAGGCTCAACCTGTTCCTTGAATCACTGGTACGGGCAACATCCGCCTGCAAGCAGAAAATGAATGCAAATCACTTTTTTGCCTGAAATTTATCCTCAAATGGAAGCACATTTCTTTTAAGCTCTGGATGAGCCCCCACAAGCGTCACTGTCCTCAATCCAGCACAGTTGCCCCATGATCAGGTAGGTGAATACCAAGCCTTATGGCCCCCAATGTTCGCCGGGTGGTGCCCTTCCGACGGCCGTGCAGCCGCCAAAACATCAAGCTCCTGGTTGACACACGCAGTTTGGAAGGCACACGAGCAGCTGCGTAAGGCTCAACCTGTTCCTTGAATCACTGGTACGGGCAACATCCGCCTGCAAGCAGAAAATAAATGCAAATCACTTTTTTGCCTGAAATTTATCCTCAAATGGAAGCACATTTCTTTTAAGCTCTGGATGAGCCCCCACAAGCGTCACTGTCCTCAATCCAGCACAGTTGCCCCATGATCAGGTAGGTGAATACCAAACCTTATGGCCCCCAATGTTCGCGGGGTGGTGCCCTTCTGACGGCCGTGCAGCCGCCAAAACATCAAGCTCCTGGTTGACACACGCAGTTTGGAAGGCACACGAGCAGCTGCGTAAGGCTCAACCTGTTCCTTGAATCACTGGTATGGGCAACATCCGCCTGCAAGCAGAAAATAAATGCAAATCACTTTTTTGCCTGAAATTTATCCTCAAATGGAAGCACATTTCTTTTAAGCTCTGGATGAGCCCCCAAAAGCGTCACTGTCCTCAATCCAGCACAGTTGCCCCATGATCAGGTAGGTGAATACAAAGCCTTATGGCCCCCAATGTTCGCGGGGTGGTGCCCTTCCGACGGCCGTGCAGCCGCCAAAACATCAAGCTCCTGGTTGACACACTCAGTTTGGAAGGCACACGAGCAGCTGCGTAAGGCTCAACCTGTTCCTTGAATCACTGGTACGGGCAACATCCGCCTGCAAGCAGAAAATGAATGCAAATCACTTTTTTGCCTGAAATTTATCCTCAAATGGAAGCACATTTCTTTTAAGCTCTGGATGAGCCCCCACAAGCGTCACTGTCCTCAATCCAGCACAGTTGCCCCATGATCAAGTAGGTGAATACCAAGCCTTATGGCCCCCAATGTTCGCCGGGTGGTGCCCTTCCGACGGCCGTGCAGCCGCCAAAACATCAAGCTCCTGGTTGACACACGCAGTTTGGAAGGCACACGAGCAGCTGCGTAAGGCTCAACCTGTTCCTTGAATCACTGGTACGGGCAACATCCGCCTGCAAGCAGAAAATAAATGCAAATCACTTTTTTGCCTGAAATTTATCCTCAAATGGAAGCACATTTCTTTTAAGCTCTGGATGAGCCCCCACAAGCGTCACTGTCCTCAATCCAGCACAGTTGCCCCATGATCAGGTAGGTGAATACCAAACCTTATGGCCCCCAATGTTCGCGGGGTGGTGCCCTTCTGACGGCCGTGCAGCCGCCAAAACATCAAGCTCCTGGTTGACACACGCAGTTTGGAAGGCACACGAGCAGCTGCGTAAGGCTCAACCTGTTCCTTGAATCACTGGTATGGGCAACATCCGCCTGCAAGCAGAAAATAAATGCAAATCACTTTTTTGCCTGAAATTTATCCTCAAATGGAAGCACATTTCTGTTAAGCTCTGGATGAGCCCCCACAAGCGTCACTGTCCTCAATTCAGCACAGTTGCCCCATGATCAGGTAGGTGAATACCAAGCCTTATGGCCCCCAATGTTCGCGGGGTGGTGCCCTTCTGACGGCCGTGCAGCCGCCAAAACATCAAGCTCCTGGTTGACACACGCAGTTTGGAAGGCACACGAGCAGCTGCGTAAGGCTCAACCTGTTCCTTGAATCACTGGTACGGACAACATCCGCCTGCAAGCAGAAAATAAATGCTGCTCGTGTGCCTTCCAAACTGCGTGTGTCAACCAGGAGCTTGATATATATATATATATATATATATATATATATATATATATATATATATATATATATATATATATATATATATATATATATATATATATATATATATATGTATATATATATACATATATATATATATATATATATATATATATATATATATATATATATACATATATATATATATATTCCATTACGCTGCCACAGTTGGAGGTGCACGCAAAGACAGGCGAACTCAGCCACCAAGGTTAAGTCCTTTATTGAGGCACAGCGGGACACAGCGCTGGATATTTCATTAAGCCCAACGCGTTTCGGAGCTCCTTATGCTCCTTGCTCACAGGGCGGGCATGCAGCGGCAGACGTAGGAAGAGAACAAATCCCTGGTTCGTCCTGTTTAATAGCAGTTATTGCTGACGTCATCTTTGGACTTCTGGGATTCGTAGTCCTCCAACCACCTTGCAGGAGTAAGAGCCCAAATGGGTCATATGGTGGTTGGAGGACTACGAATCACTACATATGCTACAACTTTCTATTACCGCAATTGATGAGGGTGTTTCGATTTTAATGGTACAAATATGTGTGACTAAATTCAGAACCGTTACCTGTGTTGATGACAAAGTGTTTTTATGGGATTAATTAGACTGTTATTGCCCTTAAAATGTATATATATATATATAAATATATATATATATATATATATATATATATATATAATGTATTGCTTATTGTTCGATTACTTAAAATCATGACAATTAGGATAAAAGACAAACAAGAAGACACATTTCATCCTAGATACAAGAGGAAAAAGTGTGAAATTTAAAAAATATACAGTGGTACCCACATTGTTTTTTTTGTTTTTAAAGTGAGCAGCAAAAACAGCTAAAATATGTTTAAAAACATAATGACCTTGTTGATAGGTATGAGACCCAACCCTAGCTTTCAGTAAAGCAAGCAAAGGCACCACCGATAAGAGTCTTACAGCTTGATAGAGAGCAAGGGTGAACCCATCATATTTAGATTGGTCGAGACTAGACCCCCATAAACTAAAAGAACAACTCTCATCCACCATCCCTGAAAAAATACCAGAAAGTAATAGCGCCACTTCTCAAATCTCTAACTGGATAACGACCACCATTAGAATAGCAGTACCATCAAAAAAAGTCAGAAAAAAAAACATCACAACCATGGTTTTCTGAGCCTCTTAAGGCTCACAAACGAAAATGTAGAAAATTGGAAAGGATATGGAGAGTCAACTACGACCAAGAGGGGAAAACTGAATTCAATGCCTCCTTGAGCATTTATAAAAAAATGATCTTTACAGAAAAAAGCTTATACTTTATTCAGAAAATAGAGGAGGCTAAAAATTCCAGTAGAGAACTTTTCTCTACTGTCAAAAAAGTATCAAAAATAAAAGCTGACTTTCAGACACCCGTCAACACTGACTTCTGTAACACCTTAGGCCAATTTTTTATTGATAAAGTGACCTCCGTATACGAGTCTTTCAAGTCTGCTGAAATACATTCCCCCACTTTCGAAAAACCCAAACCCAGCGATGAAGAAAACTCCCCAACAATACAGAAAACGTTGTTCCAATTTTCTCCACCCTCTTTAGAACAGGTATACCAGGCAATTATGAACACAAATCAGGGGCACTTGCGGACCCATGCCCACCAAAAATATTTCACCTTTTCCCCGAGCTTCTAAGTGAACAACTGGTTAGGCTCATGGCCCATATAGTGAAATCTGGTCACTTCCCTGATCACTGGAAATTCACCTCAGTACTACCACTTCTCAAGAAATCTAACTTAGAGCCACAAGAACCTGGGAACTACAGACCTATAGCCAGGATACCCTTCGGTGCCAAGGTTCTAGAGAGATTGTTGAACAAACAGCTTGTCCAATTCCTCGCAGACGCAAACATCCTTGACCATTCTCAATACGGTTTCCGTGAGGGACACGGCACGGAAACAGCCCTGCTGATGGCAGAGGAAGAACTCAGGAGTGTGCTGGACTCCGGAGGGAAGGCCGCCTTCATCCTGCTGGATCTTTCGGCGGCCTTCGATACGGTTAGCCATGCTACACTCCTGGGTCGACTTACCAAGGCAGGTGTACACCCAGATGCAAGAAAACTGTTGGCATCATATTTGCACAACAGGAACTTCACAGTAGAGCTGGGGGAGGCAAAATCCAAATCATTCAGCTCCCCGTGTGGGGTCCCACAGGGATCGTCGCTAAGCCCAACTCTATTTAATTTATATGTAGCGCCTCTGGCAGGAATTATCAGGACATGTGGTTTTCTTTCCGTTTCATACGCAGATGACACACAAATCGTGGTTTCAATCACAGACAACACCTCTGACACGGCAGACAAGTTCAAAAACTGTATGCTACAGGTTAGCCAATGGATGGAGAGAAACTGCTTGAAACTTAACGGTGACAAAAGTGAAGTCATGACACTAGGAGCAAGCAAGGAAGTCTGGTCTTCCGATTGGTGGCCTGCCAATCTCAGCAACTGCCCAACCCCTGTCAACAAAGTCAAAAATCTGGGCATGACGCTGGACAACAGATTAACGTTTGACGCCCAAACTAACAAACTAGTATCCTCCATGTGGTACATCCTGAAAATGATCAGGAAACTACTGCCTTACATCCCTATGGATTCCCGCAAAACGGTGGTCACGAGACTGGCCCTGTCGAGACTGGATTATGAGAATGCCTTATATGCCGGAATGCAAGCCCAGCACCTAGCCAAACTACAACACCTGCAAAACTCAGCAGCAAGGCTGATACTCGACATCCCCAGGGCTGAACACATCTCGCATTACCTGGACACTTTACACTGGCTTCCCATGGTGAAACAAATTAAATTCAAAACTTTATGTCTAACCTACAAAGCCCTTCAGGGCTCGGGATTAATGTTCCTTAGAACACGTCTCAAGCTTTACATGCCACCAAGGGAACTGCTCTCCAGTTAGGCAAAACTGATCCAGATCCCCTGTTTCAAACCGGCTAGGTGGGGAGGAAGAAGCTTCCTGCTACATGCAGCCAAGGACTGGAACCGGCTCCCAATCACAATAAAAAACAGCACCTCCTTGTTGTCTTTCAGGAAATTGGTAAAAACATGGCTGTTCAGGTCCACTTAATAGACTTCCCAACACAGCACCAGTCTTCTGTATCTCCAGCGCCAAGACGCCCACGGGCATACGCGCGCTTTACAAAAGCATAAATCAAATCAAATCAAACCTGGTTTGGTCATAAATATACAGATTGTAACGAGGGTTCCTGTAAACCTACAGAGCTAAGTTTTTTGTGTTTTTGAAGACATATTTCATAAACCTAACATTGTTTTTACACTAATGTAGGATAGGACTATCCTAAAGTGAGGATTGCTGAAATATATATATATATATATATATATATATATATATATATATATATATATATATATATATATATATATATATATATCCATATACATTCATATGTGGGCACTACAAAAATATCATGCTTAGATATAGCACACTAACATGCCCGCAGCTCCAAAGGACATCCTATCTGACCTTGCCTGGACAAGCTTCAACAGCTATTCTGAACCTCCTTAGAGGTCACTTTGCTTGTCCTGACTTCATGATAGTTTCCTTATCTGGTTGTGCAATTTGCTTACACACGGCAGAGACAGCCTTTTCTGGTCTGCCCATATCTAGCTGTTTATAATTGGCATGGTGCAGATCTTGCACATCCCTGTTAGCCATATTTGGCTTGGCGCCTTATTCTAATTCTGCTGACATGGCATTACTAAAATGCATATAACACCCAGAAACCAGTCACCCTGGGAAGAAGCAGTCTGAGAGACCCTAAGGTAGGAGACCTGACTACTTCCTTGCTGATCAGCAATGAATGATGCATGCATTTGGTACCAATAAATACATTTTACTCTGTTTCTGAGCAACCAGCTACGTCTGGTGAGTTTCATTCATTTTCTCCCGGGCGGGTGCCCAATATTTCCCTAACATGGGCAACAAGATCTTCACCCCAAGAAGGTCTGGCGTGGCCTCTGCGATGCAGCATGCTGGAGGGCTTAATAAAGCCCCCAGCAGACTGGAGTACAGGTTGAGTTATCCCGCATCATTGGATAGGTTTGGAGGGCAGGGTACGGCCCCCAATATAAGTTGTTTATAACAGATTCTGCTTGTGAAACTTGACATGTGAATGCCAGTGCCTGAAGATGAGGTGGAGGAATTGCGAGTGAGCATGAGGTACAATAGGGTATCAAATTGTTGTCAACAAAGAATATGTGCGGCGGTACTATTAACCCATATGCCAGTAATATTTTGCAGGATGCAGGTACTCGGCACCCTCAAGGCAGAAGTTATGGAACCTTGCGACACAAGCCATGGCGAAGTGGCGGGCCCTGGAGCAGGCACCAGCTTTGGCACCAAGTTAGCTGAAGCGGGGCAGGCATAGCAAACAGGGTTATTTATTGCAAGCGGTGAAGGAGCCTCCTGGGAACAGGGAGGCCTGCCTAAATGGTGCATGCGTGGAGTCCTGCCTATGCTGGGGGTGGCAAAAGAGCCTAATCTTAGCAGGGAAGCATGCCAGAGCGATACAAGTGGGGAGGCCCGCCTAAGCTGTTATTGGTGTGGGGAGTCCTGCCCGAGCGATACGAGCGGGAGGCCTGCCAAAGCTGGTGTTGGTATGAATGGGGAGGCCTGTCTCGGTTGCTATGGGGGGGGACAAGAGTCTTGGTTCGGGTGGGCACAATATACAGACAGTTGTTTCACTGTGGGGTCATGGGGAACTACATCAGGAGGTACTTGGTACCGTAGGATAAGTGGAATCAGTTTCAGAACTATCTGTGTCCCCCATTAAGGTGACAGACACGAGTGCAAGTTCAGAGAGTGGGGGTGGGGCACAGGTACTAGGGGCCTTATTTATGAAGGACTTGCGCCGCCAGTGCGTCACTTTTTCCCATGTTAAAAGTGACGCACCGGCGGCGCAAGTCCTTCATAAATAAGGCCCCAGGTCAGTAGAGTCAGGAAAGACAGGAAAACCAATGTAGGGAGTTACTACAACTGATGGGACATCCAAAGCCATTGCTCACCACTCTTTGCTATTAAGGGGAAGACCAGAAAAATGGAGTGAGAGGAGACCCTGAAACAAATGATTAGGGAGCTATGGTTCAAGAAGGGGTCGGAAGAGGAAGTAGTTGAGCTGTACAAACAGGGAAGTGCAGACGGTTATTGAGATATGGATGACAAAAGTATATCTATGCTAGTTTTCTGAAAAGTCCTCGGACAGTCCCACTACTTTCACAGATGTACATAATCAGAAAGCCCAAATAAATTATAGAAGTCATTCTTGGGCGGGGCAGGATGACAAACTCAGGGCTTGTACGGCCTATTATCCAGTGGCACCTTTGGACGACATTGAATGGGGTTAGGGTACTATAATATGGGACCAGCCAAGTTGGGTAAAACTATTTCACGGCCGGAGGTACAACATTCATTTAACAGTCATTCCAGGGGTGTCCCAACCCAGGAGGAGTAGGGGGATGCGGCAAAGGGGCTCTACATGACAGAGCATTATAAAGTTTGATATGAGTGTTACAAAGGCACAGAAAGACATGCATGGGCACATGGCTAGGGGCCAGAGTCGGTCCAGTGGTCCAGCAAGACACGGGCAGATGTAGTTTTTACATAGGCAGGGAGGGGTGGACAGGGCCTGGAGGTACAGGCTCCTATGCAATTCACATTGGACAGATTGGAATTGGGGCTTTCCAACTATGAATGTAAGGACATCAACAGGCTGTGGTTACAAGGTTTCCCATGGAGATTCAGTCTGGGAGGAAGGCCAGAGAGTGCAACACTGGGCGGCCACCTACAGGCAGGTAGTTAGAGGCAAAGCGGACAAAGGAGGGATACTGTAGAGGCACAGGGGCAGGTAGGTTGTTTTTAGTACATTTCGGAGGCAGACGGATAGTCAGTCAACAAATGTATATCTGAGGAACAGGTTTCTGTGACACATTCATCAGTTTTTCTAGGGAAAAGAGTTGACCAAGGTGCGCTTATGGTGAAGAACGGCATTAAGTCCGCCTTCGGTTTGTTGCCAGTACACCCTGTGGACTTTCAGATGTGTGAGAATCCAAACCAAGACAGATACTAGGGCGGCAAACCATGTGTAATGAGATGCTTCTTTTTGGGTGCTCTCTTGGGGTGCTTCAGTATTTTCTTACAATGGAGTTCAACATGGTTCACTTGTTACGGGGCATAACGCATTACTTGGATGACATACTGGTAAAAGGGAAATTCAGTGCAGCGCGGATGAATGTCGTTACTACGCATGCTTTTACAACGCATGCCTTTACCACGCAACTTTTACAACGCAAGTCGTTACAACGACTTGCGTTGGGGGGCGCTGGATAGTGAATAGTTTAATTTACTATTCCAACTCCAGTCCCCGTGGATAGTAGGGAAGGTTTTGGATAGTAAATTAAACCATTTTCTATCCTACAGCGCCTCCCAGCGCAAGTCGTTGTAACGACTTGAGTTGTAAAAGTTGCATGGTAAAGGTAGTGCGTGGTAAAAGTTGCGTTGTAAACGCTGTTCCCTGTGCAGCGCGGGCTGGTAAGTTCCAGGAGCTCATGGGTGATCAGGTTTGACATTGGCAGCAGTATGCAGTGTTTTTTATTGGTAGAGAGCTTAATTCAAGGGCTATGTAAACATGGTTGCTAGGGGACAGGAGAGTTACAAGCAGAGGCTTCTGGAGACAATCTTGGGGCAGGCGAAAGTAACAGGTAGGAAGGTGCAGATCCGGTTGGGGACATTGTGAACCTTGCATGCAGGGTAATGAGAGCAGAGTGGCATGGGTTAAGAGGTTGGGGTATCTCGCTTGGGTTGTCTTAACCGCACCATGTTATTAGACTATCCGAAGAGGTGGCAAGTTTTTCTACAACTCTTTAATGGGATTCCCCCTAGCAATATTGACAGAGAGGAATTTGGACACTGAGATCTGTGTAGGAGCTGCAGTGGGTTTTTTACTTTTTGGCCTTCTTGGCAGGGGCATTGATGTGCAGAGGTGTGATGACCGGAAGGGACGCCTTGTGGCAACAGCTTGACCTTCTATAAAAGGTTCTCCTTGGGGTACCATAGGGGGTTCTCGGGGGGGGGACAGTTGGCATACAGTAGTTTGCTTTAGAATTGACGGCGTCAGTGGTATGGGTGGGGAATAGGTTATCAGAAAGGCAGCGTTGAGGTGTTGGGGTTTTGTTCTAAAATGGGGACAATGGCATTGTTGATGCTCTAGCTAGTGCAGTGCACAGTGGGAGAGGTTACATGGTCTGACCTAGGACGTGGACAAGGTCAGGACCGGGTTGACTCAGGATCTTTTGTTATTAGGGGGAAATTGATGCTTTAGTGGATAGCCGTTTGCTATAGCAGTGTAGACAAGGACACCTTATGCCCAGGCCTTGTCTGTATTTTAGCAGGTGGAGCCTGGGGAAGGTCGAAGGAATGGGGTAGGATGCAAGACATAATGAGATTTATATGACTCTCATGGTCAAAGGACAGTCTGGGACAACCATTTATGGCAACCAGGCTGATATTGACTTCACATGCCGGCTTTGGTGGGATTATGCACCCTCCGCAGGTGTGATTGAGAAGGGAATATTTAGAGGGTGGGAAGTTGGCTGGTGATCCTAAGAGGAGCCCTTTGTCATTCTCCCCTTTCAGTGAGTTGCACTTGTTTCTCCTAAGGATGTGTACTGGGGGTGTCAAGGTGGTTTTTGTTCCCAGCCCTTTTGGAGAGATGTTTTTTCCTGAGCTTTGCAGGTCCATTAACTTTTTGGGGGTACAGGGAGTAAGGCTATTCTCGGGGATGTAGTCAGTTTGTCCATAGTAGGCCTGTGGGTATGAATCTACATATTTATGACAGAGCAGGCAGGCTGGAACTGGTGGTTCCAGTTATGTCACATAGTTAGGTTTGGTCGGTTCGCTGGGGGTCTGCCATTCAGACTCGTTTAGTGCTGGGTCAGCGCCATATTAGAAGGAGAAGAGGGGTGTTTGTTGAAAAAATGGTACAGGTTGTCAACTTTGTTTCTGTTTTTCAGGTTTTGTTTCTGGGCCACAGGCTATGGGTTTGCAGATATGGACTTTAGAGCCACTCGTACGTCAACACACTAGAGGTCCAGCAGTCATAAAGCATTTTTTGGGTGGTTATTGTTGCTATGTACTGCATCATGAAAAAGGGGTATGAGGAAGAGGGAGGCCCTCTCCCTTTGTATTTAGACTACCAATGAAAGGTATGTGTCCTGATATACTGCTTAACCCCTTCGATGCTCATGACGAGCTGAGCTCGTCATGAGGCACGGTTGAGCTGTGCTTATGACGAGCTGAGCTCGTCATGAAACCATAGTATTCATAAAGTTCAGCACAGGAGGGGAAAAGTCACAGCAGCCAAGGTGTTAAACCTTTAGGTGGGAATGAATCAGTCTTTCAGCAGCGTTGGTCAGTGTTAACTCCATGAAGGAGGACCTGTGGGAGATTCATGAGATATGGGCCGGATGCCACGCTTTGTGGATGGAGTTTGTTCCACAATAGTCTGGGTGTGGGACTGGCAAGCCAGCAGCCATAGTCAGGGCTAGGGGGAAGCAGTTCTAGGAAATGCACCCTCCTTTTTTGCAAGGACATTGCCCTGGCCAGAGTTGGTCATTTTCAAGGAGTTAGGATACGGTTCTCTTCCAGAGGCATTGAAGTCTATCTGTCACAGCAACAACTGGTATTGATGCTCAACAACTGATAGTTCGAAAGTCTTTCCCTAGGGGGAGGGGGGAAGAAAAAGGACGCATTCGTGGGCCCCCTTTTTCTGGGTGGCAGTTGGTAAAGAAGTTGCCATGGTTTACCAAAGTTTATTGTCAGTGGCAATTCAGCGTGAAAGGGAACGAGTAGGCAAGTTCACAACTGGATGAGCCAGGAAGTTTAAGGTCCTGTAGGAAGTTTCATTGGTTAAGAGGCTAATAGATGTAGTATAGTGGCGAGGGAGCTTAAAGGTCTCAGATGCAGTTGACCAGCTCTGGTGCATGTAGGATACTGCTGAATTAAGTTGTGGTGGGGGGACATTTTACGGGTGGAGGTAGCTTAACAAAGGTGATTAACTTTGTATAGTGAGTTTGTAGTTTTGTAAGGCAAAGGCCAAGGTTGTTTTGTGATGTGCACCTGTTTCAATAAAGTGGCCTTTTTCACACAAACCTGGTGTCAGTGGTCTGCGCTGCGCCCCTCTTCCCCAAAGGAACACATGACCTTACCAGCACACTGTTTTTGACCTTCACAGTGTGAGACAACATCCATGGACAAAGAAACTGAGGGCACTGCATATTCAGTAGGGTGGTAGAGCGGGGCAGTGCTCAAGTGTAAGTAAATTAACCTCCTACCTACATTACGTTAGCTTATGAAACCAACATCGCTACCACTAATCAAACAAACCCCAGAAGATGTTACTGATAGTGGCGCGTGCTTCACAATGAGAGCGAGTCGAGTCAATGCATCTCACTGAAGACCCTTCTCTATCTCATTGATAGTCATTGTGCACCTCCCTGATGAATCTTGTGCTTTCAAACTGATGGGAATATGTGCACCTTGAGTGGGGAAATTTGAGCTTTAACACTGGAGACATTGTGTGCATCCCGTGAGGTCTGTACAACTCCCTGAGTGAACCACTGCGGGGACCTGTGCATCTCTCGGACAGGGCTATGCAGCTAGACAGGGATCTTGTATTTCCTCACTGGGGGACCTTACACATGACAGTGGCTTGCGAGGATGCCACTCTCTTGGATCCTGTTGATGGGAGGCTTGAGACACTGAACTGTTCTATCAGAGGTGCTCACTCATTGCTTAGTGACCAGATCACTGTGCTTGGAAATCAAGGAGGGCTGTGAATTGTCAGATGTTGGTCATGATGAAGAGGGACCTACGCTGTCTCTTGGGTGTTTCATTTGGAAGCATGAAGCCATCGGTGCTGGCAGCAGACTCCATGGCTGAAGCTAATCATGAGTTTTTACATTTTCCATTAATGATTGAACAGCCCAGATGTTTCCCTTCTTCATCTCCCTTTCTTCGTTCTTTGAGAGACAGAGTTTCATGGCGTACAGGTTGAGGAGAACCGGTGAAATAAGCAAGCTACTGCCGGCGTTCAAGCCAAGTCTTCCTGTAACTTCTTGGTATGGAACGTCCTGTATGAGACAACAATGAATTCCGTTTTTCAGAGAGAGAAGTGCTGAGGTTCAAAGTCTTTCACATGAGACCACTCCTCAACCCGCAATAGCCACATTCATCATGAATGGTGATTCCACCACCCCTGGTGCCAATAACCACACCCATTCCTAGCACCATCCCCACCCACAAGAGGCCTTGTGGGAGGACATAGATTGGGTTTACTCTTTAGTGGAGAGGTGTGGTGCAGCGGCCAGGGCAGCTGACTTCAGAGCACAGGGTTCACTGTTCGATCCCTGGCTCTGGCAGCAGCTCAGCTCAGCACCATGTGACTCTGGGCAATAGCTCACTTAATTTCCATGACGGTCTCCAGCGCCTTGAGACCCGTAAGGGTGAGTAGTTCGTGCTTTACAAATGCGTATTTTTAGGACTTGAAAGCTCAGCCCACAGATGGCCTCAACCACATTCCCACAAGAAACGTACCACTGCACCCACTGAATCACAGTCTCACCAATGAACATGTAGGTGTAGAACATCCCCTTCATTAGCACAACCTTCAGGCCTTTCCATCCAAACATATCACACATCGTTCTCTAGCTAGGGTCATGAAGCGATTCAGAAACTCTAAAATGCACAATTAATGCATTGAATTTTGCTGTTTGCTTCAAATAAGCAGCGTTCTGTTTTCACGTCTTTGCAGAGGAAGGTGGGTGGGGTGATGGGTGTCCTGATCCCACATCAGGTGCAAGTAGCTTGATCGATCCTGTTTTTTAATTTGGATGCTAGGATTCTGGTATTTTTGGGCCTGATGTACGACGCATTTTACCAGTAAGAAATGACGACCACTCAAATGCATTTTTCTATGTACCGACACTAGTTTGCGAGTTAGAAACCTATTACCAAGTCGCAAAATAGGGTTTGCCAGTTGCTGTTAGGAAGGGGTGTGTAAATTGTGTCCCTTCCTAATGGCGAGTCGCACTGGTATGTATGAATGTTTTGTGACTGGGAATGTTTTGCGAGCAGTTGCAAAACATTCACAGATTACCACCACTTTCAAATTGGTGGTAAGCCATTCGCAAACGAGAAGTGGTCCCAAAGGGACAGCTTCTCTTTGCGAATAGCATTGCCAACATTTTTTCAGAGCAGGCAGTGGTCCCATGGACCACTGCCCACTGTTAAAAAATTTAAAGAAAACTTTTCATTTTTATTTTTGAAATGCATCCTGTTTCCCTTTAACGACAACGGGCTTCTTTTAAAAAACAATAGCTTTGTTTAAAAAGCAGTCACAGACATGGTGGTCTGCCGACACCAGCAGGCAACCATCCCTGTGAGTGCTGGCCATCCCCAATTGGTTGCAAATTGTGAGCTACCTTATGAATATTAATGAGGCAGGTTCCTTGCAACCCATTTGGGAATCGCAAACAGTGTCTGAGGCAGTGGCGTACATCAGGAATTGCTAAAAAATTGCAATTTGCGAGTCCCAAAACCTGATGGGTGTGCAGGTGTCCCAACATTTCTTCATTTAGAAGGAAAACGCATACAGGTACCCTGAGGGAAATCAATGAACAAAACTGGACAAGACGTGCCGCTAACTTAGCAGCCGGGAACAACTTTGTAATTGCTATTTTTATTGGCTGGAGACTGATGAAAGCATCGGTAATAAAGCAACTGTGCAAAGTGCTGCTTAATTTTCCTGATCTGAAAGGGGGTGCACCGAACTTGACAGACAACAGAACAACTGCAATGCAAGCCCTCACTCTGCTGCTGAGGAAAGATGCCGTCGAGTCACGCTTTTCTCAAGGAGTGGGCTGAGGAAAATTCACAATATAAGGGTTTCAATAGTGCTGTTATTGATTTCCTTCATATTTGAAACATCTTGTTTCGAATATGAGAGGCAAAGTGTGTGTTTAATACATCATGTCGTCATAAAGTACAATGGCTAGCTAGTATGAGATTTTCCCAGGCATACCCAGCATCGTCTTCCCAAAACTGTATCTCCACACAGACTATTTGAATGATGCTAATCTGTCAATCGGAACAGTTTGAAAGCTGAAACAAGAGTTTTCAGCTTTTCATTTAAGTGCAATGGCCTGGTTGTTTAAAGAGACGTGGCCTTGTGTTTCCTGCATCTACCTCTAACATTTCAAGGGGCACTGCAATAAGCTGGGAGCTGTTGGTAGAGTGCAACTGCCCATCTCTGGAGCTGACTTTCCCCATGGGCAGTCCAGTGTGCCTCTTCCACCACTCTGAAAATTCCGTCATTGGGGACCACAGATGAACTTATTGCTGTACAACCCCAGCAGCTTAGGTCTTTGAGGTATATGACCTGTCAGATCCCCTGCACCTCAATGATCGATAAAGCTGGAGTCCATGAAAGCTGTTCTGTGAATGAGAATGATTCCAACTTTACTGAGCCGAAATAAGAATGTCTTCTCCACAGCTCTTCAAGGAAGCTGCCAACCCTGAAAAGCTGCAGTGTGGTGCAGATTTGAGATGGGGTAAAATGGCACATCTGAAAGATGGCTGCCAGACTGTAATCTCCAGGTCGGCTCCGGCGCTCTCACCCAAACTCGGCGCTGTCAATTTATGGAGTTTCTCTCCAAGCACAGATATCAATGTCAGAAGGGTTTGTTGACCTTTTGTGAGAGATTTATGAGTTATGCTGGCATGTTTTGCTACCTACAGTGCCGGGCGAGATCTGAAGCACTGCCATTGTTATTAGGTCGAGGCTACCGTCGCACTGCGAAGCAGTGGGGGCGGAGCCGAAGATTTCATGACTTCAACAGTGTGGGGCTTTAACCCGCCTCTCTCTTCCATTGGCTAGCTTCGTAAATGGAGGCTAGCCATTGAAGAGATGTGTGTCAATTACTCTTTTCCCCGGCTTGATGCGATCCGTGGGCGTTTCTGTCTCTTTCTTAAAGTCCCGCCCCCCACACCCACCCTCTCGCCGAGGTCCCAGTCTATTCCTCCTGTAATGTACATTTTGCTACCTCTAGTATTTTGTTTGCTCACAATTGTCACTTTTGCCTCATGTAACTTAACGTCTGCTTTTGTAACGTGTTCACTAGTATCGTAATCTTCTCATGGATCATTTCTGTTCCTATTTTGCAGCGCTCTGACGCATCGCCTGCAGTGACCTGAAGGGGCAGCCGTGCTGCCCGCAGCGACCCGGAAGTGCTTCTCTCCAGGACCGGGATTCAGACCGGGGTTCTCCAGTCGTTCTGGCTGCCACCTTCTCCTGTTTCTCCTGAACTCATGCCCATGAGGCAGCCTCCTCAGATCAAATCCGACAGGGGGGTCTGCGCGATCACGTAAGCGTTTACTTTCAGGAATCTAATAATCTAGCAAAGGGCGGCAGTGAAATTCCCGAGAAGTGAGAGCGAGGTTCGAGAAACTTGCGTTTTTTTGTGGTGTTTTTTTTGCCCGTATACCAAAAAACAGCCTAACAAATTAAACGCCTTTCATGAAAATGCACGCTGACAACAAGACTCCTACGATAAGACTCCCTCGAGCCAGTTGCTGATGACAATCAGGTGCCTGTGAGCTATGGAGGGCTCCTGTGTGCCATGGAAGAGAGCTGCTGGGGGCCTGCACGATGCGGGCTCCTTCCAAGAACGCACCCTGGCTGCATAATTAAGATGCTGCCCTGCTCAGGCCTGGTGTAGTCCCTACCTACAACAAACGAAGAACTGCCCTGGGCAACACGAGTCACCTGCCCCTGCTGCGACACGTGCACCTCTCGCCCAGGTGTCATATGTCTCAGACAATGTCTGTCCCTATGCCTGAGGTAGGGCTATAAAAGGTATGTATGGCCCGAGGGTCTAGCAGTGTCCCTGTGAGAAGCGCGCGTGGCAGACAGTCACCCAGAGCCTGCTGAAGATGAAGCTCCTGCCCGGCGCCCTGCTCACCTGCTGCTTGGTCACAACAGGTACTGGTGCCCCGGGACCAGGCGCTCTCAATCCACGCGCCCCTCGCTCTCCCCTCAAAGGTGTCCTTCCCTTCAAACACTCTTTCATCGCCCAATGCCCCCGCCCCAAACCCATGGCTTCCTCGCAACTTTCCCTGGGGATTTTTTTTCTCATCTAATAGGTCCTTCACCCTCCATCCCTTGCCCCCGTCCCCATCCACACCCCCCATCACAAGCAATGTGACCACTACCCTGCATCGCAGGACTGTCCTCTTCCACCCCCTTGGTCCTCTTCCATGGGCTTTCACTCCAACCCGAACTATGAGCCCTGACTTCCGTTCAATGTGTCCATGTGCCCCTACCTCCCGGCCAAAGGGCCCCTCCTTCTTCTCAAAAGGCCAACTCTCCTCCCATAGGCCCCTTATTCATAGTGGTTACCCGAATCCCCCCAAACCAAGCCAAGGTGCACCCCACTGGCCGTTCCGGCAGCACCTTCCATCCCTTCCATTAACTCCTCACTCACCGTGGTCATGGGCAACGGGCCAACAACTTCCTGGGTCAGGGGTCCTGCAAAGCTCGGGGGTCATTCTACGTCGTACAATATGCAGTTCATTGAAAATGCATTACGTTCATGACGTCTAATTAAAAAACAGGCAACAATACCGTAAAAAGCCGAAAAGAACAATCAGTGTCAGAAGTGGGGTAATATTCTGATATATTTTGAAAAGACTTTGAAGGCCTAACATGGTATGGGTGGGTATAAAACGAGGCCTAACATGGTATGGGTGGGTAGTGTTATAAAACGGAGTTATGGGATGGAGTGATAGGATAGGATGGAGAGCTGGGGTGTAGGTTACAGGATGGAGATTTTGGGTAAGAATTGTAAAATGGAGATATAGAGGGCAGTGTTATAGGGTGGCGATATGGAGGTGTTTTATAAGATTACTTTAGGGTGTAAATTTCTATAGGGTGGCTATTTTGGGGTGTTATAGGGTGGAGGTTTGAGGTGCAGTGCTATTAATGGAGATATTGGGTGTAGTTATGAGTTTTGATGTTATATGAGGGAGACATAGGGTGCAGCGTCATGGAATGGAGATTTAGGGTTTGGTGTTACAGGGTGATGATACAGGGTGTTATGTTATAGGATGGAGTTGTATGGTGTAGTTATTTTGGACGACGATCTAGGGCACAATGTTATAGGCTGGAGATATGGGGTGTAGTCCTAAATAGGGAGATATGGGTTGTAGAGTGGTATGATGGACTTGTGGTGTGAGATGTCAGTGGATGGAGATATGCAGCATAGTGTTATAGGATGTAGTTATGGGATTATGAAGAACTTTGTGCAAATTTATCATCAGTAAAAGATGTTGAGAACTTAATGCGTCCCTTTTGGTACTCTCAATCTGCTTTCTGTAAGGAACGTGAGCCCAGTGTCATCTGCGCGTGGCTCTGTCTGTGTGTGCGCGTGGCTCTGTCTGTGTGTGAGCGTGGCTCTGTCTGTGTGTGCGCGTGGCTCTGTCTGTGTGTGCGCGTGGCTCTGTCTGTGTGTGTGTGCGTGGCTCTGTCTGTGTGTGCGTGGCTCTGTCTGTGTGTGTGTGTTGCTCTGTCTGTGTGTGTGTGTGGCTCTGTTGGTTTGTGTGTGCTTGGCTCTGTCTGTGTGTTTGTGCATGGCTCTGTCTGTGTGTGTGTGCGTGGCTCTGTCTGTGTCCGTGGCTCTGTCTGTGTGTGTGGCTCTGTCTGTGTGTGTGTGCGTGGCACTGTCTGTGTGTGTGTGTGTGTGTGTGTGCGAGGCTCTGTCTGTGTGTGTGTGTTTGTGTGTGTGTGTGTGTGTGTGTAGCTCTGTCTGTGTGTGTGTGTGTGTTTGGCTTTGTCTGTGCGGGTGTGTGTGTGTGCACGGCTCTGTATGTGTGTGTGTGTGCGGCTTTGTCTGTGTGCACAGCTCTGTCTGTGTGTGTGTTTGTGTGGTTCTGTGTCTGCGAATACTCTCTACTACTCTCTAATGCTCACCTATTGCCATTGTAAATGACAATACCATTTATTTATGTTTTTTTTTAAAAAATGAAAAAAAATGTCATGAGCAATGTCAATAGCTCCTCCTTTAATAATGCCGAAACCATTGCATTGAAAATGCTTGTTTAGACTTTCCACGTTTTCGAGAGGAATTCTGCTTATGTAACACGGCAGTGCCAGTAGGGCCATTTATATATTTATTTTTTAGGGCTCCAAGATGTATTTCTGACTCAGCTCGACGTCTTCCCTCACCTGCATGAAGTACTTTTAGTTTCTTTTGTTCCTTCGTGGCGGCTTTGAATTTGAATAGCTGGCTATGCAGTGCGTCAGAGGGCACTCATGTTTTTTTGGGTCTTCTGCAATCCCAGAAGTTTTACTGAGCTATGCTGACTTGGTGATTAACATCTATTCTAATCTGAACAGACTCACCGTGTCTTTTTGACAAAGTAGAGTCTTAGCAGCACTTCTCAAGCAGTGTTTGATCTTTAAGGAGTTGCCCTGCAGGCGCATGACGGGGCAGATGTACAAGCTCCCTGCCCCACCAGTACGCCACTTTTCGTGACGTACTGGTGGCGCAGGGGGCTCCTCCATATTTACAAGGATAGAAAAAGCCACCGTGCTGGACTTTTCCTCTCTTTGTATATACGACTCCTTCACACGCAGTACTATACGTTGAAGAGCCGTTCCATGAGTGTTGCTATGGGTTTTCCCACTCAACACCCATGGAACAAGACACATCTCCAGATTCACGAGAAATCTTAAATCTGGAGAAGCGTCTGAATGCTGCGCCACCCTAGAGGTGGCATAGCGAGGCGCAACGAGGAGAAATGTTTTCATTTCTCCTCGTTTTTTCCTCTTTCAATGCGTGCTGCATTCTACAGCACACACTGAAAGAGGAAAATACCTGTAGTGATTGTTTTTGTGCAGGAAGGTGCCCCTTCCTGCACAAAAACAATCTCCCCATGACGCAGGCATCCTTGCACCATGGTGCAAGGGTGCGGGCGCATGGCTGCAGTTTGTGCGCCAGCGCAGGGGGAAGCATAGAGATGCGACATATTCTTGTAAATATGTTGCATCCATGTGCTTCGGAAGTGCCACAGCGTGGCGCAGCCAAAGGGCTTGCGGTGCCACGCAGTGGCACTTACTTGTAGATCTGCCCCAACATATTTCCGCAGCATGTCATGCAAACTCTCCACAGGCTGGTCCAGGTCACGCTGAACTCATTTTGACTGCTTTTTTAATCCCTGCTGCAGATAAAGAGCATTTTTCACTATCACAGTGATCTAGACACACACCTTCCACTTCTCTGGTCTATCTTTGCAGCGTTATTTTCAATTCTACATTGGTCTTCTCAAGGACTTGACAGTACAACAGCCTTCACATTATCATCTATTAGAAAGGTTCATTCACGGGTTTACATATCCATCCTTTCTTTGTGGGTAGAACTTTTAATCAGAAGGCCATTGCCTCACCTCTTCCATTTTCCACAAAGCTAATTACTCGTCCTAAAAATTGCCACTGGACCTTGCCCCTAAATCTCTCTCTGCCCTTGTGGAACGCTCTAGTGAACTCGGATTCGGGTGCTCTACTGCAACATCTGGGCTAAAAAAGCACTCTGTTTCAGTCAAGAGACCGAAGAAGGATTCAGACTCTCCATCTAAAACTCCTCCTGCTTTTAATCTAGAGGATATTATGGAGAAATAAGAGCCATGAAACCCTTTGTTTGTGAAACTAATGCCTCCCTCATACGCACTGAGGAGAAATGATCAGCGTATCACTAATATTGAACAAAGAATTAGGAGCAGATTTACAAGCACCTTGCGACACTTTTACGCCGCCGTTGCGTCACTTTTGTGACGCAGCGGCGGCGTAAACAGTGCGCCACATTGTGACTTATTTACAAATAAACGCATCTAGGCAGATGCCTCATGTTGTAAAGCCCTGCGCCACATAAAACCTGCGTCAGGATTCATGTGGGCGTTCAGTCGCAGGGTGGGTGTCCCCTCGCAGGAAAGACACGTAAAACTGAGGCAGTAAAATCTACAAGATTTCACTGAGTCAGTTTTACGATGCTGCTGCGTTAAATCCTTATGCCTGCTTGAAGCAGGTGTATGGAGTGATGCACCACGTTAAGTATGGGCGGCACCTGTGCATTGCAGGAGTTGCGTCGTGCTTGCGACGCAACTTCAGTAATGCGCCACCCGTACGTCACAAGATGCGTCACGCATCTGCCCCTCCTTGCACCATGGTGCGCTGCATTTTAAATGCGCCGCATCCGTGGTGGCGCAAGGGGGAGATTGCGTGAAGCATCTGTTCTGGCGCATCCCTGCTGATTTGCAGAGATGCGCCAGAAGTTGTAAATCTGCCCCTTAGTGTTGTGGAAGATGCAATCCCTTAGGTATCTCAGTTGACAAAGGAAATAAAGTTGCTCAAAAGGGCTACCAAAGACTTTGAAAACAGGAATCGGAGAAACAACCTGCGACTTTATAAAATCCCTGTGCACTCATAAGGACCCAACATGATTTCCTTTCTGCAAAGGGCTATCCCCTCTATTGTTCACTTACCTGACCACAGTCTACTTAAGATTCAAAGAACCCACCATCTTAGTCCTAAACCACCTGCTACATCTTCACATCAGAGACCAAGAGGAATCATTGTCTTGTTTTTCCAGCACACTGATTTAATGCACATCCTGTCTGCATCCAAGCAAGTGGGCCCTCTTCATTGGTCAGGTAACAAGGTATATATTGTTTGCAAGATGTTTCCAACGCTACTGCTGCAAGAAGGAAGTGCTTCCTGGAATTTCAGCCTCAACTAAAATCCATGACCATCAGAAATGTCCTAGTTCCCCCATGCTTTTTAAAAATTACTTATAAACAGAACTCTTACACCTTTGAGGATCCAGATAAACTACAAGATTTACTTTGACAGCATTGTCTTGAAGACATGAAAATTGGCGCAACAGCAAATAGATGATTGTTATAAATGCCTTCTTTGTTGATTATTCTTTAATTTCGTAGTGTTCACTTTCCATCTGGTATTGTTAACTTTTAAATTGTGTATTCCATATAACCCATATCTGTCTCATTGTTTTTCAGCCCCAGTGTATTATCTGGTGTATTTGTCCAGCGAGTTCGCACTGCTTCGTCATTGTGCGTGCTCTCCCTACAACATCCTGCCTGTCATGGTAAATGGTAAGTCAATTAGTTTTTTCCTTCAAATTTCTTCATTGACATACATTTAAAGTCACCACAAGTTGTATAGGATACAATAATTCACATGTTCATGAGGTGGATGGACAGGCTCCTCCCATCATTTCAACATCAACAATATTTCAGTTGCAGGTCATACAAGGACATGAAAGGGATGGTGGAAAATAATGAGAGGAAACGTAATAGGAGGTCAATCCAAAGCGACATAATACACCCTGTCATGCAGAGAATTAGCCAATATGTATATCACAAAGTAAAATGAAGCAGAACAGTAAGTTTTGAAACCCTCTGGCTGGGGCTGCCATATGCAACTACTTGGAAACGTGGGGGATAGGAGGATACTATAAACATGAAGGATAGGCTAGTGGTGATTCGAAGGGGGAAAGGGAGCGGAATGAACGCTGACTCAGTCCATCCTGGAGAGCTGAGGATCTCCTGTTGATGTCCAGTGAGCAAGTGTGTGTAAGCAAATGGATCGCACAGCGGTACAGTCCGGCCAGCCTCCAGGTTCACCGTGGTCTGTACTATAACCTGAGGGAGGGTGGGGTGTATTCAATCTGTCGAACAGCTTAAGAAAGTAGGTGTCCCACATTGTAGCTGATCCACCTCCCTCTGACCACCTACGATCATATACCATAGCATCTTCTTCTGCCAGAGCCAATGTACGAGTCACCCGAAACCAGCACTCGATTGTGGTCAGATGAGGGGCCTTCCAAGCCATAGCAATTGATCACTTATAAAGGACAAACACCAGATCAACTAGCTGCAGGTAGTTTCTGGCATGCTTAGTTCATTTCGTGATCCCCAAAAGACAGGACAGCGGGTCGAGAAGCGGTTGATCATCATACACCCTCGACTCATGTTTCTTTACCTGGCGCCAGGTGTGCATCAACGGCTGGCACTCCCCACCATATGAATAAATGTAGCATCTATGTGACCACATCATGGGCACGCCAGGGACACCGCTGGAAACATGCGGTGTGAGGTAGGTTTGATGTAAGTAACTGAATTGCTTGAATTTTAAACAAGTATTGCACAAGACGCGCTTCACCTGTTCTAAGGCCATGGTACACTGCTTGGTGGTCAATCCTGTGCCTAAGCAGTCATTCCATTTGGGCTTGGCCCAGATCAGAAATTCACTGCATCCCCCCTGTAGTGCCCCATATAATACCAAAACAACCTCTCCACAATGCCAGGAAGAGTCCAGCAACATGGTAGGTAAAAGAGTATCTAAAAACGTGCCTTGAGCGGTATTGGGCACATAAAGGGCTACTATGGAGAAGGGGCACACATCCAGGGCACCCTCCCAACGCATGTAACGGCCCTCATTATCAACTAGGGGTCTAGATTTTACAAATGGTACCTCTGGAGCGCCCCAAATTAAGGACCCCCTCAGGCTTAGGCTGAATAGCCGTTACCATATACCTGCCCACTCCATCGCTGATTTACTTTGTCAAGTTCCCCTGAGATCAGGTGAGTCTACTGGAGACAAGTGAAGAGTACAGGCCTGCGTTGAAGGTCAGCTTTCAACCAACTCACAAGCCAGGACAACTCTAAATGAATGTGATCGTGTCCATTGACTGCTATGTGTTACCTTAGGAATAATTGACCTTGTACCAAGACCGGACCAGTACTATTATGATATAATTGATGTATATATTTGAGGGAGCAACTGCGTTGCCACTACTGATAAATCGAATCTAATGAGAATAAACTGCATAAAATTGCAACAGTGAATGCAAGTCAATGTGTTTATGTTTTAAGCTGAGTATGCTACTCGACCGCTCTTTGCAGTGGCTCAAGGGGACCTCTTCGGAGACCCCTTCATAAAGGAGCTGGGAAAGTTTGTCAACACTTTCACTTCCATAGACAAGCCTAGACAAGGCCCAGTCTTCCATTAGGGTGGTTTTCCATCCCTGGGTTTTCTAGGGGGCCAGGCGAGGTAGGGGCCGCTCGTCTGGCAGTGGCACTTAACAATATGTTCAAGGCCAAGGCTCCAGATATGGCTACCAAGACACCATCCATTATGCCACCTTCTACCCAATCAGAGGCAGTCATGATCTCCCCAACAAAGAGGTCTCAAGTATGGTTCATGGTTCTACTAGAATTTTCTTGGGATTTTCCAATCCGACTCCCTCTGTTTCGGGAAACATCCATTACAACGCATGCATTACAATGCAATGCCTTTCCAACGCAGCCAATGCAATGCAAGTTCCATTACAATGCATCGTATTACAAGGCATGCCATTAAAATGTATATGCTTCACTGACCTGCACCTTCCCTGAGGTAAGCCCTCGGCGGTGTTAGAATAGTAATTTACATTGTAATGGTACATGCTTTGTAATGGCTTGCATTGTAATAGCATGCGCTGTAATGGAAGTTGTGTTGTAAAAACCACATTGTAAAAGTATGTGTTGTAATATTTTGCGTTGTAACATCATACATCCCTCTGTTTCCGTCTCTCCTTCTAAATCCAGATCGGATACAAAATGTGCTGATTCTGGGAGGCTCCTGCTCTCTGATGGCCTGGTGGGTTTCAGGAGCAGATGGTTGATCTTGGCCCTTTCCCAGGAAGCGGAGGACCTTTCGAAGGCATGGGCCGGGAGCAAGGTCAAGCATTATATGTCAGCGTAGAAGCGATAGACCGGTTGATGTGTGCAACTGGGTTGTGATCCCATGGGGGGCCAATGTAGTGCAGATTCTGAACTTCTTGACCTCTCTGGCGCGGGCAGGCTAGGCATACCGATCTATGAATACCTTTCCATCGGTCATCCCACAGTGCCATGTCCTGGTTGATGGCTCTCCAGTTGGAGAACACACTTTTGTGTGCCGCCTCCTCAGGGGAATACAGCTGCCCCTACCTCCAGAACCTCGTTACTTTGCCCCCTGTGACATTAAAAAAACCTCAACTTATTTCTGTCTTGGCACCCAAACACATTTTTGTCCAGGAAGGAACTTTCTGCAAAGCTAGCAATGCTTCTTTGTCTTGTCTCCTGCAGATGGGTTTCGGATGTAGGAGCCTTGCGCATTACAGGCAGAAGATTTTCCGCTTTGGGGGTTTCCATTATGGTTAGTAGGTGCACTAAATGCCACACCAGAGGGATCTCTTACCCCGCCTTTCCAGAGGTGCCCAAGTTATGTGTGGTGCGATGCCTCAAGACCTATGAGGAAATGATGGAAGAATTCCATCCTCAGGAAGAGAGTCAGCTTCTGATAGCACTCCGCAAGCCCCACAGAGCGGTATCCTCTCCTACCATAGCCCGTTGGCTGAGGTGGATCATGCAAGAGGCAGCCTTTGATTTGAAGATGATTGGGGCTCATTCGGCCCACGGAGCAGTGACCTCTAAAGCCTTCAGTCTGGGCGCATGGTTGGAAGATATTATGAATGAGGCTGACTGGTCGTCAGATTCCACCTTCATTTTTTTTTTATTATTGTTTTACCCCCATTTTTTTTTAAAGATCCCCCAGGCACAACACAAACACATTAGAATGACCATGATATACATAAGACCAGACATAGATTGAAATAAAAAAAACAGCAAGATACCATACAAAAACATTAAGAAAAGGGAAAGAGCAGACATGTTAAAAGAAAAACAATATAAACAATCACAGTACAAAGTACAAGCAAATATGCATTAGACTCCTTTTTGACCTAAATATGTCCTTCAAACCTGTGAGCTATATTTAGTTTACTCACCGCCATTTGACCCACCAGGCTCCCCCAAGATCCACTCTCGGATGGGTGCCTAGATTAAGGCCCCCATTCTTCTTTTCCTTCTCCCTTTGATTCTATAAATTGCTTCTTCAAAGGTAAACATGGCCAGCAATCTAGCTTTCCAATTCAAGAAATTAGGAGGCTCAGGGCTAATACACTCATTAGTGATGCATGATCTGACTCCTGCCATAATAATAAACAAGAGTGCATTTTCAGCATCCTTGTTTGTAATGGGCAAGGACTTCAAACTCAGCCCCAAAATCACAAGTTCACCCGTAAGGGTTATCAGTTTTTTAAACAATATGTTCAGGAAATCCACCAAATCATAATAAAATCCCACTAATTTTGGACATGAAAAAAACATATGAATTGAGTCAGCCGCAAACATGCCACAGCGGTTGCAGTTATCCCCACCATCTAGATACTTTTCTGGGAGATTAGTACAAGTCCCATAAAGCCATATCATGCTGACTACGTTGCCTGCCTGTCATTAATACAATGATCTATTTATACCGATGCCCACCACATCAAATCTACGTTCCCATTTCAATTGACAATTTTCGAGATCATCTGGGAGGGCTGCAATCAATTGTTGATAATAAAGTCCCATTAGAGTCTTCTTCCTCATTTTCTCAATAAGCTAATTTTCACAAAATTGGGTTCCCGTATTAGAACTAAATTTAGCCATAAAGCTCCTTATTTGTAGAAAATTGAAAAAGTCTCCCTTGTCCAGGGCAAACCTTTCTCTAAGTGCTGTGAATACCATCAACTCAAAATCAAAAAACACAACGTGAGAGGGGTCTGAGGGGAGTATTTAAAGACCAACTTGCATCCTATCCCCCAATCTAGCTATCAAAAAACACAACAGGGATGCTAAGGGTCTAAAGAGAAAGCTACAAAGAACCAGTACATTCATAAGTAGTTTGTGTAAGGAGAGCAAGAAGAGTGTGAAATAATACCCATCAGCCCACCCAATGGCGGAGTCTCGTCATCTGGGTTTTGTTAAGAACTGGTATCTGCTAAGTACCTCCTTGGTTGTATGTAGAGGAATACTAGCGACAGATCCACCAGTGATAGAGAGCCAGCAAAAAGTATAGGTGGGTTGAAGATGGAGTATTGTTGCAGTGCTGAAAAGAAATTTTGTGAAGTGGTGAAAAGGTGTGTGTGTTAAGATTGCCTAGTGTGATGCCAAGAAACAACTTTATTGAGGGGAGGTCATCATACTGGCAAGATTAAAAGCAGAGTGAAGATAGTGTGTTAAACAAATATCACTATCAGTTGTGATACTATCTCCACGCCATACTACTAGCACGTCGTCGATATATCTCTTCCACAACACCGTTTGTTGGTAATACGGATTGTTGTGGTCGAGGACGTACTGTGTTTCAAAAAGATGGACGTACAAATGTGCCAGACTGGGGGCAAAAATGCTCCCCATAGAAGTGCCTGATGTCTGGAGGTACAGAGAATCTTCAAATTGGAAAAAGTTTTCCGTCATAACAAGTCTTGCTAGCTCCATAATGAAATTGATCGGTGTAATACTTTCATGAGTATTTGCTTCCAAAAGGCCCCTCACAGCCTGTAAAGTTTCCTCCTGCGGAATGCAGGTATATAGAGATTCAACGTCGAAACTAACAAGGATGTCAGTCTCGACGTTGAACTCCACATCAGGCAGAAGACGCAGGACGTCTTTAGTATCCTGGAGGTAGGTGGGCATAGTCCGCACGAGCGGTCTCAGGAAAAAATCAACAAAAGATGAGAGGGGTTCAAGAAGCGACCCGATCCCTGAAATGATCGGTCGTCCGGGGGGTGGCCTTGCTGGTTTATGTATTTTAGGCAGGGTGTAAAAATATGGAGTCACTGGATGTGAAGTGACCAAGAATTGGGCTTCCTGTGATGTAATCCAGCCCTCCGCACTTGCCTCTTCCACAAGACTCTTGATCTCAGTAGTCAGTCTACTAGTGGGATCAATGCTGAGCTGGGGGTAGGCATTAATATCACCCAGTTGTCTCAGACATTCCGCTCGATAAGTGGTGGTGTCAAGAATGACTATCGCACCACCCTTATCAGCGGGTTTAATTGTGATATCCTTGTCCTTTGAGAGGGTGTCTATTGCCACTTTTTCGGCTCTTGACAGATTTTGAAACAAGTTTTTGTCTGACAGATTCAGAGAACTGATCTCATGGATTACCGCTTTCTCAAAGGCACCTACCTTAGGTGGTACCTGTTGGAGAAGGGGCATAAAAGTAGATTTCTTTTTAAGACCAGTATTGGTTGTAGCTTCAATCTGATCTTGATCTTTATCAGAAAAGAAGAAATGGAGCTGAACCTTGCGAAAGAATTTTTCAACCTCTCCACGTAGCTGGAAAGCATCACCACTGTAGGTGGGTACAAATCCTAATCCTTTATTAAGGACTTGATGTTCAATGGAGGTAAGAGTACGTGTGCTCAGGTTAACTACCAGGTCTTCATTACTACCTGGAATGATTCTTACTGGCCTCGTTTGTTGCTGCAAGTGTTTGGGGGGTCCTGTTCGTCTTGCCATTGTACCTGAACTGGGGGTTGGCCTCTTCGTCTGCCCCTGCTGCGGCCACAGCCCTGTCCTAAAAAAGCCTGGCCGTCATAGAATTGGGGCGGCGGATGAAATTGGGACATAGGGTGTGGGAATTGTGGGTATCCCCAAGGTGGTGGTGTCCACCAAGGGCCTGGTTGGTAAAAGTTCCCTTGTCCAGCACGCCTACGATTTGGTCGATTATATTGGCCTCTCCCTCTCCATTGTGGCTTCCCACTGATGCTCGTGTTCGAGTCACTCGAGTCTGGGTCGGAAGAGGATGTGGAGTAACTGGACCCATAGTTCTTCCCTTTCTTAGTAAATTCTGGAGAAGTGTAGTTGTCACTTGTGTAGGGATAAATTCTTTCATGGGAGAATTTTGCCAAATCTTTCTTAAACTTCTCAAGTTTTGCAAAGAAGATAGGGTCTCTGTATTCTTTGTTAGTTTTGTTTGCCTCATCCAGTTGTTTCTGAAACTGTTTAGTAGTAAGTGTTGTTTTAATTTGACCTTCTAACAGTTGTAGAAGTTGGGAAGCTAATACTCATGAAAGTATTACACCGATCAATTTCATTATGGAGCTAGCAAGACTTGCTATGACGTAAAACTTTTTTCCAATTTGAAGATTCTCTGTACCTCCAGACATCAGGCACTTCTACGGGGAGCATTTTTGCCCTCAGCCTGGCAAATTTGTACGTCCATCTTTTTGAAACACAGTACGTTCTCAACCACAACAACCTGTATTACCAACAAACGGTGTTGTGGAAGAGATATATCGACGACGTGCTAGTAGTATGGCGTGGAGACACGGCTTCTATACTTGCATTCCAACGTTGGCTGAACTCTCAGAACCAATTCCTTAGGTTCACAGTGGAATATAGTGAGAAGGAACTTCCTTTTTTAGATCTACTTATTTTCCCTAAAGATGGTCACCTAGCAAGCAAACTGTATCGCAAACCTATGTCTAGAAACTCTCTCCTAAGGTTTGATAGCTATCATCCACGCTCTTTAAGAGAGAATTTGCTGTTCAGACAATTTTTGAGAGTTCAAAGGAACTGTTCCGAGAAATCAGACTTTAAAGATCAGTCTGAAGATCTATGCTCCAAACTGAAACGACTATACCCGAGTACTTTAGTCAGAAAATCATGTAAAAGGGCTTCCAATAACCCACGAGAAGTCCTGCTGGCCCCACCGGTGTCAAAACCTCCTCTGGAGAAATTAACCTTCGTTACCACTTTCAGCACTGTGTCTACTCAGGTTCAAAAGATCATACGGAGACACTGGCGTATTCTTAATACTGCTGGCAAGGACATTCCACCTCTGCTGTTCTCTTTTAAGAGAAGTTCTAACTTAAAAGATGATTTGGTGCAAACCAGACCCCGGTCCGCACGCCAAGATTCCATTACAACAACTTAAAAGATGATTTGGTGCAAACCAGACCCCGGTCCGCACGCCAAGATTCCATTACAACACTCTGGAACCTTTCGCCAGTTCAAGGCCACCATCCGTGTGGCAATTGCTCAGTGTGTCCCCAGACCAAGAAAACTCTTACAGTTGACATTGGCACCTCACGCCCATGGGTCCTTAAAAAACACACACAAAAAAACCCACATTAATTGCAATAGTGAAAGGGTGATATATTTGATCAGATGTTCACTATGCTATGTCGGTATGACATCAAGGAAGATAAAACTGAGAATCCAAGAACATAAGAGTACGATCAGGCGTAACAAACAGGCAACACATCTTACTAACCATTTCATGACAATGAAGCATTCTGCCGAAGACATGGAATGGCTAGTTCTGGAACAGCCGTTCATTCCTCACCATGTCAGTGACATCTCTCGATACCTGTTTATCAAGGAACAGAAATGGATTTTTAAACTTAAGTGTGACATCACAGGGTTGAACGATGATATCCCCTGTATCCAACTCTGACCCCTCACCATAAGAGTGTAAGTGCCTTTACCATCTGGCATTACTCACATGCCTTCTGAAATTTGGTGTCTGTAATTTCCTTATACAATCCAGCAAGCTTCTGACCACCTATAAATATAAATATATATATATATAGATATATATATATATATATATATATATATATATATAAATATATATTATACTGTATATATTTCTTGTTAGACATCTGTTTATTCGAGGGTCGGAAAAAACAATTTACATCGATCCTTACTGCTCCAACACACATTATCAACGTGCCATCACACATGGCCTTTAGTACGTTGAGTGGTCTCGTAATACATCTCTTTACCAACTACGATGATTGTACAACCAAAATTCTTTAGTGCTTGGTTCATATATGCAAGGTACGGTGGCAGAGAGCCTTGAAATGAATGTGGTCAAACTCCTAAGCGCTTGGTTGATATAGGCCATGCATGGTGGCAGAGAGCCATGGCAAATGAATGCGGCCCAATTTGGCCCCCTTTTCTTGGGCCTGTGCTCACAATCTCATGTTTTTCCACGAACCTTACATAGACGGAGAAGATACGGTGCTCCAACTCATTTGCATTCTGTCTCCGACCTGTTTTACTTCCGTTTTCTGGTCTTTAGGACTTAACCAATTAAGGAACAGGAGGAAGGAGCTCGAAATCTGTTCACCGAAGTCCGCTAAATAAATATCACTTCAGTCTTTTGATATGCATTCTATAATGCAGGACAATTCTTGGGCTATGGATAAACGGCAAATAATAATAATTCTTTTCCTCCCCCTTGTTTTCGCTTCATTTGCCATTTGGGTTTAAGGTTATAACAACTACGGGCGGGAGGAGTAGTAGTCTGGAGGTGTCTCCTCGTCTATGACCAATGACGAATCGGCAAGCCTTTTCCATTTCCATTTTTGATTGATTCACTTAGTTCCCAATCACAAGATAGAAGCGCATGCTTCCATTCTGGTCCGCAGTGTGCTTTTAACACCTAGCACACCGGAGGAGGAGTCCCGAGGTGTCTCCTCGTTTTCGACCAATGAGGAAGCGGCAAGCTTTGTCCGCTTCCCTTCGTTGATTGGTTTACTTAGTTCCCAATCACAAGACAGAAGTGCATGCTTCCATTCTGGTCCGCAGTGTGTCCTTAACACCTAGCACATTGGTATGCCTGCCACCTTCACCTCGGCTCAGAAGGTAGCAGGAGGTACCGACGGACAGGTGGGTCTCTGGCATTTGACACGTCTTTTGCGAGGTACCGGCCCTATGGCGGTTCCGCAAAAGGCACGCCTTTGACAATTCGTTTTGGGGTACCATCTTCCAATACTATTTAAGATCCAGATAGCATTTCTCCAGAGTATGGAGAAAAGCATTTATAAATGATTGGCTAAAAAGTGAAAAATAAGTCCACCTTTTTACAACTACGATATGGGGACTTTTTCACTTCATTTTTACTTATTCCTCGTCATTTCCCGCTGGGCCTTAGAGGTTCCTCTTTGCGTTCACTTTTTCTACTCAGAGTCATCTCTCTGAAGCCTATTTACTCAAAAAGTATAATAAATTACATGTTTTCTCCCTCTTATCTCTTTAGAGCGGGGCCTCTTTTTTGACCTGAGCAAGTGCCAGGCGAGGTGAGGCTATCTCCATATAAATTTATGGGTGAGTTTATTCAACTTTGAACCTGAAATGTGGACTACTTATATACTCATTTCATGGCTTCGGTTTACTACAATTATGTAATTTGTTTTTGTTATAGGAGAGTTCTTTGTTCATGATGTTGGGACCACCATATAAATAATTTATCTCTGGTAGGTCATTTATTATTCCTTTTTCACTTTTTATAGTTGCAGTAGTGTAAATCCAACAGGTCCTGACGAAAGCCTTGTATGGCTGAAACATGTTGACCATTCTATTTTCACAACTGATAGTGATATTTGTTTAACACACTATCTTCACTCTGCTTTTAATCTAGCCAGTATGATGACCTCCCATCAATAAAGTCGTTTCTTGGCATCACACTAGGCAATCTTAACACACACCTTTTCACCACTTCACAAAATTTCTTTTCAGCACTGCAACAATAGTCCATCTTCAACCCACCTATACTTTTTGCTGGCTCTCTATCACTGGTGGATCTGTCGCTAGTATTCCTCTACATACAATCAAGGAGGTACTTAGCAGATACCAGTTCTTAACAAAACCCAGATGACGAGACTCCGCCATTGGGTGGGCTGATGGGTTTTATTTCACACTCTTCCTGCTCTCCTTACACAAACTACTTATGAATGTACTGGTTCTTTGTAGCTTTCTCTTTAGACCCTTAGCATCCCTGTTGTGTTTTTTTAATACCATCAACTCCCCTTGATCATACAAATCCCCTAAACAGGCAATTCCTTTTCTATTCCATTTGAAGCTGACGTGGTCCCTAAAAATTGCTGGCAGTATCCTAGAGGCATTAAACGAGGTGGTATAATTAATTTTTGGAATATTACATAAGCGTCTGACTTGCTCTCAGACTCTATAGGCTGCTCGTAAAACCCTAAACCTTGTTTTTTTATAATACGATGGCTCTAAGATGGAGACGAAACAGCCTTTGGCTTCCTCACCCTTAATAAGCACATATATCGACGGCTGATGGCACAGGGAAATGGGGGCCTTGCTCCCCAAGATCAATGGTCCCATAATCTGCATCATGGCCGCCCAATAGTACATAATAAAATGTGGGACGCCCCAACCACCACGATTTCTTCGCAAAATAATTTTCTTATCAGCCCTTCGTGTTCACCGATACCCCCACAAAAATATTGAACAAATTCTCTCCAATTTTAAAATCATTGAATTAGGAAATTCCAAAAGGACTGCTCTGAATATATACAGAAGTTTAGGTAGGAGGAGCAGTTTTTAAAATGTTACATCTCCCATGCAAGGATAGATGTAGATGATTCAAACGTTCCAAAGTGGTATTAACCTTTTCTATGACTGGGAAAATATTAAAACCGGGAATTTCATCCACTTTAGGAGATATTCTGATTCCCAGATACATTGCCTCTGACGTAACTACTACGCCAGCGGGGGATCTTCCCCTGAATAAAGAACTTGGGTTTTCCCAATATTAAGCTTGTACCCTGAAAAAGAGCCAAACTGCACCGCTAAAGTTGTAATGGTTAATAGAGCAGTTACTAACGCCACTCAGTCAGTAAAAAAAACTTTTATTCGATTAGTTAAAATCATAAAAAGTACATACAAACAAAACAACACAAAACTAATAACATTTAGTATGTACATATCGACGTTCAACATTAAAATACCTCAAGATCAAGTCAATAATCCATGTAAAATAGATAAGAGCAATTTCAATAAAAATATCTAAAGCAGTTACTAACGCACCAGACACTATGATTATATCATCAGCAAAAGCCAATGCTCGATATTCCACTCCGCTGAAACTAATTGGTTTAATGTCCTCATGGCAGTTAAATTAGCACAAAGATAAATCTATATATAAAGCAATTAAAAAAAAAGAGTAATGACACCTTTGACGAGTGCCACGCCCTATAATGAATTCAGCGGATTCCAACCCTGAAATCCATATATTACCCACCGGACTAATATATAAAGTCTTAACTGCTTGGATTATTTCAGGACAGAAACCTTTGCACCGCAGGACCTCCCACAAATAGCCCCAGGGGCCCCTGTCGAGCGCCTTTTCGGCGTCCAACAGGATCACCCCCAATACTGAATCCATTACTTGTGCTCAATCCAGAAGGGTAATAACCCTTCTTACATGGTCAGCAGTGTCCCTTCCTGGGATAAAGCCATGTTGGACACTAGATACCAGAGGAGTGATAACGGCCCCCAACCGCTGAGCAAGGATTTTTTAAAATATTTTGCTGTCAGAGTTGATTAAAGATATCGGTCTATACTATGAGGGGGAGTGCTCAGGCTTACCCTTTTTTAAAAATACAATGATCGGGGTTTTCCTCCATGAATCAGGTGCAATTCCTCGTTGTGCATTAAAGAACAAAGTCGTAAGCTCCGATGTTAAAACACGGTGAAAGGGCCGATAAAATTCAAGCGGAATACCATCAGGGCCTACTGCTTTGCCCCTAGCTAACAATAAGATTGCAGCCTCCACCTCCTCCCGGGTTGTATCTGCTGTTAGGGCCAAATTTTCAGCCTCTGATACTTTATTAGTCTCTAAATGACCCCGAAATTCTTCCATTTGCCCTTCTATATTTGTTTTAGCATCCTCTGAATATAAACCCCCATAAAATCTACAAAATACCTGCAAAATATCAATTGGTGACTCCAATACCCTCACATGGACAAAAACAATTGAAATGAGGGCCTAAGGGCAAGTTTAACGACTAACCAGGTACACGCCCCAAACCTTACATCAAAACACCAATTAGTACCTAGGAGTCAAAGAAATGAGTTATTCACCATGGATCACAAGATTGATACCATACAGACAACACCCGTGGGAACACACCATGCAAACTTTAGTGTGATATTAGCCGAGTTAAGACTCAAGGACGTATGGAAAAATTCCCATCAGAAGCCACACTGTACTGCCCTCTTTAGCATCATTTGGGTTCTCCTCGCCCAGGAGACAGAACAACGCGGCCGTTCAAATATTACCGTGACCGATCATAGATGAAAAAGAATGTTGGAGGGAAGTATTGTATGATTTTAAAGTGTTTAAATGGCAACTGAGAAAAGCAGTGTGAGGTGAAAAAAAGTGAGTAGTGAAGGGTAGTAAAATTACATGAACTGGGTAGAAGCAAACAATTTATTAGTATCTCCCAGTCCCCCTTTCTCAGACTGAAGGCTAAGGTGTTAATCCTGTAGTATTGCTGGATGGTGAGAGTGAAGTTACACTTAATACGATCTATATGGTTATAATGGCGCATAGAGAGGAAACCAAGGCTGAAGGCCTGCGAACTCAGGGTGCTGTTCGCAAGCTTCAGAACACTGTGCGTTGAATTACCAAGACGTGCACCGAGATCTCAACGAGGATTGTGGAAGCTGAGGAGAGAATTTCGGTAATGGAGGATCAGTTAGCTCAATAGAAGGCATCGATTACAGCACTGCAAAAAATAAGGGAAGATACTGATTGGAAGCTAACTGACTTAGAAAATCGAACCAGAAGGAACAATCTTCAGATTCCCCTTTCAAAAGGTTTTATTTCAACCCTCTGCTTGACATGGCCCAGCTGGTGGTGGATAAGCTTTGAACATGCATAATCCTCGCCTCTGGTCCTGAGATAGAATGAACAATTTCCTAGAGTTCGTAACTGAATGTTTCAATTCTATTAAGGACTCGGAGTTGAGGATTATCCCACTCTGGGGGTTTTGTCAATTTCGATTCCCTCCCCATGACCAGTAAGTACCTACCTGCGTTTCTAAAAAAAAGAAAGTAATTGTGCACGGATACTGTGATTGTATGTAATTGCTCACTGGTGCTGTGATTTTATATTGTTATTTCCTGTTCTCTTTGTCATATTGGCTGATGAGCATTGTGAACCATTCCCTCTGTAGCTGACCTGTGGGTAACTACTCCGTTCTTTTATCAGGAGTAGATTCTACTAAACAGGAGACTTGATTCCGGTGAGTCGGCTTGGCTCATGCGACAAAAGAGGATTATGGCATTTGGCTGAGGAGCTGTGACAGCTGCTTGTTCATTAGGTCACACTGTTGTGATTTTCTTTTCCTATTCCCTAAGGTTCATGAAGATAGTAGATCTGAGATGTTTCTTAAGATGGCTGCTGTTAAAATAAAGCGAAGAGAGAATGCATAATCCTAACCCCCGGTCGTCACATAGAATTTCACAAGAAGGTAGTCTACCATTGGAATCATGTCTGTGAAATGAAAGAGGAGTTACTCCTTTCTGCCAATACCCTTTCTTTCAACTAAGGAAAAGGAGACCTACATATTCCCAGCATGTCTATTTTTTGGAAACTAGGAATGCTTTCTCCACCGGTGGAATACAAAAATGACTCTACAACATAGAGCACCCTCCACCCACAAAGAGCTATGTTGTTTCTGATGGACATCTGGGCACATAAACAAACCATGGGATTTCTAAACATGTTTCCATGGTGTATAATTGAAGGAGTAAAAATCTCTACACTTAGCTTCATCTATTCCGTTCTTGCTTCAGAAATCATCCTTTAAATAGAATAAATCAACCTGTTCTGTGTCTCCAGTCCATCACCAGTATACAAGGATATGAAGAGCCTGATTTACAAACTGCATTTTTGTTCGTACGTAATATAATACTATAGTGCTACTTACTACAAAATGCTATTAACACACATACTGGTGGGAATTTGTACCTCCTCCTCTCCTATATTTCCTATGGAGAGATGTCTGCACATGTTAGCAGTCTTTAGGGTACTTCCATTGAAAAAATAGTGTGATACAATTCCTTGAACTCGAGTGGCTAAAACATAAGAAACTGTGATACATTTTTCTGAACCTGAATGGCTATCAATCCACTTAAAAAAGATTCTGCCTGTGACTAGTAAGTACTGTAGCCACGTTTCTAAAAAAAAAAATATATTTTTTTTAAGTAATTGTGCGCGGATACTGTGATTGTATGTAATTGCTCACTGGTCCTGTCATTTTATATTGATATTTCTTGTTCTCTTTGTTATAATGGCTGATGAGCATTGTGAACCATTCCCTCGGTTGATGACCTATGGTTAACTACTCCATTCTTTTCTTAGGAGCAGATTCTACCAGACAGGAGACTTGGGGGCATATTACCAACAACTAGCGATAATTATCGATATGTTGGCTTAGCGGCAATATTTTTATCGCCGAGCTGCGGCGATTTTTATCGCTTAGGAACCTTGCTATTATCAAGGTTTATCTCCTAAGCGATAAAAATCGTCCGAAATGCATGAATATCGCTGAAAAGTCAGCGATATTCATGCATTACCGAGCTAATGCTCTTAGCCATGTTATCCACCTCCCATTGGATAACATGGCTAAGAACTGCTCTGGGGCAGGTGTTAGCTTTTGGAGATATTCGCGCTTAGCGCGAATATCTCCAAAAGTTGGTAATAGGAGATAGCAATGTTAGCGACTGTTTCCAGTCGCTAACATCTTGGCACGCCCACTTTGCATGTCATTAGTGATAAATTTCACTGACATACAATGCGGGGCCCAAGATGGTCGCTATCTCTTACTAGCTGTCGCTAACTGGTGTCAGCGACAGCTAGGTAATAGGGAGATAATTTTATCTCCGCTTTCTTGGCTTTTAAAGCCAAAAAAGCAGAGATAAACCCCCTTTATAATGTGCCCCTTGATTTCGGTGGGTCGGCTTGGCTCACACGACGAAAGAGGACCATGGGATTTGGCTGAGGAGATATGTGACAGCATGCGGACTCCTGATTGGCTTTGTCATGGAACTGCTTGTTCATTGGGTGACACTGTTGTGATTTTCTTTTCCTATTCCCTAAGGTTCATGAAGATAGTAGTTCTGAGATGTTTCTTAAAGTGGCTGCTGTTAAAATAAAGCAAAGAGAGAATGCATATTCCTCGCCTCCGAGCCCTTAATAGAATTGAACCTTTCCATTAGGAAAGCTAGGACATTTTTCATTCTCAGTGTAGACAATCAGAAGCACCCTTCTGCGGTTTCCCTTTTTCTGGTTTCTTGGCAACGTGAACACTAAAAGATTTTAGAGAGTGCAAAGAGTTTGTGACTGTAACTACTTGGAAGTCATTAAGGAGAAAAGAATCAGCTGGATGTTTGAGTGCACTAAAAGGTGCATGACCTTTCTGGTATGAATGATTATGGTTAAAGTACGTAGGACCTGCATTACCTGTTAAACAGTTATTTTCCTGACTGTAGGGGTATAGGGTCAAGGAGTTTGTGACCGGGAACTCCTTGGCAGGAGTAAATGTCTCTCACATCGGTCAGTAGGTTTATGGTTTTCTTTTAATCGAAGTATGTTTTCAATGCATATTGCTGCTTCTCATGGGCAGGGGTGCACATTTTTTTCAGCTGGCTCTGTGGTGTGCATGCTGTGGGTAAGTGTTCAGAAAGAACATTCTAGAGCAGGGGTCTTCAAACTGTGGGGCGCGACCCCCAGGGGGGCCGTGGAGCGATGCAAAGGGGGTTGCGCCTTCAGTGTCACTTCTGCCCTGGCCTCCAGGGCTTCAGCCCCCCTCCTCCCCCATCCTGTGTCTCAGCCCGGGCTGCTGCAGTGCAGCTCGTGCTCCTGGGCCCTCGGCTGGGCAGTGTCTGCAGTCTTATCTCTGGCCGAGTTTTTCACAGGTCTTTAAAGACCATTTGCATATTTACATGCCTTTGTTAACTGATTACCAAAGCTTAGTTTTTTTTATGGTTCCAGTACCCCCTGGGTCCCCACTCTGCCTATTCCTTACATTTGTATTTGTACACTTACTGCTGTAGTGCGATAATGCATTTAATGAAAATAAATATAAAGTTGGGTTGCCAAAAGAAACATGCCTGCTATGTGTTGTTTGAAGATCCTGCGGAGACCTGCTCTTGGCACTAAATTGAGTTCTAAATAAAAAAGTATGTATTAATTAGTGATGTGACTTTTCTGTCTGTATTTTCTTTAATTATTAGTCATGGATCATTGAGGCATCCCTAGAACACAATTAAAAGTGCTTTTTATTTATATTTGCTGTTCTAAGTATTCACAGATAAGTGCAAAAAATACAGCTGTAGGTGACTGCTTATTTCTGGGCCATCACAATAATGAGCTGGTAAACCTAATCATTAGACTGGAAGTTTGTTGCAGGATCAGCACATTATTTATTTCCTCCACCCTCGAACCCTGATTAATGCCATTATAGCAATAGTTTAACTTGCATCTGAAACCCTACGCTTCAAGTTTCTGGGAATGCACCCTGCTTTCAAACTACTCACTTCTCATTCTCGCCTTCACTTTCACGTTCACCCTGCACTCCCAGCGATCACAATGCACTCACACTGATCACAATGCACTCACACTATTCACCCGCTCACCCTGCACTCACACTGATCACCATGCACTCACACTGATCACCATGCACTCACAACATTCACCCGCTCACCCTGCTCTCACAGTGATCACTCCGCACTTAAAATTCGCTTGCATTGTTCATTCTGTACCTCACCCTGCAGTCACACGAGCACACTTCTCACCCTGCTCTCATGTGACACTCCACTCACCTTTCCCCCCCTTACTGCTCAATCTGTAGCTCACTCAAACAAGGCCATCACTAACTATGCACTAATTCGTCCCACTCTGCACTTACAGCCGAACCCAAATTCATATGGTCATCTCACTCACCCTGCAGTCACTCCTTTTACCATACTCTCACACTGTTGCATTGCTCACCGTGCAGTCACATGGGCACTCTTGTCACCCACACAGTGCAGAAGGTTAAAGTGCCGGGTACAAAGAAGATGTACCATGCACATCACAGAACTGAGTGGGAGTAAAGTATGAGTAGCGCTATAAAAAAATGAAATGTTTGTCAGACAGGTGCTATAGAGAGATGAGGTGTATTGTTGGTGAGTAGTAGTGAGGGAATTCATGGAGAAGGTGGAAAGACTGTTGCACTGTGTGCGACCAGTGCTTGGACAAGCTCTGGCTGGGAGTGTTAACCCCCCCCCCCTGGAAGTTCAGGTCTAGTGGATCCCCTGCTTCTGCCTATTATTTACATTTGTAGTGCACTACTGTTACCAAAAGGTGTCCTGGGGCTAATAACCATCTGCCTGCAATGTGAGAGAGGGATCCGGGGTTGGGAGAGGAGAGAAGAGAGGGATGGAAGGAAGGGGTGAGAGAAAAGGGGCTTGGGTAAACTGCTTAACTCTGCACAAGACCACCACGGTTTGAATGCACCCTTGCTCCTCCCGGCCATGGCCAGGTGAGCTTCTAATGTGGCAGTGTGTATTCCTGCGGATTGGGAGGCCCTTCACAGAGGTTGACTAGACATCTTTCTGATGTTAATTGCTGTATTTTGGTTATAAACTGGTACTGATGGGGTGAAATCTTTCCTCAGTATTACTGTGTTAAAAAAATTCTAAATAATAAAGCAATGCTACCCCAAAATACGTAGCATCACAGAACATTATTTACATTTTCTACTCACACAATTTAGTGAAGCCTGTCGCGTAATTTGGTCCTCACCTTCCTCATAACCTAGAGGTTTAGAAATTTTTGTCAGGAGGGGGTCCTTACGCTTGAAAATGTTGACAGGGGGGTCTCAGCATCCACAAGTTTGAAGACCTCTGTTCCAGAGCCTTCCAGAGCTGCAATGGCAGCAAACACATCACGGAATGTTGAGGTTACTGCAGACTGACCATCTGTGAAGACAGCAGACACTCACAGAGGAAGACGTAAGCAAAGTTGTTATGATGAGGAGCAGTCACCAGACAACAAGGCGCTATTGGAGCATCCCAGACCGAAGCTTAACTGAACACAGACTCTAGAACACTCTCAAGACAGTGGACAGCATGATCTAACAGGGCTTTATAGGGCACAAGCGAAAAGAGGAATACACCTGTGAGGTTGAGGAAGAACGTGAAAGCCACATAACTGGACAAATATACATATATATATATATATATATATATATATATATATATATATATATATATATATACATACATACATACATACATACATACATACATACATACATACATACATACATATATATATATATATATATATATATATATATATATATATATAAATCACCAATTGTGTCCTGTACCAAGGGCGCTCTATTTCACACCTGGTGCGCCTAACAAGGCTGGAGAAGCCTCGCATTCAATGTCTCACCAATTTAAGAATAACGCAGCACTCTTCCAGTCTGGCAGTGTAACGATTTTATTCAAACTCTAGCAGAGCCATTTCTCCGCCTTCACCAACGCGTTTCTCCCTGCTGGGCTTGATCACGGTGCAAAATGAAAACTGTGTAATTGAATGCATAGCTATACTCTAAATAAAGTTTTATAAACCCCCCCCCCCCAAAAAAATAAAAAAATATTTATATATATATATATATCCAAATAAAACTCCCCCAGGGGAAAATATATATATATATATATATATATATATATATATATATATATATATATATATATATATATATATATATATATATATATATATATATATATATATATATATATATATATATATATATATATATATATATATATATATTTTTTTTTTTTTTTTTTTCACTGAAAAAAACATAGGTTTTAGGCCATATATAGTTAGGGATTAGCATTTACAAAACCTTAATTTACTCGCACAAAACCATAGAAATTCACATATATAGTTAGATGCAATAACTATATATTGCGCACCCGCAACCCACTGCTGATGATGTCACATATTACATCATTCATGACATGGTCAGTGACATCACTGATGACATCACTGATGACATCTCAAATGACATCACTGATGACATCTCAAATGACAACATCCAGTGACTGTATGTTTCTGTAAAGTTAAAATATGTCTTACATATTGAAGAATGAGTGGATGTATAAGTGTTCGGATGAAGGATTTAGTAGGTGCATGACTGACTGTATGAGGGAATGATTAAATGTGTCTCACTGAGTGCATGGGTTAGTGACTAAACTGTCTTAATTTGTGCATCATTATTTCTGTAGTTCTGTAAACTGCTGCATGTGTTGATCAGTAGCTATATGAGTAACTATATGGGTTATTGATTGGTTGCCCAAATATTTGTATGGGAGAGTGAGTGTGTGTGGGGGGTGGCTGGGAGGTGTGTGACTCTGTGCATAGATGTGTGAGCAGTTGATTCACTAGATGTATGGGTTCAAAAGTGCATGTTGAAACAGCTGTATGGGCGGTTGACTGTCTGCATGAGTGTATTGGTGAGTGATTGGATTTCTCAGTGCTACATGTCAAAGTAAGTACATATGTAAAACACAGTACATGTAAGTGTTGACATATATAAATAACTGTGCATAAGAGCCAGTGAATGTGTGAGTGGCTGTATGGATCATTGTGAACTTGTATCATTGATTGTATAAGAGAGTAAATATGTGTTAGTATATGTTTGATTAAGTAAGGTGTGTATAACTGTATAGTTGAGGAAATGGAGGTGTGATTGATTCTTTGCATGACTGACTAGGTGTGTGAGTAACTCCATGGATGAGTGACAGTCTGTGAGTGTCTGTTTACACTGATTGTATCTAAGGTTATATTAGAGTCTGAAGAGGTTGATCGTATTATCACATGAATGATATCATCAGTGATGTGATCAGTAATGTCAAATGAGATGTTATCAGTGATTTCATCAGTGATGTCATTTGAGATGTCATCAGTGATGTCATCAGTGATGTCATTTGAGATGTCATCAGTGATGTCATTTGAGATGTCATCAGTGATGTCATCAGTGATGTCACTGACCATGTCAATAATGATGTAATATGTGACATCATCAGCAGTGGGTTGCAGGTGCGCGATATATAGTTATTGCATCTAACTATATATGCGAATTTCTATGGTTTTGTGCGAGTAAATTAAGGTTTTGTAAATGCTAATCCCTAACTATATATGGCCTAAAACCTATGGTTTTTTCAGTGAATTTCAATGGTTTTTTAATAGCAAATATCTATAGCTGTAACATATATTCTTATTCTAATTCACAAATATATTTTATATATTTTATTTTTTAAGCAAAGGACCCAGATATGTTTACAGTTTATCACTAACAATGTTCCAGGCTAATGTATTTTCACGAGAAATTAACAACTGTCCTGCAAGTAAAATATTCCTATTTCGTGAAAAAGGGCGTTTCTTCGTCCCATGAGGGAGCCATTGAGCAAAAGAGACTCGACCTGCTGTCTTAGTCGCTGATAGGCCTGATTATCGGATTTTTATCGATCACTTTATGTTGCAACAGTGGAAAACAAAACAGCCCTTGCCCATTTATTTTTACAGCATTCCTGTGTATTATACCCTACCCCCAAACAGTATTTTGCCTGTTACCATAGTAGTAGTTTATGGAACACTTACGTCAGCACATAGGTTAAAAATTTCACCACAATGTGTTGCTAATGAGTGACATTCAGCATTATACTTCAAATTATAAATATAATTTCTATTGATGACTGCTACCCCCACAAAAAAACAGACGTATGTACTTTTTTAATTAACTTTTATTAAAACAATAACTGGAACTATAACTAAAATATAACACTACAATAAATAACTAGAACTATAAGTAACAAAACAATATAATAAACAACATATGATATGGAGTCCAAAATAAGTATTGTAGTTAATCTGCAAAATAAAAAGAAAATTAGTGTTTAAATTTAGATTGAAGTGACTAAATGAGATCAAACAACACAAGTCAAAGTAAAACTTGACAATATTTATATTTTTTAAAATCTTCGCAGTGTGCCTGAAACGCTTCCACTGGCATTGTACATGCAGACTTTGGTCCACCCTCTTTATCAATTTTTGCAGTTTAAAATATAACGTCCTACATGTGTTATTCATCTCCTACTTTCTCCTTTCAAATTCTCTTGTAAAGACCTTAACAACAAATAAAGGGAACATTTTCTGCATATTTTTAATAAAGCATATGACACAATGCATAGTAACACCGTATTTATTGAATGTTTTGAAAATAATTTTCACAAGTCTTAAAAAAGGTGAATGCAAGAAAAGTTACTTGCTGCATATGCAAGACTGCTTTCAAGAGGAGACCCCAATAAAAAGGACTTGTGTGGAACTGCAAGTATGCTGAAGCAGTTGCAGACTAAGAATCCGGTCAACTTTGCAAGGGAAGAGTTAAGGAGATTGAGAGCAGCTCCTTCTGCTTCATGAGAAGGCCCGAGTACCAGTGGAGCAACGCCGTCAACCTCTAGAGCACAGCCTAATATTTGTCCCCAATTTGAAACCCTTTAAGAGAAAAAGTAAGAAGGTTGGGAGCTTTGTATGCCATCCTAATATCTAATTATCCATAGTTATACAGAGATCCGCCCTGTATCAGACTCATATGTACAAGTGTATGTACCTGTTTTTCGCCCCACTGATTGATTGATTGGCTGGACATTTATTCTTCAAGGAATACTTCTCTAGAGGTATTCTTTGTTTGTAAATAACGTGGAATAGAAATATTCTGTCTAGTCTTTGCAAGTAGTGAAGGGTGGGTAATGCGGACCTTTGTCCCCCGTTGTAATCTGTCATACCCATCTACTCCCCACTGATTGAGAAACTAGTTCCACCCGGACCATTTATTAGAGGTACATCATCTGGCTCAACCGGAGAGTACCCCTAATAAAGAAGACATATGTAAAAAACGAAGTAATCACTGATTCCTGTTAAACAGAAACTTTAGCATGAAATACACTTGAAAAGAAAGGGAAAGAAATCAAACAAAATCAGTAGGCCACTGATGAGTTTTTGACTTCGCTAGAAATAAGAAACATGAAAGTAGTGAAAAAAGCCAAGCTTGACGCTACGGCAGCCATGAGGTAGCTAGGCTCCGCCCCCCCCCCCCCCCCACTGCTCCAAGCATGTCTGTCCCACCGCCCGCCACGCCCATTAACGGTAACATGAAATAGATACAAATCAGCAGATACCTACCCCCATTCCGGAAACTCCTGAAGTGCAACAGGGCCACGGTTACGCTCATTCGGAAGATGAGGCCTCGACACGTGCAGGGCGGGGCCCAGCTAACCGCCATCAGCCGTGGCGTGGATGGGCCGAAATGTACTGGTCTCCCGATTCCCTTCTTCTTCCGCCTTGCAGGCCACGGGGGGGGATGTCTTGCCTCTGCCTCCGACCCCTCCCCCCCTTCTTATCGCCGGGTCCGGACATCACGGATATCAACGCCAGGTGTCGGTATGGGGTGCGCTGGGAGGGAGAAGCGGCGCAAACGAGCCTCTCCCACCCCCCCAGGTGGGGGCCCCTCAGCTGCACCCCCAACGCTCCACTCACCCATCAAAAGGGTCGTCGCGTAAGGTGCACCAGGAGAGGAGCCGAGGCCGACGGGAACTCTAGCTGCGACAACACTGGAGAGGAATGTCTTGCACATGCCACCGACCCTCCCCTCGTATCCCCTGGTCTGGCCCCGGCTTGGTATAAGCTCCCCGTTCGGTCCTGAAGCTGCGCCCTGCAGGCCACGGGGGGGGATGTCTTGCATCTGCCTCTGACCCCCCCCCTCTTATCGCCTAGTCCGGACATCACGGATATCAACGCCAGGTGTCGGCGTGGGGTGCGCTGGGAGGGAGAGGCAGCGCGAACGAGCCTCTCCCACCCCCCCAGGTGGGGGGCCCTCAGCTGCACACCCAACGCTCCACTCACCCATCAAAAGGGTCGTCGCGTAAGGTGCACCAGGAGAGGAGCCGAGGCCGACGGTATCTTCTTCTTTTTTCAATAATGGCTGGGACAACACTGGGGGGGATGTCTTGCACATGCCACCGACCCCCCCCCCCCCCCCCCGGGCCAGGAGAGGAGCCGACGCCGACGGGATCCCTCTTCTTTCTTTAATGGCTGCGACAACACTGGGGGGGGGGATGTCTTGCACATGCCGGCGCCGGCCTCAGTCTTGAAATGAACAAAATCCAGCAAGACTACCAACTTGATCAGTTCCGGTGGGACACCAGTATGACCCGGTAGGAGAGATTGTTGCCTCCCACCCCACTTTGACTGATGGTTCATGTCGGCAGTCCCCTCTGCTACCCTTCAATGAAAACTTTTGGACTGCCGAAAGAGGTCCCGGTCCAACCACGAGTTGGTGGAGACATTTTGACTATACTTGGACCTTCCTGACCTCACCCAAAATGGCGCCGGTATAAATGAAACTCTCAACTCCTTGTTGTGCCCCGATTGCTCAGCCTTAATATCATGAGATATGTATGCAGTTTTTAGCAAATGAATTGATATGGGATAAGACTGATTACACGTTCGAACAATGAATTGATATTAAGTTCTAATACATCATTGATTACTGTATTTATTATTGAAGGTTGGAATTGTCGACACTAATGGTACTTGCTCACAATGAATTATCGATATGATTTTGTTGCATTTGTCGCACTTTTTACTATGAAATCAACGACCACTGACTCTGTTATATTTTCCACAAATAAATACCCCCCCCCCCCCCATTTACAGTTCCAGCCTGCTCCGTGGCCGGCCCACGGGGTTGTAGGCCCGTATTTGGGCACCAACATTTTTATTAAAGGTTTTTGAAAAAGCAAACGTAGTTGTAACGCGTAGATTGGTAAGTTTCGAAGAAATGGCCACTGTTTCCGATTTTTTTTTTTTTTTTAAAAAGCAGGTGAAATCAAGCAGCTCAATTAGTTAAGGGTTAAAAAGTATAGTACGCAGAAACATTGAAAATATGAATGGTCCAGGTTTGTTGTATGTGTTTTTCATTTTTGTACAGCATAAAGCAATCGATAAAGATCCTGGTATTTACCCTCTACTTTATATGCTACCTGTATCAGGGAAGTTGTTTTAAATGCCCCTAAGCCACCCCAAAGGAATGTCACCTGGCCCCCCTAGTTCGAACGAAAACGACCCCGTACCACTAAAGGTTATCTCTCTTCCTCAAAAATGACAAAAATTACTTTCTAGGACGTTTTGGACATTGATGATTTTCATATGATCTATTTATTAAAGTAATACTCATCTCTCCGCATGAAATTAATTATCAACATGCTACACAAGTCAATCTCATCTTCCCAAAGTTCTTTTGCAGATTTGGGACCGTTTCCCTTGCCTCTGACTCACTTATTGCTAAGTCATTGATGGATGTTTTTGCCGAAAGGGGATTATCCACCAAATCTCGAAATTGTGCTTTAGAATAATTAAGAGGGTGCCACCTCTCCATGTGCCGATGCATGGTATGATTACCATAGCTATATTTTTTTTCGGTCCCTCTCGAGAGTTTTTTTTTTTACAGATGAGGCGGGTAACGAACCTGGCATTAACTTTCTTTTCATGAGAAGGAAAAGAAAAAAATTGCCAGATAAAATTCACTTTCACATGGGACGTTCTTGGCATTTCTTTCAGAAACTTTTACATCACTGTGTCATTTCTTTGTCTATCCTGGTTAAAGCAATGTCATATAAATAGTTGTTTAAAAAGTTTTTTTTAAACGTGTTTACTTTGTTGGAGCGTTGTATATATTTATAAGTTATTAAAGTGTTATAATCCTACTACTTTGTTGGAGTGCTATATATTTTTAATGTGACACATAATTGTGAAGACTTTGATGTACAAAAAGGCATCCCTGGAATCTTCCGCTTCAGGCTAGGTCCCACACACCCTTACAGTGAGAATCCCCTCCCCAATCACAATACAGGATCGTTATCAGATAGTAGGAACGCGTGTGGTGTGACGGATCTCATGAGATGGCGACCTTGATCTACTGTAACTTTTTTGAACAGGGGTGAATCTTTACAGTTGAGGCCATAAACTGCATCCGCAGGGCTACGTGATAGCCTGGGACCGGCCTGGACAATCAGACACAAAGGAAGAGGAATGTCAGAGGGTGCGGTAGTGAATAGGGTGAAAGGGTGGTGTCGGGCGGGCACAGGGTGTGATTCTCAGGGAAGAGCAGCACAGATGGGGGGAGGTTTATGGCCCATGCATAAGACAGAGAGCAGGGGTGACCAGTGCGTGGGGGAGATGCTTGCGAGGGTGGGGAGCCATGCTGAGGATCGGCGGCGTGCAGAGAGTGGGTCTGGTCAAGGCATCTAAAATGGCTGCCGTGCACGACAAAAGTGTGGCATTGGAAAAAAAGCAAGATGGCGCACACAATGTTTATCAATACGGATTAATTTTTAACAATTATTTTTAACAATATATTTACTCGCAGTGTCAAAATGGCGATCAACACTTCCTAATTTCCTTCGAATCGAACGTTAACAGAAGTCAAGCGGCAAAAAAAACAACAAAAAAAACGCTCACGCGCAACCGCTGGAAGACAAGTATCAACATATATGAGCCTCCTCAACCACCCACAGAAAACATAGGGGGTCAGGATACGTCTCCCATACCCCCTTATACCCAATACTCACATTGCTTTTCCTCCATCTAGTAATTTAATTAAATCGAAACACAAAATGGCGAATTCACGTTTCGCTACCAGTTTGCGACCCGGTTCGCGAACTGAGAAGCGCTTCTACCAGGAAAAATCAAATTTTTATTATTTGCCCCACGGGACCCTTTAATAACCCCAACATCATTCCTAGGAGGTCAAGAGGGGTCTACCTTGCCCCCTTTCATTAAATTCCCCCTTCTTTTTTCTCCTCCTCTTGTCTCTCGATCCTACCGAGAGACAAGATGGCGGCCGCACCGGACTGTTTAGAATGTTGACAGACACCGGAGAGCCAATCAGCTTCGCTACGCAAAGCTCCGTCACGCGAAAAGTACGCGATCTGGAGCGCTATCTGGGACGCTGTCACAGATATATCTGTCTTTTTTAAACGTTAATTTCTCAAAATCCACTGGAGCACATATATTGAGACCCAGCAAAGGCACATCGGGCTAACAGTCCCTATAATTTTGCCAAGTTTCGTGTAAATCCATTCAGCCGTTCGAGCTAAAAGTGAGGCCAAAGGCCCTATGGAAAAATGAATGGGAAAAATGCGTTTTGGGACCCCCCTTTTTTCTCGGCCCCCCTTGACGGAACCCCCCCAAATTTTCAGGGGCTGCTCAGAAACAAAATTTGCCATTTTCCTGAAAATTTCAGCCGATTCCGTCCACAAACGCCAAAGTTATTAGACATAGAATTTTCAAAAGTTCCATAGAGAAAAAATCCTAACTATATATACCTACTGGCGACCGCCAGTAGGTAATATATATATATATATATATATATATATATATATATATATATATATATATATATATATATATATATATATATATATATATATATATGGGGTTTAAAAAACTTTATTTAGAGTATAGTTATGCATTCAATTACACAGTTTTCCTTTTAACTAGTTAATGGGGCATCTTAGTATCAACGGAACATCGAAAGTGCATGATAATTTAGTAAAAATTTAGATATGGAAACAACAGTTTGGGCTAGCACCTATATTACGCATAACGTCTCATTATCGTGAAGGCTCGGTTCGCGACCGTCAGTGATAGCGTCTGCGTTCACAGCCTCAGGGTCTGAGGGTCGCTCAGGGGATTTGTAAGCATCGTCTAAAAAGGATGGAGATAAGTCGCCAGGGGGGGCCAGATATCATGCGGCCTGCTCGCTAGAACAGGAAAAATGGAAGTGCACAACTGAATTACGATAAGAATAGCATCTCTCAACATTAACACAATCAGGAGGAGAGACAGTGAGTCAGGGAGAAGGTTGAGCAGCTGCAGACCTGAGGGAGCTTAAATCCAGTTCTTCTAAAGAGCCTTTATAGCTGCGATTCCCACTGTGGATGTACTTCAAAAAAAACTATTCGGGTCCTGACTCATATATGTGTGCGTGGCCCGGAGGCCGCAAGCAAGATTCAGGGTTGACCTCGCCCGTTCCTCCAATGTCGTTCTGAGGATGAGTTGGACTTTACAACCACAGGATGGTGCGTAAACCACCAAGGTCCCACTTTAAGGACACTGAAAGGGGGATTTGACCCCCAGTGTTCACAGGAGAGTGCGTAGGTAGGTATGGAAGTGTGAAACACTGAATGAGTTCTGAAGCAATCCGGTCGGTGTAACTTCCGGTCACCAAATCCCTGGAAATCAAGCAAGTTTGGTCGCACACAACACATGCAGGAGTGTGCGACGAACCCAGGTAAGTTCTGACCAATACAATGGTAAACATGAGAAAACACTGATATACACTGGTTCAGCAGGTGTGTTCACCGGAGAGTTCTATGAATGTGAGAGTAGGTTAAGGTCTAACAAACAATACTGACACACAGTTGTTTACTATTATGTTCAGAAAAAAGTTGTGGCCCAAAAATCTAAATAACCACTTGGGAGCAGTGCTTGAGAGTATAATCCAGTTTAGTGGGGCTTTTTGTTTTTTCCACTCCCCCGACGATTCTTTAAGTACTTCACAAAGGCACCGGATATTGTACATTTTTTTGAGCTGAACATTACCTTTGCAGTAGTGGCTCCTGGAGGGAGTGGTGCGGGGCGGGGGCGGGGCAGGGTGGGGGGTAGTAAACTCCAGCATACAGCCGAACCAAGGTAAGTACATAAATAAATAAATAAATAAAACAAATTACATTGCACACGCAGCATCGCCATTTGGCGTCGCATCGTTCGCAATGCAATTCGTTTTATTTATTTATTTATGTACTTACCTCAGTTCGGCCGTATGCCGGAGTTTACTACAACCCACCCCGCCCCTCCCCGCCCCACCGCCCCGCAGCACTCCCTCCAGGAGCCGCTACTGCTTTTTTGTGAGGCATCCTCAGAGACAGTACATGGAGTCAATGCTCTTTGTGCCCCTGGGCCTTCAGATGTGACTCAGAGATTTGATTGGCCCCTGGGCAATGGGACATTGCCCACTTTTCATTTTAATCTTTTATTGTCTATTTTCAGGTTTTTTTTTCATTACCCCAGTGTCTTCAAACCGCTCAGTCTCTCCCGAGCGAGAGGTACGAATTTGTGGGCCGCATTTACAAGCCCCTTGTGCCGTCAGCTCGTCACTTTTTTTAGGCAACAGAAGCACAGTGTGCCTGCCCATATTTACAAGGCCAGGTAAAGTCATCCTGTGTGATTTTTCACGGCCTTGTAAATATGGGCCCCTTTCATGCATTACTCTGCGTTTAGGGGTGTTCCTTAGGGTGTTTCTGTGGATATTCCCACACAACATCCATGGAACATAACACATTCCCAGATTTACAACATTTTGTAAAGCTGGGTATGCGCCAGAATCCTATGCCTCCCCAACGCAAATATTTGTATTTCTCCTCGTTATTTCCTCTTTTTAGGTCTCGCGCCTGCGATGCATATGGCGAAGCCATATGCCATCGCGCAGGCGCGATACTACTGTTGCTGGGTCTGCTTCCCAGGAGACAGGAGATGTCACGCGCACGCTCTGGAAAGCGATCGGCGCCGGCCGCGCGCGCGCGTTTCCCAATCTCCTGTCTCTCTGGGAAGCACACAAGCAAGCCCAGCAAGCCCCGCCAAGGTAACTTTGAAATAATCTTTATTTCTTGATAATTATTGCCTCTGGACTTTTTTGTTTAATATTACGGGCATGTGGGTTGTGTGATGCTGCATAAACAGATGCGTTTGGAGTTTATTTACCGATCCGCTATGGAGGGGCTTTTCTTTAATCTGTTGGTGGCTGTTTTTTTTAACATTTATATTGCGTCTTCTTGTACACATGATGTTTGACTTTTTTGAGCAATTCGTTACGTTGGGCTTTTGTATAATTTGATACTAGCTGTTATTTTATTTATATTGTGTCTCCCGATGCTGTGTTTGCCTGCCCCGCCAGCTCTCCAAGGTTGCTATTTGTTTCTTTCCCAGCTGCGTACATCACTTGCGGGATACAGGTAAATCTGCATTCTAGAGTTGCCTTTATTGTTTTGAGGCCGGGCGCAGGGGCTGCTCCGATGTTATCAAGGCTGCTATCCCACTGCTAAGGCTGTGCTGCACTCACTGCCTTGTTTATATTTGTTTTAGTTCCGTGATGCTCCGATCTTTGCCCCTGCTTTCAACTTCCCGTTCCTTCTCTAGTTTTACAGTGACAGAATCTTGCGCTGTTCGAATGTGAATGACCCTTTCTGAAAGCCTAGGTCAGCGTGACTGTAAAGTAATCATGCCCTCAGGAGGGTTCTCATGACCCCCACGATGGCATCACACTCCACTGATGTATGGTTCTGACCACAACGGGCAGAGGTAGTGTAGCGCCACGAGATGCTCTTGTAGTTCCCAGGGAGGGGCATGACTGCTTCTAGAGTCATTCTGACGAGCGTGGGCAGGCCAAGAAGCACTACTTTTTCAGACATTTCCATGCACCGTGGGCAGGCCAAGAAGCACTACTTTTTCAGACATTTCCATGCACCTTTCTGTTTAAGTATTCCATGTCTATTACGTGTTGAGTGCAACACAGTGCATCCATGTATAGAAAATCGGCCATTGCTTTTTTCCACTTTCAGAGGGAACTCATTTACACTCTCAGGGTCAAAATATCCAACTCTTTGTTGTGTCTCTGCTCTTCTTTTTTCTTCTCTTACTACTTAAATTCCCTCACTTTTTCTCTTCCCTGTCTTTGCTCCCTGTCCCATTTCCTCCTTTCCATGTAGTGCCTCTTGTTCATCCTTTCTCTTGTGGTCATGTATGTGCACGCTTTCATGTGCTCTTCTCCAATATCAGGCCTTCCCCTTATATGATCTCTTTTGCACTGCTCTCTCTTTCACCCTTCAGTGTTGCCCAGTTTCCGTGTGTACTGTGTCTTGCTTCTTCTTTTGTCTTGTTACACCCTCACGTCTTTATCCCTTCTCTTCTAGTCTTCTCTCTGCTGTCTTTCCTGCCCCACCAATGTATCCTTTCTTTCCCCTTGCTCAAGATCTCCTTTCCCTTATTGTTGACCCCTGTTCTTTTCTCTCCCTAGTCCCCTCCTTAGTGTGTCTTTCTCTGCCATCTTCTTTATGCTCCTCGCTCATCATCAATCCCTTGCCAGTTTCTGCATCTTTCTCTCCCTGTCTGGTGTTCTCTCACTGGTGTTCTTTGCTTGAAGAGGTCTTAACTGGAATTCTTTCACCTCCATTCTGTTGACTCTTTTTCATTTAAATGAGCGATGTCCTAGGCAGGTCAGGAGGACCGAAACCATGTCAGACTTAAAAAAATCCCACAGATATTTAAATGTAGTCTATATATATTCGGTGCTTGTAAATGCATCCTATCTAGATGTCCCTAGACTCTAAGGAGGGACCTACATCAGACACAAGCGCTTCATATATTCTCCCTCTCTCTTTCACTCTCTCTCTCCTTCTAACCTTTTGTCCCCTACTGCCACTATTTAACTTTCACCACCTGTCTCGTGCCGCATTCCCTCTGAAAGTATGACATCGGGCTTCTCTCATGGATCTTCCGGTGACGTCGATAGTGGCTCTGTGAACATGTGACCTCCAAATTGTCTCCATTGCATCAATCTCTCTGTCTCCTGCCCTGGCGGCCTCTTCTGTCTGTCTCACCTCTCTCTTTTTAGGTCTCGCCTATCCTAATATATCCCGCAGGGATAAATAGGCGAGATTATAGTAAGTGGAAAAGAAAAGTCTGCCTCGCCTGCGGATCGCATACAGTTCATGTGAACTATGCACGTGCACAGAGCCAGCCACATCACACACCACCATTTGTCTGTGCCTCGGCATCAGACTTCAAAGGCTGCCGCTCCCCCGCCCCCGCGTGCACATCGCCCACCACCATTTCTCTGAGCCTTGGCATCAGAATTCGAAGGAATGTGCTCCCACTCCCCCTCACCCTCACCCTCACACACTCTCACCCTCACACACCCTCACCCTCACACACCCTCACCCTCACTCACCCTAGAACACCCTCACACACCCTCACACTCACACCCCCTCACCCTCTCACACCCTCACCCTCACACACCCTAGAACACCCTCACACACCATAGAACACCCTCACACACCCTCACTCACCCTCACTCACCCTCACACCCCCTCACCCTCTCCCCCTCACACACCCTCACACCCCCTCACCCTCACCCTCACACACCCTCACCCCCTCTCACCCTCACACACCCTCACATGCCCTCACACCCTCGCATCCTCACACCCCCTCACCCTCACACCCCGTCACCCTCACTCACCCTCACACACACTCACACACCCTCACCAGCATAGCATAACAAAACATAGCATAGCATAACAAAACAAAACATAGGATAGCAAAACAAAACATAGCATAACAAAACAAAACATAGCATAGCAAAACACAACAAAGCATAGCATAACAAAACACAAAAAAACATAGCATAGCATAACAAAACAAAGCATAGCATAACATAACAAAGCAAAACACAACAAAACATAGCATAGCTTAACAAAACACAACAAAACATAGCATAGAAAAACAAAACATATAATAGCATAGCAAAACATAGCATACCAAACACAACAAAACATAGCATAGCATAACAAAACATAGCATAGCAAAACAAAGCATAGCATAATAAAACACAACAAAACATAGCATTGCATAACAAAACATAGCATAGCATAACAAAACATAGCATAGCATAACAAAGCATAGCATTTCAAAACGTAACATAGCATAGCATAACAAAACATAGCATAGCATGGCATAACAAAACACAGCATAGCATAACATAACAAATTAAGCATAGGATAGCAAAACATAGCATAGCATAACAAACAAAACATAGGATAGCAAACCAAAACATAGCATAGCATACAGCATCACTCAGGGGCACCACAACATCACTATGTGGTACCACAGCATCACTGAACACCACAGCATCACTCGTTCACCACCACAACCTCACTCAGCGTCACCACAGCATCATTCTGTGCAACCATTCAACATCACCTAGTTCAAATATGTTCTCTCAATGTTTCAAGCTTTATTACAAATGTAACAAAAATATGTTAATATTTCACTCCTGTTCTTGGATTTTCGTCACAAAAAAATACACTGAACATAATCTTCACAAAATTTATTTACAAACCTTTAAGCTATTGCCATTATAAATTACAATAACTTTTATTTAAGTATTAATTATTGAAAAAAAATTAAAAGCCATTGTTATTTGTAATATCAATACATGTAAGTCACGTAAATACAACACATATTGCATTACAAATGCTATAGGTGTCACATTTGCGAAAGTTATAACTACTGGCATTGTAAATGACAAGGCTATTGATTTCACTATTTTCAAAAACAAACCATAAATAAAAAATTTGTAATTTACAATACCAATAGCTCAAACTTTCCTGATGCGAGACCTATTGCATTGCAAATGCTTGTTACATTATGCAGCAAGCATAGAAAGATGAAAATGCCATAAATTGTTGTTTTTGTGAGGGAAGGTGTCCCTTCCTGGACAAAATTAATCATCCGCGCAATGCAGGCACCCTTGCAACATGACGCTAGGGTGCCTGTGCTGGCGCATGGCAGCCAATTGTGTGCCAGCACAGGGTAAAGTACACAAATGCGTTGTATTGTTGTTAATACAATGCATTCCTGTGCCTTTAAACTGACTGGTTTGACTGGTTTGCTGCACCGCCATGCGTCATTTTTTGTAAATGAGGCCCTGTTTATTTTAATTTGTTTTTACTTAGGACGCTTCTGAGTTGCCCTGGCAACCATACTGTCAAACGGACAGAAGGGATTAATGTGCAGAGAAGACACTTTCTCCCACAGACCTCCTACCACACACTCACCGTACCCAAAGGAAATGGGGAGGAATTTATGCATTTAAAAATGCACAGCAGCATCATCCTTCTTTACCATCCTTTATTTTCAGAATAGAGAGAATGAAGTAGGACAGACACAAGTAACCATTTGGCCAGCGTCCTGGGCGCAATTGTCACAATGGTACCAGGAAACTTATCAGCTGTCTTAGACCTCCTTTTCCTACCTTTTGAGAGTGTAATCTGGGAATGCCGAATCCTAACTATCGTCTGTACAGATTATTGTTATCACAATATTGAGGGACAAAATAACAGAAAGTTTCTATACATTTTCTATGCGTAACTCCACATATACCTGCCTTGGTGATAAATAAATATCTTTAAGAAACGTACATCTGGAGTTACGAATAGTAAATCCTTACCTCCCTCTGTGTATTTACCTTTCGATATTTGTCCCTCGACATTGTGGTTACGATATTCCTTCCAGTTGATATTTAAGAATCAATGTTCCTACTACAACCCTTAATGAGGATATAAGAGGACTGAGTCAGCTGATAGCTGCCCCTGTACCCAGTTCCCAAATGGCAACAACATGCTGGGCAAACTGTCAGCGGCCCTTTTCTTTGTAACCCACAAACTTCTGTGAAGTAATGATGATCAGGATAAGTAACAGGTGTCTGGTTTACAATGAATGCCCAGACGTGGGACCAGTGTACACTGTGTCAGTGGAACCAAGATGCACCCTGCTGATGAGCCCATAACTAGGGAGCAACTGTTCCTGGGCTGCTTGTGTTCCGGTTCATGGAGGACCTGGCTAGGCAGTTTGGGCTGGATTGTTCCTATTGTAGCAGGGTCGAGACTGATTTGCATATAGCTGGTTCCAAACTGAGGTGGCAGGGTGTGCAAACTAACAATCAATTGGGATGTGGCCCGAGTGATTACCAGTGGTTGAGATTAATTCAAGCATTCCACCCATCACAGTTTTATATACTTAACCGCATGCGCGCTAGCGGGTTTTTCCCGCTGTGCGCTGAAATTTGAAAATCGCGGGTTACATGACAAAGCCAGCTCGTCATGCGCGCAGCGCAGGTAACGCCCGTGACGAGCTGGCTTTGTCACCAGCATCGAAGGGGTTAATGGTTCACAATGAAAGGCATTAATATGGAGGGCTGGTGCTCGCATATCGTGAAAGGAAGCAAAGCCAGGGCCTACATAAGAGAAGGACCGCCAATATATATGCCCGGGTACATGTTTTAGTGGCCTCATCAGCATGGGCTATCATTTCCAGGGAAAGCAGAGAGTTTTCAACTTCATCTGCTTACCGCAGAACGGAATACAGGCCTTCTGACACAGTCAAAGCCTCTCCTGAAGATTGTGAGCTCTCATAGTCAGAGACACATATCTCCCTCTATCCTTTAGTTCCTCCCTTCAACACTGTGATAAATATTTAGCAACATTGACAGGGTTATTTACTAAGGGTTTGCATAATCATTCAAGTGGGGCACAGCGACACAAAGCACTGAGCCAATTTACCTATCATTATAAAAGCCTACTAGTGCAGCACAAAGATGTACTGTGTTATGTGAATGCCCACTTAACTTTTAGTAAAGAACCCCTTAAGTGCGGATTTGAAAACAAATGAACTCACAAACTTGTCCCTGACTTCAGGAAACTTGTGTGCAAATACCTAAAGCTGTGACCTTGAAGCTGAGCATCCAATACTATATTGTTGCCATCTTAATTTCAAAGAGCTGGTCATTCTTACAGCATCATCATTCTTAGGGAAAAACATAGCCTGTTTGCTAAAAATAGAATTTTATCGTTCCGCTTCAGGTTAAGCAACAAAAGATGTTAAAAATGATCATAACTTCACAGGTTAAATACTTCGAAGCCTATTTATAAGGTATTTTGTAATGCTAAAAAATTGTACTCCTGTAGCACTGTTTTATGTAGTCTTAGATGCCCTTGTGAATTGGCCTCAAAACACCAACAAGCATTGGAAATGCAATAGGTCTCGCATTAGCTTGAGTTAGAGATATTGGTGTTGTCAATTACAATGTTTTTTACCCATGATTTATACAGAGTATGGATGTGGTGTGGTATTATGTGGCATGGTGTGTAGTGGAATTATGTGGATAGTAATTGTGTGGTATTCAGTGCACTGAAATTATGTGGAGTGGGATTGTGTGTTATGAAGTGGAATTATGTGAAATGGTATTTTGTGTTGTGAAATGGTATTTTGTGTTGTGAAGTGGTATGTAGTTGAGGTTTATTATGTGGTGGTCCGCTGAATTTTGTGGCATGATGTGGAATTCTGTGATGTGGATTGGATGTATTTGTTGTGTTGTGTAATTGTGTTGAGTTGAATTATGTGCTGTGGCTTTGGAAATGTGTGGAGTTGAACTGTGTGGATAGCTTTGCTTTTTGGGTGACAAAAAACAAACAAATGGGTAGGAGCAAAGCTCCAGATCTGTGTCTTTGGATGTTAAAAAAAGAATAGAAAGAAAGAAAAACTGATGTTTGGACACAACCGGAGTTTTTATGGGGCTCCTTGTCATTATGTTTATGGGCAGCATGGAGTAAGGACAGAGGCTAAAGGTGCCACCTACCAGATAAGGTATTGCAAGAGTAACCACAGTAAGAAAGAGGCAGATGGTCCCACCTACAAGAGAAGAGAAGCTATTACAAGAGTAACCACAGAAAGAAAGGGACATATGGCCCCACCTACCAGAGAAGGTATTGTAAGAGTAACCACGGTAAGAAAGAGGCAGATGGCTCCACCTACCAGAGAAGGTATTGTAAGAGCAACCACGGAAAGAGAGAGGTAGATGGCTCCACCTACCAGAGAAGGTATTGCAAGAGTAACCACGGAAAGAGAGAGGTAGATGGTCCCACCTACCAGAGAAGGTATTGCAAGAGTAACCACGGAAAGAGAGAGGTAGATGGTACCACCTACCAGAGAAGGTATTGTAAGAGCAACCACGGAAAGAGAGAGGTAGATGGCTCCACCTACCAGAGAAGGTATTGCAAGAGTAACCACGGAAAGAGAGAGGTAGATGGTCCCACCTACCAGAGAAGGTATTGCAAGAGTAACCACGGAAAGAGAGAGGTAGATGGTCCCACCTACCAGAGAAGGTATTGCAAGAGGAACCACAGAAAGAGAGAGAGGTATTTAGCCCCACCGACCAGAGAAGGTATTGCAACAGTAACCACGGAAAGAGAGAGGCAGATGGTCCCACCTACCAGAGAAGGTATTGCAAGAGGAACCACAGTAAGAGAGAGAGGTATTTAGCCCCACCTACCAGAGAAGGTATTGCAACAGTAACCACGAAAAGAGAGAGGCAGATGGCCCCACCTACCAGAGAAGGTATTGAAAGCGGAACCACGGAAATAGAGAGGCAGATGGCCCCACCTACCAGAGAAGGTATTGCAAGAGTAACCACAGTAAGAAAGAGGCAGATGGTCCCACCTACCAGAGGAGAGAAGCTATTACAAGAGTAACCACAGAAAGAAAGGGACATATGGCCCCACCTACCAGAGAAGGCATTGCAAGAGTAACCATGGAAAGAGAGAGGTAGATGGTCCCACCTACCAGAGAAGGTATTGCAAGAGTAACCACGGTAAGAAAGAGGCAGATGGCTCCACCTACCAGAGAAGGTATTGCAAGAGTAACCACGGAAAGAGAGAGGCAGATGGCTCCACCTACCAGAGAAGGTATTGCAAGAGTAACCACGGAAAGAGAGAGGTAGATGGTCCCACCTACCAGAGAAGGTATTGCAACAGTAACCACGGAAAGAGAGAGGTAGATGGTCCCACCTACCAGAGAAGGTATTGCAAGAGGAACCACAGAAAGAGAGAGAGAGGTATTTAGCCCCACCTACCAGAGAAGGTATTGCAACAGTAACCACGGAAAGAGAGAGGCAGATGGTCCCACCTACCAGAGAAGGTATTGCAAGAGGAACCACAGTAAGAGAGAGAGGTATTTAGCCCCACCTACCAGAGAAGGTATTGCAACAGTAACCACGAAAAGAGAGAGGCAGATGGCCCCACCTACCAGAGAAGGTATTGAAAGAGGAACCACGGAAATAGAGAGGCAGATGGCCCCACCTACCAGAGAAGGTATTGCAAGAGCAACCACGGAAAGAGAGAGGTAGATGGTGCCACCTACGAGAGAAGGTATTGCAAGAGGAACCACGGAAAGAGAGAGGTAGATGGCCCCACCTACCAGAGAAGGTATTGCAACAGTAACCACGGAAAGAGAGAGGTAATTGGCCCCACCTACCAGAGAAGGTATTGCAACAGTAACCACGGAAAGAGAGAGGTAGATGGCCCCACCTACCAGAGAAGGTATTGCAAGAGCAACCACGGAATGAGAGAGGTAGATGGTGCCACCTACGAGAGAAGGTATTGTAAGACTAACCAGGGAAAGAGATAGGCAGATGGAACAACCTACCAGAGAAGGTATTGCAAGAGTAACCACAGTTAGAGAGAGGCAGATGGCACCACCTACCAGAGACGGTATTGCAAGAGGAACCACGGAAAGAGAGAGGTAGATGGCCCCACCTACCAGAGACGGTATTGCAAGAGTACCCACAGAAAGAGAGAGAAAGATCTTCCACCTACCAGAGACGGTATTGCAAGAGGAACCACGGAAAGAGAGAGGTTGATGGCCCCACCTACCAGAGACGGTATTGCAAGAGTACCCACAGAAAGAGAGAGGTAGATCTTCCACCTACCAGAGAAAGTATTGCAAGAGTAACCACAGTAAGAGAGAGGCAGATGGCTCCACCTACCAGAGACGGTATTGCAAGAGCAACCACGAAATTAGAGAGGTAGATGGTCCCACCCACTAGAGGAGAGAAGCGATTGCATAAAGGCTGCCACAGAAAGGCCGGTCTCTGAGGAGATTCACAAGCAAAACCACCAAAAGCCAGAATGAAAGACTGCAGCAAAATGGTATCATGGTCTGACTGGTATGTATCATACTTTCTCGGGACTGCCCACACACTGCTCCTAAAGGACTTTCTTGGATGGCATTTATTTAGGGAAGTACCCTAAGTCTACCACTGTGCTGAATTCCAAAAAGCCAAGGATTGCAGAATATTGACTCTTGGATGAGTTTGTAGGCTGCCTTCTACTGTAGCATGTCAATAATTGCAGAGCTAAGAAATTTTATACCTCAGAAACTCTTCCTCCTCAGGCCTCAAATGACCAGGTAGTGAGGCGTTCCAAAGTGACGAGCCCTACACACATTGGAATATTTGGGGCAAAGTAGCAGTTACCAGGGGCCAACAATTATGTGGGATATTAAATGAAGTAAGGGTTGCTTGAGAGAATTAGTCTAAGGGCTGGATGGCAGATAGAGTAGGGC